>NC_135726.1:10175278-10900329 GCF_964656455.1 Halichoerus grypus
CGGAAGCAAACAAGAAGGCAGAGACAACGGGCAGAGTTGTGACATCACAGGGGCTTGCAGAAATCACAGCACCTTACAAAAACATGACTCCATACCACCGAGCTGTCCCTTCCCTGAGTGTTACTCGACATGTGAGGTCCTGTGCACTCGAGTCACAGTCTGTCCAGAAGGGCCAGTCTACAAAGCCTATCCTATTTCAGTTGTCACAACAGCAGGTTTGGTAAAACCTCTAAATAAACCCAGGGGGAGATCAAAAGTCACCTATGCTTAAACCAGACCTTAGCACGGTCAAGAAATACAAGTTCCAGGTTTGAACCCAAAGCGCAAGGTAAATGCTATAGCATGCTGTTGAATCCCAGTGATAGAATACTTCCCATGGCTCGTACCATTTTTAGCATTTTAAAGTATGGTCCCAGGCACTGTGTTTCAGAGTTGGAGAAAGAGTGTGGTAAGAGATAAGACAAGTTTTGGAGTCAGACCGTATCAGAGACTCGAGTCCCAGTGTTGCTACTTAACTAGCTAGTGCCCCTGTAATGAGTTTATTCATCTACAGTACTGGGGGAAGAACAGCACTCAGTCTTCCTCGTGATACCGTTATCAACTTTAAATGAGACGATGCATGTACAATCCTTTGGCATACAATAACTACAATAAGCATTGCTGTTATTTCAAAGCAGTCAAATACATTATTGAGGACAAGAAACAAGCTTTCTAGCTTACATTAGTTAAAAGGCCAGTCCTTAAAGCCTATCTGTAACTCTCTGATTTACTTGGGAGAATTCAGACAACTTTTTTTTTTTTTAAAGGCCTTAAATGAGGGTTGTCTGGGTGGCTTAATTTCCTCTGGGGTGGTGATCTCTCGGTCCTGAGATTGAGCCCCACTTGGGGCTCCATGTTCAGCATGGTGTGTGCTTGATCCTCTCCCTCTGTCCCTCCCCTCCAATTCTCTCTCTCTCTCTCAAATAAATATTTTAAAAAATTAAAAAAATAAAAGGCCTTAAATAAAAAAAATACAAAACTGATTGACGGCATTTATAGTTTACAATGCATATATAGACATAGTTTATAGAAGGCATTTATAACATTAAAAATTAAAAGGGGGAGCAAAAGAAAGAGAGGCGTTTACCCAAGATGACTCAATGTGTCCTTTGTTTTAACTTTGTGTGACCTAAGCAGAAACCGAACCCCCCCTCCTTCAGAGGGCAGTTGGTAGACTCCAGTCCGTCTGTGGTTTTCCAACTTAAGAAGCTGTAAATTTTATAACTCTGCACCCTGCGGTCAAAGCTGTTGAATGTTGTGTCTGAAGTCAGGTGGTTCGTGTGTTAGAGGTAGACATTAAACAGTTCTACTAAGGACCTGGAAGTAGTTATGGAGGTTGCTTGTCAGCTGTAAATTAGAGACCCAGTGCCAGTTGGCTGGAAAATTCTCTGGACTAAGTCCAGTTAAGTAGACTGAATCGCTGGCGGGCTCTCTAAATGTGCGCATCGACCAGCTCGCCGTGCAGGCTGACATGCAGCGTGGGGTGGCTCAGAAACAGAATTGGGATCCTCGTGCCGCGGCGGGGGGCAGGCAGTGGGGGGCGTTCCCGGGACCCGGAGGGCATCTGTGTTCTCCACTAGAGCCAAGAACAGTTACTGACTGCTTTCAACAAGGTCACTGAAAATGCTTTGAAATAGATGTGAGTGGCAGGAACGATCGGGTTCACGTTGCCCCTTGTCCCGGCCGGGTTCCTCTGCGTTCATGGGGGCAGCTGGAGTCTCAGCTGTGTGGTTACTCCTGCTCTCCAGGTGCAGGTGGGGGAGTCTGGGACCAAAGGGATGGCCAGGGTCACACTGACGTCCTTAGGTGCAGGCCCACCTGACCAGAGGCTGTTGTCTCCGTTTAGGAAGGGCGGGTGTCATCAGTGTTAGACCACAGGGTCATTTAGAATTTGGAAAGTCTAAAATTGTGTCTTAAACCTGGTGCAGGTGACAACCTTAATGTCCGGGACCTGCAACGTCCACAAAGCCTCATGCTCAGAAGGACTCTCTCTTCAGTCTAATGCTCTGCTGTCACTAACTTGAAATTCTTAATAATGTTTTTAAGATTTTATTTATTTATTTGAGAGACTGAGTGAGACAGAGCATGAGCAGGGGGAGCAGCGGAGGGAGAGGGAGAAACAGACTCCTCGCTGAGCAGGGAGCCCGATGCTGGGCTCGATCCCAGGACCCTGGAATCATGACCTGAGCTGAAAGCAGACACTTAACCAACTGAGCCACCCAGGCATCCCAATAATTTTTTTTAAACAAGGGGCCTTGTGTTTTCATTTTGCATCAGGCCCCACAATTTATGTAGCCATTCTTTAGGGTAGGATTGGTTTCTTTTTTTTTTTTTTTAACAAAATCCTATCTTTTTGAGAACAGGGTGAAAGAGTGACCAACAGAGATTCTATTGGCTAAGCAGACAACATGTTTCCAAAGGATTGACTATTTGCAAGCATCAGAGAGTGAGAGACAAGATGATTGCTGTGTATTCTGTTCTTGGTCACTTTGCTCCTCAATACAGGATAAAGAAAAGGACAAAGAATACCTTAATTATCATTGAGAAGCAAATACTATGTTATAATTGGCAAATACTCATCTTTTATATACTTGGCCTTGATGTCTATTTGTTTAAATAATTACTGCCTTTCAGAGGCCTGTATGAGCTGATGTTAGACTCTTAAATCAGCTTTTTGCTGGTTTATACAAATATTGTCTTTCAGCCTACGTGATTGTGCACACAACTCTGCATGTGAATTTACGGCTACATAGACATTATAGTCAAGCCTTAAGTCATTTCATTTTTTATTTTTTTTTTTATAATTTTTTTTTTTTTTTTAATTTATTTATTGAGAGAGAGAGAATGATAGAGAGAGAGCATGAGAGGGTGGAGGGTCAGAGGGAGAAGCAGACTCCCTGCTGAGCAGGGAGCCCGATGCGGGACTCGATCCCGGGACTCCAGGATCATGACCTGAGCCGAAGGCAGTTGCTTAACCAACTGAGCCACCCAGGCGCCCTCATTTTTTTTTTTTTTTATAATTTTTTTTTTTATTTATTTCATTTTTTAAAGTTGAGAATCTTTTATTCATTTATGTGCTCACTGAATGCATTAATGTGTTCAGCAAACAAAATATAAATATGTCCTATATGCCATATATTATATGAACACATCATATAATCTTGTGAATATTTATAGTAAATTGTGTAAGTTATTCTTGCTTTGGCTGGCTGAGTAAACTTATTACTTTGATAATATGAAATAGATTAGTTGCCTTCTTGGAATCAAATCTGCTTGCTGCTGTTTCTACTTTTAGCTCAAGAATTTTACTCTTCAAATTAATACTTATTCTTCTCAATCTCTTCCAAAAAGTAGAAAAAGAAGGAAAACTTCCAAATTCATTCTATGAGGCCAGCATTACCTTGGCATCAAAACTAGATAAAGACCTCACTAAAAAAGAGAACTATAGGCCAATATCTTTGAGAGGTAGATGCAAAAATCCTCAACAAAATACTAGCAAACTGAATCCAACAAAACATTTAAAAAATCGGGGCGCCTGGGTGGCTCAGACGTTAAGCGTCTGCCTTCGGCTCAGGTCGTGATCCCAGGGTCCTGGGATCAAGCCCCGCATCGGGCTCCCTGCTCGGTGGGAAGCCTGCTTCTCCCTCTCCCACTCCCCCTGCTTGTGTTCCTGCTCTCGCTATGTCTCTGTCAAATAAATAAAAAAAATAAAATAAATAAAAAATTTAAAAAATCATTAACCACGATCAGGTGGGATTTATTCCTGGTTTGCAAGATTGGTTCAATATTTGCAAATCAATCAACATGATACATCACATTAATAAAAGAAAGGATAAGAACCATGTGATCATTTCAATAGACACTGAAAAAGCATTTGACAAAGTACAACATCCATTCATGGTAAAAACCCTCAACAAAGGAGGTTTAGAAGGAACATGACTCAACGTACTAACGACGATATATGAAAAACCCACAGCCAATATCATCCTAAATGGGGAAAAACTGAGAGCTTTTTCTTTATGATCAGGACAAGAGCGGGATGTCTACTCTCACCACTGTTATTCAACATAGTACTGGAAGTTCTAGCCACGGCACTCAGACAACAGAAGGAAATAAAAGGCACTCGGGGCGCCTGGGTGGCTCAGTTGGTTAGGCGACTGCCTTCGGCTCAGGTCATGATCCTGGAGTCCCGGGATCGAGTCCCGCATTGGGCTCCCTACTCAATGGGGAGTCTGCTTCACCCTCTGACTGTCTCTCCTCTCATGCTCTTTCTCTCTCTCTCTCTCTAAAATAAATAAATAAAATATTTTAAAAAAGAAATAAAAGGCACTCAGATCAGCAAGAAAGAAGTAAAACTTCCATATGATATTATATATAGAAAACCCTAAGAACTCCCCCCAAAAACTGCTAGAACTGAGACATGAATTCAGTAAAGTCACAGGATACAGAATCAACATACAGAAATCTGTTGCATTTCTATACACCAATAATGAAGCAGTAGAAAGAGAAATTAAGGAATCATTTCCATTTATAATTGCACCAAACATAGTAAGATTAAGTCTAACCAAAGAGGTAAAAGACCTGTACCCTGAAAACTATAAAACACTGATGAAAGAAATTGAAGATGACAGAAAGAAGTAGACATGCCATGCTCATGGATTGGAATAACAAATATTGTTTAAATGTCTATACCACCCAAAATAATCCACACATTTAATGCAAGCCCTGTTAAAATACCAACAGCATTTTTCACAGAGCTAGAATAAATGATCCTAAAATGTGTATGGAACATATAAATTTGTATGGAAAGACCCTGAATAGCCAAAGCAATCTTGAAAAAAACAAAACTGGAGGCATCACAATTCTGGACTTCAAGTTATATTATAAAACTGTGACAAAACTGTATGGTACTGGCACAAAAATAGACACATAGATCAATGGAACAGAATAGAAAACCCAGAAATGAAGCCACAACTCTATGGTCTGTTAATCTTCAACAAAGCAGGAAAGAACATCCAATGCTACAAAGATAGTCTCTTCAGCAAATGGTGTTGGGAAAACTGGACAGCAACATGCAAAAGAATGAAACTGGACCTGTTTCTTACACCAGATGCAAAAATAAATTCAAAATGGATTGAAGGCCTAAATGTGAGACCTGAAGCCGTAAATATCCTAGAGGAGAACACAGGCAGTAACTTCTTTGACATTGGCCATAGCAACATCTTTTTAGATATGTCTCCTGAGCCAAGGGGAACAAAAGCAGAAATAAACTTTTGGGACTACATCAAAATAAAAACTTCTGCACAGTGAAGGAAACTATCAACAAAACTAAGAGGCAGCCTACTGAATTGGAGATATTTGCAAATGACATATCTGAAAAAGGGTTAGTATCTAAGATATACTTAAAAAGTCCTAAAACTCAACCCCCTAAAACCAAATAATCCAACTTAAAATGGACAGAAAACATGAACAGACATTTCTCCAAAGAAAACATATAGATAGCCAGTAGACACATGAAAAGATGCTCAACCTCACTGATCATCGGGGAAATACAAATCAAAACTACAGTGAGATACCACCTCACACCAGTCAGAATGGCTAAAATCAACAACACAAGAGACAGCATGTGTTGGTAAGGATGCAGAGAAAGGGGAACCCTCTTGCACTGTTGGTGGGAATGCAAGCTGGTGCAGCCACTGTGGAAAACAGTATGGAGGTTCCTCAAAAAGTTAAAAGTAGAACTACTGTTTACCTAAAGAATACAAAAATATTAATTCAAAGGGATACACACCCCCCGGTATTTATAGCAGCATTATCTACAATAGCCAAATTATGGAAACAACCTAAGTGTCTATCGATTGACGAATGGATAAAGAAGAGGTGGTATATACATACAATGAAATATTACTCAGCCATAAAAAAGAATGAAATCTTGCCATTTGCAATGACATGGATGGAGCTAGAAAATCTTATGCTATGTGAAATAAGTCCATTAGAAAAAGGCAAATACCATATGATCTCACATATATGTAGAATTTAAGAAACAAAACAATTGAGCAAACAGGGTAAAAGAGAGAGGGGCGAACTAAGAAACAGAGTCTTAACTATAGAGAATGAACTGTAGTTACCAGAAGAGAGATGGGTGGTTAGTGGAGGATGGGTGAAATAGGTGATGGGGATGAAAGGGGGCACTTGTCATGTTGAGCACCGGGTGATGTATGGAAGTGCTAAATCACTGTATTGTACACCTGAAACTAATATTACACTGTATGCTAACTGGAATTTAAATAAACATTTTTTTAAAGTAAAAAAAAATTTTACCCTTCAGAGGATCCTTACATATTTTTGTTTAAACTGTGAGGGAAGGGAGGTGGGAAACTCAATATACAAGTTTGCCCCTTTGAGGGGAATAGAAATCCTCAAAGAAAACTTAAATTCTCTTGGTTGTTTTGTGGCTTTTTGGCAGAAATTATCGCCAAGATACTTTATTCATTAAATGACAGATACAAAGCCGCTTTAGGGAGTCATGTGATCTGCCCTCTCCTCCCCCTCCCCCGCCCCAAATTTCACAGCAGCATTTGATTTTCCTTTGCAGGTTCTAGGGGATTTTCATCCCTTTAGTAATTGTCAGCGAATGATTATTATAATACTAAATGGTGTGGCCTTATTTCCTCTACTGGAGAATATGACTTCTCCTCATCCGTAGAGCGCCGTGAGCATGGAAATCAGAAGAGGTGACAAGCGTAGCTTAGACCAGGGAAACAACAGTGGCGATAGACAAAGTGAGACACGGTCAGATTGGAGGTACCCTGGACATGAAGAGAACACCATTTCCTGGTTGGTTAGATGCAGGGTGTGAGAAAAAGGAGATGGGGTGCTTCCAACTTTTTATCTTAGCCTGAACGATTGGAAGGATCGGTTGCCATTACATGGGATTGAGAAGAACATGATACAGGGAGGAGAATCGTGAGTTCAGTGTTGTATGTTGATATGCCTTTTAAAACTTCAAGTAGAGATGCTCCATAGGCAGCTGAATGTGTGAATATGGACCTCAGAAGATGGGTTTCATCTCCTGCTCTGCTGCCCTATAGGGCAACCACTATCCACACATGGTTATTTAAGTTTAGATTTAAATTAAATGTAAAGGCTTATGTAGTCACAGTAATATGCTATGCTCAGTAGCCGCATGTGGCTTGTGGTTACTGCATGGAGCACCATGGGATTAGAGTACACGATCATCGTTGTAGAATGTTCTCTTGGAAAATATGGTGTGGAGTGATGAATTTGGGAGTGGTCAGCATGTGGATTGTACTTAAAATCAGAGCACTGGATGAAATCACGTGAAGGAGTGTGTATAAATAAACGAGAGGTCAAGGTGTTGGAGGTCCCTTTGATAATGAATAGTTAGGAGATGAGGAGAATTCAGCCAAAGAAATTAGGAATGAAGTTTTGTGGGGCAGGAAAAGAACTGAGAGAATCCGCTTCGGGTGGCAAAGCAAGGAGGAAGTGATCGATTGTATCCAGTAAGACGAGGCCCATCAACTCTTGGATATGGCAGGGTGCCCTTGAAAGAGCGGTTTCGGTGATATGTTGGGGAGGGACGCCTGATCCAGAAGGATCATGGGTGAATGAGAAAAGATATGGAGACGGAGAGTAAAGACAACTCTTTGAGGGATTTTTGCTCTAAAGGGAATCAGTGAATTGGGATATGAGCTGGAGGGATATGTGGAGATATATCCCACATGTGTGGAGATTTTTTTAAGAGGAGATAGATAATAGTGTGCTTGGATGCTGATGGGAAAGATCTAATAGGGACATTTCAGTAAAGCTCAAGATAAAGGGGTAGTTCTAGTAGTGGTGTCCTTAGGTGGATGAGGGCAGATGGAATCTGGAGCGTAGTGGAGAACCTGGACCGAACAGGAGCTAGGGTCAGGCGTTGTGGGGAAGAGTAGGAGAGCTGGAGCGTGTGAGTACAGATGCAGAAAGAGGTCTCACGGGGGAGATTGTGTAAATCCTCTTCTTATTGGTAGCATTGATAATTCTCTATGGCTAGCTTTACTGGAGCCTGAGGGACACTTGACATCGTGATTGGTTTTGTTTAATAGTAATGACACTTTGATGTGCTTAATTTTTTTTTCCCTAAACACCTCCTGCTGTTCACAGCAACATTTTAAAATGTTTTACGGAGAAACCACAGGCCACATACGGCTTAGGTTCTAGAGTCTCTCTAAAAGGTGAAAGAACATATTTTCAATGCCCATTGAAAGTGTGTTAAGTCCCTCTCAAATCACCAGAATGGAAGTCTTCCAAACTCAAAAGGCAAGAAGTAGTATTTTTAATTTTTTTATGCATTTCCACTGGGGACCCATTTGCCCTGTGGTAGTCGACGTCAGGATCTAGTTTGAATGGGAGAGAATGGGGTGGTCTTAGGAAGTGGAGATAAGTGAGTGGATTTCTTTCTCTATCATGCTTAACACTTGAACTTGCGTCCCTTACACACGTGTGTGATACATCATGTGTTATAAAATCATCCTGCCTCCTGAGCGTTATTGCTCACTACAACGCCATGTGCTTCACCTACGTTTTACTGCACACGTGGGCAGGTGCACTGCATTACTCTTTCCCTGTGAGGTCTCTGTACAAAGAGATTCCGCTAAAAGGGATATGGCACAAAGAAAACAGAAACCCAAAGTGTTACATACGAGATACTACTTTAATTGAAGGGGAAATTGAGTTGAAATAGCAATGAGCATCAAGATTCTTTTCAGAATGTAAAACCTCTCTCAAAATTCTGGTGTGATTGTGAATAAAACTCTCAATTGTGTACTTAATATCAAGAACAGTTGTATGACATAGCTATAAAAAGAAGAAAAAGACTAGAAAGGTCTTCAAAAGTAAGACCTCTAGGACCTTGATTTTGAGGTTTTTGTTGGTGACTAAGGAGAATTTGGCATGTGTCCATTTTAATGGTACTATTACCTGTTGTGTTTTGTTTTGGATGGGGGTGAAGGGAACAAAGACCCATCTGTCAGGATGTTGGTTGTTTCTGGGAGGCACCAAGTATTCATTTTGTTGTACAACAAATGATGTTCACACCATGGAATCTTCGGAGTAAGCCATAATATTCCTGGAGACGTTGAAACTAACAGCAAGTGGAAACCATTTTGTAGTATCCTGAGCAGTGGTTGGTGTAATGAAGGTCCTTGAATAGCTGCCACCCACGCAGCCCTAATTGAAGTGGGTCCCACCAGACAGAGAAAGAGCCAGGGCTTCCTATTTTTAACTGGAAATCTGCTTTGCTTTTGGGGCATGAATGCCCAGTCCTAGTGGTAAAGAATTTTCCACAAGACTCATGGGGCGGGAGAGAAACAGCTATTTATACTCATGTTTGAGATTAAAAGAAGAGGAAAAAAGGAAAAGCAATACTTAAGAAAAGAGAGCATCAGGAAGGGAGGCAAATAATGTTTGCCCCAAAGACAAGGTGATAGATTGCAATATTTAGGCACATTTGGTTGGCGGTCCTACATTCTATTTTAAGCTTATTCAAGAGTCACCTGTGTGATCCTGTACAAGTTCTTTCTTGTCAGTTTTTTTCCAATGAAAAAATGAGCAGCTATGTTGAAGAGTTGTTATAGGAATGTTTTGAGATAATGCCTAGAAAATACCCAGCAGAGGGCCTGACATGTGGGACGTGCCAGTACATGATTGCTCTTATGTTAGTGGCCAGACCTTATAGGGTCAGATTTATCCTGAGTCCTTGTCCTTTTTTTTTTTTTTTTTTTTAATTTTTATTCAAATTCCAGTTAGTTCACATACAGTGTAATAATTAGTTTCAGGTATACAATATAGGGATTCAGTGCTTCCATACATCACCCCTTGCTCATCAGGACAAGTACACCCCTTACTCCCTATCACCTGTTTCACCCACCCCCACCACCTCCCCTCTGGTAACCCTCAGTTTGTTCTTTAGAGTTAAGACTCTGTTTCTTGGCTTGCCCCTCTTTCTCACTTTTCCCCCTATGCTCATTTTTTCTTAAATTCCACATAAGAGTGAGATCGTATGGTATTTGTCTTTCTCTGACTGACTCATTTCACTTAGCATAAGGTTTTCTAGCTCTATCCATGTCATTGCATGGCAAGATTTCATTCTTTTTTATGGCTGAGTAATACTCCATTGTATATACATACCACATCTTCTTTATCCATTCATCTATTGATGGACACTTGGGCTGTTTCCATAATTTGGCTCTTGTAGATAATGCTGCTATAAACATCAGGGTGCATGTATCCCTTTGAATTAGTATTTTTGTATTCGTGGGGTAAATAATAGTAACTGTTGGATCATAGGGTAGCTCTATTTTTAACTTTCGGAGGAACCTCCATACTGTTTTCCACAGTGGCTGCACCAGTTCGCATTCCCACCAACAATGCAAAAGTGTTCCTTCCCCTTTCTCCCCATCCTCGCCAACACCTGTTGTTTCTTGTGTTGTTGATTTTAGCCATTCTGACTGGTGTGAGGTGGTATCTCATTGTAATTTGATTTGTATTTCCTTGATGATCAGTGATGTTGAGCATCTTTTCATGTATCCTAAGTCCTTTGGAGATTAAATCCATTCCAGTATATACATTAGCAACCCCTACTTCTGGTCCTATTTCTTTTTGTCATATCTGTTCATCCTGGTACAAAATTGACAGACACATTCTCTTTGGAAATCCTACTGGAATTCCTTGGATTCTAAAATTGATGATAGGTAACTCTGAGCGGGGTATTCTATGGTTTTTGGAGTTCCTCCCTCATGCCCAGCTTCTACTGGCACCCAGGAGAAGGATTGTAAATTGTGGCCCGGGATAAATCTTAAAAATATATATTCTTAACCTCAGAAGACAAACTGAGGGTTGCTGGAGTGGTGGGGGGTGGGAGGGTTCGGGTGGCTGGGTGATAGACATTGGGGAGGGCATGTGCTATGGTGAGCACTGTGAATTGTGTAAGACTGATGAATCAAAGACCTGTACCTCTGAAATAAATAATATATGTTAAAAAAAGAAGATAGTAGGAAGGGAAAAATGAAGCGGGGGAAATTGGAGGGGGAGATGAACCATGAGAGACTATGGACTCTGAGAAACAAACTGAGGGTTTTAGGGGAGGGCGGGGATGGGTTAGCCTGGTGATGGGTATTAAGGAGGACACGTACTGCATGGAGCACTGGGTGTTATACGCAAACAATGAATCATGAAACACTACATCAAAAACTGATGTATGGTGACTAACATAAAATAAATTTAAAAAATTAAAAATGAAGAAAAAATATATATATGTAGATTCAGTTTCAACCATTATCTGTGAGGCACCACTCTGTTAGTCCCATGCTAGGCTTTCAAGTGTAATGGGAAGGTCGAGACCTCATAATATAACCTTACTGCCTTCAATATATTGTAGAAAAAAAAATTTTTTTTTTTTGCTTTATTAATGGATATACATAGAGTTGAGGGTAGTGGGCTTATAGCAAAAGTCGTCATGTTTCCCTATTTAGCATCCATCTAAATCACAGCTTTGATGATATGGAAATACACATTTTAAAGTATCAAGGGAAAACTTGAAATCAACATAAAACACACTTGGGAACAACGGCGTGAGCCAAGTTTAAGGTCAAAATGTCATACAAATATCTTTAAAATGTTCAGTGAGATTTCTGGAATTCCAGGGTCTGACCTGTCTCTTCATCTCTGGTTTCTATCTATGCTGTCCAGGTCCTGATGCAAGGCAAAAATCCGGGGATAGCTTGGAAGTATGCACTTCCCAAAGTCACGAATGGAACTCAGCCAGCCTCAAAAAGGCACAGCCATGCCTGGACCACAGTGCAGTCTCCGTGCTCTCTCTCTTGTGGTGCAGGTAGTTGATTTTCCAATTCTACCTTCCAAGTCTCTTCTCAAAACATGTTCTTCAATCTCAGACCTCTTTACATTGTATGATTTAAATAAGCAACAAAAGAACTGCCTTTTATGGGAACCATCCCTGTAAAAAGCAAATATTATTGTCCTCTTTAAGGATTTTCCTATGTGGAAAGGAACCAAGTCTCAGAAAATTCAAGTCATTCATAACCAGGACTCAAAGGTTACCTATCTGAATTTATGGGGCGAAATAGACAAATACCTGTTTTTTCTTAAGATTTTTATTTATTTATTGAGAGAGATAATAATAGAGAGCATGAGGGGGGGAGAGTCAGAGGGAGAAGCAGACTCCCTGCCGAGCAGGGAGCCCGACGTGGAATTCGATCCCAGGACTCCTGGATCATGACCGGAGCTGAAGGCAGATGCTTAAACAACTGAGCCAGCCAGGCGCCCTGACAAAATACCTGTTTATTTATATTTTTCTTTTCAGCTTACAGTTTAGTTTCTCCCTATCCTGACTTTTCTGTTGGTAAGAACCTCCCACTGAGGCTTGTGGGAGGGAGGGTCTAACCCAGAGAGAACACGCGCAAGGCAAACGTAAGACGTCTGTCTGAAACGCAGGTATTGTGTCATCCCGTCCCCCAGGGGAGAGGCCAGCAAAGTCTCTCTCAGGAGGGAAGTGTGGGGAATCTGAGAAATCACCCTCCTAAGGGAGGGAAAACAACAGCTGTCCTCTCAGTGAGTAGAAGGCAAGCATTTTATTTAGATCCAAAAATATCATATATTTGTGTGTAAGTCAGTCTTTGTTACCCTTGCCCCTGTGAGAAGAAGAATGAAAATCTATAAATGGATCCATAAAACTGAAGCATGGAGGTTAGCTACACATTTTCTCATTATCAGAGCATCTGGTGACAGTGGGTTTCCCAAATGTGTCCATCCCCCTAAGCACAGTGGGGCATCTTGACCCAGACACAGAGAGCAGAAATATAGAAAACGAAGAAATTCTTCAGTCTATAAGACTTCTTCAGGTGTTCATGCTAATTAACAAAACACGAGGAAATACTTCTTTGTTAAATATATTAAATATTTGAAAAAAATATTAAATATTTGAAAAGTAATATATTTTTATAGAAACAAAGGGGATTCAGAGCACATGGATCATGCTGAGCCCTTAGGAACGCATAGCATTGTTGAGTTATTACGTTGTACACCCGAAACTAATACAACACTGTATGTTAATTATACTTAAAGAAAACATAAAATTACCAAAAAAAGTAATACATTTTTCGTAATACACATTTTAAAGGCAATAGACTATGCAGAAGAAAAATAATTTTCCCTAATCCTTTAATCAGCACATGCCAATGTTAATACTTTTGTCTGTGTCATTCTATCACTTTCTTATGCAAATATAAAGACACGTGTGTTACATGTTTTCAGACACACCCACACAGATCATTTTATATTATTTTTTTACGGCACAGAAACCATGCTATTGATACATGTTTACAATATGCTCCTTTTCACTTAAATTACAAGCAGTTTTTCATGTATCAAATGCTTTTTGAGATCATTTGCAATAACTTCCTGGTATTCCAGGGAGAGCACTGTTCTTTGGGAAGGAAAGAGATTCAATCTATTTTCCATTTATGGCGAATGAGTCCAACCAAAGGGAGGATGCTGGAGAAGTGCATTGTGGGATCCTCCCCTTGCCTTGATTTAGCGATCCCTTCATGTGACTTCCAGACCATAGTGTGTCCAAGGCATATGAGAAGGAGAGTCGAAATGAATAAATGGAAGTAAACGATTAACTCTAGGGAATCCTAGTGTTTGGTAAGTGTCTCCTCCAGGCACACCTCCTTCACCTAATCATTATCACAGGAGTAACTTTTCATTGTTTCTCAGATTCCATTTTAAGGAAAAGTACCATGTAAATATAAACAAACAGAATTCAAAGAGGCGGCAGCATTCCTATTTGGAGAGCTGACAGACAAAATTATTCACACACATAAAAAATACATGCTTCTGATGAGAAGTCCGGAGACGAACATTGCAAGCCAGGCATTAAGTGTCACTAAAGCCCCAAAAACCAAAAGCCCCGAGTCCTAGCTGACAGATATGAATCCCTATTCAGAGAGTTCAGCTTTTTGTTTATATCTATTTCTTATGGAAGTAGAAGATGCTTCATGGAAAAGTAGGATATTAGAGTTTCCACACATAATTTACCAAAGGTTTTTCTTTGAAGAACATTTTCCAATAGATGGATGCAATGTGAGTTCAAGTTTGTGGGATGTTCCCCTATATAGCCACCCTGTTTTCAAAAGGTTGTGTTTATCACTTCATGGTTCAAGAATCCATAGCGGTCTTGAAAACTAAGAAGCTACACATTCAAATTATTAAAATATGAAAACTATTACCTCGGGGGGAAATGGGATTCAAATTAGTTGCAGATGGGAGGTGTTCTCAACACCGTATTTAGACTCTGTATCTTAAGTAAAACATCAGAACCCTGGTAAGTCAAGCTGCACTTGGAACTGAAATTGAATTGGTTATCTGTAATTTTCACTTTGTAACTTTTGATGTCTTATTAGGTTACATAAGCGTAAAGGCCATTTGCTTACGAGATCAAAACACTCAAGTCAGTTCCTCGTTCTGCAATGCAAGAACCAAGCCAGCAACTGCACCCAAAATATGCAATGCTTTCCCCTGCCCTGCTTAGTAAGTCATCTGGAAATGTCTTTCTGGTACCATGTGTACTTGCATGCTCTTCTTGTTGACATGAGAAAACTAAAACCCACTGTTGGTGCTTCTGCTCACAAGTGACCCAGAGAGAGAGAGAATGCCCAAAAAAAGTAAGAGAGAAAAGAAGACAATTGAGGTTAAAATATATAACTGGAAAAACACAGATTTGCTTTAGACATTCATTTGACTCCAGCATTGCAAGCCTAACCTTGGGGTTTTAAGGTATCTTTTTTTTTTATTCTTTATTTTTTAATCTTTACATAGAGCCTCCCCTGAACTAAATCAAACAGATATTTAAATAATACAAAATCCCATATTAGTTAGATTTACATGTAGTTGTGTGCTTAACTTTCATATAGTCATCCAAGAATTTAAAAATCATAATACTAGGCAGACCATGAAACCCCAAATGCAAATTACACAGTAGCAAGACACAAAATGAAAAGAAAGAGGTAGAGGCCAAGTGGTAATCCGCTTCTGATGATGGCACTCTATGGGGAGCTCGGTGGGTGTGTTTTGGGGATGGATTTTAGCCACACTATTGTTTGAACGCTAATTTTAAATAATCTTCCCAGCCGAATGGAGTCTTTTGTGTGATTTATCTTCTGCCAGATGTATTTATAAAGAATCGGCAGAGTTCCTTCTAAAGCAGTGTTGTGTTCCCTAATGATTCAGATCATCTTAATAAGTAGTGTTTGCTTCGTGGTGATGCAATTATATTGCACAATCTTTTTAGACACATACATGCATTTTTTCCTTGTAATAGTGCAGTGGTTCTCATTGTCTGGGGCTTCAGCTGTTCACCAATCCCATATGCCCTGTTGTCCACCTCGTTTTTCTCCAAGAATCTGGAACCAGCTGTGTCCTGAACACAAAGAGTAGAAAGAAATTTGGTGGGCTTCCATGGTTTTTCCCATTTTGCTAAGAAATATCTGATTCTAAAAGATATCCGGTGGCTCTAAGATATGAATACCAGACAGTGTTATTGATGCCTGTGGAGTAATGTCTTCTTTAGATGGTGTGTGTGTGTGTAATTGTGAGTCTGCTTGAATGGCAAGCTGATGTTTTGTGATTTTAAGCCTCCTTCCCATTGTTGGCTGTTTCTGCCAAGCAAAGACACAGACCCCCTTCATATGTCCATCCAAGGAAAGGGAGAGAGCCCAGCTTGTGCCTGACTGCTAGAACTTCTGTGATGACCCTGTGTGGAAATAATACTGTGCAGTAACCAGTTACTGGCTATTTAAAAACAGAACAGCCCTCACAGTGACTGCAGGGTTGGAGTGGTGGAACAGGCAGGATCCGTTGCTCCCTTCCTTTCTTCTCCACCTTATCATTTATATCTTTGTATTTTCCTGTTGGAATAATGGGACCTTCAGGGACTTATACTGGAAATAAGGTCTTAGGTTATTCGAGTTAGAAGGACAAAGGAATCCATCCCATCTAACTCCGTTATCTTCCCATGCAACAAGCATGTCGTATGCACCTACTGGATGCCAGCCTTGGGCTGACAGTGTGGATCCAGAGAACTTGTACTTCGTGCCACCAGTGAACTCACAATCAAGGGGAAAAGAGGGGTGTGTAAGGAAGTAATTGAGAGGCGGTGAGATATGTGCTCTGAAGAGGGCGTGTACAAAAAAGCAGGGGGGTGGAAACGGACAGTGTAGGAGCTGGGCTCTGAGGTGGGGTTGCTAGGGACTGAGGACAGACAGGGAGTGAGCCTGGGGCCCCAGGATGCAGAAGCATGCCTGGCATGCAAAAGGTCTACCTGGTGTGCTCTTTCCGTACTTTAACAGATTCATCGTATTTGTCGAATGAAGGAAAAAGTTGAATTGGTTAGACAAAAATGCCATCTTTATAGGAAAATGGTGAAATTAATAATCTCATAAATATGTTTCCTTTACATCTTACAAGACACAAATAATTACACAAATAAGGAATTATTCTATTTTGTATTCTCTTTCTTTAAAAGAATATGAATTATGCAGTGTTTTAGAACAACATCGTCTAGAACTCATGTGCCACATTCTCTGGACGAAAGGAAAGGTTTTTAACTTCACACATCGGGCTGGAGGGGGAAACCAGGGGGAAAAATTACAGGACTGGTAAAGGTGGCAGAAATGCAAATGTAAAACAAAAAATGTATTTGGTCTCAGGTTTTATTTCTTGAAATGAGATTTAGACTACTGGTAAACTAGTCTTAGACATCACTCCTATGACTGAAATGTGTAAGGTCATCTCTGGGGGATCTTTATGCCAGGCCTTCCAATCCTAGATTATCAATTGGTCAAATGCAGTCATTGGAAAGGATTAGTAGGTTCATTCACATGCACACCAAGTCTCAGAACACCGTGAAAAATGTGGTCTGGCAATCTTTCCATAAAGAACGCAAGGTTGTGTCTCTAACTCATCCATGAAGTTGAAGAATAACCGAATAGTTGGGGGAACTGCCTCCTTAGAAATAGTTTCTGTAAGACCACTGCTGAAGGGGCCCTTCCCTCCTGCAGGCATGTATGATGCATGTGCACCCCCCTCCCCTCCCATTGATCATTCTCCCCTCAGTCTCATTACCATACTTTGTATTAACGTCTATTATAGCCATCATCCCATAGTATTGTCCTTATTTGTTCACATATCCACCTCATCACTGTGTTGTAGGCTCCTTAATGGAAAGAACATTGCCTCGTCCATTTTTCAACCCCGATGCCTAGGAGAGTCCATGGCACAAAGCGAAGATCCGAGTAGATTTGGCCGAATGAATGAATCGCTCAGGTTTCCAAATGGCACATGTTTCTTCCCTTGCAGAGAGCAGGAATGTGTTTTTGCCCAGAACGGTGTGCTGATTAAATGTGACTCCCTCTCACTGGACCCCATTTGCATAGGCTTCGAAACCCATAGAAAAATAGTTGCTAGGAGTCGCCCTTATTGGTTCTAAAATCAATCCAAGGCTTTCATCAGGTGGTTAAAGCTTATACAATAACTGCTTTGGAAGGGGTGATGCAAAGCCGCAGCCTCATTGGAAGTAATTCTGGTTTTTCACTGCAAGCTGGAAGCCGGGCGAATGGAGTGTGTGCAGCCAGTCGTGTGCGGGGGGCCAGCAGAGCAGGAAGATCCAGTGTGTCCAGAAGAAGCCCTTCCAGAAGGAGGAAGCCGTGTTGCATTCTCTCTGCCCAGTGAGCACGCCCACACAGGTGCAAGCCTGCAACAGCCATGCCTGCCCACCGGAATGGAGCCTTGGACCCTGGTCTCAGGTAACTGGGCGAGACCCGGAGTCGTGAGCCTTGTTCCTTCTGGACAAAGACGGTGGCAGCAACAGGGGTGGTGTCCTTGCTCTCCATGAGGCACTCAGCTATTTATGCTTTCCCGGGAATCACACTGAGTTAATGTGACGAGGCATTTTAATTTGTATTTTTTTGTGATTTTTATGCAACCTGCAGATTGGAAGCCCCTGCATCACAGCTCAGAGTCTTCCTTTGAAGTCTAGAAAGTAGAGTATGGGGGCCATTGAGGCTAGATTCATGAGCACAGCTAGGAAGGATTTGCGTGTCAGTGGATTGGCAGACGAAAGGGCTACTGAATTCTCTAAAGCAAATAGAAAACACAAATACAAAAAGCGGCGTAGGAAGGATATTCAACTCTTGCTTCAGGGGAAAGAGCCGTGGTGTTGGAGGGATCCAGAGGGGAGTCGGGTATAAAGTTTCCTATCATCACAAACTCCCAGTGAAAGGTAGAAAGTTATAAGTCACAAGAGGCACAGACCTACCCACCATTCACAGCCCTGAGGTGCTCAGTGGGGGCTGGGTTTGTCCGAGGTCCTCTCAGGTGGTGTCTGGAAGCATTTTTCACTGTCCCAGCATGGAGGAATGATGCTATGGGCATCTATTTGGTAGAGATAAACATCCTACAGTGTCAGGGACGGCTCCCAAAACAAAGATTTATCTGGTCCAAGACATGCTGACGGTGAGAATTCTGCTCCGTGGTAACCCAGCCTCTGCTAAACCACGGAGGTCAAGCCAGCTTTACGGAATCATCAAAAAGAGGCAGGGGTTCCAACTGTGAAGCCAGGGAGAAGTCCGCGATCACATTTCTGCCATGCTTTCCTTTAGGGAACATTATCCTGGAGCACTGATTTCTGATTAAGGATTGCAGTGTACTGCCCCATCCCCAATAGAGTTCAGATCAAAGCTTTTTTTTTAATTATAGGACATGAGATTTTTTTTTTAATGTTACAACTCTGGTAGGGGAATAAGGAGCTAGCAGTGGGAAAGAGTATCTTTGACATGCATTGGTCAATGCTTTAAAAGGAAGGAACATAATTATTTATAGCAGAAGGTCAATCTAAATAGGCTATGGTGTTATGTCTGGTCTCTTTTTCTGCAAGTAAGGAGGTACACTTTACAAGAGGAAAATTCAAAGGGCTGTTTTAGCCAAATGTGTGTGGTAGGCATGGGGAAAAGATTTGGGGGGCCAAGCAGTTCCAAATGTGACCTCATGAAAAGGAGCTTTGGTTCAGAGTTTGCCCTAAATTTGACATGGAAATATTTTGAGAGTATTTTATGTCCTTGGTTTTTTGTTTCGTTGTTGTTTACTAAGACCAAAAATGTGTCCTTTTGGGAACATCTTCCTGACAAATTTGAAAGGAGTCCCTCAAACTTTGTTACCTCAACCTATTCTTCCCTTAGAGACCATGTCTCTGAAACCCTCTGGGAAGCAATTTTAAAATGTCTCATCATTCTTAAAAAAACAATAATTTAAAAAAATGGGGAAAAAAACAGGAAAACATAAAATAAGAATTCTATTGAAGAAGGGTCAACCATTTAGAAATTTTGAATGTGAATGAATGATGATATGCGTTAGTGGTACATCTCCCCGCCTGATACCAGACAAACTTGTCTGCCCGTCTTCACTACGTAACAGCTGTTTGTTTGATCTTGGTCAAGTTCTCTAAGCTCCGAGTCTCAGATGGCCCTTCTGGAGAACTGGACAATAGCAGTGGTCTCAGAGGGTTGGTAGAAGGTTGTGGATACAAGTCAGCATGCCTGCCTCATCACATGGAAGGCATTACATAAATGTTCTCTGCTGCTGTGGTTTGCAGATTATGATAATATCGTCCCCATCATCCCTCTCCCTTAAGGATGTGAAGAGCCAGAAGTCATGTTGATCCTTGGAGGAGGCTTGGAATTGTGCTTAGATGTTTGCATGTTGACGAAGAGCCGAGGCAGGAGGGGCACCTCTCATATGGCTCTTCTCAGAAACCAAGGCCGGGGAGGGGACGTGTCCCTTGAGGGCAGATCCAGACCTGGAGCCTACAGCTTCCAAGCGACCCTGACAAGTTTTTAACTACTCATCTGAAAGCGAGGAGATTCTCCTCTCCGCCCCCCGCCGTATGTTTCACAGAGTTCTTGGGAAGGGCAAGAAAGTAAGACTGCAGGAGTGGCCCATCAAGCAGGTTCATTCACAGACATTCACCGAGTGCTTCTTTCTTTCTTCCCCTCTAGTTAGCATGGGGCCCACCCCCCAGGCAGCAGATGGGTAGGAACAAGAATTGGACACCCTGCACCCATTTTTATCAACGTCACGGTCTCTTGCTATTTTATGTGTGCATCTATTTCACTTCCTGTCAGATGCACAATAATCCTCCTTAGCCAAGTGCCCAGACCAATTCAGGCTTGTGCCAGAGAGCGAGCCACCACTACCCCAAAGAGCAGGCCCTGCACCCTTCTCCCAGTAATCATGGATGCTGTGGAGAGGGAACCTCATCTTCCGACCTGGGCAACCAGCAGCCCCTGGGCATTCAGATGGTGAAGGTGAATGCTAACCTGCATTTAAGGCCTCTAGAGAAAGGAAAGATTTCTCCTACTGAGTATAAGGCATTTGGTTTTAAAGCTTAAATATAGTTTGTTGACTACCTCAATAAGTTTTCAGCGTTCACCTGAAGAAAATCATTTGAAACTAGCATGCACATGACTTTTTTTTTCCCCTCCATCTCCAGTGTTCCAAGAGCTGCGGGCGAGGGGTGAGGAAGCGTGAAGTCCTATGCCAAAGCTCCCCCACGGCAGAGAACGTCCCGGAGACCCTGTGCTCCAGCATCCCGAGGCCCGAGTCCCAGGAGGGCTGTGTGCTAGGGCGATGCCCCAGGAACACCCGGCTGCAGTGGGTTGTGTCTTCCTGGAGTGAGGTAGGAGTTGCGAGTTAGTATCGCTGGCTTGTGTGTTTGAATGCTCAGTTCACCCACCAGCCCCCAGAGGCTCACACCTCCTCCTCCTCCTCCTCGTTCCACACACACAGCAGGTGCCTACTAATTACCTGTTCTTCCCTCCGGGCTCTTCATCAAACCCTGACGAAGCACCCGTCGCACTGAGCGGGCCCGTGCCTGGGTGTGAAGGTGCACAGCTCCACCCCGTGCGTGTGCATGGCAGCTCGGGTAGGGGTGCGGAGTGCTGCAGTGGGGGTCTGTGATGCCCCGGGTAAAGCTCAGGGTCCCCCAGCCCTGCCACCAGGGGGAGTCTTTGTCAGGAGAGACTTTCCGGGGAGTGTGAGGCTGAAGGATGGGCAAGAATTGGGCAAGGGTGGGGTTGGGGGGAAGGTTGGTTTCAGACGGAAGGTGTGCCCCATACGAGGGCGAGGGGAAAGAAGGTGACACAACCAATACAGTGGGGTGAGGGGGTGGTAGAAACCGAAAACTTCACCAGGGCCCCTGTGTTGGGACCACTTAGCACCTAGAACAATCCAATGTAAAGCAGGCAGCCCCCCAGACAGGCAAGGCGCCCACCGGGAGATGCTGTGATTGGGATGGAAGAGGAGTGTTCCAGGAGTGGAGAGAAGCAGACTCTTCTTGAGTTCCTAAGGAGGCCATTGTCACCTTCGGGCATCTGTGGGTGGAGGGGAGAGGGACCCGTGAAGATGTCTCCTGGATTTCTGGCTTGGGAAACTCGGGTGCATGCACAGCCAGAGGAAATGTGAGAAAAGGAGCCCAGCCTGAAGTCTGCCCCAGTAACTGATGGGACAGGGGTCTCTGCTCTGGAGGAGATCGCAGTACCGGGAGGAAGACAGAGGCCGGGACGCAGAACA
Organism: Halichoerus grypus; assembly: GCF_964656455.1. Classification (NCBI taxonomy): domain Eukaryota; kingdom Metazoa; phylum Chordata; class Mammalia; order Carnivora; family Phocidae; genus Halichoerus; species Halichoerus grypus. The sequence continues at coordinate 10,197,017 of NC_135726.1, forward strand.
GGTCAATAGTGGGGATGGTGCGGTGCGGTAGAGGCAGGGCTTTGGGTCTGGCCATCGGTGTCCTTTTATTCTGTCTAAAGGATAGGTAACCCACATAGCAATGCGTCCACCTCTCTTCCCACCCATTTTCTTTGAGATGTTATAGCCTAATGGCTAAATGCACAGGTGAATCAGATTTACCTCCAGTATTTCCTTGGGGTGTGACCTTGAGCTAGCCGCTTACCCCGGCAGAGCCTCGCTGCTGGAAGTGTCTCATTTTGCCTCATTTCATGGTGCTGACAAGCTCTGAGACATTGGGACAGTTAATCGAATTCTCTACCCTCTGGTTTCTTCGCAGTAGCATGAGGGACATGGTTGCCTTGTCTTTAGGATCCTTGAGTACCTGTGGTTCACCTGCAATGATCCCATTCCTAGAATTTCACGTGGATGGTGCATCTGTTCAGCAGACTTGACCGTGGAGCTCTGCACACCTAACGCCCCCCTTCTTGGCTCCTAGTGTTCGATGACCTGCGGTTTGGGTGTGAGGAAGAGGGAGATGAAATGCAGCGAGAAGCCCTTCCAGGGAAAGCTCATCACTTTCCCGGAGCGAAGGTGCCGCAATATTAAGAAACCAAACCTGGAGTTGGAAGAAACCTGCCAGCGAGGGGCTTGTCCCGCCCGTCCGGGCTTGGGCGTGGCAGCGGGATGGTATCCATCACCATGGCAACAGGTGAGCACCCGCAGATTTCAGTGAGATTCTCAGAACGGGGGCAGCCCACCAGTGGCTGCTGTGGGGGACTTGTCCAAATGGAAAGACCAGAAGCTCAGGTCCCGGAGGCTGAACGACTTGTGATCTTTGGCCAGTCTCATCACCTGTGTGGCCCTGGGCTGCTCCCGTCATCTGTGAGCTTCAGCTTTCACAGCTAGAAAATCAAGATGATAATGTCTTGAAGAGCTGATTTTTTTCATGAGCACCTAAGATAATATAAAGCACTTAGACCAGGCTGGTCACATGGTAACAAATATTCACTATTGCTCTGCTCTCAAAATCCCCACGAGAGTCTTCTGTATTCTAGCAACATTGCTCATAGCCTTGACTCCTTTGGTTTTTATGTCATGTTGCTGAATGATGTAGTAATTCATTTGTTGAAACTGCCTTGTTCGTGGGTATTTTTGTCCCTATTTTGTAGAGGAAGCAGGGAAAGCTCCGAGTTGGTCAATTCAGGCAAGGACCGCCCCCCTCCAGCTCTTAAACCCATTAGATGTTCGAGGCACCCTTTTTCTCAGAAGACTGGGGTAAAATTTTGGTTACAGTGGTCTGGTTCTGATTGGCTGGGTTGGTGTGTGAAGCAAAGTCTGAGAGAGAAGCTGTGTTGTGGTCCTTGTCCTTTCCAACCAACAGATGTCAGAACTCGCTGGCTTGAGAAGTGCTGCCCACCCCATCATTAAACACAGGGGCTGGGTGGGGGCATATGCAAGCACAAATGTAGGCCTATAGATTTGTGTCAGTACATGGAAATACACACAACGTAGAATGTGTGTATTTATATGTGTCTGTATACACCAATGCGTGCCTATGTATTTGTAAGTACACATACATACACATGTGTATATAATGCGTGTGTGTGCCTGTGTGTTGGGGAGGATCTGAGAACTAAACCACGAAGAAAAGCAAAGGAAACTAGTGTGATTGTGTATCTCTAATCGGCTACACGCTATTTACATCACTATGGACTTCTTTTTCAAATTTTATTACTGTCTTTTTTAAGAGATTGGGAAATTGCTTCATTTTAAGATTATCTAGATCAGGTAGCAGCAAACAATTTCCAGCAGCCCAAATCTGCGCCCCCCCCAAGCCCCGCCTATTTTTTTGTAAATAAAGTTTTATTAGGACACAGCCATGCTCTTTTGTCTACATATCGCCCATACTTGAGTGGTTGCGATAAACATCACATGGCCCACAAACCTGAAAATATTTACTATCTTGCCCTTTACAGAAGAAGTTTGCCAAGTCCTGGTTTAAGATGATAACAACAGTCCTACAGTTGTATACCTTTAGCTCTTGGCGTTAAATCCAAAACTCATGTGTTTTCCATCCCCCAATACCAGTCCATATAAAGATGCTTGTCCAAGATGAACACTTCGCCTATCTGCAATAAAATAATGTAGTGAATTTTTAAAAGCAAAAAAAATTTTCCTGATATTTCATTTGTTATAAAATATCTGTGTGTCTGGAAAAAATACAGTTGATAGTCATCTATTTTTTTTTTTTTTATTGAACAGTGAAATCATTGACTTCTAGGAAGCACCACACCCACCGTGCCAACTCAGAATTTGGCCGGGCACCGAGGGCAGGATTCCAAAGCTGTCTCGGAAGTAGTATTTCTTCGCTGTCCTAATTCTGAAGCATCCCCTGCCCCCCACTATTGCATCTGCAGAGATTATCTGGAATTCTTTAAATACTGTGATGATTTGTTCGGCGTCCTTATGGCAGCTTCTGTATTTCTGGAAGCTCTCTTCTTTATGAGTCACTGAACTGGAGACACACTCCCTGGGGCAAGATAGATATAGCATTTGCCTAAGACCCCCTTCTAATCAGATCACATGGCTGTTGTGTATTAGACTGTGGACGTGAGCACACGTGCTGGGCTCTGGCCAATCCCCACTTCATCAGCAGGGCACCCGGGTCATGGCATGAAGCCTGGAGATCCCTTCTATTTGACATCACTGACCTCCAAAAGGACAACCTCCAGCTGAGTGTTGCTGACTCCTAGCTCTTTCCCTCTTCTGCAGTGCACGGTGACCTGCGGAGGGGGTGTCCAGACCCGCTCAGTCCACTGTGTTCAGCAGGGCCGGCCTTCCTCAAGCTGTCTGCTCCATCAGAAACCTCCAGTGCTGAGAGCCTGTAATACAAACTTCTGTCCAGCTCCTGAAAAGAGAGGTAAAGGCCCCCCCACACACACCAGTCAGTTTTACTAGTCTTCAGAGAATTTTTCAAAAACCGGTTTTTGAATTTTTCAAAATCCTGTTTGGTTGTACAGTTTATCCCTTGCAACAACTCGAGGGGGTGCCATTCACACGACTGTGTGTGTGAACAGTGCTCCGCATGGGTGTACAAGGCACAAATCGGGTGGTTTCTGCTCAAAATGATCTTGTTTGCACACCTATGCAGGGAACATTTTATTCTATGATAAGGCTTGTTAGCCATTAATTCTGACTTTGAAAGGGGGAAATAGTCATTTTGCAAGTCCATTTTTTAACACTGTTTTAGTTAAATAAGAAAATGAAAAAGTAACCAACATGTGCCAGAGATTACACTCATCAGGGGGAATGTAGGCATGAAGGGGAATTGTCCTGGAACTCACACTTTAATTAGGGAGGCAGGTAAGTTGCAGTCAGTCAGTGAATGTGCATCGTCCCAGGACCACACCTTCTGTTTCCTTAGTTACAGGCCATTCTAACAAAGTGTAGCATGTGCTGATGGGAAAAGGGGAAATTGAATTATCTGAGTGAACTACACTGTTTCACTAGCCCAACTTACTTCAAAGTAATCTGACAAACACACCAGGAAAAGTCTCCTCCCCCCAATCAGATTTCCTTGTGCTAAAGAATTATGTTCCACCATGTACCTGCTGCATTTTCTTTTCATCCAATCACGGCTTTTCCAAGACTGTTTTGTTTCTTACCCTGTGCTTTCCAATCTGTGGTGAATCAGATTCAGGACTTTGACTCACTGGCGCTCCCTTGTCCCTACCACTTCGCGTTTCTAAATTGTTGCCCTTGTTTATCTGCATCCTAGAGCCGTAGCTCCAGGCTCTGGGCATCGGTTTTCCCTCCTCTTCCCTCTCTCCTTCCTTATCTGAGGCTTGCAGGAGATAAGAGAACTAGTAATACAGCCGCTGCTCAGAGCCACATCACGTCTAAGGCAATGCTGGAATTCTCCAAACCTGCAGCCTTTTTTGGCAGAAAGCTTATGGGGGAAGAAATACACCTTTTGAGTAAGTGGTCATGTACTTGCAAACTGTCTCCTCCTTTCTTCCCCCTTGGTGACTTCTCCTCCCCGCCCCCCTTCAGTCAGATGGCCCCAGACAAACCCACACATGCCAAGAATCAGAAGTACAGGCCCCCTAGGTACTTTGAGACAGGCTTAAGGACAAGGGCTGACCATGAAAATTGCTCAGCAGTATCTCCTGGGTACGAGTGCTAGGTGGGGAGAGCCAAGACATAGGTTAGATCCAAGATCGGGGGGAGGCCTTTGGTGTTACTATTTTGTTCATCCAGCACCCCGCCTGGCACACCATAGATGCTCAATGCGTGTTAAGTGGAAGATTGTAAAGTACCGTGAGGTTCTCTACTTCCTTCAAAGCCAGGTCACTAAGCACCTGCTATATATCCCTAGCATTCTTCTAGAGATAAAAGAACAAGGCAATATCCTGTTCTTAAGCTACAAGGAGTCAGTGTCTCAAAGGAGGAGGAAGATACAACAACAGATAAGAGTGGTGGAGTGTTACCAGTGTCATAGTGGAGGTCAGTTCTCCATGGGTTGCAGGGAGGGGGCCAGTGAAAGATGGTGGTATGAGAAAGGGTTATTAGAAGAAGGATGTCTTTCCATGCCTCTTGACTAAGGTCTCTTTTGTGAAGAGGAGTAAAGTAAGAAGGCAGATATGAAAGACACAAGCCTGGGTATTTCTTCTTGGCCAAAATGGGGCCTATGGTTTTTGCAAGTTGGAGGCCTCCTCCCATTTCCATCCCAAATGCGGGGAGAGTGGCATGCCCAAATTACTGCGGGGTTAGTCTTCCTTCTTAGATCATTGGCAGGGTGACCATAGGTGGAATTGGAGTGTGTTTTCTAACACTGGGGTTTCTACAAGCATTAGTGGGCAATAAGCAAACCCCTGGTGCTTTAGGGAAGAGCTCTTGGAATGTTCTGAGACTCCCATGATGGGCCAGGCTTTTGAGGCACCGTCTTCCCCTCCAAGAGTTGAGAGAAGACAGGTCTGCCCAGATTGGCATCGTCCTGTCCTGGAGGACAGCCATGTGGGTGTGCCATTCCTCAGACCCCCACCCATGCTGGAAACCAGTCTAGGGCCCTCACGTGATGCCATCATCACTATGGGATGCTTTACCTGGGTCTTCATTGGATCTCCACTTTGGGAGAACATCCTATGAGCTGGCATTGTGCGTATTTTATGTGTAAACCTTCTTCAGAATAGAGGGAGGCCTCGGGCAGTGACATCACTCATCACTGTATCGTGACTGGTTGTTGACATAGTCGGGAAGAGGCCTGGGTTGCAGCCTAGGGGGATTCAGTGGGGGATGAGCAGCACCCAATATGAGTAAGTTTACTCCTCATGGAATCTCACATCCTCACATGGAGAGGGGGCGGGATGGGCAAGCTTTTGAACTATTTATAAAATGGAGAAATAATGCTTACCTGAAAAGATCATTGAGAGTTAAGTAAGATGCTTCAATTTTTCCACATTTATTTAGTACTTACCGTAAAGGGGAGCTGTTCTGGTGTCTGATTGTAGATAGAAGAGTGAACAAAATGTGCGAAGTTTCCACTTTATATCTGGAAACAAAGAAGCCAATCAATAAATATACAATGTCAGATAATAAAGTAGAAAATAACACTGAAGCAGGGTATAGAGAATGAGAACGGGGGGTGAAGATGGCAGTGGGAAAACTGGTTTAGGTAGACTAGTCAGGCAAGGATGATGTGGATGATGTGATATTTAAACAGGGACCTAAAGATGACCTAAAGGAAGGTGAGCTATGTGTATGTATCTAGAAGGAGAGTGTTCCTGGCAGGGGCAACAGTACGTGCAAAGGCCCTGAGGTGGGAATGTGTGAATCTGATCAAGGAACAGCAAGACACCTGGAGTCAAATGTCTAAAGTGGACAGGGGTTAGGTGATTAGCTGAAGCTGGTCCTGGAGGCGTTTTCAGTCTTCATAAGGACGTAAGATTTAACTCTGAGTGAGGTGGAAGCTGATGGAGAACTTGGAGCAGAGGGGCAGTGGGATTGGACTTGTGGGAAGATCCCTGGCAGTTACACAGAGAAGAGCGTAGGGGCCCAGAGCGGAAGGAGGATTTGTCCACTCTTGGTTGGGAGAAGGTTCCCTTAGAGCAGCGGCTGTAGTGGGAGAGGCTGGGTGCTGGTATGTTCTGAAAATTGAGCTCATGTATAGTATTTGTCAATTGTTTGCCTGCAGGATGTGAGGCAAAGAAAGAGGACACCAAGGTCATCCTCAATAGCATACATAAAATACGTGACTGACCACAGAAGCTCAAATCACCAGCTATGAGAATAACCATAATCAAACACAGTGCCCATCTTGATGACACATTGACACACCTCCCTTCTGCTTCCTGACTTAAAGTTAGCTCATAGCAGAAGCTGTGGAAGCCGGCTGAAATCCCATTCTTAACTCAAAAGGAGTAAGTGTCGATACAGCAGTACAGTTAGGACCATGGTTTTAGTGATCGGTTTTTATCCTGATGCAGTATTTCCACTGCATCAATAGGATAATCTCGGCAATTTAAATAGAAACGGATTCAGACGTACATTGATTGATTAGGCTACGTGCTAATTGGCTGGGATAGAAGACACTGTACAAGTATATATTAAAAATAATTGAAGATGAAAATATAGATACATAGGCAAACAGTTCAGACGGATGTTCATCTCACGTCTGACTTGTATCTTCTCCTGGGGCCCCACCCCTGCCCCCATGATGGTCTGCATCAGTACGCGGCCTTCTAGATGCTCAGGGCAAAAAGCTGATCATCATTACTGATTTTTCTTTTCTCTCTCATACCTTTACCAACCTGTCAGAAAGTTCTCTAGACTCTATATCCGGGAGTTATTGAAAAGAAAAAAGAATGATCTGAGTTCACCTTTCTACCCAAGTTGAGACGTTGTAGGTTTCATATTGGTTGTTTCAGCCATGAGGGTTACAGGGAAACTATTTTTTCAACAAATATTTCTTGAGCAGCTACTTTGTGACAGGCATTAAGCATTGGGAAGAAAGTAATGAAAACAGTAGGCAAAACCTCTGCTCTCAAGGATTTTACATTCTAGAGAGGAGCCAGAGTGTAAGCACAGAATAGGATGAGTGCTGATAGACCCAAGGTAGAAAAATAAAGCAAGGTGGGGAGTAGGGAGGCCACAGAGCACGCTGCTTGTTTGGGGGAGTCTGGGAAGGCCCTACTCTCAGTGACCTTCAAGCAGAGACTTAAAAGAAGGGGTCTGGATGTCTGGGGGAAGCCACAGTATGCCTGGCATGTTAGGGCATCTGCTGGGTGTCCCATGTGGGGGAGAGGATGAGCGGAGGAAGATGAGGTCAAACAGAAGTGGGGGAACCAGATCCTAGGGCCTTGTCGGCCATTGTAAGAACTAAACCTTTCACTCTGGGTGGATGGAGGGGCCAAAGGGAGAGTTTGGGGCTGAGACATGACATGAACTGACTTATCTGTTCAAAGGATCAGTGGGGCTACTATGAGATGGGTGGGGGGCTGTATTTTAGGCAGAAGAACCAAGGCAGGGGGAAGGAACTGTAGGCAGTTCTGAATCAGAAGCAGGATTCAAATCGATAGGAGAGCTGAGAGCCTGGCATGCCATGTCCAAGGGCACAAAGCAGAGCTACGTAAGGATAATTTTGGAAGGGGGTGGGTGGGGTGCCTGTGGGCCGTAGGGGGCGTTGGGCAAGGTGAAGGTAAAGTGACTTTTGAGCCTTGCATAGAGGAAGGGGAAAACACTTCCAACCATGAATGAGAAGACTTACTCATGTAGAGGGTAGACCATAAATTACTTCTGAAGTCAAAATTCCTTGAGAATCCAGTAAAATGACTAAGGCCCTGACTCCTAAAATGTGCACTGAGGTTTTTATAAAGAAAATCTTACATACAATTTCACATGCCTTCTGTGTCTAGTGAGGCCCTTCTGGGTGAGAATCCCTGATGTACAGCGTTCTGCTCCCAGTCCATAATCCCATCTGTCAACAGAAGAAGTCAGGACTGGTGTTGACTTAAATTCACTCAGTTGCAAATTGGCTAGGAGATTTATTTAAATCGACCTAGAGTATTGCAGCTGGGCCTCAAATGCAGGTGTGCTGACTCCCGATATCTTAGGCCTCCTGTTCCCCAGAGTAAGGTTCCGTGGACCAAGCAGCAGCAACAGCACCTTAGCTCTCACCCCAGACCCTCTGAATCAAAAGCAGTGGTGTATCAAGGTCCCCAGGGGATTCCTCACATGCTATGCTAGGGAAGCAAGATGGTGGCTCCCAGGCTCTTGGGAGGATCAGACATGAATCTCTGGCTGGATTTGACATTTTAACATCCACTTTCCCCCCTCCCGTTAACATTTAGCTAAGGATCTTAATCCCTTTTGATGTCGTAACCCTGCATCCCCAACCCTCCCAGCAAAGTCCTAGTGTATAAGGAGCAGAACTCAGAGGCACAAGGCAGGTTCATCCAAGGTCTTTGACCCGTAGGCTCTCACCTTAAGAAAAAGGCTAAGCTTCCTCCTAAGGGGTGAAATATTTTTTCTCTCACTGCAGAAGATCCATCCTGTGTAGATTTCTTCAGCTGGTGTCACCTAGTTCCTCAACATGGTGTCTGCAACCACAAATTTTACGGTCAACAGTGCTGCAAGTCATGCACGAGGAAGAGCTGATCTAGACACCCTCCCCAACACCCGAGGGCCAGGCTGTTCCCTCTCGCCTCTGGAGAGACCAGCGACGATTCACATTGAAAGCTAAGCCCTGCAGACCAGCCATGCACTGCAGCAGAATCTGTGGAGCTGGCTCTCGAGGACAGACAGGCTCCCTTATCCACTTCCCCAAAGCACATGGTACTCTGAAGCACTTGAAAACGGGAAGCGAGCACAAAATGGACTTCCAAAAGAAAAGACAAAATAACTTTGATTTGCACTGTTACAATGAAAGAAGTGATGAATCACACTGACAGACGTCACGTTTTCATTTTGACAAAGTGAGAATCTGGTCAATGTTGGGAGAGACTCTCCCTTTGAACTTCAAGGGTTCCAATGCAAAGACATCTGTGTCGAAAAGGTCCTTGAAGACTTCGGGTCAAAGACGGAGCCTTGGAGCCATCAAATGTGGATGGAACCCATTGCCTGACTGACTGTTACTTGGAGCTCCCAGTGGGCCTGACACTGTGGACAGCCCAGAGTAGCAGTTACCCAGGAAGCCAAATGGTGCTCATAACTGTGCTTGCTGCTGGACTAGCAAGCTTCATGTTATGTTTATCTAGTGTGCGTGTGTTGTTTTTATTATTTTGTTTAGAGTATATTCCGCTTCTGGAGAGTCTCCAAGACTAAAATTCACAACTTGAAAAGTATTCCGAGGAATATTCTGAAAACAGGGCAACATGGACTATTTGAGATCTGCATCTAATTGAAACTCAGACTCAAAAAAAAAAGCCCACAAACTCACATAAAAGGCAAATGTTGATGTCCTACACAGTATATCAACCTCGTAACTTTTGGTGCTAGCTGAACAAGTCCACGGGAGCCTCTAGTCTGCTCTTTGGGAGTCAGAATTGGTAAAATGTTCATTTGTGGTAAAAAATCTAGGAGGAGCTAAATAGCAAAATAGCAGTGTTTTGAAGGAGAGTAGACCATCATTTATAAGGCTCCCTACATACTGTCAGAGCTGCTTGGAAAATTAAAGACCACTTGAGGTTTTTTCCTACCAACTGTCATGTTTAAATTTTCCCTAAGATTTAGTTAACAAGAAAAAAAGAGTGGCAATAGAAAAACCCATCTTGCTAAGTTAATATATCATAATAAGCCAAGATCCTTCGATGAATAAGAATATTTTATAATCTTTCAGATATTTTCAGTCATCAGAAGCCAGCTGTTGATAGGCACTAATGAGCTTAAAATTGTTCTCAATTGGAAAATACCACACTATTTTGCCAAAACCAGAGTAACTTACAAGACTGAGTCCTTCTGTAATTTTTTGAGATGTGGTTAAAAAGGGCATATTTATATAATTCTACTCTATTCCTCAATTCCTTTGATGAATGTAACCCAATTTTACTGCTTTATAAAGTCTCAATTCAAACAGGGATTTGCCAGCTCAGCACAACCAACTAGACAGTGGTTTGTTAAATTTAGAGCATCCTTTGTTCCCATTCTAATTAAAATCATGTGTTCTTGAATCTCAGAGAAATAATTAGAATAGTCTCTCAATCCACTTGGCTTGGCCTAGAGTAGTGGCCATTTTATATCAGAAACACAGCTCCACATCACCCACCCCTTTGCCCTCTGAAAAATTGCAAGTTATTTGTTTCTTTATATAATGATCATTTTATTATTTTATGGAAAAATTAATTTATTAATAGCCTATTCTTATGTGTTCTCACTTGCTTCTGTAAGTGATATTAATTCTGAGGAAAAATGTTGAATAAAACAATGGGTTATAGAGAAAAGTCAAAATATATGTGTAATATTTAATTATTTTATAAGTTTTATAATAAAGTGTTCTGTTTCTTTATCTGTGAAATTTGTTAAGTTCTTGAATAAGGTAGAGGTCAGTTACTTCCAAGATCATTTAACTGTATAAATGTTGAATAGGAATCTCAGTACTTTCTCAATGAAAAGTTGGGAAGATAAAATACTCATTAATTGATTTTTCTTGCTTGTGTCTGAGAAAATTAGAAACCACCAAAAGTCAGGGTGAGATGGAGGATGTATTTAGCATCTTATAAAGATACAGAGTTATTTTTTCCTGCTCTAATGCTTTGTCAACATTTATGGAAATCATCCAAGTTAGATAAACCTACCATAAGCGTAGTTGGCTTTCTCCTTTATTTTTTCCATTTGAATGGCATTCTGGTGAAATCCTTTTGCAAAAAGAAAGAGGGGAGGGAGAAAAGGAAGAAAAAACAAATTAAAAAGCAATTGTTTCAGGTTTTCCAAATTTGGAATCATCACACCAGTAGAGAATAAAAACAATCTGGGCAAAGTCAGTCCAGTTGACCTGAATATATATTTTCCCCTCCACATGTGCTTATATATATGTACATGAATATGTCCTATATATGTGTGTGTGTGTATGTATGTGTATATATGTGGATCATTTATACGTGCAGGTCTTTAAAATATATTTAAGAGGATTTTTATATGAATTGCTATTTGGCAAAAAAAAAAAACTGGTTAAGAATGAAAAATAGAATAGATGGCACAAAAAATAGCAGAAGAGAAGGTATCCTTGTGCCTTTTGGTGATAAAATGTTAATGACAGCCATCATATATTTAGTGTTTGGTGTTTAATGGGTGCCAGAGACGGTGCCAAGTTCTTCATGTATGTTACTTCTTTTAATCCTCTCAGGACTCTAGTTAGAAAGATACTATTTTTTTTAAAGATTTTATTTATTTGACAGAGAGCGAGAGCACAAGTAGGCAGAGCGGCAGGCAGAGGGAGAGGGAGAAGCAGGCTCTCCGCTGAGCAGGGAGCCCGATAAGGAGCTTGATCCCAGGACCCTGAGATCATAACCTGAGCCGAAGGCAGACGCTTAACCGATTGAGCCACCCGAGCGCCCCAGAAAGATACTATTTTTTTCCCTTTGCAGATGAGGACTCTGGGATTCTGAGAGATCACATATTTTGTCCGAGGTAGCCATAAAAGTGAGCTCCATAAATAATATAAGCATTTAAATTGTTCATTTTAGTTGAAAATAGTCACTATAATTGGTTTACACAATTCCTATCTGGAAAAAAATTCCCCAGTGAGAATAGGGGAGCTGTTCAGAGCTCCTCAGGAATATTCAGTTTTGCATCACTAAGCTTAAGACAAAGATGGAATTTTCTCATCAGTAAGATGATTTTTATCTTTAGTCCTAAGTTACATTTGTGTATAGAAAAGGAAAATTGTGTCTATTTAATTGTACTTTTCTGGATAGACATTGAGTATCATGGTATAAGTGACTTTGGTTCAAATTGCCATGTATTGAGAAACCATCAGGAGCGATATCCAGAATGTGTTTTTCTGAATGTGTTCAGTTATTTGTTTCTGCCAAGTAATGGCTAATTGCCTTACCCCTGCACACAACCACCATCGTGTTCGAACATTATGAAGCCATACGTCCCAGGTATGGTTGTTTCCCTAAATTATGTTTAGTGAGGGGCAGAGTTGAGTTCACAATCAGGTCATTTAGTAACAAGAAGTGATTTATATAATTGTTAGTTGTTTTAATGGATAAAGAGGTTCAAAATTGTTCCTAGCATCCTAACTGGGATGAGAAAGAGGCACTAATGTCTAGGAAAAGGAGACCCTAGAGGCCATGTCTCCCCAACCCCCCTGTTTCTTTCCACCCCTCTTCCCTTCTTCCCTGCATCGCCTTGGCCCCCCCTTTCAGGTTGTCTCGGCCCCATACAAGTTAGGACATCACCTGACACATGCCCTTACCACATGTCAGAAAACACCGGATGAATACTCGGTGCTCCTTACCCCTCCATCTTACCGCTCATGGACTTTCTAAACCAAGTGCTCAGTACAGAGTGGCACTGTATAAAGTTAACCGTCAGAGCCCTTGAGAGATGGTCTTTGAAGGTGAACCAGGGCCAGAGGCTGTTCATGCTGGCGACAAGGCCCAGACATGTCTCTCCCGCTGACTCCCCTCCTGTCTCTCCTTTTATGTGGCTGGAGCACAGGAAGGACCGGGCAGCCCCCTCTTGTCAGAAGGCCAAGCCAGCTCTTCTGTTCCTCTGCGAGCTCCTCCTCTGTTTCTGCAGACTCATTCCATCCACCGTGGGGCTCAGTATCTCCCCTTCCTTGGAAAGAAGGTTTTGCTACCCTGCCCCATCGCTTTTGAAAGCCAGGTTGGATCTAGAGTAAGTCTCAGGACAACAGTTTCTAAATAATTAGCTGCATGAACAATCACTTAAGGATATTTTATACATTCCTAGGCCCCACTCCAGAAATGTAATTAATTAATTCTGGGAGTAGGGCCTGGGAACTTAGAGTTTAAAAGGCATTCAAGTTTCTCGGAGGAAAAGCTAGTTTTGGAACCGCTGGTCTAGGACAAATAAAGAAAGTACCTCGAGACTGTCTTCCTTGTGTAGGTGAAGGAGTTCCCTTGGCACCAGGCCCTCTGGTATGGCTCTGCTGGGGTCTGAACCAAACTCAGCCAGTAATAATGGGGGGTTTGCCTGTTCTCATCCTCTGTATGGAATTCACCTGGGACACTCTTGGGGCTGTCGCAATAAGGCGTCAAGAAGAGGACTCACAGGCAAGGACCGGTGCCCTGGGCCATCTTTGTCTCGGTTTCTTATTCCCAACCATGCCAGTAGCCGACAGCAGGGTTTGGTGGGCAGGCAATGGAAATGTGTGAGGGAAACTGGCCATTCCTCTCAGTCAAGCACCCACATGCAAGAATTAGTATACTGTGGTTTTTTTTTTTAAAAAAAGAAAGGGCCTTCAATAGAGAAGCCAATGAAATCCCCATCGGAAAGTGTCTTTTGGCAAATTACTCCAGGGCCTTGTGTGTGCATTGAGAAACCCACAGTACATGAAAAAACAAAAACAAAAACAAAAAAACAAACTGTTGTGCTCCTGAGATCCAGAGTCAAGGCAGAATAAAGGCTTCCATCCTATTTCCTGCCGGGACACTGGGTGCCAAGAGGTGAATTAATCACTTTTATGAATCGGGCCAACTGTCACTTGCTTACAAATGGCCAGAAATGCATTGGTTGACTCGAGAGAATGAAAATTGTAACTTCAAGCTTTTGTACAACAGAAGAAAAAGAAACAAAGGCTTTGAAAAGATAGGGAAGAGCAGCTACAATGATGCTTTGGCCACACTAAAGTATAAACAAGGTAATTTCATGTTGTGCTGTTCTGGGACTCTTGATTTTTCTCATTCGGTGGCTCATTTCACTAATTTACAGGGTTTTTTTTTAAATATATATATTGGCCCCAGATACTTAAAATGAACATGTCTGTCTATTTATGTATCTGCATGGTCCTAAACCAATGAAGGCCTGATTGTTATTGTACTCAGCAATTTTTCCCCTTTGTTAGGATGCCCACATTGTCTAGGGCTTTTATTACTTGCAGATAGGTCTGCGGAGGGGGCAAACATTTCACATTTTCTTAGAGGTTAGCATTTGCTTTCATGCTAAAAGTCTCTCTGACACACACAGAGTCACAATCAGCCTTTCAAGAGCTCTGCCTACACTAACGTTTTTTTTTTTTTTCTGCATTCTTGCTATCCAAAATACATTCGTTCTTTCAACCAGCATTTATAGAACACCAACCACACTGTGAGATCCAAACACTGAAACAGATCTTATTCCTGACCCCAAGGGACTGGGATTTGAAAATTCGGGATGCGTATCCATGCAATCGGGCAATGGTCCAAGGTCATACAGTCCTGAGATTTTTTTTTTTTTTTAATTCCTCACTGTTACATTCACTCCAGTCAATATTTGATAACGTGTGTTTTTCGGCTTGTATTATTGTCACATATGATATGATAAGATCACATATGCAAGTGAGGATCATGCAGACTGCAGACTTCTTTTCCCCTTCAAAAATAGTAAAGTCACAAAATTATAGCATTAAGCAGAGAGTGGCCCATTTGCAAATTATTGTATAGAAATTAAGAAATGGGGTGCCTGGGTGGCTCAGTCGGTTAAGTGTCTGCCTTTGGCTCAGGTCATGATCCCAGGGTCCTGGGATCGAGTCCCATGTCAGGCTCCCTGTTCAGTGGGGAGTCTGCTTCTCCCTCTACCCCTCCCCCCTGATCGTGATCTCTCTCTCTCAAATAAACAAAATCTTTAAAAAAAAAAGAAATTAAGAAATGGAAGAGGATTTTGTTATTTCACTCTCCCCCTCACAGATATAGACAGAAATATTTGAGGGCCCTTCTTAAAATTACACAGTGAGTTAATGGTAAGTCTAGGTGTAAGGCCAGTTGTAATAATTTTCATGCAGGTATACTTTTCACTGGATTATAAAATATTTACTGATTTTTTTTTTTTTACTCGATAGGCAAACACTCTTATTGCGCTTCAGGACAATTTTAATGAATAGTAAGTTTCAAATAGAAACCTAATAAGAAACATTGCTGACTTCATGTGCTATCTATGGTATTAACTTAAATTCCCCTCCCCCAAAAGAAATATGTACTCTGGTACCATAAAAAGCATAACAAATGTTGTCATATAACCTCTACATAGAGCAGAGGTGACTGCATGAAAGTACCAATTTAAAAAAAAAAAAATCTGACCCTTTCCCTTCCCAACAGTCTGGTCTCCCAGGGAACCGAGCTATTGCTTTGCTTTGGGCCTGGAATTAAGAACAAGGTTGAAGGCCACAAACTCTGCAAATACACTAAAAACCACTAGACACTTTAAATGGGAAGATTTTATGGCACGTAAATTACATCTCAACAAAGCTGTTTGAATAAAATATATATATATATATATACGCAACATGGGATCAAGATGGCGGAGTAGGAAGATCCTGAGCTCACCTCCTCTTACAGACGCACCAAAACTCTTAACTACATAGAGTATAACTGTCTCTGAGAACAAAGTGAAGACCAGTAGAACAGATGATCGATATAAAGACAGGCGGGGACAGCAGAGACGTGGTCTGGTCAGGACACATGCCCCTGGCACGGCAGCCTATAGCAGGAGGGATGTCACAACTGCAGCGGCCCTCCTAAGGAACCAGGGATCCGAGCCCCACGTCAGGCTCCCAAGCCCAGGGAACCTGCACAGGGAAGACGAGCCCCCATTCCGTCTGCTTTGAAAACCAGTAGGGCTTATGTGAGGGAGAGCCAGAGGGCACACTGCTCTCAAAGGGCATCTCCCCAGTCTCACTCCCAATTCCAGGGCAGAGGCAGCAGTTTGAAAAGCACCTGTGTTACACGTGAAGGAGCATCGCTGGCTAATTTTAGGGCATGTGCCAGAGGGACCTGTTGGAATGTTCACCAGGGACAGAAGTGCCGGTGGGCACCATGTTTTGTTCATTCCCCGTCTGTCTAGCTGGGCCCGGTTCTGACAATCTCCATCTACTGTGCCAGCACCACTTGCCCTGCCCAACTGGCCTGCCCCAGATGGCACCACTCCCTGGCGGCTCCCACCACACCCTACCCAGCAGGCAACCTCAGCTAGCCCCGAGCCCCTCCCAAATGGCCCCCTCCACCGCCCCCCCAGTGGGCAGCCTCAGCCGGCACTGATGTTCCCCCGCCATGCAGCCCCCATCCCAGGCAGCCAACCTTGCTCAGTCAAGTCCAGGCCTCACAGACAGCCACACTGGGGGACAACCCCATACACCAGGGAGTCTGCACCAATCATGGGCCAACCACAACGGGAGGGTACATGAGCATGCACAGGGGACACACCTGGCTCAAATGTCAAAGGGGGGGGACTGGGCTACTGGGCCCCACAGGACACCTTCTACATAAAGCCACTCCTTCAAGACTGGGAGATGGAATTGATCGACCCAATACATAGAAAAACACAGACAGCTAGGTGAAATGAGGAGACAGAGGAATATGTTCCAAATGAAAGAACAAGACAGAACCTCAGGGAAAAAAGCTACATGAAATGTGAGATAAGCAATCTACCAAATCAAGAGTTCAAAGTAATGGTCATAAAGATGCTCACTGAACTTGAGAGAAGAAGAGATGAACACAGTGAGAAATGGAAAAATGGAAAAAAGAACCAATCAGAGCTGAAGAATACTATAACTGACATGAAAAATACATAGAGGGAATGAACAGTAAATTAGATGATGCAGAAGAATGGATCAGCGATCTTGAGGACAAGGTAGTGATATCACTCAGTCAGAATAGCAAAAAGAAAGAGAACTTTTTTAAAGGAGTATAGTTTAAGGAGATCTGGGACAACATCAAGCAAGCTAATGTTCGCATTATAAGGGTTCCAGAATGAGCAGGGAGAAAGGGACACAAAACTTATTTGAAGAAATAATAGCTGCAAACATCCTTTACTTGGCAAAAGAAACAGACACTCAAGTCCAGGAACCACAGAGAGTCCCAAATAAGATGACTCAAAGAGACTCACAACGAGACACATTATAACCAAAGCGTCAACAGTTAAAGATTGAGAATCTTCAAAGCAGCAAGAGAAAAACACTAGATACATACAAGGGAACCCCCATAAGACTATCAGCTGATTGTTCAGCAGAAAATTTATGAGCCAGAAGGGAGTACCATAATATCTTCCAAGTGCTGAAAGGAAAAAAAAAACTTAAAACCAATAATATTCTACTAGAAAGGTCATCACTCAGATGTGAAGAAGGGATAAGGAATGTCCAAGACAAGCAAATATTACAGGACTTCATCAGCACCAAACTAGCCTAACAAGAAATGTTAAAGGCACATCTTTAAACTGAAAATAAATGGCCATAACTAGAAATAATTATGAAAGAAAAAAATCTCACTGGTAAAAGTAAGCATATAATAAAGGCAGTGGATCAACCACCTATATAGCTAGTATGAAGGGTAAAAGACAAAAGCCGTAAAATCATATAGACCTACAAAATTAGTCAAAGGATACACAAAATAATGAGATCTAAAATAGGACAACAAAAACATAAAACAGGAGTGTGCAAAAATGTAGTGCTTTGAGAATGCATTTGAACTTCGGCAACCATCAACTTAAAACAGACTATCATAAACATAGGAGGTTATACATGAACCTCATGGTAACTGCAAACCAAATACCTTACAATAGGCGTACAAAAAATAAAGAGAAAGGAATAAAAACACTAAGGAAAGTGACCAGATCACAAGGGAAGAGAGCAAGACAAGAAGAAAGAAGCAAAGAAGAACTACCAAAACAAATAAACAAAAAATCAACAAAATGGCAGTAAGTACTTAATCTATCAATAATTATTTTCAGTGCAAATGGACTCAGTGCTCCAACCAAAAGACATAGGGTGCTGAATGGATAATATCTATGTGCTGCCTACAAGAAACTCACTTTGGATCCAAAGATACACACAAACTGAAAGTGAAAAGATGGAAAAAGATATTCCACACAAATGGAAATGAAAAAAAACTGGGGTAGCAATAGTTATATTAGACAAAACAGACTTTAAAACTAAAACTGTAACAAGAAACAAGGGAATTACATAATGATAAAGGAACCAATCCAATAATAATACTTGTAAATATCAATACACCCAACATGGAGCACCCAAATACATAAAGCAAATATTAACATAAAGGGAGAAATTGACAGTAGTACAATAATAGTACAGGCCTTCAACACCCTACTTATCAATGATAAGAAAATCAATAAGGCCTTGGCCTAAAATGACACATTAGACCAGATGGACTTAATAGATATATACAGAACATTCCATCAAAAACAGCAGAATACACATTCTTTTCAAGTACATATGGAACATCCTCCAGGACAGATCATATGTTAGGCCACAAAACGTGTCTCAATAAATTGAAGATTAAAATAATACCAAGCATCTTTTCCAACCACAATGATATGAAACCAGAAATCAATTATAAGAAGAAAACTGGAAACAATAAAACAGAAACATGTGGAGGCTAAACAGCATGCTACTAAACACCCAATGGGTTGATAAAAAAAATCAAATAGGAAATCACAAAATACCTGAGACAAATAAAAATGGAAATACAACAGTCCATGGAAATACAACAGTTCATAATCTATGAGGCACAGCAAAAGCAGTTCTAAGAGGGAAGTTTATAGTGATACAGATGTACCTCAGGAAACAAAAAAATCTCAAACAATCTAACCTAAAGGAACTAGAAAAAGAAGAATAAAGCCCAAAGTTAGTAGAAGGGAGGAAATAATAAAGATCCCAATGAAATAAAGACTAAAAAAAAAAAATCAATGAAATTAAGAACTGTTTCTTTGAAAAGATAAACAAAACTGATTCACCTTTAGCCAGATTCATCAAGGAAAAAAAAGGCCCAAATAAATAAAATCAGAAATGAAAGAGAAGTTACAATTGGTACAAAGGATCATAAGAGACTACAAAGAACAATGATATGACAACAGAGAGGACAACCTAGAAGAAATGGATAAGTTCCTAGAAACACAATTTTCCAAGACTGAATCAGGAAGGAACAAAATCTGAACAGACCAATTACTAGTAATGAAATTGAATCAGGAATTTCAAAGCTCCCAACAAACAAAAGTCCAAGATCAGATAGCTTCACAGGTGAATTTTACCAAACATTTAAAGATAAGTTAACGCCTATCTTTCTCAAACTATTCCAAAGAATTGAAGAGGAAGGAATGCTTCGAAACTCATTCCATGGGGCCAAAAACCAGATGAAGACACCACAAAAAAACAGTATTAAAGATCAATATTCTTGATGAACATAGATGCAAAAATCCTCAACAAAATTTTCGCAAACCAAATTCAACAACAAAAACAATCATATACCATGAGTAAGTGGGATTTATTCCAGGGATGCAAGAATGGCTCAATATCCACAAATCAATCAACATGGTAGACCACATTAACAACAATGACAAAAGGAACAAAAATCATATGATCATCTTAATAGATACAGAAAAAGCATTTAATAAAATTCAACATCTACTTATGATAAAAACTCTCAACAAAGTGGGTATAGAGGTTACATATCTCAACAAAAGGCCACAGCTAACATCATACTCAATGGTAAAAATTGAAAGCTTTTCCTGTAAGATCAGGAAGAAGACAAGGATGCCCACTCTCACCACTTTTATTCAACATAGTATTGGAAATCCTAGCCCCAGCAATCAGACAAAAGAAAGAAATAAAAAGCATCCAAATTGAAAAAGAAGTAAAACTGTCACTTTCTGCAATTGACATACTACATATAGAAAACCTTAAAGACTCCACCAAAAAACTATTCAAATAAATGAATACAGAAAATTGAAGAATACAAAATTCATATGCATAAATCTGTTGTATTTCTATACGCTACAGTGAACTATCAGAAAGAGAAATTAAGAAAGCAATCCCATTTACAACTTCATCAAGAAGAAGAAAATACCCAGAAATAAACCCACACTTCCATACTCGATTATTCCTCGGCAATGCAGGCAAGAACATACAATGGGAGAGAAGACCGTCTCTTCAACAAATGGTATTGGAAAAACTGAACAGCTACATGCAAAAGAATGAAAACGGGCCAATATCTTACACCAGACACAAAAATAAACTCAAAATGGATTAAAGACTTAAATGTCAGACCAGAAACCATAAAACTCCTAGAAAAGAACCCTGGCATTAGCAATTTGACATTGGTCTTAGCAGTATTTTTTTGGATCTGCCTCAGGCAAGGGCAACAGAAGCAAAAATAAACAAATGAACCTATGTCAAATTAGAAAGTTTTTGCACAGTATTTTAGGATTTTAATGTTTGTGTTTCTCAGTTTCAATAAAAATCACTAAATCTCAAACTTCCTAAAAAAAATGATTTTGCACAGTGGCGGAAACCATCAACAAAACAAAAGGGCAACCCACTGAATGAGAGAAGATATTTGTAAATGATATAACTGATAAGGGGTTAATTTCCAAAATATATTTTAAAAAGCTCACACAACTCAATATCAAAAATACAAATACTCTGATTACAAAATGGACAGAGGAGCCAAGTAGACCTTTTTCCAAAGAAGACATCTGGATGGCCAACAGACACATGAAAAGATGCTCAATATCACTAATCACTGGGAAAATGCAAATTAAAACCACCATGAGAAATCACATCACACCTGTGAGAATGGCTAGTATCAAAAAGACAAGAAATAGCAAGTGTTGGCAAGGATGTGGAGAAGAGAACCCTCATGAACCATTGGTGGGAATATAGATTGGTGCAGACTCTATGGAAAACAGTATAGAGGTTCCTCAAAAAATTAAATCTAGAACTATCATATGAACCAACAAGTCCACTTCCAGGTATTTATCCAAAGTAACTGAAAACACTAACACAAAAAGATATACGCACCTGTGTGTTCATTGCAGCATTATTTGCAATAGCCAAGATACAGTAGCGATATGTCAGTAGAAAGCTACATGGATAAAGGGGCGTATGTGTGTGTACATATGTACATAATACATAATATATATTATATTGTCATATATATACACACACAATGGAATATTACTCAGCTATAAAAAAATGAAATCTTGCCATTCGGGACAACATGGATAGACCTAAAGGGTATTATGCTAAGCAAAATAAGTCAGACAGAGGAAGACAAGTATCATATGATTTCACTTATATGTGGAATCTAAAAGCCAAAACAACCAAACCAAACAAAACAGAAACAGACTCACAGATACAGAGAACAATCTGGTGGTTGCCAGAGGGGAGGGAGGTTGTGGGACAAGTGAAACGAGGGAAGAGGATTAAAAGTTAACAAAATTTCTGTTACAAAATAAATAAGCCACAGGGATGTAATATACATAGCCCAGGGGATATAGTTAATAATATTGTAACAAATTTGTATGGTGACAGATAGTAGCTAGATTTACCATGGTGATCACTTCATAATGTATATAAATGTTGAATCACTATGTCGTTACACCTGAAACTAATGTGTCAACTACACTTCAATAAAAAAATCTGCTTAAAATGACAACTGTCTATGCTCACACTTACAGTCACAAAGGAGTTTTTCTGTGTAGCATCAATTCTTCCTGCACCCCAGTAGGGAATGTTTACTTGGGGCAACATAGAGCCCCAAAGAAGTTTTTATTACAGAAGGGGCAACTTTATTCACCCATTTACTATTTCACTCAACAAATAACCATAGAATGATAATTTTCAACCATTGTCCTTGGTACTGAAGAAGCAATTAGAATGCAAGGTCCACAAAGGCAGGGGAATTTTTTTGGTCTTGTTCAGCATGATATCACTGCTACCTAGACTCTCTTGAATGGATGATACACAGGGAAACAAGACAGACATACTCTCTGCTTCTGCAAACTTACAGTCTAGTAAGGGATTCAGAAAATTGAGGAGCATTTTTCAAAACAATTGAAATCCTCTATGAAAGAGAATTTTTGTGAGGCTGGAAAAAAACACTGTATGAGATTGTTTCTAAAGTTCTTGTTTGTGATTATTTAATTTGATGACTGAGATGCAAAAGACAACCTTAATGTTAGCGTAAAAGTTTTCTAAATTGATTCCCTATACTCTTTTGAAATGGAGAAACATTCACAGTTTCAATGTTTAAAGTGCAGATAGTAAGCATGTTTTTTGACCCAAATGATGTCATGAATAGATAGGCTTTAAACGTCCATATATGCCCAGTGAGAAGAGTAGTTTGATTTACTATGTTCAGTTAAGAAACAAAGAACAATAGAACAGTTGAAACAATGATAATTAAATCCTCCTGCCCCTGACTGGATCATAGGAGGAAATAAACCAGGTTGGAAGCAAACCCTTCATCTTTATTATTATGTCACTGAAGGATAAGGACCTTGTCAGGAGCACACCTGTTTCTGCTGGAAACACTTCTGAAGTTCTGAATTCTAGCTGCAGAAAACAGGAGAATCGGGCCTTTCCACTGGCCCGATACCTTATTCATTGAACCTGCTCTTCAAGAGTATGGCAGGAGCCATTCCATCTGGCATTTGTAACAACCTCCCTCCCAAGGGAAAAAGCTATTTGCTATAAGGTTGGGGCTGGAGAGGGTAGAGGGAAGGAAAAACTAATTTAATATTACTCCCTCCTCTCTACCCCACCCATTAAAAAGAGGCATACCTAGCGGAAGGTATTTGGGACACAGTAGTCTTTAATATCTGGTGGGTTCTCGGAAAGAGATTTTTTTAAACCTGCTTAATCATCTGATGAAATTTAAATGTTTTCTTTCTTTCCATAAAATTTTCCTAGGACCTACTTGGAAAACCAGTAACAACAATGTAGTACGACACCAGAGTTCCCAAAGACTGGCAATAGGAATGGGAAGAGAGGGGAGACGCGATGATGACGTCACGATGGCTGACATTAATGCGCATCTGCTACGTGCAAGGGATTTTCCCTGTATGAATCTGAATCTCTGTAGTTGTCTGAATCTTAAAACGACATGTGAAATAAATCATTAACTCTCCTAATTCTGCATATGAACCGAGGCTCACCGACATTTCATACAATGGAATTAGATTCACAGAAACCCTATTATGTTAACAGCCAGGAATTTGCAACCACAGGAACCTCAAGTCCATATCGTGGGTACCCCCAAAGAATCTACGTGGTCAGCAGCAATGCTGCTTCATCCCGTTAAGCCTTAATTTCTTCATCTAGGAATAGGACTTTAATCACTTATTCAATGAAAGTGCCACCGCGCTGGAGCCTACACGGTTGAGGAGAAACAAGGTTCTGCTAACACTGAGCTGGTGATCCATGCATGGGGAGCACCATTAATCAAGTCAGCTCACAGACAAACACAAAGTGGCAACCACGATGAAGGTAAAGCAGAAAAGGTATATGTTAGTAGCAGAAGCTATATAGTGTTCTATGCATTCACGCTTGGAACCCTTCGTCATTTTCTTGCACACCAGTCTGTGGTGTGGTTTTACCCCCAAAGCCAGGACCTGCATATCTTTTGCCAAGGCCATGCGCTCACTGCCGGCACCCACTTTGCCCACAAGCACAAAAACCACAAGTGCCTGCGACTGTATTCCGCTACTCAACCCTGAGCCGACGCTGAACCACAATGCCATTCATTCATGAGTGATCACGAGAAGCAGGTTCGTGTGGGGCTGACATTTCTTGAGGCACTAGACCACCTGACCCTCAGCTACCAGCCTTCTGGCACAGGTACACGGCCGTTGTCCTCCAAGGACTAAGATCTGGCAGCCTGGCAAAGGCCAGCGGCCAAACTCCTCTTCCCCAAGTGGGAGGAAGCTGGTTCCTGTGTGACTATTAATTCAATCACGACTGGGTGGGCACTTTTAGTGTCCTTTCCAGAGGCAGTCTTGCTAGCCGAGTTCATAACTGAACTGCAGCCAGCCTCAGTCAGGGAGCAGGAAACCACCTTTGGGTGGGGCCAAATCACTTGTTCTGCATCCAAATTTACTCACCCAGGTAGAGGTCTGAATTGGAGGTCAGCCTGTGATTCTCAATGGATTGATTGTTTCCACCCATCTCCCCTCTGCAAGGTCCGGAAGACGTGAAATAGGATTTGGGGGTGGGGGGAGGATTAACATGCTGTTTTACCATATTGTCTATCTGGAAGGCACACTCTGGGTATTGTTTTGCTAGCACAAAGGGCCTTTCAGAGTTACCCTCTAAAGGATTGGTTTTTGGAAGATTACGTTTGGGAGTTAGGTGTCTCAGTATCTCCAGGACAAAGTGGCAGGGAGATTTAGCAGTGATCTAGATAATCTTATCAATCCAGATAATTCAGATGTTGCTTTTACTGCCTTCAAATGCACTAGGCAAATAATCAGCAGCTCCGTTCAATTCCTTTCCAAAGCGTTTACTGCTACACAGAGAAAAGGGGGCTGATATTTACTAAGCCCCGGTGGTGAGCCTGGTGTTGTCCTGCGCACTGTGTGTACTCTCTCCTTAATTCCCACATCAAATTCCTCGTTATCGTTTTCTCCCTTTAAGGATAAGGAAACTGAGGTTCTGTAAAAGGAAATAATTCCCTTAAGGTCACACGGTAAAACCTGATGTTACAGGGTTTAGAATACACGTCTGTTTCAGGTAATAAAATACTTGGGAGTGGAGTCAGAGCTTTTAAATCTCTTAAGCTCATGGAGGGGATTCTGGCTCGCAGCCAGGATAGAGAACCACAGCCCTAGACTAAATGCATTCAACCTAAGTTGCACAGCTAGTCTATGGTGAAGCAGATACTAGAACCCGGTTTTACCTGACTTGCTTTCTACAAGCTCTGCTGTCCCTTAAAAATAATAAATTCAGCCCAATTCTCAACAATGATTAATTGAAGCCAATATTCTGGTGACCAAGGATCTTGGCTGCCTGACGTTCATTACTTAATGAAAGAGATCTTAAGATTTGCTGTCTCTATTCCCAGAACTGATTAGGTAGACATCACTAAGTGCATTACTTACTAAGTGCATTGGAAAGAAGACCACACTGAAAAACCGAAAACCTGGGCTTTAGACTTTGCCCTACATTATTTTTTTTAAAGATTTATTTATTTATTTATTTATTTATTTATTTGAGAGAGAGAATGAGATAGAGAGAGAGAGTATGAGATAGGGGAGGGTCAGAGGGAGAAGCAGACTCCCCGCCAAGCAGGGAGCCCGATGCGGGACTCCATCCCGGGACTCCAGGATCATGACCTGAGCTGAAGGCAGTTGCCCAACCAACTGAGCCACCCAGGTGCCCCTTGCCCTATATTATTAATTCCTTGGATGAACCTGATTTATTCTCATATCCCCCTTGAGCCCAGGACATCACTGGATCTTGTGATTCTCAACCCTAAATGTACATTATAATAACCTGGAGAGAAAGTAAACAATTTTATGCCCATGTCTCACCTCCAGAGTTTCTGGTTCCATTGATTTGGGATAGAGCTATAAGGTCCCCCACGTTATTCTTATATTCAGCAGGGCTGGGAACCAGTGATTTAATTACAACAATGCTGTAGATGAGTCATTTCAGGGCTCTTCCAAGCCCTTGAATCTTCCATAATTTTTACGATGGTTTCCATTCTCACTGAAAATCTAAAGAATGACTTCAGCCCTATTGTGTAAGTTGCCTGAAAGTACAATTGCTTAAGCAATTTATCTATCTGCCCTGGGTGGGTTCAACGAGCAAAGATTAAAAACATCTGTGCTGAGTATTGGTTGCCGCAGTGACATGGGACACAATGAGGATGGGGGAAGTGGTCCTCAGGGAACTTGTTGGAAAATTCAAATCAAAACTTTTTTATATGGAGTTGCTATGATGCTATATTGGTGGATCTGGTACAATGGGCCACTTGACTTCTCTGGTTCCACAAATGCTTTATTTTCCTTCTCCTCGCCCAAGAACATCTGAAAACTCACACTGATAATGGCTTAACTCTTGATACAAGTAGTTCTACTTGTATCTTTTGGATGGTGAAGGTCACAAAGGAATTGGGACAAGGACATAAGCGAGCCCTGATCTACGCCGAGAAAAAAAATAAAGCTTAAATACAAACCTACATTTGAAAAGGGTATTATTCTCTCTTTCCAACTGCCTTGATTTCCTACTCCTAAAAGGAAGTCAAGTTTTAGTGTTGACTATTGATCTTCAGTACTTACTTAGCAAGTCTGAACCACTGTATCTACTTCCCTTCTCCAGAGAAAAACCACCTCACTCTGGAAGTTAGGGTTCTGCATTAAGAGCGGAGAATGCTGGAACCCAGAGCAGAGGTGAATGGGGTCTCCTCCAAATTTTCTCTTTCTTTTATTAAAGAACTCTCTTCTATCTATGTCTGGCACCAGATGCCTGAGCCTCCTGTAATGTTGTGGAGTTAATAATATCTGCTTTCTCTGTCCCTTTTAACTCATTCAATGAATTCAATCTATATGGCTTTTCTTCCAGAAAGATTTATGGGGATGACATTAGACATTTTGGATTATGAAAGATATAGAAGAATAAAAACCAAATCTATTCAAGTGATCTAATTTTCTTCTGGTTCCTTCCTTAAAAAAAAAAAATAGGTGTTAAAATTGAACTTCAATGTTTCCCATTTCCAAAAGGAGAAATGTGGGCAATGTAACTTTTAAGGCTTTTTCCTACTCTAATAGCTATAATTTCCATTTTTTCCTCAGCCTTCTCCTACAGAAAGTTGTTTCCTATGAAAAGTGTACTTAGGTTTAGTGTTTAAACAAAAAATAACACGTGTGGTCTTCTACTTTATCCTGGGTGCTATTTTGTACTTTACTTCATTGGCATTGATCTTGGCCCCTAAAAGTAGGTTAAGGTTGATGAGAAGAGGGATGCTATTAACTCATTGACCTATTCCTTAAGTACCTGTTACTTGCCAAAATTTAAGTCAATATTAGAAATGCCAGATAAGATATGGCCCTTTCTCTTATATGTCTCTTTGTACAGAGATAAAATAGTACTTTATGATAAAATGCATCTTCTTTATGAGATAACATAGAAGTACATACAGAGTGCTGTGGAAAAGCAGAAAATTATTGATTCTGTTTAATGGATTCAGACAACACTCCACAAAAGCAGTGGTATTTCAGAAGATTCTAGGAGGATGGATGGGAGAGGACCAGGTAGAAGAGAGGCAAGGGCAGCAGAGGCCAAAGAAATAGCATGTTCAGAGTTAGGAGTGCAACAGCAAGCTTCCAAGAAAGCTCCCAATGACCTCTGCCTCCTGGTATTCATCCCCCTTCTTGTATGGTCCCCTCTAATACTTAAAAAAAGCCAATCTTTTTTTTTTTTTTTTTTTTGCCAGAATAACTGTGTGTGATTTCCAAGGCCAAGGCCATAAAAACTACTGTGGGTTCTGTATTGTGCCCTCTTGGATTTACACCGTGGAGTGGTCAGTCTCCATGTTGTAATGACGCTCAAGCAGCTCATGGAGAAGCCCTGGAAGAGGAACTGAGGTCTCCTAATGGCAACCAGAACCATGTGAGAGCCATTTTAGAAGCAGATTCCCTAGCTCAGCCAAGTTTTCAGATAATGGAGACCTGTCTGACATCTTTCCTGCAACCTCGTGAGACACCCCAAACCTGAACCACACAGCTAACCACTTCTGAATTCCTGTGAGAAAATAAATCTTTATTGTTGCAAGCCACTATGGTTGGGGATAATTTGTTACACTGCAATAGATTGCTGAGACAGGTGGCATCCAAGTTTATGTCATTCTCTGAGATAAGGGGAGGGGGGAATGATAAGGGATGAAGTCCAAAGGGAAAGAGGAAGATCCAACTGGAAAGGTTTTGTAGTCAGAGTGGATCAAAGAGAACTATCAAAGTGGACTGTTGTTGATTTTAGCAAGGAAGTGATGCAACTGGATGTGTGAGTTAGAAAACACATGCCTAGACACTAGAGCACGAGCTGAAGGAAGGTGTTGGCAGATAGGATATTAAGCATGAATTATAGGGAATTTTTTGCACTGGATTATTTGTGTCTACCTCTATTAAAGAATGATTTTTCAGAGTTGCAAGAGAATTTATGGATTCCTACCTCCTTCCCTCTTTAAGACGTTCATCCACAACCTACTTGACAGATGACCTTGTTCCCTCTGCTTGAATATCTCCAGGGACGGGGAACTCACCACTAGTTGAGCCAGTCACCAAAAGGTTGATTTGAAAAGCTGTATGTATAATTCTAATGGACTACTGGACTGGGTTTTAGACTTGTCTCTCCCACTAAAGAACTGGTGGCCTTAGGACTAGAACTTTTAAGATCAGTGCAGATTGGATAGGGTTCAAGATTCTAATGTCACTAGTCTGCGCATTCTCTTGAGATGTGCTCACATAGATCAGTAATAAAGTAATAACTGCAGAGTTACTAACTCTAGGTTGGGATCTGAGAAGTAGAGGAATAGAGACTTTACCCTTACCACCCTTTTTAGATGTGGCCTTACCAAATTAAGCAACAGAATCATTTGAGAGAAAGCTGAATATATCTCAGTCTGTCCACTTAACACCTTATTTTGCAGCTATTTTAAGAGAGTGAATTGAAAGAAGAGGCTTTGTATTGATGTGTGGCTTTCTGAATACTCCAGAGAGTTGATGTAGCAATAGATCCTATGCCATCCCACTCTGATGGCTCTCAAGTGGCCATGGATGGAGGTGGTCTGAAGTTTGCAGTCCCAGGATGTCTATGATGGAGATGAGGTAATGGTTAATCAAGACTTGGCTCAGACCGAGCCCTGGTAGAGGAAGCATGAGAAGCAGTCCAGCTTGTATAAATCCCTTGCCTTTCCAGCCCAGGGTTACAACACTTGGCGACCATCAGAGCCCTGTTAAGTGATTTGGATGTCTACACAGTTGCTTAATCAGTAGATTCAATCATCTGGGCTTTTAATAACTTAATCATTCAGTATATCTCTGTAGGTCCTGCCAAAACACAGTTTCCAGAGAGACAGAGAGAGAGAAAACAGAGGAATGGAAGCAAGATTGTGAACGAGAAGGCCACCTTGTATCTTGTTTTACATAGGAGCTTAACCTTGAATGTCATATTTATGTTGGTATTGTGCTGATGTGGGTCATCCACTGGTCTTTGAAACTTTATCTCAAGATACGTAACAGGAGGCTCCATAAGTTTCAGAAGTGTAATGTAGTGAAAATGGACCTTAAAGTCAGACTGACTCACTTCCAAATCATGACACTGTTGGGACATCTAGATTGAACATGGCAAGGAGTCCAGTTAGCTTAGAATTTCCAGCGGCACCACCTTCATTACTCACCTCAGCTCTGCACGCAGTGGGGACACTGGAGGACAACCATTTCTGCTCAGCATGGGACATCTCTAAAGGGCAATCTTTGCTCTGGAACTCCTGGCTAAATTGACCAATGCGTCATCAAATCTGCATCATGGTCCGCAACTCTCACTGCCACAGCCCATGTCCCACCCCCCACCCATTTCTTTGACAGGTGCCAGATCCACACTGCAGTCTGAAGGATATCCCTGATGAATTCTGCCTCCTCCCTTTTTTAGCTTCCGACCTCCTGCCCCATCCCCTCCCACAGAACGACCCATTTGGACTACTAAGTCCATCCGAGTGTCACCCCCAAAGGACCTAACTGACAGTAAGTTTTTGAACTCTGAGATTCAATGTCTTCATCTTTCACATCCTATTGCTACTGCACACATCATCAGAATTTGCAGAGGTTAAATGAGGTATCATACATACAGTATCCTGGCTTATCCAGTAGACCATCACCGACATTTTTTTTCCCCCTTCACTCAGCTCATCAGTAGGACCACTGGTGTGTAAAAAGAAGATACCTTCTTCACTTTCATGCACCAACCATGATATGCCTAGAATTGCAGTAACCACCATGAGGGGGAGGGGGAGGGGAGGCTGGAAACATACAGTTGTGGAAAAGTAGGACACATCTGTCACAAGTCTGCAAGCATCATTGATGATGGGGACTTTGGGTTTCCTAAGGGCTACGACAGATGTCAGAGAGGAGCACAGAGCAGGGACAGCTAGCCTGGAATGTCAAGAGCAACCACCTGGGGAGGAAACACTTGATTCTGGAAGAATACGTATGTATTCACCAAGCAAAAGAGGCAGGTTGTTGCTAGAAGAGGCAGCAACCCTTGCTGAGACGGAGATACGCCAGAGAGCATGGTAGAGTGAGACAAAGGTAAAATGCTGCACAGATATTACAGAGCAAACTGGGGAAGGGGGCAGAGGTGCCCCAGCAAAGCCAGTCCATGAAGGGCTCCGGGCAGGGATTCTCCGCCCTGCTGTACAGAAAAGGAAGCCAAGTGGGGCCCACAGGTGTTAAAAGCCTGGCCCAAGGTCCCAGTTACAAAGTCACCGAGACCCCCAGAGACAGAGCCCAGGTGTTTGGTGCTCCTCTGCCTGTACGTATAGGAAGGCCTCCCCTCCCAGGGAGTTACTGAGGTGATCAGGACAAGCCTGGAGCAGGTCTTAGTCAGCACATTGCCAACGGAGCAAGGAGAGGGGTGCAGCTAACCAGCTCAGAACCCATACTTGAGGCTTTCTCTGTGGACTAGATATCTGTGCTCAATAGTTCCGGGAATTTGAGCTCCTTGAAAGCATGACTTTGGGGAAACAGAAGCCAATGTACACATTCACGGCATTCTGTTCCCCCAAATCAATTATGTTTGAATGATGCTAAGGGTCTGACAGAGCCACAAAAGAAAGAACAGTCTTTAACCTCAACACTGAAGCTGATCCCCATGCCTTAATCGAAGCCATTGTGTCTGGCCCTGCTTGCAAGCCCAGGTCTGGTTCTCATTGCTTTTGCGGATTTAAGTAAAATCCTTCATGTAACTGAAATTAGGGTTTGTGTTGATGATATTTCTTTTGTTATAATATAAGAAAGAAAACCACCCACATCCCTACAATCCAGGCCACTGGTCCAGTGGATACACTACATGCTGTCCCAATAGAAAGAGCATCTTCCTAAGGAACGAGGGTGACATCGGAGTGGGTATCAGCACAGGGGGTGTGAAGTGCAACTCCTTCTGAAAGAGCCAGATGGACTTGAGTTGTTCTCCTCCCTGTCGTTGCTTGTTGGTGAGAGAGGCTAATGGAAATCATGCAGGATCAGGTGGTTACTAGAGAAGCTGCAAGGACAGCCTATGGGGCTACTGGGTCAAAAGCAGCCTTCAGATGCCATTGATCTAAAAGAAACCACATCCCAGAGTCTTCATCCGCAAAGGGAAAAAAATAGTATCTTTCTGGGGCACCTGGGTGGCTCAGTCGTTAAGCGTCTGCTTTCGGCTCAGGTCATGATCCCAGGGTTCTGGGATCGAGCCCCGCATCGGGCTCCCTGCTCCACGGGGGGCCTGCTTCTCCCTCTCCCACTCCCCCTGCTTGTGTTCCCTGTCTCGCTGTGTGTCTCTCTGTCAAATGAATAAAAAATTAAAAAAATCTTTAAAAAATAAAAGAAACCACATCTCATGCTGGGAGAGACTGCAGAGACCAGGCTAGCTCAAGTCCCTCACCTTCTAGGTGAGAAAATGCAGGATTTGATTAGACAGGTGACTTGCTCCAAATCAAGGTCAAGTTCATGGCACAGGCTGAATTAGAATCCAAACTTTCTGATTTCCAGACCATTGCTCCTATTTGGCTCAGCTCCTCAGAAGACAATGAAAGGCTTCTGGTTCCAAGTTTTTCTTTCCATTTGGGTGAGAAAAATGGGACACAATTCCGAAAGAAAAGGCTACCCAGGGAACAGTGGAAAAATCTAAAAAGCAGTTTTGGCAGCAGTAAGAATGTTGTGAAATGCATTTTTAGATTGTGCATATTCTTGTTTTCTTTGTGCATACACTGATGGGTGTGTATTTTACCCATGTGGCTCTGTGTAAATATAGACCTGTCAGTTGCCTGTGCCACATGGTTTGGGATTGACAGATGTGGCCCCCATCAACAGGAAAGCATCTCCACTTCTACCTAATGTCAAAACTATAGAAAAGCACATGGAACGTAGAGGACGTTGGTAGAGAGAAAAGATTGCCAAAGTTGAGAAGGCTCTTAGCAGATCAGCTAGTCCAGAATGTCCCAAAAAATAATCCATGGGAGGGTGATTTGTTGTGATGGAGGGGAAAAGTCCTGTGGTCAAATGGCTTAGGAAATTTGAATCCAAATCAAACAGGCTTCTTTACTACAGGGCTCCCTTACACAGGGTCCTCACTATGGTTATGTGCACTGAGGCATATAGAAGAGGAATGCAAGATAGAAACTTACCCAGACTTATATATCCACTGAAGCCCTTTTCACTCTAAGGATAATTTCATGAGGTGAATGTTCCTTGGAAAATAACCTTTAAGTGTTGACCTTTTCCCATATCCTAATTTTACAGATGAGTAAAAAAGAGTCTCAGGGAAAAAGTGACTTTCCTTAGGTCACGCTAGTCATCAGTGGGCAGAATCAGGACTCGAAACTAGACCTTCAGACAATAGCCAAAGGACCAAATCCCTTTCTTGTTGTTCTATCCCCAATGTGTTTCCAAGAGAGTTATCAGCAAGTGGTAAGACAATGACTAATAAAAATAGCCAAGTATTTTGTGTGCATTATTTCATATGATCTTGATTAAAATCCTAAGGGATAGATACTTTTATTACCAGTTTTACAGATAAGGATTTGGAAACTTAATATATCAGCTAGTGGACCTTGGGCAAGAAGTAGCACGTGGAAGATGAATGAATGATTGAATGAATGATACAGGATAAGACACTACTACGGATTTAAAAGACTCCCAGATACTTCCCCAAAAAGCAGCAGCCATAGGAATAAAAGGAGGAATAATAGAGGAGTATGGTTTCCCTAGGACCATGGCAGAGATCCTGCTCTCATATTGGAGCTGAAGGCCGCACCCAGACGCAACAGGTCTGTAACTCAGGCCAATGCCTGATGGCTTGTGCACAGACTAGAGAGGTCATACAGGTCCGGCAACGTAGCATCGTCCTGAGCATCTCTGATCACAGCCTGAGGCATCCCGTCCTGGCCAGAAGGAAAGCATTAGCCCTGCCCGCCCACACTTCTGCTGTCTCTTCAAAGTTGCTCAAGTCTTTTGTACCTTCACAGAAATCCCAGCTCTTGGGATTTCAGATTGTTTCCCATCTCTTGCCCTTAATTCTGTGTTTCTGTCTTACAGTGGAAAACCTTAAAACTTTAAGTTGGACCTGGCATTGTGCCCTAGCTCAGGACCTTACATGCTGTTTGACCCTGGGCAAATCACCTGAGAGATAGCAGTCCATCATCATCATCATCATCATGGTGCTTATAATTGGCTTTACCCACCACCATCAACTTTAAGCTTCACAACAAGCCACTGGGGCAACTGTTACTCCTGCTCACATTTTATCAATAAGGAAACATGGCCCAGAGAAGCTAAACTAGTTCTCCAATTTATGACCTTCGGCAGGTGCCAGAGCTGGAGTTTGAACACAGGTGGTCTGACCCCAGCGACAACTGCTGAGTAACCACTGGATAAACAACTTCGAGGGGTATATATTGCATAAGAGTGAACGAATTCTCCTCTGTGGTCCCAAGCTTATGAGGTAGACTTGAGTCTCAACGAGATTTAAAAGATTTAAAAGTCTGCTAAATGTCACACAGCAAGTAAGTGGAGCTAAGCGCTCTACTTTCTAAAACCCAACTTCCCCTGACTGTATCTGGACACAGTTTCCTCATATGCAAATTGAGGTAATGATAACACCTCCTCCTCAATGACCACAGCACAGATCATGGTAACTGAGAGACCTCGTAATCTCTATGCTCAGAGGCTATCACCTATCCTCATATTCGTCTACGCAAACGAACGAGGAGTCACCTCTCTGGAAGGCTGCCATTTGCTGACTCTGTGTTCATGCGCTGGCTGGATGTTAGATTCACTCACCTAATTTTTTAGAGCCTTGTAAAACGTATGAGGTAATTCATCTTTGTTAGTAAAAAAGATTTAGTGATGAATTCACCCTACGGCATAATTAGCCCCAGGCCTGTCTGTCCCGGAGGGAATCCTTCCTATCTTAGCAAAACATGGGCAACCTGAGGTTCAGGGGCATGTCATTTTACAGAATCGAGCTAATCAAACACAAAACGCATTGAATCCACGGGTCTTTATTCCTGCCACCTCTAGGAGACTCCACTTCTCCCCAGAGCAAAACAAAGGAGGTTGCCAGCATCACGGTTGGCCAAACGACGTAAATTCCAACTGATACCTATTAAGAACGGCTGGATGCTTGGGTTGTATTTCTCCGGATGCTCCTTGGGTTTCAAGGAACAAAGAGGTATGCTTAGGAAGCGGAAGACACTTGTCATCCTTGCTACTGCTTCAAGAATGTGCCTCCACTTGATTTTCAAAAGACCTTGCGCACACAAAGGCTCAGTGGTTGCCAGACGGCCTCAACATGACAGAAGGATTTGCTCAAAGGAGAGGTTTAGATTTTAATTTGAAATCAGGCTTTGTTCCTACCCCCAGGGTCACCAAACGTGAGGAAACACTTGCTATCCTTCCCCCGGGGCTTTGGTCATCTGGCTATCATATGATCTTTGGTGATCTAAGTCACCTCTCCCCTGGCTTTGCCAACAAGTTGATGGCTGTTCATTTCTTCCTCTCGCAGACCATTCAGCAATAAAATGTCTTCTCCTTACCAACTGAAGATGAATCCACAGGAGGAAAAAAAAAAAATCCTGTGGCAATCCAAGACGGGTGTTGGCTTAAATGGTTTCTCCCCTCAGGTGCTGAAGTCCACGTGCTTTCCTAATGGTCCTCGGAGTCACTGGTGTCAGCCTCCATGATGAAGCCAGGTGGGCTTTCTGCAGCCAGCTAACAGTATGTGTCTTCTACTCCTGCTGCGGTAACATGACCAAAACCAGGAAGCAGGACTCTCGGAGATGACCCAACCAGGGGACACAGCAAGTACCAATAACTAGGGCTTTGACCAAATCCATGGGAATGAAGTAATTCCAAGGCTACTTTATGCAGCAGCTGTGAAAAGACACTTCAGTTATAGAAAAACAAAACTCACTGTCTAAATCTCTTGAGGGAAATGTTCTCTTGCTGAACTCCTACACTAATCCTTCAGCATCTTAGGCTTCTCCAGAGAGGATCGATATTGACTGATCACTTCCCAGACCACCCAGTGCATTGTGGGACACTGCCAGATGTGATGATGTTCTTCTCCTGATGGGTCTTTCCCCGCAATTGCTCCCCTGATCCCCTGATGCCAAACCCAGTGAACTCCTCCAAACAGTCCATCCAGGCTCTCCAACCTCTCTCCCTGCTGTACTCTGTCCTCCTCTGCTCTCCTTAATCAAATCTTATTTGTCCTTAAGCTCAAGCTTCAGCTCTCTGGAGTCACCTTAATTGACCCGACTTTGGGATTTCTCAGCATGATTGCTGTAGACGGAAGTCCCATCAAAAATAGGAACCACTTCTTCATTCTTTAGCTTCAAACTTGCTTTGACTGATAGAACACGGGAGAAGTGATACTATGTGAATTCTACCACCCAGACCTCAAGATGCCTTGAAATGTCTTCCTTTGCCCTCTTGAAACGCTGTCCTGAGACCACCATATAAAGAAGCCTGTCTTTCCTGCTGGAGAAAGTGAAACCATGTGGTGAAGAACCGAAGTGCCCCCAGAGAATGCTAGCACCAACTGCCAGAAATCTGAGGCCATCTGCACCCTCTTCCCAGTTGAGCTAACGGACGGCAGCAGGCCCTGTGAGTGAGTCTAGACAAGCCAGGAGGAAGACCACCTGCCTGAGCCCAGCCCAAACTGCAAAATCATCAGCATATAAATGGTCATGGTTTTAAGACACAACATTTTGAGGTGGTTGTTAGGCAGCAATAGATAAGGGATGATACAGCGAGACACTTTTCATACGGTTTTGGGAAAGTCTTATATGCATAGGGAGCTGTAGGCAACTCTGTGTCTGGGAAAACGGAGTATTTCCATGGGAAAATTTTCTTTCTCCCACATTCATTACCCAACTGACTCTTATATTCGAGTCTCAAGTTAGCCAGCCTTCCTCTGGGACTTGTTCTCCGACTGCCCTGAGGAGTGAAGGTGATTCTCTGATGGGCTCCTGAGCTCCGCGCGCTTCCATGATAGTGCATTTCATCCCCCGGGGTTGCCACGCCTGTGTTCCTCATCAGACTGAAGGCTCAGCAAGGCAAGGACAGAGAAGGCCTGTCAGCACTGTGCTCCCGGCTTTGGTTTCCACTTCCATACATGGGAAGGATTCGTGCTTGTGTAGCTCATCAGTGCAACAAGTATTTACGGATGCCCTCAGCCGGCCACCCAGGCCACCGTGGGCCAGTGATATGCGACCATGTTTTCCTCTGCCTCTGTGTCTGCTTTCTGTTCCCAGGCCTGCATCCGATCGCCGAGGGCTCCCAAAACATATCCCCCGCATATATGCATATTTGCATACAGGTGCTCTGCTCTCCTTAAATCATCTCTCCTCCAGCCTAGGGTAGAAGAACCAGCTGAGGGCCCTGGGGATGGCTGGCTGGGAGCACTTCTGACCTGCCCCTCCAGTCTCTCTCCTCCTGACCATTGTCCTCTTGCCAAAATGTTGCAGTGAGAACTCAGCATCACCAGGAGTGGGCTGACCAAGGCAGAGTAGAGGAAAATTATCATTCATTGTTGAGAACTTTATTCTGTTCTTAATGCCACTTCATGCTCATACAGCTTGACTGGATAGACCCACGGTCCAGATTAGGATGGCCTTGCCTCCCGTGGTAGCGTGTGCTAAAAAGGCATCCGGGTCGTGTTCATTCTCGTCTCACCTTGACCTGAGAATACGCTATTGATTTATGAACATTCTAGAGAACAAGCACGGCCATTTTCATTTAGCCTTGTTTTCCAATTGATACGGTTCCTGGGCCTTTCAGGTGCGACTGTGATTACAGAAAATTGTGTCTTCTGCAATGCTCCTGCAAATCCACCTGGAGCCAGAATACCACGTTACATTCCATTTAACTTAGAACTTGCCTTTGGTAGAAAAGTTTCTATGCAGCACTTTGCAAAAGTTTTTGTTTAATTCACCTGTATCCTATTTGGAAAATGAAAAACAATTACAAATGGCACTCAATTCCTCTCAGAGGATTGAATATTTCTTGTTGTCCCCATGTCGTAGAAGCAGTTAGAGGCTGTACAAAGGAGAGAGTGTTTGGAAGCAGACAAATTCGGGATGAAATCTCTTTCCTACCACTAGGTAGTTTATAACATTGGAGATGACTAAGAAGGGACATTAAAGTGTACAGGGGGGATGAAGATACTCCTCTCGCAAACTTAAGCTCTCTATATTATGCTATACATATTAATATATATAAAAGTATATATAAAGTATATATATTAATATACACATATTAATATATATCGATACTCTCTCTATATATATATATATATAATTTCATTTGATAGATACATCCATGATCACCATGCTGGACACAATTAGCCTTAGTTGTTTATTTGCTGTTCTTTCCTACTGGATACAACCTCTGTCCATCGGGTAACCTGGTTGATCTTGGAGTCTAGTAAATCCCGCCACTGAAACATGCATTTGACGTAGAACACTTCTTGTGATTGCCAAAATGTACAAGAGTAGGTAAAGAAGAAATGGCACCTTGAGATTTGGTAGCTCATTGGGCCTGTCTCAGCTTGGGGATCGTATGTGTGCGTGTGAGTGTGTGTGGACAGTCATACCGACATAGACAGCCATGGGACCCTCTTTGTGACTAGGCGTAGGAGTGTGAGAGTGTGTGTGTGTGTGTGTGTGTGTGTGTAAACATGGAAACAAGGAGATCCTCTGAACCAGCCTGCTCTCCAGCCAGCAGTGGGAGCCTGGAGCCCTCTTGCGTTCCTTGAATATATATCCCAAGGTGTTGGAGCTGGGGGGGCCGACGGTTGGCACATCTCTGGGAAGATGGTGCCATCTGCTGGTTAGACCCACATTTAGCAAGTGTCAGATTGTTCTCTCTTCTAGGCAGGAAGCTGGGCCTTTCTCACCTGAACCCCCACACTCGGCTTTTGGAAAGCAAGAAAACACAAAGGACAACCAGCTGGCTGCCAGCAAAGCCCCTGATTACTTCCAAACACACTCTGGGCCCATCTTTCCCTACACAAATCTCTGCTGTTGCACTTTGCAAACCGGCCCGTGCCCAGGGTTTCTTTCCAGGCTTTAAAGGTTCCCTACAAGAGGAATGATTCTGCAGCATCGACGTTATAGGACGATCTTGTTGGGGGTGAGAATTAAACAACTTTATCAGAAAGTAAGTTTTACAAGCTGTTCATACCCTGAAACAGATCATCCAAAGTATTGGTAAATAGCCTGCAACTTAGCAGGTATTTTTCACATACTAACTCCGTTCTAACCTCCATCCCAAGACACCACACCCCAACCAGGCCTCTTATGTTAGTGTCCCAACCACTGCACACAACTGTGACTGCACACTTGTCAGCTGCTGCCTGACCTGTTTGATTACCTCTGCTGACAGAGCTCTCACTACCCAATGTGGTTGCTGACTCTACCATTGGACAGCAGTATTTGTTAGCAAATCCTTGTTTGTCTTGCTGGTTCTTTATTCCAGAGAAAATGTTCAGATGTACAAAGAGGATTTCAGTATCCAGCTTTCTGTTCATCAGAAAAAATATTTTAAGATTTATTTATTTCAGAGAGAGAGGGAGCATGAGCAGGGGAAGGGGCAGAGGAAGAGGGGAAGGAGACTCTCCACTGAGCGCAGAGCCCAACACGGGGCTTGATCTCCAGACCGGAGAACATGACCTGAGCCAAAACCAAGAGTCCGATGCTTAACCAACTGAGCCACCCAGGTACCCCAGAAAAAATTTTTCTTAGATTCTTCAGTCTCAGCTCTCATGATATAGATTTCAAAATCTTTATCATACTTTCCCCACTGGATGTGCTTCATTTTGTTAATTCCATCTCAAACTGAGTTTACCCAAATTTTATGAAATGCTGTGAGCAAGGCTCAAACCGCAGAACCATGATCTCCTTGCTCTGAACACTGGAGTTGTATCAATGTGTTTAAAGATGCAAAAACATGGTTTGAATGGATGATAAATATTCTTGTCCAATGTCATCCAGATTTAACAGGAACCTCTGTGAAATTTTCTATATACTGACCCTGGTCCTTCAGCAACATAGAAATCATTCACATTTACACCAGGGCAGGGTTTCTAGTGCTCCCCTATACTCATCCTCCTCTCCCTCTGATTGGGACAGTTTAAGGCTGTGGTTTCTGTTTCCTATCCTTGAAATCTAAGAAGTATTTACGGCCTTTGATGCATGTCCTCATTGGTCAGAACTGTGTGGAACCCACTCATTTCATTTTAAATATTTCTTTAAATAAACTCATTCATTTTTTACTTACATTTATTTAAAAGAACCTTTTTGTTATTATCATAGGAAAATCTAACACA
The DNA here is from genome assembly GCF_964656455.1 of Halichoerus grypus. Taxonomy (NCBI): domain Eukaryota; kingdom Metazoa; phylum Chordata; class Mammalia; order Carnivora; family Phocidae; genus Halichoerus; species Halichoerus grypus. The sequence continues at coordinate 10,236,549 of NC_135726.1, forward strand.
AGCTGTCTTTAGAAGGAAAATGCAAAAATAGAGTTAAAGCTAAACAAATATATTAAGTTCAAGAAAAATATAGTTGCTGGCCAAAGGTGTTACTGAAAGGAGAAGGTAGCATTAGAAGTTTCGGGGATGAATTTTAAATCAAAATAAAACTGTTTTTTTTTTTTAACACATTTGGCCATTTGGAACATTTTTGAAAGGAGAATAACATCACCAGCATACGGTTCAATGTTATCAGATGAGCCACCTGGACCACAGGAATCATGAGTAACGTGAGTCCCACACTTTGGTGAAACACTGCCCTGAGCCACTGATAAAGAATATTACATTCTGGCAGATAGATTTAGCTTTCAAAGCTGGGATTCAGGGTGAATACATAGATGTGCTTATCATTCCCATGAATGCAGAGACTGCATATTATAAAGCAGTGACCCCCTTCATAAAGGAGGGAAATTGACATCCTATCTCATCTTTACAATAACTATGGACACCAGGATCTTCATTTCTATTTCCAGGTGAGGCCACTGGAGATTAAAGAGGAAAATCATTTGCGTGGCGTCCCACGTTTAGTTTGTGAGGATCTCAAGCTTGCGCCTGACATGTTCTGCCTTCAAAGGCTAGAAGTGTGTGTGTGTGTGTGTGTGTTTAGTCTAATTCAAGAAAAGACATGAAAAAGTGCAAGAATCAGGTAGCTTTTCCTTGTGACAGTTCAGTGGTTCTCAAATTCAGTGGGCAAGTCATCTATGAACACGGATATGGATCTCCTCCTTTTTCTACGTGGGAGGGAAATGAGGTCAAGAAAGATGAAGGGGCATGCAAAGCTGTACTGACAAATATGAATTAAAATAAGAGGCTTAATGCTCCCTGTTGAAACTAAGGGAAGAAATTTCGCCTGCCTGCCTTTTGTTAGAGCATCTACTTCAGAAAACTTGACAGCTTTCTTTCTTTCTTTCTTTGAAATTTATATAAATCTTTCTTAAAAAGCTAAATAAGCCTCACTTTGTGACCCACGAGGGTCTTTCTCAAGGACCTGGAAACCATCCTTTTTTAAAAGTAATCTCTACACCCAACGTGGGGCTCGAACTCATGACCCCAAGATCAACGGTTGCATGCTCTACCAACGGGGGCAGCCATCTCTATAAGATAGCACCCCCATCTCCCAGTTTTTGTGGGTTGGCAGGAGCCTGACTTCCACAGGCCCCTTGCTCCAAAACTACCTCCTGCCATTTGGTTATCCTTTGGATAAAGCCAATTAGCTAACACAGATGGTCTCCCCAGTTACCGAACGAATTTAGGATGACCTATGCGTGACAGATGATGCTGTCAAGTCCGCTATTTGGGAGATAGTTATTGTTTATCGATGGGCTGTATCTGCTTGGTTATCCAAAAGGGGGAGATTTCTTTGTTCTTTAGCAGATTATCTGGGATATGCAGCACATTCTTATTTAATGCTTATTCAATAATGAAACTGTCTTTTTTTCTACTTTTTGGGGAGAAGTTTTCTGGGTTGGCAGGAGATTTTATTTTAGTTATATTTTCCCAGCAAGGTCGCACAGTGAACCAGGGTGGAGTCAGAAAAGGAACCACCTGATTCCTAGCCCGGTGCTCTATTGGCCCCACTGCCATTTATGAGTGAAGGGGAGCAGAATACGCCAGGCCAAATCATGCCTCTTTGGCATATTGATTAGTTTGAGCTGGGTTCTCTTTAAGAAAAGGCAGACACTGAAGAAGCTCAGACAAAAGAGTAGAAGCTACGCGGCTGTAACTTACCCTTTGTAATGTAAATGTAACATTTACATTTATAAGGGAAATCTCTCAGTGTAAAGTGCCTCCTCCCCACCAGGAAGAGGTGGAGAACACTACCTCTCAAGAAACTATTGTCAAGGAGGAAGGCAAGGATTTAAAGTTACATAACAACCTTGCTCTGGTGTGCTGTGCTCCCAGTAACTTCCCCTAACTGGCCTCTCCCTTCCCAACCCCTTCTTTTTTCTTTTGCTAGAGATGTTATTTAAGGTGGTGGCCTAGGCTGTTTGAAGAAGTTACTCCGTTTTTTTTCCTGGGTACCTCCCATGCACACAGGGGGCAGACATGATATTAAACTTCTGTTTTTCTCCTGTTAATCTGTCTTCTTATTACAAGGAGTTCTCAGGCTGGAACCTAGAAGGGTCAAGGGAAAATTATTTTTCCTTTCCCATGTGAACACAGGGTTTTATGTTTGTTACTGTGTACCATGTAAATCTTTTCTCCCCACGATCAGTTTATAAGCTCCTCTAGAGCAGAACCTGTGACTAATACATTTTCTGTTATTTTTCTCAAAGACTAACAAAGTGCCAGGGACGTGGCATGGTCAATAAATGCGAGTTGAATCACTGAACTTGGAAAAATGAAGTTAAATGGTTTGTAACCTTTATTCACTACGAGACTGTTAAGAAGATGGCAGGCCCCACATGGACTTGCTTATGCTATGCCCCACATCATCAAACTGAGACTTAATTTACATTTTTGGTTCTCCCAGACATGGCATCTTAAACCAGTCAATCAGGAATCACTTAATCAGCACTCCTTGGGTCATCTTCCTGATGGACCCCTGCTCTGCTCTTCTCTCCAGGAAAGTGACCTTACAATAACCAACCAGCTTTTTTGCCTAGTTTAACTTCCTTGTTCCTGCTCCCTTCTGTCTATAAAAGCCTTTGATTTATTACAGCTCCTTGGAGCTCCTTTCCATCTGCTAGACTGGATGCTGCCCAATTCATGAATTGTTGAATAAAAGCCAATAAGAGATTTAAAATTTATTCAGAAAATTGTTTTTTAACAATCTGGTGGCAGTGATGGGCTCCAAAGGAGACTTCTGATGGCTTCAGTGACAACGGAAATGCAGGTGTTGGTACCCTTGAGCCTTTTGAGGTCTCTGTCTTCCTCGCTGTTTCCAAGGGCCATGGGTAAGTTCTTCTTGGTTCTGAGCTCTGCCATCTTTGTGCTGGGCTCCAAATCTAGTTGGCTTTCTAGTCCAGGTTAACAGGTCAATCTAGATTGGCAGGAGGTTCTAATGGAGCTCCAGCCCTCAGCCCTTGCTCAGTCCACAGCCCCCAGTCCAGGGCTTAGTGGGTCAGCTGGAGCTAGCAGATGTTTCTCCCTGGAGCCCAAGTCCATTGCCCTTGATTCATCCCAAGCCCCCCTGTGTTGGGGTCTGGTGGTTCAAACCATAGTTCCATTTTAGGAAATGCTGGTCCTGTACACCTATGGCCTTCTCTTGGCCAATCCATGGTACCATCTCTTTGCTTACTATGGGTGTCCACAGTTCTATTTTCTTGGTTACTATTGGTCTCTGTTCATGTGCACATGACATAAAGGAACAAGAAATTGTTAACGGGAATCTCAGAATCCAAAGCCACCCAATTGGTGGGCACAGGTTGAGCACTGCAAGCTGCTAGAGCATTTGCCATCTAATTGTGAGAAGCCTACAAATTGGACAAATTGGTCACAGAATGAGTTAGATGGACACCAAGTTATCCATCCATCTCAAAATTTGCATGCAAGGAGGTACACTGTAAAACACCACACAATCTCTAAGCCAGGGGCTCATCCCTCTATTAATCTGACTCCAAAAACCTAATGCTTAGAGAAATGCAATCCTCAAGTTTCAAAGAGTTGAGTGCTCCACCTTCTGGCATACTTATTTCTGTGGCTAAGAACTCTGGTCTCAGAAGCTGTAGATATCTACAAAAATGGCAAATCTCACCAAGACCACGTAGAAATACAATGGCCACTCGGACAAACATTCCCACTAGACAAGTTCATTCATCTAAAGAGTACACTTGAAAGCAAGGGCAACTGAAATCAAACCAACAGAATGGGATACCTAAGTGGCATGCAGAAGCCTCCAAAAGTCTTCAGGATTCCAAAATAGCTTTATTGAAGGATTAAGTGCAAAAGTCTAATGAAAAATTAAAGACACAAAAGGTACCTGAAACAAAAGACCATAAGACTAACAGAACTCCTGCTACTCCCTCTCTCACCCTTTCCTCATGTACTCAGCCTACTAATCCTCCATCTGAACTACCTTTCCATTCTGAAGAAACTACAAGACCATAAAAAAAAAAAAAAGAAAAAGAAAAAGAAAAAAGAAAGTCCACCAAGTTAGCAGCCTTACAGATGACCCTCTATTTACCCTAGAAGGAGGGCCCCCCCCCCCATTGGCCCCATATTTACCTCTAAGGGTTGATGGAACTCAAAGGGATTCTCCTATAAACGGTTACTGGTTATTCACTTCAGTAGCCAAGGGGAAACTAAAATTAATGGAAAACCTTGCCAAATTCTGCTAAATATTGGAACTACACTCGACTTTAAAGCCCACTTGATCTGTAGCCTTATAAGAAGGGATTGTCAGAAAATTGGCAGAAGCTGGCAAAGGGTGAGAATTCTTGCAAGTCAACTCTTCTGGGTCTGTCTGTAATGCCCAGTTGAGAGAGGAAGGTAAAATGTCACATTGTCCCTTCCTTCCTAAGTCCCGACACATTGGTTATTGATCCTTTTTCTCCCAGGGATAGCTACTGCCTTCCTGTAGGGCCCATTTTGTGTCCCAAGAATATGGCTTGGCAACCATCAGGTTGGGGGGCCCCCAGAAATGGCTGGACAGAAATCAGGGTCATGCTCCATTTGTGGTTGGAATCCTACCATTTGCCAGCTTTCCGGGGGAGCTGTCTTTTGGTGGGCTACCTCTGGGTGTGACTCTGGAACTTGGGAAGTAGGATCTTTTGGACTCTCTTTGGGGAAGTCTCTTGGGTCCATGGGGTTGTTTGATACTCCCAGGAATATTTACTGTCTGTCCCAACTGAAGCCTGACACAACATTTGAAAGGATTTAAGTAGCTCTGTAGTTCGAAACTGGCCAAACTGGAAGCTGATATGCAGAGGCAGATAGGAATTTTTTTTGAGGCCTTTTCCCCAGCCTAAACGTACCCAGAGAGAAAGAAAAACACTCCAAAGACAAAGCTATAAATCTAGAACATAGGAATCTTTTGATTTTCATCTTGAAGATCTTCTTTCTGATATAAAGAAGCAAATTCAACATAATGCAGCTAAATGGATAGGTCAGCCCTTTTGAAGTCATTCAGATTACAACCCAATTATTTGAGAAATTAAACTTTTTTTTTTTTTTTGAGATTTTATTTATTTGACAGAGGGAGACACAGCAATAGAGGGAACTAAAGCAGGGGGAGTGGGAGACGGAGAAGCAGGCTTCCCGTGGAGCAGGGAGCCTGATGCGGGGCTCGATCCCAGGACCCTGAGATCATGACCTGAGCTGAAGGCAGACGCTTAACGACTGAGCCACCCAGGCGCCCCGAAAGCTACCATGTTTTGAATGAGAATAAATGTATGATCACCACAGATGAACCCCGGCTAATAACACAGAATTCTTCCTTCTCTGATTTCATAAAACACTTATAAATAAATAGACATGTGGGAAACGTGTATTAAATTCCACTTGATTTTAACTTTCCTGTGTCCTCAGTGGTGCGACAGGAGGACTGACAGACTCGAGTGCAAGAGATCACACGGCAGCCCCACCTTGTTCAAGTGCGGGCAGGAGTCCGTCCCCTGATGCAGAGCCCTGGTGTGTCCCAGTGGTGCTCTTGGGAAGAATCCCGTTATAATCTCCACGCTGCTGCAAATGCAGCCCTTGTCCGGAGGGGACAGAGAGGAAGGGGAAGCTGGACCGAGCCCATCAGGTGAACTAGCAAGTGAAAGGTTCTCTAGGCTCAGGGACATCAGACAGCTGTCCTATTTATTCCACAATTCTCCCCTCCTTCGAGATCCTAAATGTTCATGTACACATGGAAATGTACCCACTATAACTTAGGGAACTGGTATAGTCTTAGCTAGTGGGAAAGATTACTAAGCTTTAAAACACACAGTTTCCCTTTAAGTAGTTAGTATTTTTGTTTTGGGTGATGGGAGCAATACAAATAGAGAATGGGGTCAGGTGAAGGGTTTTTGCTTTGACTCTGATAAATATCGAGAAGAGCACAGCTCCCATTCCAGCCGCCCATTCCCTGGAAGCACATAGAGCAAATTGTCCAATTATCCTGGAGGCAGAAATGTCAGATGATACAAGCGGAGGAAGAGGAAGGTTACAACACGGTTCTGGTCTATAAAACTGTCACACAGTCACGAGAGCTGGTGACTCTGGAGCACCCACCACCACGTGGGAGATACTCGGTCACAAAGAGCTCTCTTTCACACAGACTTCAGGGATCACGTAGCCCAACCATCATTTGAGTCTCACGTGCTCCCCACCGTCCTCTGAGGGGTCATTCAGCCTAAACCAAACACGAGGCATCACGAGAAAAGCCGCAGTTTCTAAGCCTGGCTCCTATAAAGGATCCCCCCCAACAGCGGGGCCGCGTGCTTGTGCTCTCAGACACGCCTCCCCTCTGACGGAAGGGCTGGTCTTCACATCCCCACCAATGGCATCATCATTAATTGTCACATGGACATGATATTTAAGTCTCAAATGTCAATGGATCCCACTCGGGTTGAACCGACAAGGGAGCTCCTCCAAGAGTCTGAAATTAGGAAAAAAGGAAAACTAGTGGTTCTTCTTTGCACAGCACTTTACGTTCACAAACCATTTTCTCAAGCATTTGACTCATCCAGGAAACCTCCTGAGAACAGTGCAGCCTGGGGAGGTACATTTCTTCACGGCCAAGCTGGAACTCGAACACCATGTTCACCACCTGAACACTGGGCACTTCCCGCCGCAAAATCCTGCTTCTCGTGGCACAGACACTGCAATGTTTATGTCCCTAAAATAGACTTTCCCTGTGTAATTTCCCAAAGACAAAACATAAGACGACACTGTATTCAAGTGCAGAAACAAACTGAGCAACTTACTGATGGATTTCGATTTTTTTCAAGCCTGACTTCCAAATGCTTGTGTGGGAGATGGTGTGATGTGACGAACCCAGAGGAAACGGGATTCTTAGTATCTTTAGTGAAACAAATCTTCATACCCACCCCCCATGGGCTCCCAGGGCAGGGGCTGAGTTAGTCAAACCACCTCTCTAGTCACGCCTTGGCTTGGTTGCTTTGCTTATGTATTCCTTCACTGCTATTGTCACCTGCTCAATACACAGCCACTCAAAAGAGGATTCTGTTAACACTGTTACACTGTTTTCTTTCTAGAAAAACCCTGCCTGAAAAAAAAGAAGTGATACATGTCCAGGTGGATTTAGTGCCTTAAAATCTCAATCTCACGGTGCTGGGGTGCCCCGAAGAATTGCATTTACCTCAAATGGGTGTGGTTTTCACGAGGTTATCTGTGCTAGGTTTTGGTGTGAACGGGCCAAATATGAGGCATATTCATTGCATCTTTAAGGATAGTAAACTTCTAAAGATAATGTAAATATTTTTAAATGTTTGGTAAGATTTGTAGTCCAGAAGGATTTAGGACTGAGTAGATAATACAGTCTCTTAATGGTTGATATTTTCAATGGGCAAATAGCTCCTAGATATGAAGAACATAGAATCTCTCTCTATACATATACACACACACACACAGCAGGTAAACTAAACTCTAAAAAAACTCTGTTATTATGCAGTCAGGGAGTAGTAATTTCATTATTTACATTTTATTCCATACTCTACATTATATTTTTAAGAAATATTGTAACTACATAAAGGATGCATGTGTCTCAGGAAACCAAAGGTTGTACGCTTCTCATTGACATATCCCGCTCTATTCAAAGGGAATTCAGAGATAATTTTCATCTGTTTAGTCTCTGTAGAGTATTTTAAAATATTTTAAAATTCATGGGAATAATCAACACTCAGAAGAATTACAGCTTTGGCAATGAAAAACAGATTGAGAGGTTTTAGAGCCTCTGCAAACTGCCACTCAAGCTTATTATTTATGAACTCTTTGCTCTTTAAAAATTGAGTACAAGGCAATTAACTATAATTTCACACCTTCAGGAAGACTAAGAACACAGTCTGATATCTATTGTAAATACCTAAGGGTATTCTTCCACTTAAATTTATAGTCCCATTGTGTGATATTTTCCTCTTTTTCCAAAGAAAGTTAGAAAGTGAACCTTTTAGTTTGTTCACAGAAAATAGTAGGTAATGCATACTAATCTGTTGCTAAAAAAGTAAGTTTAATAGAGCCCATTGTAAAGATAATTGCAAGGCCAATATTTAAGAACACAGTACACAGAGGCAGACCATGTTAACTGAGGCAGCGTGCTCCCTGGTTTGTTCACTGAGTACGGTGACCAGAAGTTTGCAAATGCATGCCTTGATAACACCGTGTGTTCAGGTTAAGGGCATGGCACTTACTGTGGGTCAGGTCCTTAATCCCCCCACCATGGCTGTGCTACGCTCCTATTACTACAAACCACCCGTGCACTTGAACTGGGGAGATCAAGGTCACACAGGTGGGCAGGCATGGGTTGGAACGCAGGTAGCCTGACCAGAATGTGAGCACTCCCTCGCTCTGCCCAAATAGGAGTACCCAGCAGGTGCCAGGAAAGACACACCACATCCTCGGCGTCACACAAAAATACCACAACTCAACATGGCTTCTATAGAAACAAAGTAACGGGATATTCCTTTTTGAGAACAATAAAAATAACAACTCACTTGGTTTTCATACTTTAGAGCTGCTCAAAGAAGGAATTAGAATTCAACGGGTATCCTTTGTGCTTTAGACCCATACATTATCCTCTCGTTCTTCCTATTCCTGCTGCCTGGTTTAGGCCCCTGCCGCCTCCTCCTCAGCTTCATCCTTCCAACCGCAATCTCCTGCTCCATTCAGTTTTTCAGAGTGGTTGTGCTCATGACCAGTCTACTGCTCAAGGAAACTAAATGGCTGCTCCTGACCATAGAATAAATTACATACAGCCCAGACTTTCTGGGTCTGGCTCCCAACTGCGCTCTCAATACTCCCCTTCCTTCTCCCATCAAGAAGTAACCACCAATCCCACCATTTCTTTGTAATTCCCCTCCCCCACCCCAGCCCCCAGGACTAGTCCACAAATACCAGGATCTTGCTACGTGTAGTGGTCTGTTCTGAGCGGTGGGGCAGGGGGCACCCTGATAAATGCAAATACAAACTCTGCACGGATTCCGCCTTCAAGTCCCAGATACTCAGTGCTCACATGGACCATGCAACTCCCCGGCTAAAATGAAACAACCCCGAGGAATGAGTGCAACTTTGGAGATTTTATCTAATCAGCTGGGAACTGTGTTTTTTTGCTTAGCTATTTTAGTTGTCAAAACACCTCAAGCAAATGAGCACACCTGGTGTGGAAATGGGGGCTGGGTTTCAGGCTGGGGGAGATAAGGGTCAGGGCGTTGACCTTCAAGCAGAAAAAAGCACAGTGATTTCCTCTCCCTAGTCTGAGTTCCTTTCTGTATTTTGAAATTTGCCCCAACTACACTTATCCGTTCAAGGTAAGTTTCTGTTGGACATTTCACAAAAGCCCAGTATGTGGATCCTAGCATCTGAGGGTGTTTCTTGTTTACAAATGACATGGCGAGTCCGTGCAGGACATGGAAGGGGACTGAAGATAAAGGTGAGGGTCACATAACTGGAAATCACACGGAATGGACTGTGTTGAGTGTAGCCATTCCGCACACACCCCTCGGTGGAGACTGGAGTTACGGTAGGAGGAAAACTGATCAACTGATCGCAGTCGGTCCTTTCTGCAGCAAGGAAGCCAGGCGGCTCCACCGCGTTGGAACGGATCCCACTCACCGCAGGGGGGACTTAGCGCCGCGCACTGACCACATCTGTTTGCAATAAGATGCATGAGTGACCAACAGCAAACGGTCCGCTCCTGCCTTCCCGTTTCCCTTTCGGTTCCCTACCTAGATAAATAGTCGAACAGGTGCCTCTGTGTTACAGAAGGGATTGCCATTTAGTGTCAGGGAAGGAAAAATCCATCAGTGCATGCCGTCCCCACAGAGTGTTAATAAAAACATCTGGGGGGAAATGTGCTCCTAAAAACAAAGAGATTCGTTTGGATTTGCCATTGTAACTATTTAAGTAATTTTAATTTATTTTGAAATAATGTCTGTATTTGTTATTTGCAAAGACACAATGGCTTTAATGAGATTAGGAACATGAGTAACAAACTTAAATCACAAAGCACCTGAGTTTTCTCTAGCTGTGTACTAACGTAGCATAAACTTAGCTGCTCAGTGTCCATGGGTCCCGAGTCCAGGCACAGCTGAGCTGGTCCTCTGCTCAGGGCCTCAGGGAGCAGCACACACGGCATCTGCGGGCCTGCATGCTCATCTGGAGGCCTCGCTGGGAAGAACCTGCTTCGCGCTCATGCGGGTTGTTGTCAGCATGCAACACCCTGCAGCTGCCCGAGAGCCCGGCCCGCTGCGGCCTGGGGGCTGGACGCCGCCTCGGGTGCCAGGCCCACGGGTCCCAGAAGCCTCCTGCACGTCCTCCCCTCGGGGCCTCCCCACACGTGGCCACCTCCTTCCTCAGCTTCACGAGGGGAGGCTCTAGCCGCAGGCTGCTCTGACAGAGTCTTCTACGAGCTGATGTCATCACAGGAACGACATCCCAGGGTGCCGGCCGCATCTGTGGGTCCCAAGCACAGCACGGGCCCTGCCTACACTCGGGGAGAGGGCACCGCACAAGGGCACGAACGTCGGTCTGCTGCATTAAGTTATGTGGATAACCTATAAAAACACGTTTGTAGCCATTATCTCCGTGTCTAAAATTAAAGGGGCAAAAAAATGACGGATAAGCTCGACTTCATTAAAACTAAAAACTTCTGCTCTGGGACAGATGACGTCCAGACAAGGAGAAGACCAGCCACAGACTAGAAGAAAATGCTGACCAAAGACACAGGTGATGGAGGACTGTCAGCCAAAATGGCAAAGAACTCTTAAGACGCAACGTGATTAAAAAATGGGCCAAAGACCTTAACAGACACCCCACCGAAGAAGCTACACAGGAAAATGCAAACGGAAACAACGAGCTACAGCTCCACCCCTGCGAGACCGGCCACAGTCCCGACCGCCGACAACAGCAAATGCGCGCAAGCGTGTGGAGAACAGAGCGTCCGACGTGGCGGGGGGGACGACAGGGCAGCCACTTGGGAAGACAGTTTGGCAGCAGCTTAGGAAACTAAACCTCCTCTTCCAATACGATCCAGCAATTGCCCTCCTTGGAATTTCCCCCAAAGGAGTTGCAAGTGTACGTCCACACAAAACCCGCACACGGACGCGGTAACAGCCTGATCCAGAACTGCCGAATCTTGTAGGAAACCACGACAACCTTCAGTAGGTGTGGTCCGTCCACACCATGGCATATTATGCAGCACTATAAACACATGAGCTATCAAGCCATGAAGAGACGCAGAGGAATCCTAAATGCGTATTTCTAAGTGAAAGAGGCCCATCTGAAAAGGCTACATACTCTAGGACTCCAACTACAAGGCATCCTGGAAAAGGTCAAAGGATGGAGACAGTAAGAGGATCAGTGGTTGCCGGGGTCAGGTGGGGATGAGTAAGTGGGGCCCTGAGGATTTTCAGGGTAGGGAAAATACTCTGTATAACATCATGATGAGGGATATAGGTCATTCTACCTTCGTCCAAATCCACAGAATAGCCAACACCAGGAGTGAACGCTAATGTCATCTTGTAGTTTAATTACAATGTGTCAATATGGGTTCGTCAATTAGAACACATGTACCATTCTAGGGGGATGTCGACCATGGGGGAAGCCATGCACGTGTGGGGTAGGGAGTCCACGGGAAATCTCTATACCGTCCCCTCAATTCTGCTATGAAACTTAACATTCTTTAAAATAATTTCTTTTAAAGCCTTAAAGGACTGATCAAGACTTACGTAGGATAATACCTCAAGACCCCATTTCACTGTAATCCTATACAAATGTCAAGTTCTTAAATCAGGTATCCTCATAACAAGGAGCTTTAAACACAATAAAGAGAATTTTTTTTAAAAATTAAGCTTCCTGATTATGTTACTATGTTTATCTAGGAACTTTGCATTTAAGAATCAACACTTTCATGAACCATATTTTTTTTTTCCTAATTTGCTTCAGGAGAGTAAAATAAAAATCATATGGGATAAACAAAAACAGAATCCTGGCCTTTTATATGGGATGGAGCAGCTGCTGAAAATTCAATCTTAGCCTGCGGCCAACAGCGTTATTTGAATCTCAGGGACTAACTTGGGGAGTAAACAAATACTGCATTCAATGATTGCAAATTAATATTTTTAAAAAATCTTCAAACACAATCTGATTTCTACATAGAGGCTTATATATTTAGTCTAAAAAATTTTTTAAATAGTCCATAGTATAAAAAGTTAGTGAATACTCCATTCGTTCATTTAAGTATTTTAAACCTTTACTGAGAATCATTTATATATATCGGACAATATTCTAAGTGTTGGAAATTGCATTACTTATTTATTGATGCTTAACAAAATAACCCCAGGGGCACCTGGGTGGCTCAGTCGTTAAGTGTCTGCCTTTGGCTCAAGTCATGATCCCAGGGTCCTGGGATCAAGTCCCGGGTTGCATCCCACCTGCTCCCTGCTCAGCGGGGAATCTGCGTCTCCCTCTGTCCCCCCACCCCACCCCACTCCTGTTCCCTCACTCTCAAATAAAGTAAAATAAAATAAAGAAAGAAGCTATCATTTTGGGAATATCTTTTCTGTTTGCCTTACTTTACAGAAACCTTTTTCCCAGGTGCATTGGATTCTATTGTGGCCATTCTGACATCTTGCTGGTATTTAGTACGGGATGTAATAAACACTGGATCATCTTAAAGTAGAATATTATGCCTTAGAATTGTTGAAACTGGAAATCTAGAATGTACATTTGTTTTACTCTCTCTGAGGAGGATGGATGAGAATACTTCACTATCCCTAAATAAGCTCTTGAACGTGGACTTAAAATCACCAAGGTTTTTGATGAATTAAGAAACTTGCTGGTATTTATTTCTTTACAATATTTCTAACAAAAATAAACTATCATCTGCTCCAATGATCCTAACAATGCTTACACAAGCCCTGCAGATTTGAAGATAGGCTTAAATTTTTAAAAACCTAATGCTCTAAAATTACAAACCAATTTGAAAGTGGAAGATATTGAGCCACAGAGAAGAAACAACCAAACCAAGCCACCAACTTTTATAATTAGTATTTCACTCAAAGCTCATAACCACACTTTTTGACAGATCAGTATTATACTTATTTTACAGATGAATAAATCTAGACATAGCATTTTGCAAGTTTGATTAATGTCCTATTTCCAATTAGGCAATGTGCCAGATTTCAAACTATAAACCTACTGTGCCTTGTTCGGTTCTTTTTCTAAGATAATTAATTTAGAGGGTCCATCTGTAGTGGTTTCAACAGCGTGCCCCCCAATTCATGTCTACTCGTAGTATCTCAATGTGACTTTATTTAGACATAGGGTCTTTGCAGAATTAATTAGTTAAGAATTGAAGTAAGATCATACTAAATTAGGATGGATTCTAAATCTGGGGAGACTGTCCTCAGAAGAGGCATAAAAGGATGCACAGAAGCTCAGTGAAGAAGGCAACATGAAGGTGGAGGAGACAGAGATTGGAGGGAGGTGTCCACAAACCAAGACACATCAAGGATTTGCTACAACCACCGGAAGCAAGGAGGTAAGCGGGCCGAAGTTTCTCCCCCAGAAGACCTAACCCTGCCAACACCTCGATTTCAGACGTGTAGCCTCCAGAACTGTGAATGAACACATTTCTGATGTTTGAGCCACCCAGTCTGGGGTACTTTGTTACAGTGCCCGAGGAAGTTGTGCACCATCACTTATAGAAAAGAATTATTCACCAATGAAAACCATCTTCCTCCTGAAGCCAAATGGCCCTTGATTCTAGTGTCTCTTGATCTATGTCATATAAATTGTTCTGTGATGAATCTGGAATCTGTGAGATAGCAGAATCATTTACTGTGTTTAGATTAACTATTTCCATTTGCAATTGCAAACAAAACAGCTAAGGTTATGGCTGGTTTTATTTGCAGTATAGAGTCTCTTTCTAAATTTCTCTCTTGACCTTGATTTATCTTCCTAATATTTATATTCAAATGCTCTTCCTTTTTCAAAATAACTGAATTGCAAACTCATCGAGGGCAAAGTCATGTTTGTACACATTTGGCGGGTTACCTGTTGGACTGAAAACTCGAATACCATTCGCTGCCTTTCTATCAAACCACAGCCCTGCAGGGAGTTACACTGGTCCGCCGATCTCTAGCCTTCTGAACCCTATAGACCACCATGAAGAGAAACCTTCCCAAGGCTGAGAAAGAGAACAGTGCCGCATTTGAAGTTCTTCAGTATCTTGAAGGCAGAGCAACTGCCTATCGGACCACATGACCCCGTGTCTTCCACGTGTCCTTTCTCAGATGGAGTCTGTCCTTCGTCTTGTCAACCATGGAGCCGTTAGACTCCATCAGATGGACGATCCTGGCCACCTCCTCATCTTTTTACCTGGCCTCTCCAACCGTGCCCATCTCTTCCATTTAAATTCGTATCAAGAGGACCTTTTCCTAAAACCCATGTTCGCAAGTATCTAGGACATCATTCTCCAGAGAAACAATAGTTAAGACCAGGTGACGGCCCCAGATTTAATATTTAGGATCCGTTCATTCGTACAGCACTTAAACACAGTACCGTTTCTTTCTCGGCTGTCTATGGTGCTTGGGGTTGAGAGACGGAACACACCCGCCGACCACAGCCAGAGCACCCGGGGGGGTGGGGTGGAGACAGGACCCCCCGCGGCAGGGAGCGTCTGCAGGAAGCCCACCCACCGCACCCACGATCCGCCGCAACTGGGGTGGGGGGAGGGGAGAGGCAAACATCAGCTCCTTCGGCAACTGTCCCCAAACACCCAGGACTGGATTCATAACTGACCGTTTTCCTCATTTTTGCCCTCACTTCCAACTTAGGACCCAAGGACAGAGCCTTCACCACCGCACCGGGAGAAAGCACTCCCCCCCATCACACAGGATGCTCCCCGGTGGTCAGCACCAACCACAGCCTCCAGCCTGGGCTACTGGACACCTTGGGGCGTTTGCACCTGAAGCTTTTCTTCTCTCCTGTCTGCCTTGGAGTCTCTGCCAAAGGCAGATGATGGTGGCTGACTCCCTCGCTGGAGACTGTGAAGAAGTCACTTCTCCTGTTCCCGGCCGGTGGCCTGCGCTTAGTCCCACAGGGCAGCGAGAAGCAACGTTCCTGCTGGACCGGCCCCTGAGACTTCAGTGTGACTATTCCATCAGCAGAAACACAAACTCTGCCGCTCCTGGTTTCAGGGGCTGATTCTATACAATGATGAGTCCTGTCTCGCAACATGGACCCTGTACTCATAATCCAACGTTATAAATGCCCCTACGGGGCGACCTGATTCCTATGACGTGTTATGTAATACATGTGATTTATTAGATTATCTCTTAATTCTTGCTTGTATTTTTATTTCTACTCATCTCTGTGGATTCCAACCTATCAGAAATGCCAATACGCTACGAATGGAAATATAATTACGTAAGGATTAAATGTTTCTTTTCAGTTTGTGCCACGTTCACATGGAAAACTCAGGAATTATTTCCTGATCATGCTGTTGTCTTTGCCTTACAAATCAAGGCTTAAAAAAAAAGAAAAGTGCATGCTAATATTTTAAGAGGAGATGTAATCACACAGAAAAGCCAGTGAGGGGAAAGAAGAGAGGCAGGGATGTTGGGAAGCAAAGACGAGGCAGCGCATTACTCAGGAGCCCGCTGCGTCGCCCAGAGAAGCAGCCAGTCCCTCCGCCACACAGGACATCGCTGGCCCGCGGACAGCCAATCCCCACGTCCGACCAGAGCGTCAGGACAAAGACAGCGCGTGTCTCCAGCTCCTTCTCATCTCCCATCTCTCACTGGTCCAGACTTTCCCTACTAGGAGTTAACATTTGCAGCTCTTGTCATCGGAGCATGGCAGACATTGGCCGATGATGCCATACGGCCCAGTCTGTCGCACCATATGGCGTCACGTCTTTATTGCCCAGGAGTGGGGCAGGGGGGAACAGAGCCTCGGTGGCTCTATCCCATTGGAGCTGCCTGCTGGGGTTTCTGTGTCCCCCATCCAGGGGTGACACCGGAGTCCTTCCAGATGTCAGCACTCACCGTGGAGGGAAGGGAAGACCGCCCATGCTGCTAGCGGGGATGTCCCAGTGGCCGGGGTTTGGAGGTGGCATCAAAGGCAGCGACTCTCTCCGTAAACAAGGAGTCAAAAGCCCAAGACACAATGAGACCAAGAAACATGTGACCCTTCTACGTTTAACACGGGAAGATTCTGACAACTGAAGTGTCAGCACAATAAACCATCCTGAAAAATATAAATAACTGCCAAACTGGAACTAGAGAGCTGTAGAACCCCGGAATTTAGGCTACTGGAATATACAGCCACCTGTCCTCCCAACAGAGTAGACAGATTAAAATCAAAATATTTAATAATGGCAACCCCCAAACCATTTGTCTTCAGCTGGTGCTGGGACAGAGAAGCAACAGTGAAAATTAAGTCTACCTACCCCCTCAGAGGGAGGACCGAAGTTAGGCTGGCCAGGACTAAGGCAAAATATAGAGAACATAAGACATTTCTAGTGCCTGAAAGGAGTTATTTCGAAGGGAAAACAAGCACTATTGTCTTTGATGTAGAACTATATCCCTACACACAGGATAATGAAAGAGCATCGCTCAAGGAAAAGCCATGCTAAATGAGCTGCCACAATGTTTACCTGTTTAATTGCATAACACAAATACCAATGTTTTAATTAGTATGTGTGTGTGTTACAAGAACTTAGAGAATCTCAATTGGAAAATGATTACAAAGTGGGTCTGCAGGTCGGTCTCAGTTATGAATGAATCGGGTCCTGGAGTGCATGTGGTCTTGTAAGATCATCATCATCAAACGTGGTCCTGAAGCATAGTAATAGGAGGACAGCACAGCGGACACGTGTGGGAGATGCAACCATTTGGATAGCAGATTACCTTCCCTCTGATTTCTCTAATCCCCGTGGCATGTAGCACAGCAATGAGCTCATCTGTATTCAATGCAGTTTCAGATACAAGAAGGCCCTGCTGCCACCTCTGTCCCCCTCCCCGGCGTCCAGGGACGCCCTTCCTTCAGGCTTCATGGTCGACCTTCCCAAAGGACATGGTGTACTTCACAGTAAACCACCGGCAGAGACGAGACCACTAGCCAGGCAAGCGCAGTCTGGTGCCTCTTTGTGGGTCTGAGCTGAGCTGGTGCCCGTACTGATTATTGACTGAGCGACTGGATTTGCAACAGGACGCCCCAGAAATCACAAGGCCCTTGAGGTAGAAGGTGTGGTTTAAAATGCTAAGTATGGCACTTACGGCCCCGTGTTGCTGGAAGGTACCTCTCAGGACTGGTTTCCTCACTCAAACAAGGGAATTCCCAGACTGCATTGGAATACAGAGCCAAGAGCTGTACCAAAACCCCCAAACAGGAGGAGCTTGAGCAAGGTAGCAGCTGAGTTCCCCTCTGCCTCACACTAGGGTCAAAAGAGGCAGACACCTGGGGGGTGGGCAGCTCTAGGGGCCAGGGGCTCGGGCCCCTCCTTCCTCACTGTTCTCCCCTGGTCCCCCTGTCTGCAGGGCGGTGGCCCGGAGTCAGCTGAGGGGAGAGAATCCTAAGGCCTGGAACACATACCTCCCTGTCTGAAGGGCACAAGCTGTGTTGTGCTCCAGGGGGCGAGTACCAGCCCCAGAGCCAGCTCTTCACTTTTCAGCAATCACATGAGTTGGTCGTGAAACACAGCCTTGATCAAAAATTCAATTACAGAAACTCACAACAATTTATATTAGAAACAAGGGCAACAGAGACTCAAAACTCAACCCTTCCAAATAACTCTATTTTACTATTGTCGATGCTCTTACAGTTGGTTATTTACTCCCATTGTTCGTGCATGCAAATATTCCATAATGATATGCTACCGCATGTTTTCCTGACAGTGCAGAAACTTCACGTGGGTGGCGTGAAATCAATCACAGGGGCTGTATTTACACTACAGAAATTGGCAAACACTGCTACTCAGGCCTCCACTGATTGTCTTGTTGATGGTCTACACCCGCAGCTAGCCAGCCAGCTCACACCTGTTTTGGTTCAGTCCTTAATCTAAGCATTTTTTATGTTTTAAAACATAAAAAGAACAGAGAAAATGGGACCGCAACAGACTGTATGTGGATGCAAAACCTGAACTATATGCTAGCAGGCCCTTTATAAGAAATGTTCCTGAACTGATGGAAAATATTAATAATGCAAATGACCCTGAAAAGCGTCCTTCCTGGCTGTCAGCTGGATGACACCCTGGGCCCTACAGAAGCAGCCTCCTTCCTCGCCATGTGGCCCCTCTAGCTTCTAAGCCAGCAAGGGAGAAGATCCCATGGGTCAAATCCCTCCCATGCTTGGAGTCTCCTTGGCCAGGAAGCACCCAGTCCCTTCTCAGGGCCCCTGAATAGGTCAGACCCAAGCCTGCTGAGGATAATCGCCCTTTCTTGAAGTCAGCTGTGTCATAAGGCATGCTCTGATTACAAAGTGATAGCCCGTCATAGTGCTAGGTCCCCCCAATCAAGAGGATGAATTACACATGGACTTGGATCCCTGGGGTCATCCTAGAGTTCTTCTAGGAGGGCAGCCTCGTCGTTTCTGCCATGTCTACCTCTTGTATTTACATTATTGAGAATTTGATGAGGTCACGGACAATTAATGTACATATATAGGGTGTGTGTATACACATACACACACACACCGGACTCTCTAATGCTTCTTTCAGCAGGAACAGCTACAGTGTTTGATTTGAGCTTCTTTTTAAACGAAAGCAGTGTTTTAAGTATGGATGGTCAACAAGAACTTACTTCAGGGGCAGAACGAAAGCAATGAGCAACCAACCAGCGGGATTTCTCACGAGGTCTGCAGGAATACGTGGGACCCACATGCGTCCACAGGACATAGAAAGAAAACATCTCCTCTGCCACGTCAAACACACAGATGTCACCCGCACCCTCTCTTTTTAGCAAGGATAACACCCCTACCCTTTGTGGAAAACAAGACAACAGGCCCCAAATGGAATCGTGATGCTAAGTCCCATATCACAAAACTGAGACTTAATTACACTCCCGGCTCTTTCAGAAATGGAATCGTAAACCAGTCAATCAATCACCTGATCAGCACCAGTCAGTTCATCTGCCCCCTTGACCCCTGCTCTTCCCTAAAGCAAAATAACTTTGCAATAACCAACCAGCTTTTTGGCCTGGTAAAACTCCCTTGTCCCCACTCCCGTCTACCCACAAACACCTTTCATGTTCTACACCTCCTCCTCGGAGCGCCTGCCTATCTACTGAATTGGATGCTGCCCAATGCGAATTGATTTT
This sequence comes from Halichoerus grypus, assembly GCF_964656455.1. Lineage (NCBI taxonomy): Eukaryota > Metazoa > Chordata > Mammalia > Carnivora > Phocidae > Halichoerus > Halichoerus grypus. The sequence continues at coordinate 10,256,009 of NC_135726.1, forward strand.
TGCGCAAATAAACCAAAAATTTTTAATGTGCCTCAGTTTATCTTTCAACAGTTCTGGTGTCAGAGAAGGAACCAAAGGTGACCCCTGACACCCCCGAGGAACAAGAGCAACCAGACAAAGTACCTGCTGGGTCCCTTGGGCTCACTGCTCCGCGGTCTCTGGAGGTGATGGGTGCGTCCCTCTCAGATCCGGGGTCCTGGCCCCCCGGGACTTTGCGTTAGGAGCCTGCAGACTATTTGAGCTCTTCTTTTTCCAGAGGGCTCTGGAAGGAACCGGGCAGAGACTGAGCCGGGTCTGACTTAAGCTGGAGAAGCCAGCGTGAGGCCTCAGGTGAATAAAATTTTAAGGCTGAAAACAAGCAGGTTAAACCTATCAACGATGATCTTGAGTTACACTGGCCACAGTGGAGCCACGGTGGAGCCTATCCAATTATGAGGCGTAGAAAAAAAGGGCTCTCGGCCGTGCACTCACCATAAAGGGAAGGGGGAAAATTATTTTTCCTCCTTTACAGTTCTTCATGACAACATTGAGAACCCAGACACCCCCACTCATTCCAGAGCCTGCCGAAGGGATCCTGGGAAAACTGGCCAAAGTTGGCGTCAAAAGTCCCTAAAAAAACAAATTAAATCAACAGATCTCTAAAGTAGTAATTAGTACAAGCTTATTGTGCACCCACCAAAAAGACAGTTGTAAATCAGCGTTGGTTAGATAATCTTCCTGATAGACCCCTGCCGGCTCCTAAAGCAAAGTGACCTTGCAATAACCAACCAGCTTGGTTACCTAGTGTAACTTCCTCGTTCCTGCTCCCCTCTGCCTGCAAGTCTTTCACTTTATACAGCTCCTCGGGGCACCTTTCTATCTGGTACATTGGATGCTGCCCCATTCAGGAATCATTGAACAAAGCCAATAAGACCTTCAAATTTTATTCAGTTAAATTGTTTTTTTAAAAGATGAAGCAAAAAGAAAAAAAAAAGCCAGACAAACCTGGGCGGACTGGGAAAGTGCATGTGTGCTGTGGCGTGCAGAACAGGAAGAGTTCTAGACTCCACACAGGAGGACCTGGGATTGAAATCGAGCCTTATCCTGGTTGGTAAGCGGCCATCAGTTTCCTTTCCTGACAAAAACCTATGGTGTTGATTAGGATCGCAGTAGGACTGCTTGGATGGTGACCGACTGCGAATATGAAAATTCTCTGTAATGATGATGGCAGCTAACTCCAACAGAGTGCCCATTCATGCTAGGCCAAGTCTTGTCTTAGGCGCTTTTTTTTTTTGTCTTAGGCGCTTTCTTGACATTATCCATTTCCTTAGCCCTCACAACAACCCTGTGCTTTGCAGGGGAGGAGAGTGGGGCTCAGAGAAGCTAAGTAACTGGGTGAAGCCACAGAGCTGGTGTGCGGTGGAGCTGGGCTGCTTAGGGAGGTAGGTACCCCGGGAGCCCGGAGGTCAGTCACCAGGCCTGGGCAGAGAGAGGAATTACCATGCCGCCCCCCCCCCCCACACACACACAGTCCATGAGGTCACCTGGCCACTCCCTCTCTCTCCCCTCTCTGGGAACCCTTCAAGTCCCTCTGGCTCCTCTGCCCGCTCTCCACAGTTGGCTCCTTTCTAGCTCGGTTCTCTGAGATGCTCTTCAGCCTTTGGCAATGCTAAGCCCCACCAACCCCCCCAGCCCCGGGAGCCATTCACATGTGAACCTGAAAGACAAAGCAAAGTTCTGAGAACAAATTACAGGAAATGAACACAGCACCCTGCAGGCCGAGGAAGTAGGGGCGGGGGAAGAGGGAGGTCCGCTGATCCAGGAGAACAAATGGCAAATCAAAAGCCAAAGGACACAGATTTGTTGTGGACCAGGAAAGGCCACCATGTGTGAGAACTGTCATCTCCTTATGGAGGGTGCTGTAGGCCAGGCAGGCTTCGTTCCCCTTTGTCATTCCTGAAATCCTGGCCAAGGAGAGGGTCAGAACATCTCCCAACTAGCAGTGGTGGTTGGGGGGAGACGAAAGACCTCAAGGGAGAGCCTGAGATGCACTTCTCATTTCTGAGGGACTAAATACCAACAAAGAAATTTCATTAAGAAGGCAGAGTTGAGGGGCGCCTGGGTGGCTCAGTCGTTAAGCATCTGCCTTCAGCTCAGGTCATGATCCCAGGGTCCTAGGATCGGGCTCCCTACTCGGTGGGGAGCCTGCTTCTCCCTCTCCCACTCCCCCTGCTTGTGTTCCCTCTCTCGCTATGTCTCTCTCTGTCAAATAAATAAATAAATAAATAAATCTTTAAAAAAAAAGAAGAGAAGGCAGAGTTGAGCTGGGACCTAACAAGAACATCATGAACTAGCACAGTCACCTTTGGAAAAAGTCAGAGTCTGAATGGAGAGGGGTGCGCTTCCTAGGGATTGGGGATAGATCAAGTCTGGTTTTACATATGTTCATGCAAAATATAACATCTGCCATCTCAGGGGCTTCTCGTTGGGACATTTAGGACACAGGAAGGGGCTATGGAAATGGAGCCCCAATTTTCCACTTATTAGATTTATTAAAGGATTTCAAATCTTTGACAAAGAACCATACAATAAACTCCTAGATTGACTACCATCTTTCTGCACCCACTTCGTCCTCCCCCTCTCATACACACGTACACACTTCCCCTCTGCCAAACCATCCAAGCATTGGTGGCAGACATTATGAAACTTAAAACCTACTTCAGCCCTCATTTCCCCAAAATAAGAATATTCTCCAACCAACCAACTGCCAGTACCACTGCTAGAAATCAACATTAATTCCACAGTATCATCCAAATTTCACTCTATTCTTAAATTCCCCAAGACCCCAACAATGTTTTCTCCCAGCCTTGATCCAGGGTCCATTCAAGTTTCATGAATTTCCTTTGGTCTCTTCCATTCAGGAACAGTCCTCCAATGTGGGCAGAATAATGGCCCCCAAAGTTGTCCATTATTCCATAGAACCTGGGAGTATGTTACCTAGTGTGTCTAGAGGGTCTTTGCAGACATGGTTTAGTTAAGGGCCTTGGGTTAGGGGATTTTCCTGAATTACCTAGTGGCATCACAGGGGTCCTTCTAAGAAGGAGGCAGGAGGGGCGGAGGAGACGTGATGATGGAAGCAGAGGTCTGAGTGTGGGAGTCAAGTATTTAAGGCAACCTTGAAAAGCTAGAAAAGGTAAGGAATAGATTCTGAGAGCCCCCAGAAGGAACACAGCACTGATGACACTGTGATTTTAGTCCTCCAGAATGTAAGCTGAGTCCTCCAGAACTGGGACTTCTGACCTCCAGAACTGTGAGGTAGCAAATTTGTATTGTTTGGCAATCAAGTTTGTGGTAATTTGTCACCACAGTGATAGGTAACAAATACATCAGAGCTCCTCCATTCTTCATGACACTGACCTGTTCCAGATGTCCAAGGTAGTTAGTTGTCCTACAGAACTTCTCGCTGTACAGATTCCAATTAATTAAACGTAAGTTAAACATCTTCATCAAGAACCCCACATGGGTGATGAGGTGTACCTCCCACTCATCTGGTCCCACGACTGGTCATGCTACACTTCGCCCTTGGTTCAGGCAGTTCTATCTCCCCACTATAAAGTCACATCCCCCTTCAGAGTTAATACATAAACTGGGATAAAATTTTAAGAACACGTGATTATCCTGCTCCTCACTAGCCAATTCAACAGTTTTGATGGCATGTCAATTGTGTGAAACGCATTCCTGAAGCCTGATAATTTTGTAGTGTAGCCATTTTGAACCTCTTGCTAATGGCATTAGAAGAAACTATACTTACGTAGGTGTTCAGGGGATAAAATCAGCATTTTTGCCTGAGTGAGCAAGGACATCTGGTATACCAAGATTATGCCCTTCAAATACACTAAAATGTTTTCTGAGATGCAAGACTATGGTGGGACCTGTTCATCCACAAACTGAGATGTATACACAGAAAAGGGATCTGGATGCAGGTGTGTGTGTGTGCCTTGCATACGTGTCCATCCCATGTGAAACCCTGTTCCAGTCTTCAGTGCTGAGCTCCTGGCACGAAAGGCATGAAGTGAGATCAAGACACCGGGAGACCAGGAGCCATGTGGCCTGCAGGTAACAGCTACAAAGGGGCCAGGGCACAGCGGATGGCCCAGTCCCCTCCCACACCCTCTAATTAGACAGTGCTGTCCAATAGAAATAGAAAATAATGTGAGCGACATATGTAACCTAAAATGTTCTACTAGCCACATTAAAAAAATTAAACAAGGAAAAACAAGGTGAACTTAACCTTAATATTTTATTTAAGCCAATATATTAAACGTTATGATTATAACTATTCACAAAATAGTATCATTTACATATGTAATCAACATAAGAATGATTAAGGATGCATTTAATTTTTTTCTTGTTCCAGGTCTTTGAAATCCAGCGTGCATTTTGTACTTGGGGCGTGTCTCCATTTGGACCAGCTGCACTCCAAGTGCCCGGTAGCCCCTTGGGGCCCCTTGGGGCCCGGAGCTGTCACTCTGGGCAGCACAGCTCCCATCTAGGACTCCCTCCATCTTATAAAGGTGCACATCTCATATTGCTCTTCAACATTCCCAAAAAGCAGTCTCCTGTCCTTTTATTCTCCCCTGCCAAACCCACAGTCCCAATAGAATGAAGATGAAAAGGCTAAAGAATTCCTGACTAGGAACACCATTTGATCCTTTCCTCCCCAGGGAATAATTTGACAACTGTCCTTAACTTACAAGCCGTTGAGAAAGAGAAGTGTGTGAGAGTAAAGAAGTAACCACTCAAAGTCTGAGCTTTTGGGGAACTCCAGGAATATGGAATAAGCCAGTATTTATTTTATACGAGAGAAAAGAAGAAAAACGGTTAAGAACTATCGGCGCACAGAAACAATTAACAATTAATCATCAGTAGCCTTCAGATCCAAGGAATTTCAGGGGATTTCATGCATGTACAAAAATATCCAGGCAATAACTGAAAGGGGCATTTGTCTTCAGCAGTTTTTTTTCAGGGCTTTTACTGGAAACCAGGGAGAAAAATAAGGCCGGTCAGTCTCCACTCTTCAGAGTTATTTGGGGGGGCCAATCAACCCTTGCCTTATACTGTACCCACATGAGGCAATTTAGCTTATCTGTGGGTTCAGGGGAGATTTCCTAGAGGAGCAAGGAGTTGGCTAGGTTTATAGTAATTTCTGTGCGGTTGGTATCATTTTGCAAATCTGGCAATTGAGTTTGGGAGACCTTAATCAGTTTGCTGAGATTACTCAGCAAGTGAGCAGGGAAACCAGGATTTGAATCCTAGGAGGAAAATAGTAAGTCAGTAGAATATCCAGGCTGTCCCATCTGTGTGACACAGAGACACCAAGCCTCCCTAAAGATCCTTGGAGGCTGGCCTAACGCAGGCGGGCACTGGGCCGGAGGTCTAAGTAATAGCTAACCTATACTGAGTGTTTGCTGGGGGCCACGGCTCCTTGGAACACTACAGACTCGGCGGCAGACAAGGCCCGACTTGACTGGGTCCCCAGCAATTCTCCAGTATTATCCACCCCCCCTCTTTACCTCACCGTGCTCCATCACACTGGCTCCCTCCAGATGTTCCTCAAACACAACAAAGCCCAATCCCACCTCACAGCCTTCATTCCCTCTGCCAGGGGCACCTTTCCCCCGATGTCCACAGGGCTCCCTTCCTCACTCGCCCCCTCACCTCCCTGCTCTGGCGCCACTCCCTCAGTGAGACATCCCCTGACCATGCTATTTAAATTCAGGGCCAACACTGGTGCCTGGCCCACAGCGGACGACCAGCACAGACATTTTATGAAGACATGTTTAGTCAAGGACAGCACCCTGGTGTAAGGTGCCTTTTGAAGTAGGGTCCCCCAGGCCAGCCTCCAAGGCAGCTGACAGACTTAACAGACTTGCGGTTGTTCGAGGCCCTGGGGAAGGGCGTCCCACAGGAGGACACAGCAGGGCCAAGGCCCTGAGAGGAAAAAGTGCTCGGAGAGGGTGCAAAAGCAGAGGGCTGGAACCGAACGTGTGAGGGGGAGCAGGGGGAGGCTGAGAGGTCAGTGGGATTCTGTGGGGAATGCAGGGGTTCTTGGGAGGTTGGAATTTACTCTGAACCACAGGAGACAGACAGGACTTTACATGGGTGTTTAACATGTTCCCTCTAGCCCTTGTTGGTAAAACAGTTAGGAACCCGACGTGAGGCCGAGGAGATGGGGTGGCTTCGGCACCCACGTGTCCTTTGTGATGCTCACGAACATTCTTTGAGCTTCCCGAGCCCGCCACGTGACTGATGGGCGGAGCCCGGCCGAAGCCCCGCCCCGAGTGCCTGGACACGCCCCCGCCCCCCCCAAGCCCGGGGGAGCACAGACTCAGGCAGGAGGTGGAGGAAGGTCCGAAATCCTCGCCTTTATTTCTCGGCCGGCCTCGAAGGGGGTGTGGGTGGGGAGCTTCGGGCGGGTCCTAGGGCTCTGGGGGCGGCTCCAGGTCCTCGCGGAGGGCGCCGGGGCGCTCGGGGCCAGCCTGCGGGAGCGGCGAGTCAGGCTGCCGGCCCCGTCTCCCGAGGGCGCTGGCGTCCCCGCACGCAGGCCGGCGGCTGCCTTTACTCTAAATCCGTCACGTCCCCCGCCGGGCGCCCTGCTCCCCACTGATGCTTTCTCCAAGAGACTCCGAGGGCACCCCCGCCCGCCGTCTCTGCCCCCGCGCCGCATCGCCGGGCTCCCTACCTCTCCTTTGCAGGCCCCGTCCTTTGGGGTGCAATGGATTAGGGCAGGACCCTGTCCCCCGAATTTCTCCAGCTCCGCCTTCAGCCTGGAGAGCAGGGGGCGCGGAGAGGAAGAAAAGAACGAGAGTGGAGCGGCGCGGGGAGGAAGCCACCAAGATCCCGACATAGACCTCAGACGCCAAGCGGCCGGAGCCTCCGCGAGCGGCTGGGGTGCAAGGAGCGCCGCTCCCCAGAGGCCCCGCCGACCCGCTCCAGCGCCAGGCCTTCCGGGAGGGGCGGCTGGAGGCGGTGACGGAGGAAGGTCGGCCCATTGCCCTCCTCCTTGCTCCTTCCCCTTCGCCCCTTGCTCTCTGCCCCTCTCACCCATCGTTCACCGCCAGGTTGCGCCCCGAGCTCAGCTGCAGCTCCACCTCCTCTAGCTTGGCCCGCGCCAGTTTCTCTGCGGGTGGGCGGAACGTCATGGGCGGGGCCAGGAGCTCCAGGGGGCTAGGCCCCGCCCCCTCAGCCCCAACCCGGCACGGGGGCCCCACCTTCAGTGAGCAACTGCTCCTTGCTGCTCTGCAGGGCACATATCTCCCGAGCCAGCCGCTGCTTCAACATCTGCGAGAGAGGAGACCTGTCTGTCCGTTTGTCCTCTCAGCCCCCTTGGCAAGTCCTTACCCGAATTATGTCATTCATTCATTCATTCATTCAACTATTTATTAACTCGATGTGCAGTTCCAGCTGTGGCCTGGTGGTAGGGACACATCTCTCCAAAAGCTCCCCATGTCTCCGTGTACCTCTCAAATCTCATCTCTTCTCTCCCCCCATCCTCCCCCCCCCCTTGCTCTCTCAAATACCCCAGGCTGGCTTCAGCCTCAGGGCCTTTGCATTGGCCTTTCCTTCTTCCAGGAACATTTGCACCAAGATACATGCATGTTTTCCTCCCTTACTTTATGTCTGCGTTCAGATGTCACCTGCTCAGGGATGCCTTCCCCACTGACATTACATGATCTACTTATTTTTTTGTTTAGAGTCTGAGTATGCCTCCCCCTGCACCCAACTATCCTGGGGACAAGCAAATACTTGGCCCCTTTGGCTCCCCACTGTCTCCTCCTGCCTGGAACGTTGATCAGACCATGGCCTTTTCAGGGTTCGTATTTGCCACTGCAAGGGGAGCAAACTCTAGGTAAGCAGGAAGGAAGCAGGATGCTCAGCAATGGTTACTGTAACAGTCTGGGCAACAGATGCCCAGTGTGGCAATGGGGACAATGGTAAGAGGTGGCTAAATTTAAGGTAAAAGCTGAAGGGCTGAGTAGGTGGGTAAGAGGAAGAAAGGAGTCAAAAACTATCCCATGGAGTTGGGGTGACCAGTGGGTAGACACTGAGCCAGTCAGTGGAGACACTGAAAGCAGGAGAGGAAGGGCTGTGGTTGGATGAGGATGGCTCACGTGGAATTCCCAGAGGTCCTTGTGCTGGCCCATCAAATTCTCCAGCTGTTCTTCAACGTGCAACCTAGGGGCCAACAGCCAGGAATGAGAGAATACATGCTAGGACTGACATCCAGCCTGGCTCAGTCTAGGGGATTCCTCTGGATGGCCTTTGGATCTTTGCCCAGTGCTCCCTCTACTAGGAGCCCCCTTATGGGCTTTCTCCTCCAAGCCTTGGTTCCAGTAGCTCCTCTTCCAACAAACTCCCTGATGCAAGCCCCACTCCCATGCCCAACCAGCACCACACTGGGCCATGGACCCGGGGTTACCCCCAGCAGTTACCCCAGCTTCTTCTGTCTGCAATTCTCTGCGACCTGAGAGTTATGGACAGAAATTTGCTCTGTGCACTCCTGCAACATGGAGACATAATGGCTGGCTGGCTGGCTGGCTGGAAAAGGATTGCATAGATGTGTGGATGAATGGATGAATGTGAGTGGGTGGACAGGTGGGTAAGTGGATGACTGGAGGCCTAAATGGGCAGATAAATAAACAAATGAATGGATGGTGGAAGAGCTGGATAGCCAATAGAAGAAGATTTAGAATAACAACAGTGGGTGAAATTTATTTAATAAAGAAACTAGCAATGAATGATCAAACGAGTGAGTTAATCTCAACACCACCAACCAAAATCAAAGATGAGCAGGGAAGTCTCTTGTCTAGCTATTCTATTTTACAGAAAGGAAAAACGAGGAGTGTGTGTCCAAGGTATATTTTCCCTAGCTTTTGCTCCCTCCTCCTTCAGGTTGGGAAATAAGGTGGGGAAGAGTTGAGCAGGACCTCTTACTTCTGAGCTCCACTTTCCTTCCTTTGGCAGTGCAGCTGGAGGATCCTCAGGGCCTCTGTGGGGAGAGGAACCAAGGGAGCCCTGTGTGACCTCTTGGGGAGTCAGGATTGGGTGGAGGTAATGGGCCCCACATCATATCACACATTGGAGGGCACTTGGAGGCCTTTAGTGTCTACTTCGAGTCAGGTGGCAGCTAAGGGAAAGGTCTGAGCAGAGAGGGAAGCACACCCTGACTCAGGTTTCAATGGGATTACTCTAGCTATTCTGGGAAGTGTGGGCTTTTGTGGGTAAAATGGGGTAGAACAATGAAGACAGAACAGCTGATAAATACCTTGCTTTTTGCTCAAGACCTCCTCTAGGTGCACTTTCTCTCCATTCACTGGAAAACACAGTGACACTTTGAGCCTCCAGAGGCCAGATCCTGTGCCCTCATTGCAACTTCATGCAAAGGCTTATCAAAGTTACAGAAGGCATGGTACAGTGCCAGGGCAGGGGAGGTATCTTCTTGCCACCTGCACCCATCTCCCACTGGGGACCATCCTGATCCAGCATCTCCCCCTCAGTGTCCACATTCTCTATAAGTGCCAAAGGAGTGAAGACCCTGCAGAATGCACAGGGTTTATGCCAATGGGAGAGATGACTAGAAATAAATACACTATATCAAGTGGAAATACAGGCTGTGAAGAAACAAATAAAGCAGGGGAGTGGGAGGGACAGAGGGAAGGTGGTAGTCCATATTTAGATGGGGCCGTCAAGGTAGATCTGTTAGAATGAAGTTTGGGCTGAGAGCTCAAAGGTGACTTGAGATAGCAAAAGGCAATTGGTATTATACAGATAAGAGTGTTGCAGATGGAGGGAACAGCCCATGCCAAGACCCTGAGGTGTGCAGAGAACATCAGCAGTGCTCATAAGATCTGTGGGTCCCTCTTTTGGTCCTACTTACAGGAGTCCAGTTCCTTATGCAGGGTCTCCCAGAGAGCTTGGGCTTCTCCCAGTTCCTCACTGGATTTCTTCTTTGCTGGGCCAAAGAAGAGGACACTGTGTGAGTGCAGCCTCTAACCTTGCTATTCTCTTGCACACTGTGACACTGCACACTCATCTTTCAACAACCTGGAGGTGCCTGGATTTTATAGATGAGGAAGTGGTGGCATTCAAAGTCCAGGTTCTTCCTGGCTAGCTAGGAAGTCTAGGTCCTGGAGTTTACCTTGCTGAAGCTCATTAATCCGGTTAATCAGGTCTTCATTCTGTGGCTCCAGGCTTCCCTCTGCAAAACAAAAGAAAGATTGAGCCAGAGAAGATAGGTGCCTGGCTGTCTAAGGCAGATAGAGATGGATGGGGGTTGGTACAGTGTCTCTGATACTGGCAATCAAAACGCATTTATTGAGTTCCTGCTGTGTGCTGGGCTCTGTAAGAGGCCCTTGCAGGGTTTGCATTCTGCATGGGCGAGACAGACATTGAAAGAAGATATATGCTATCAACATGGGTGCTCTCTTTAGAGAACTATCTCTAACTTCTCCCAGTACCAATTTGAGGGCTCTGTATGGAGATGACTTCCTCCTCATCCCTCTCTGGCTTCAAGGTCAGCAGCACAGAGTTGGGGCAAAAGTTTCCCAACCCTTGCTGGGTCTCACTACCAACTCCTGACACTCTGGAGTGGCTGGAGTTGATAAACTCAAGTCCTTGGTCTTCTGAGACCACCAACTCCCATCTCCTGAAACTTCTAGGAGAGTGAATGCTCTCCAAGGTGCTGATTATGACTTAACACATTCCTGAGGGTCTTCATTTTACTGGAGACAGTTATGGTCACTCTGCATTTCCAGTCCTGTGATTTCTCTACCTAATTTTAGCCTAGGCAGCAGCTCCCATGCAGGTGGCCATGCGGGGCAGGAGCGTGCCAGGCTGGAGGAAGGAGAGGTTCTCTTTTATTTGGAACAGACCAAACAGACCAATGGGTCATAGTATTTTAGTTGCAGATGGCCTGGGCTGGGGGTCGAACTTCAAACCCAGCCAGCACTCTGCCCCAGCCCTGATGTACGCTGGCTCCTAGGCCCCCTCAACAAGTGAAGCAAGGTGCAGTCATTTGCATTGCCATTTGCCATTTGTATATAAAAAGGGAGGACAAAGAATACACACCCAGGAATTTTTTTTTTTTTTTTAATCTCTGGAAAAATACCTAAGAATTTTAAAAATAGTTGCTGCTAGCCCTTAAGCCAGGGACATGGATGGCAGGTGCACGTGTGTGTGTGTGTGTGTGTGTAAGAGAGTAGGGTTGTCCATTCCCTTATTTTTCTTGATTTTTGAAGCTGTACTTTTGGTTCAAAGAATTAAATTGAACAAGAGGGAGAATGCATAATGGGATAATTTCCCAGGGATGTGAGATGAGGGTACTGGGTTGGAACCACATCTGCCTGCCTCAAAACCCCAGGCTGAGCCTCAGACACAAAGAGATACATGACCTTTCTGCAGCTTTTTCACCATTGCCAGCAGGTCTTCAGTCATCTTCAAAGACTTGGTCTGCCCTGGGGAGATGAAAACAAGAATTACAGGATGGAGGAAAGGTCCAGGCCCATCTGGGGAAGGGAGGGAGAATGGCGCAGCGAGTTCTGTGGAAGCCCTGGGCTGGAACTGAGGACAGGCTGGGGGAGCAGGCTTCCAGCCAGAGCAGGGCTCCTGCAAGACCCTGTCCCTTGCCCCTGAGCTTCTGATGTGTGCTGGATGAATCAGGACTCCTAATGGTCAGCTTCTCCTAAGAGGTCAAAGGACACTTCAGGCATTCCCTTAATGAAATGAAACAGCACCTTCACTGCTGCTGTTTAAAATCAGTATGAAGTTCTAACTGATGCAGAAGGGCAGAAAGATGGCATATGAATTTTTAAAGAAATCATTATAGGTCACGATTTGCAAATTCTTAAAGGACTAATGGATGTAGGAAATGGAAGACAACCAGATATTATGAGCCTCCTCACGAAAGAACACAACACCACTTATGAAGGATTCTTGCCAAAAACCAAATCAAACCAAACCAAAACAAAACAACCCAGGAATCTTACCAGGTTTCTATACCTAAATACCAACTCAGAAGAAATAAAAGGGCCAGAGAAACATGTTAAGTGACACCATGGGGATGCAGGGGCTGGAAAACACCACAGGGCAATTTGGTTTCTTCAACAAATAAAATGCAAAGGAAAAAAAAAAAAAAGAGGGAGAGGGGAACCTCTATTGATTAAAAGAAACTTGACGTGTATATCATTCAATTGTGAGGAAAAGACCTTATTTGGAACCTGATTCAAAGATACTTTTCACCATAGATACTTCTACATGTATTTAACATGAGCCTGTGTTACTTTTAAAATTATAACAACAACAACAAAACCCACAGGAAAAATGTTAACATCTTAAACTCTTGAAATCAATGATAAAAGGTCAAAGTCCAGTGACCCACTCCTCTCCAAGGAACACTGGGCAGAGAAAACGAAAGGCAGCTCACAAAACGCATCTGATAGTCCCAAGGTAAAAGAAGAGATGCTTACTCACAGTTACAGTGCAAAATCCCTCCTCCTCAGACCCTAACTTCCTCACTTCCCCTTCAAAGAGACCACTAGTGTTACAAGCTATCTGTTGTGTAGTTGGAGATAATTAAATTCACAAGTCCACTCATGCTATTTAAGTGGTGTTGTGCCATAAATGGTGCTCTACATCTTATTTTTCATTTGACTGTGTATACAGTGATCTTTTTATTCTTTTCAGTGGCTTCATAATGGTCCACTGAACGGATAGACCATAATTTAAGAGAAGGCCCCTACTCATAGATCTTCAGGTTGTTTCCCTTCTTTTGCTGTTAAAAACAATGCCACAGTGACCATCTGTATTAGTTTTCTTGGGCTGCCATAACAAAGTACCACAAAATGGATCTTCCTTTTAGAGATCTCTAACTTCTCTCAGTCCCAATTTCAGGGCTCTGTATGGAGATGACTTCCAGTCATCTGGAAGACTCTGCATTTCCAGTCCTGTGATTTCTCTACCTAATTTTAGCCTAGGCAGCAGCTCCCATGCAGGTGGCCACGCGGGGCAGGAGCGTGCCAGGCTGGAGGAAGGAGAAGTTCTCTTTTATTTGGAACAGACCAAACAGACCAATGGGTCATACATAGTATTTTAGTTGCAGATGGCCTGGGCTGGGGGTCAAACCTCAAACCCAGCCAGCACTCTGCCCCAGACCTGATGTAGGCTGGCTCTTCACCTGGCATTCTGTGTATTTCTCTATGTGCAAGTTTTCCTCTCCTTATAGGGATACCAGTCATTGGATTAGGGCCCATCCTAATCCAGGATGACTTCATCTTAACTAGTTATACCTACAAAGACCCTATTTCCAAATAAGACCACATTTTTAGGTTCTGATAGACATAAATTTTGGGGAGGGACACAATTCAACAAGAAAACCATCCCTATACATTCTTTTTGTGTATGCATGGGAGAATATTTACTGGATAAATTCCTACTAGGCCATCTGCTGGATCAAAGAGCATGTGTATTACGAAATTTGACTGGTTTTATGAAATTGCTCTCCACTTGTTTCAAGCAGGCCCATAAAAGATTCCTTCCCCATATTCTTAGCAGCCAACTATGTTTTCCAACTTCTTCATTTGTGCCAATCTGATAGGCAAAACCAGTATTACATTTCAACCTTTTTGGTAGTAAATACCAAAAAAATTACTCAAATCCTCTAGATCAGAAATTCCATATCTAGGAATCTATCTCAAGGAAATAAATGGTGGGCAAGTTGCTCATTATTTCTAATCTTAAAAAACTGAAGCAACCTAAAGATATTTTAGTTAATTATAGCACATTCATAGGATGAAATCTTTTGTAGCCATTAAAAATCATGTTGTAGGGATGCCTGGGTGGTGCAGTCTGTTAAGCTTCCAACTCTTGGTTTCGGCTCGGGTCTTGATCTCAGGGTCATGAAATCAAGCTCCATGTTGAGTTCCACACTTAATGCAGAGCCTGCTTGAGACTTTCTCTCCTTCTTCCTTCCCACCCCCACCCCGCCCCTACCCGCTCTCTCAAATAAATAAATAAGTCTTTTAAAAAAAAATCATGTTGTAAATTTAAGTTTTGGTAAAATGTTTGGTGGTATGGCGTTTTGGTGGTATGTTCACTTTCTTTACATGTCTGGTCTCAAATCGTTTACAAATTAGTATGCATTAAGTTAATTTTGCATTTGAATTTTTAACTATTTAATAGACAAATGTAGAAAAACATGGATGAAAAAGTAACAGCTTCCTCTCAGGAACAAGCCCTTCTTCAGTGAGTCACTTCCCTTCCTAGAGGTAACTACTGCCAACAGTTTGGTGAACACACTCAGATCTTTTAGTAAAATGTATTTCATGTATTGCTTTTTTACTTTCTTACCCCCCAAAACATTCAAACACTACAAAATACGTGAAGTTAAAAATGAAACCTCCCTTTCTCTCGTTGGCCCTAAATCTTCCTGCCTTTCTCCAATATAATCCGTAATAACGGATATGTCTCCTCTTGAGACTTTAATTTCTACAATACTCTTTTAATATTTGGAAATGAAACAAAAAAAATTAAAGCTACTTTATTAACAAGGGGAAGTATTTAATTATTTTCTTTGTAGTATTGCATATGAAAATTTTCAAACACACATGAAAATAGAGAGGACACCTGATGAGCTCTTGATTATGCATATCGTTGAGATCTGACAGTCATTAATATTCATCCATATTTGCTTCAGCTGTTTTTCCTGTGCTGAGGTATTTTCAAGGAAGCCCTATGCTTTTATGATATTTCATCCCCAGATATTTCATTGAGAGTCTCAACTACTTGAGGCCATTTTCTTAGATAACTCCAATCCTCTCATTACACTAAGATTAACAATCATCATGTAGTATCATCCAGTGCCCAGACAAATGTGATTTCTCCATTGTCCCCATGTCTTTTACAGCTGATTTTTGTAACCATTTCTGCAAAAGCTCCATCTGTATTTTTCCTCTCCACTTCATTTCTAGTCCGAATCATCATGAGTGATCAGTAAATCTCTTAAATAACCCGACTAACATCTTGATAAAAATTTCTGAGAAATCCATATTACAAAACAGTCTGTACAGCATGAGTCCCTTTTAACATTTTATTTTGAAATAATTTCAGATGTACATAAAAGTGGTAGAAAAAGGCCACAGTGCTCCTATTTGCCTTTGTATTAGATTTCTCATTTGTGAGCATTTCTGTACCATATATTGCAGGCATCATGGCCCATTTTTCCTTAATATTCCAGTGTATATTTCTTAAATAAAGGAGGACTCTGCCAGGTAACCACAGTATAACCATCAAAACCGGGATCTTAATATTGATCAGTATTAATATATGATCCTTGGATGCCATTCAAAATTTCCTCATTTCTCTATTTTAAAATCATACAGCACTACATTTTCCTGAAAGAAAAAAAAAAAAAATCACAAAAATGCCTCCACCTTTGCACACTCCTAAAAACCTAAGTCCCTTGTTGAGAGTCATTAGTTAGGCCTTTAGCCTTCAGACACTGTGCAATATACCTAGGGCTCTAGTTGACATTGCCCGTCTTTTTAATATTTTTTTTTAAATCCCAACTTGCTTTTCTCTCATAAAAGTATGATCACCTTTGAAGCTCATTGTGTCAATAAACCATGATCTTACTCTTTTAAAAATTAATTTTTAATTATCTTATTGTTTTCTTACTGCTTAAAAAGTGTCCACCACACAGGCATTCCACAATAGGCATGGACATATCTAAATCTAGACATTTCCCTGATTGCTCCTCACGTTTTGCTTCCATCAACAACACTCCAATGATCCTTCATGGTCCACACATCTGCACATTTTATGATTACCAAGCATGGTGACTACAGATATGGAATAGCATTTTAGATGCTAAAAATTCTGCCAAACTGCTTCTAGCAAAGCTTTTACTGGTCAGTTCTGAGTGAGGCAAAAGAGAGCCTGTTTCCCTACAGAGTAATCAGAACTAGATTTATCCCTCTCTTTTTAAAGCCATTTTCAATGGGCTAGAAATGATACTTAACATGTTCAATTTTCCCCTTTGCTGGTGAAGTTAATCAGAACTTCAATTTTGACTAATTTGAAAGCTTGATACGAAAATAGTTTTTAGCACAGCTGCTACTATTTTAAGTGCTATAGTAAGTGCTTAATAAATGAGATCTATTTGCATCTGTCTTCCTTCTGAATGTCCTTTGTTGAAGGCCCTTGATGTATAGCCCTAACCTAAGAGAGCTCTTCCAGTTAAAGTTACTATTCATACAATAATAAAAAAAAAATTACCGAACACCTACTATATGCCAAGCAGCATTGTTTTAGGTGCTGGAGAAATAACAATAAACCAGTGAACAATCATAATTATTGTTGGTGTCTGCATAGATAGATCTGGAAAGATGCAGTCCAAATGTTATTACTAATACAGTGGTTTAAAGAGTGTGCAGGAAGGGGGACAAAGATAGATCAAAGGAGGGCAGAAAGTCCAGAGCTGTTGAAACAAGAGTGGTGGGTACATGGGCCTTCACCATATTATTTGCTGTACTTTGGGACATTCCAAAAATGTCTACAATTAAAAAAAAAAAGAGTTAGTGGCATAGCGGTGGATCACTGAATTGGGAGGGTTTCTTCTTCTGGCTTCGCGGTAATTTCTAATTATCCTTACAGCAATCCCTTCCCCCTCACTAGGGTCGGGGTGTCATTATCGACAAAGTGCGCCAAGGAAAGGAGCCATCCATGGGAGAGGCCACTCTCGTTCAGACTTAAGAGTCCATGTGAAATGCGATATGGGCTGGGTGTGAAATGATGCCGGGGAATTACTGTTGCTTTTCCTCGGTGTGGCAGGAGCAGAGTGGTTTTGTGACGACATCCATCCCCGTTTTTTGTCTGAAGAAATGCATATTGAAATAGTCTATTGTTTCTTCGAAACACTTAAACCAATATACCAGATAAAGCTGGGTTAATCTAGACGATAAGAATATGCACGTTATTTTTCTCCCCTTTGGTGAACAGTTTTTTGTTTTTATAAAAAGCTTAATTTTTTTAGTACACTATTAATATTTCATTACTGTAACAGGACAAGGCTCCCTCCCGACTGCCCTGGCCAGGGAGCGGCTGGCTCGCCCTCCCTACCTTCAGCCTCCTCAGCCTCCTCTACGACTTCGGGGGCCTCCATTTCCAAAGGCTCCAACTTGCCCGACATTTCCCAATGCGGGGTTTGCGCTTGCGTGCACCTTGGATGACGACTGGTCAAAAAAACCAAAAAAACGACGCGAGGGACACAGGCTCTGCAGCGCGCATGCGTGCACTGCGCGTCTGCTCGTCAGTCGACCAGGCTGGAGGAGCAGTGAGGGTTCAGCTCCCGCCAGGCACGGACGCGGGCCCCGGAACGACAGTTAGCGCGCATGCGTAACCTCGCGTCCACCAGCTCCAGTGTAGGGGAACGGGCACAACTGGGTCTCGGTCGGTTGAGGAGGGAGTGCTGTGCACACACGTACGAACTCTAGGGAAGCCTTGCCCTCTCTGGGTTGCCGTGTGGTGCAGGTTGTGGAAGTCCGAGACAAATATACATGAGCTGTGCGGTGGTACCCAGGAGTTCGAGTCCCCCTTCGTTCACAAATCCTCGCGTAATAGCCTATGCGAGGTTTTCTGCACTTGACGAATGAGCTCAATGAGCCTTAGAAGCCGAGTGCACCTCCCATGCAGGATGTCTGGATCTCAGCCACCTGTGAAGTCAGGTGTTCTGCCCTGGAGGCCACCTTCTCACCGGTATCAGCAGCAGCCAATGTTGATGGGGGCCACTTTTGACCAGGTAAAGATGAAGTACATGAAGGGCAAAGGAATGTCCTTGTGGGAACTGACTTTAGGTCTTTTATGTACTGTTTCTTTCTTTAAGCCTTTCATGAAGGCTGGCCATGCATTCCCAATTCCAGAGCCCCTGTGGACCACCCCAAGGGACCTTGGCCAAGCCTAGACACTTAGGGCTGAGAGCCCATCAAGGAGGCAGACTCCTGATGCAGGACAGAGGGTGTGCTGCCCAGGACTGGAGGAGACAGCCCCTGACAGAGGAACATCATCCAAGTGATAGAGGTGAGGCAGAGGGGCCGAAGGATTTTCCCAGAGGTGGAGGAGCATGACGGGGCTGGGGAAGCAGCCTTTCCTCTGTCCCTCCTGCCCCTTTCCCAGGGTGGAGACAGAAGGTAAAAGCCAAAGGTGGTGGTTCTCAGCACTGCCCAATCTGAGAACTCCGCCTCTCAGGGTCCAGGGAACAAGCCGTTATGGGAAGGCTGGTCTGTAGAGGCGGCTGGGGCTGCTGGGGGTGTGGAGTACTTGGGTGGGTAACGAATGAAGAGTCGATCCTCCTCTTTCTTCACCCAGCGCAGGAGTTTAGTCACTACCAAGATGGCACCTGCCTTTGTCACCAGGGGGCTCAAGCAGGTATAGAGTTCAAACTTGGAAGTCACCTGCAGGTTTGAGAGGAGACACAGTCAGTTAGGCCAGAGCTGACCATGCCCAGTCCTGTCCACCCCACCCGAGCCCCATGCCCGTCTCGTTTGGAAAACCCATCTGGCAAGGGTTCCCACCAGGTGCTACCTGGTCACTGGGCTAAAATTGGTAAACTCATATTGTGTCATGGTGGGCCAGGGGTTTTCAGTAGGGCCAAGGAATCAGCTGATCTAGCGGCCGCTGGCTGTGTGTGTGTGTGTCTGTGTGTGTGTGTGTCTGTGTGTGTGTGTGTATGTGCGTACTCCCTAGATCTCAGTTTGCTCATCTGTGGACCGGGGAAAACAACAATGCTTAACATTTACTGAGCAGTTGTCGTATACAAGGTTCTGTTCTCAGCTCCACATACTTGTTTTCATCCTTTGTAGCCTGCGCATGATAGGAGGATTAATTCAATTTAATCCTTATACCAACCAGAGACCTAACCTGACCAGGTCACTATACCTTTCTGTATCACCCCTCTCACTGCTCTCCCCCTCACTCACTCTGTTCCAGGCCACTCTAACCTCTCCCTGCTATTCCTCAAACATACAGGTTCTGTCTCACCTCACAGCATTTGCACGGTCCTTTCCCTCTCCCTCCAGATACCCACATAGCCCACTACCTCCCCCTTAGATGCCATCTCTTCAGTGAGTCATCCCCTGACAACCCAATTTAAAATCCTGGGCCTACCATATCTTGGTTTTGAAATGCCATTCTCCACCAAAAGGAACAAGGACTCCTTGGACAAATGGCTGATTCCAGGACTGGCACAGAGAAAGTACATGACGAGCCTGGAACGCCGTGTACCAGAAAACAGGAATGCTCAGACAGCGATGGAGACGTATAAAAAAAGACACAGGGCCCAGCCCGACTAAATCGAGATAGTTTGAGCACCAAAATGAATGACAGAAAAGGCTTGTAGCCCACTGACTTAAAGAAAAATCCATGAGACCATATTGCTATAAAATTAAAAATTCAACAAATAAACAGGGGGAGGAAAAGTTCTTCCATATAGTAGTAGAATCCCAACGAATAAATGTAGAAGGGATGACAGAGTTCAAAAATCACCACGTGGCAAACACCAGAGCAGTAACTGTTGCAGACAAGAATCATTAATGGCTATTAAAATCAGGGGATGAAAGTGTGATGGAAAACAGAAACCTGACATAATCCCCACGAGATATTTACTAATTATAAAGGGGGAAAACACTAACTTTGTAGTGGAGAAATCTGGGAGACAGCACCTTAACCAAGTGATCTAAGTTACATCAACAGTGGGACAAATGACACTGTGGATCTCCTGATCAGGTGCAGAGAAGGGCATATCACTCACTCTTGGGATATTCTTGCCCAAAATGCATGACTTTAATCCAGTCATGATAAAATATTAGAAAACCCCAAGTTGAGGGACATCCTACAAACTAGCTGGTACTCTTTAAAAAAGTGTCAGGGACATGCAAAAAAAACTGAGAAAGGATTCTAGAATCAATGAGACTAAGAAGATAACAATAAATAAACCAACATAAGATCCTGGGCTGGATTCTGGACCAGTAGAAGGACATTAGTGGGCCAACTGGTGAGATCTGAATGAAATCTGTGGATTAGATGTTGTTGTATTGATGTTAATTTCCTGATTTTAATAAGCTCCTGTGGTTAACATCTGGAGAAACTAGGTGAAGAACCTATTTATAGTAATTATTTGTACTATTTTGCAGCTTCTTTGTAAGTCTAAAATTGCTTGGAAATGGAAGTTAAAAAAATTTAAAAATAATATAATCCTCGGGTGAGAACAATGCCTCACACCCAATAAGCATACAATAAATGATTTAATACATGTCTGCCAAATGGCAGAGCCTGAGGGAAGGTGCCATTTCCAGTGGGGTCACCTTGGTCAAGCTCCCTGAATGGCTGACCCTTAATCGACCCATGGGAATGAGGAGAGGAGCCCTGAAGACCCCAGGGAAGGACACCCCAGGTAGAAGGCACAGGGTGGGACCAAGCCTGTAGTGTTCGAGAGTACTGGGGACTCCCAGAGCGAAAACTGAACTGGTAGACACACAGGCAGGGCTACTGGGAAAACAACAGGCATGCTGATGGTTGTTAATGGGACCTCTTCCAAGTCAGAGACACTGTACTGGTAGCTAATGGGGGAACAAGGAAAAGAACAGTGGTACGGGAGGGTTGTAGACCGTGCAATCCTTATGAGTTTCAAAGACACCTGTGTAGTGGTAGGAACAGGGATGCAGGCAAAGGCGTGGACAGAGTGGACAGAGTGGAGGAAAAGGAGGCTTCCAGTCAGGACCGAACTCTTCCAGACCCCCAGCCGACTCACCCAGGCCAGCAGCGTCTCGCGCTCAGCCACGTGGTAAATGAGGCGCAGGGGCCTGGAGGGGCTGTGGAGGCGCGCGTGCAGACGGTGGTACAGGTCGGACAGGCGCTGCCGCTCCTGCTCTCTGCTGTACGGGGCCTCCAGCTCAGGGCTGCCGGGGTGGAGGGAGGAGAGGCCAAGGTCAACCAGAGGCTTGCTTGGCTCGCCTGTGTCCCCTCAGCCTAGGGAGTTCGATTAAATGAGGGAGCCCAGCCGCCCCATTAGACTTGAGGTTTCTCAGTGGTTGGAGGCCCAGCTGGCCCAGCAACCGGGGGGTTCCGTGAGTACTGGGGCCCTCTTCTTCACCAGAATGAGGGACTCCGTGAGGCTGCTGGTTGAGCCTCCCTCAGTGGACAGGCACCCGTTCGATTCCATCCTCCTAGAGAATGCCTGGCTCTCTCCCACCTCATGGCTATGAGACGCTGAACCTTTTAGTTGGATAAGGCTTCCTGCCCAGCCAACTGCCCACAGGGTCCGGGCCTACCTGGTAAACTGAGGCAGCTGGCGGTGATGGTCGGGGATATCGAGCGGCTTATAGAGGAAGTGTCGGAGGCCGGGCGCCCCCACAGCCTGCACGCTGTAGGCGGGAGCACTGGTTGCTGGGGCGCTCGAGAAGCTGGCAGCCTCGCCCAGGGCCCGCATGGCACCAAGGCCGTGCATGCCCTCCTCCAGCAGGCGCCTGCACGTGGCCATGTCATGGAAGGCCTCGGGGTCGGTGCCGAGCAGCAGCAGGCAGACCGGCATGGCGTCCAGGCGCGCCACGTAAGCGTAGAAGAAACCGTCGGGGTTGAAGCGGGGCAGGCACACCGGTGCCCACGCCTCCCCCGCCGCAAAGGCCGGCGCCCCCACCCAGTCGAGCAGCAACTGCAGGTCGGCTGGGTCCAGCCGGCACTCGGCTAGCACAGTCCGCTCCTGGGCCGCCGTCACCAGCCGGCCTCCGATCGCCAGCAGCGAGAGGGCCAGGCCGGGCGCCGTGCACCGCCGTAGCAGCGCACCCAGGGCTTCCCGCAGCGGGCGAGCCAGAGGCACGCAGCGCACGGCGCCCAGCAGCAGGGCCCCGGGGTCCCGCTCCACGCTGTCCAGGAGCCGGTCTAGGGTGCGCTCCGAACCGGCCAGCAGGCGGCGGAGGTCGTAGTTCTGCTTGCGCGCGAAGATGCGGGCCACACTTGCACGCGTGAGCGTGCTCACGATCTGCGCGTGCACGGCTAGCAGCTCCCCGCGTAGCTGGGCTGCTGACTGAGGAGTCCTTGACACGGCCACCAGCAGCAGTGGGCCCTGCTGTAGGAACACCAGCTTGTGGTCCTCTGGGGGAGGGAAGGGGGGCAGGGGGTAGAGATGGGTCAGCTGCCACTGGAGGGCTCAGGCGGGGCTCTTCTGCTCTGTCCCTGAACACACGCACTCCCGGCCCGAGCTCACATGGTCGCTCTGTGGCACACTTGCACGAGGATAAGGACAACTGGGGGGAGTTTGGGTTATTCGTAGAGACATGATGGGATGGTCAAGGAATCAGTTAGACACACAGCATGGATCAGGGGAAGACAGAACAAGGACTGACACGGAAACCCAGAGACACGCAGAGAGCCCCCAAAGTCACAGAAGTATCCAGCCAGTGACTCGGGTCCAGGGGAGTTAATCACTCAGAACCCAGCAGGCCAAACAGACGGACAATAGAGAGATGCCTAGCCAGCCAGCCACATACACGGAGGGCTGCGTGGAGAGTCTCCCAGCCAGCCATTTTCCTGTCCACCATCCCCTGCTCCCCCCACTCCCTCTCCCCCACCTCTGCTCACCAGCGTAGATGGCGCGGATGGCATCCCCTGCACTCTGTACGAAGGACACGAGGGCTGTCATCACGCCCATGGTCGTCGACAGTGCCTCCACGCTACCGTACCTGGAGTAGATGGGCTTGCCTGCCTCGCTCAGCACAAACACGTGCTTTCGCTTGTTGCGCCAGTCCTCATCACTGGGGTCCCCACCCTGGCCCCCAGAGCCACTCTCGGGGCCACCCAGGGGACTATCCTCAGAGGTCGCAGGATCCCAAAGCCCACAGGTGCATGACAGGGCCTCTGACTGGGGCAGTGGTGACAGCAGGCCAGGTGGCTGATCCTTCGTCTCGGGTTCTGAAAGGGAAATCCTGGTGGGTCATTCTGGCTGTGGACTCCCCTTAACCCCATGTGCCCAGGGACTTACCAAATCTCTACCAGCCCCCCAATGACCCGTGATACTGATACAGACCTCCAGGTGTCCCCTCTACTCCTCAGTGACCTCCACATGATCCCCCTAAAACCCCAACAATCCAATCTCTCACTGTCATTACAGAACCCTCTATGTCCCTAGAGTTTATTTATTCTCCTGTCAATAACTGCCACTTCCAAGTCTTCAAAGCACCCTATTGCTTCTGAATAACCATTATTATCTTCATCTTCAATGATCCACCATTAACACCTCTGACCCCTCATGTATTCTCCTAGTATCTCTACTCACCCCTCATTGGCCATCATGACATCCACTAATATCTCTACAGTCTCTCATTTAAATCCTTCCCACTGCCCCACCCCTCCCTAATCCCTTACTTATTCTCATGGATGTTCACTGATCCCTAATGACCTCATTGACTCTCCTCATCAACCACGTATATTTTTGGTGATAACCACTAATTCTTCCAATGACTGCCATGAATATCCACTAGCACCCAGATCTTTGAGCCTCCCCTAACCTCCTATTTATGCCCGCTGCTTTTCACTAACATTCCAGTTATTCCATTAATACCACTAATACCTGGGTCCCCAGTGACCTCCAGTGACTGCCCTGACACACAATCTGTTTTACCTCATGTGCACTCCATCCCCACCATGACCACCATGAACCTCTACTAACATCCAAGACTTCAAATAACTTCCCCTGACCCTCTTTTATTTAATTCTCCCTTCTCCCCAATGACTACTATTAATTTCCACTAACATCCAGGATTTCAGTGACCTCCTCCAACTTCCTTGACCTCCTTTTATTCTCATTGATAATCCACTCCACTCCTTACAATACCCACCAAGGGGCACCTGGGTGGCTCAGTTGTTAAGCATCTGCCTTTGGCTCAGGTCACGATCCCAGGGTACTGGGATCGAGCCCCGCATTGGGCTCTCTGCTCAGTGGGAAGCCTGCTTCTCCCTCTCCCACTCCCCATGCTTGTGTTCCCTCCCTCTCTGTCTTTCTGTCAAATAAAATCTTTAAAAAAAAAATACCCACCATAATTACACTAACACATAGGACTATGATAATGTTGTCCACCGCCCTTCCTCATGACCATCATTAACAATCAGCAATAAAACCCACAACTTCACTGCCCCCTACTGATTGCTTTGACACCTCTCCCATTTATTCCAGTCAATGTCCACTGATCCCCCAATAACAACCATTATTTCAACAATTTTCCCATAAAATCCCAATGACCTCATATTCCCTCATTCTCTGATTGACATTCGCCGATCCCCCATGTTGTCCTCCCAATTACCCTCCCAATACCTGCCATTACTTGCCAATAATTTCCAAATTCTCAAAGACACCTCCCCCACACCCACCATTTATTCTCAGTGATGTCCACTCATCCTTCTCGATGATGCCACTAACATCCACTCATTCCCAGGTGGTCAATAAGCATTGTTTCCCCAATGACTCCCATTGAGTCTCCATCAAATAACTTTACACATCCACTAAGTCTTCAAAGACCCTCCTACTGGTCCTCTGACTCTCCACATAATCTCACTGATGTCCACTGCCTCCTCACCAATGATCACCCCTAACATCTAATTTTTGGTTCCTTAAAGACTGCCACCAACAACTCACCACTGACTCCTCAATGATGTAAACACTGAATGCGCATTGGTTGCCACTGATCCCCTTTCCCACCTCAATGACTTAAGTAACACCCTAGCCCCCAAAGACACTGACTTCTAAATAGTTTCCTTTTGACTGTATTAACTTTCTTTTGGTCATTCATTGACCTAAACATCCTAAATCCCCAATACCCTTCGTTGACCCCAACTAATCTGATTCCTCAAAGACCTGAACTCAGATCAAGTCCCCAGTGAACATCCATTGACACCTACCGATTTCCTTTTCATTCCTCAATGATTTAAACTACACTGTGTGTCCACAATGGCCTCCTACTGATCCTGCTGCGGTTTAAACCACTTTCCTGAGTCCCAAAAGATTCCTCACTTGTCCCCCTCTGACCTCCCCCAACAATGACACCTTCTAGGTATTCTTTCCAAGACCCTAGTGAGGGGAAGACATACCTGTTTTCTCCAGGTCCCCCTCTCCAGGATCCGGCGGGTCCTCGTGAACCCCTCCACCCTCTCCAGCCTCCTCACTGGGGAGCCGAGTGTCCTCCAAGTCCTCCGCGTCCCCAGGGGCTGGGGCTTTAGTGTCTCCTCCAGCCTCCATCTGCACATCCCTGTGGGGTAAAGGAATTGAGGGTGACAGGCAGCAAAAGAAACTTCTTAAAAGCCTCTACTGAGCCTGGCCCCCTTGGACACATGCCTACTGCTCGTTTCCCCTCGGGTTTCAACAGGATGAGACAAGCAAAAACATGACCAACTACTTGCACCCTCCAACATTTCCCGGAAAGGGAGGTTCTAATGAGCTTCAGCGGATAAAGAGACATAAACACCTGTTTTAACCCCGTATCCCAACTGGCCGGGTACCATCACTTCCCGAGCAGCGGGAGCATCACACTTCCGGGTGCGGCTGCCGTCGTGCCACACTTCCGGGTACGACGCCACTCTGAAGACACTTCCGGCTGCGGAGCTTTATTCGCTCTCCGCCGCGCCGGAGCCCTGTCTCCCGCCGCCCACTGGCGTCCCCTCACCGTTGAGATGACGCGCGCCACTCCCGGATTTACGTCGGTCTGGCTGGGGACCCGGCGAACCGCCTATGCACTCCTCTCACCGCCCTGGCTCGCAAGGCTAACACAGGCGAGCCGGCAGCTCCCCTTACAGCCGGCTGTCGGCGTGACGGGGGCGCGGCTCGCGTTCAACCAGTCCGGAGTCGGAGGGCCTCCCTTACGGCCCAATCAAGAGAAGCCGGCTCTCCTCCTGCGGTTCCGCACCCGCTCCGGCCGCGCCGTAGCTCCACCAATACTGTGCGCTGCGTTGCGATTGCACCCGCCCATCTTGACTGACATATCCCCGGACCCAATCGAAGGCTCGAGGACTTTCACAGCCTCGGTCACGATAGATACCAATGTCCGACCAATAGGCGTGCTCCCAGAATTGAGGCAACTGCACTTTCCCTAATCCACCTGAAAAGGCGAAGGGTGGAGTGGAGTAGTCTGTGCCGAGAGGAAATGCTTGACGGGCAGTCCCCGCTTCCAATCGGAGCGCTGTGCGCAGCCTGGCCAACCTATGGGGCTCGGTTGCTAAAGAAGCGAGAGACGGGCTTCTCAGAAGTAGGAAGTATTCGTGTGTCTCTCTGTAGTCAGACAGACAAAGGGCTCGACAGCCTCTGGAAAAAGGGAAGCTTGCTCATGGAGAGGGGGGGAGTGAGCTTACGAAGGCGATGTGCAGGCCGCCCAGGGTTTGCCCAGATCCGCCGAAGGCCTGGTAGACCTCATTTCCGAAAGAGCTCTGTGGGCGGAGCTATGCGGTTTAGGAGTCCTGGCTTAAAGGAGGGACACGCAGGCGTGGCTTTGAAAGGCCTAGGAGCTCTGGTTGGTTGAGGAAAATGCCCCTCCGGCCTCTGCGCGCTACCATTGGCTGGGCGAGGGGAGGCGCGACGTCGCCGCCGGGGACCCGCCCACTAGAGGGTGCCCTCCCTAGTTTAGATCGTGCCTGAGCTGGATTTGTTTTTATCCCCGGCCAGAGCATCGCAGGGCAAAGCCTTCGGGGACCGGCAGAGTGGAGTCCCCAGCTCCAATGCCCGCAGGATTTCCATTTACGTTGGGGAATCGCAGGAGAAATACACTCCACCTCTGAGCGCTCTCTCGTCAGGAAATTGAAGGGTAAACTCTTCCATCCCTTCCCGATAAGGGTTCCCTAATTGTGACTTGCTTCCCCTCAGCGGGATGTGCCCAATTCCAAGTTTCTTGTCATGTCAGCTAGAATATGCTTTTTCATGAATCTACATCACCAGGTAAACAAACCAACTCTTCCCACACCCATATTCCCACCGAAATACAAGGTATTAAAAAACAACTCTGCCAAGACGGGAGTAAATTTCTGGAGTCCAGTGAATCCTGAAGACATAGTAAGACCCTGCACTCATACAAATACTTTTCAATCCTCATTACAGAGGATCAAGGAAACTGAAGGGTGTTTGAGTTTATTTATATGACTGCTAAGGAGAATAATTGTTCTTACATCCCAAAGTGGGCATCTCCACTGGGAAATTCTGCGTTTGGGGTGAGTTGATCAATCTCAAGATACTTGCTCTCTTCATCCTCTGCACAAACACTTCCATACTGGGCTGCACCCACAAGCCCAGGAAAGCGTCCCTGTCTAAGGACATTTTTTTTTCATGTGGTCACTAGAACATAGTTCCCAGGGCTGCACAACCATGCCTACTTCTATACTTGCCCCAGGACGGATAGAGTCTCTGGAACGGACAATTCATAAACCACACTAGGAACTTGCCTGTGCCTATTTGGATATATTGTGATGACCCTCCTGCCATGGGTTATTTTCTTTCTAGAATTCTTGATTGATAGGAAATTGAACCTGAATATACACAGTGAAAATTGGAGTGGGAAGAAGAACACAGCTGTGAGTAGAAACAAGGCAACTTGTAGTGTATTTCTGCCGTGACTGGCTCCCTCAGTTGTACCTGCAGTGCAGGAACATTTGTGGCCTTTATTTCCCTATTACCTGTCCCTCTTCTGTTCCTTGCTTCTTCTCTCTTTTCTCTGCCCCCTCACCTTGTTCCATGCTCTCTTCTCTGATTTGTACCACTGCTCCCTGCTCCTACTTTTTGTTCCCTGCCCCATCATGCTGTTCTCTGTTCTGTTTCCTTAGTCCTTGCTCCCTCACCCAGTTCTTTGCCTCTTCTTTCTCTACCTTGTCACTCTTCTTTGCCTCTTCTTTCTCTACCTTGATCCTCTGATCTTATTATCTCCCCCAGATTGGGATGGGAACAGGACTAGGGTGAAGAGGAATGATGATCTCGGCTATATTCACCACATTCATCCATAAGGAAAGGGTTGGTTGCTTTCCTAGATACGTAGTTTTGAATGGAACACCCCCTGCCCTGCATCCATCAAGTGAAAAGTTGAACAAGATTGGCCTACCCTATGTAATTAATCAATGTAAATGGAACCAAAAATTCACAGCCTTCTCTGTTTCACCTGACAGAGGTCTAGCCCCATTTCCAAGCTTACCATCCTCCACAAGTCAACCAATTTCTTCAAATTTCTAAAATACTCAAATCTACTAATTTAACCAAACCCTTAAACACACCTTAGGTCATCAACCTCCATAAAACATTCGATGTCTCCCAGTCCCATAACGTCTCCAAACACTATGCCTTCCCAATCTGATAACCTCTCCTCTGAAACCCCACCTTCACCACACTGGTGTCACCAAAACTCTCACTCTTCAAACCCAAGAAAATGTCCAAAGCACCTAATCATCCCACACACCCCACCATCTATGAATCTACCCACATCCCTAAAGCTGCCAATTTCCACAAATCAGCAACCTTCCAAAAACACTACCCTTCAAAACCAAACACACCAAAACCTCAACTTCCCCAAATTCACCAATATTTCATGCCTGTCAACCTCCTCAAGCCCAACAATGTCATCCATGCTCATCAAGTTCCACAAACCCACCAATATCCTTATGCCACTCAGCCTCTCCAAACCTGCAAATTTCCTAAACACACCATACTGCCCGAATATACCCACTTGTTCAAACACATCAAACTCTCCAAACCTCTATCTTCCCTCAAGGCAACAGTATTTTCAAACTTTCCAAGCTCCTCAAGTCCTAAATTTTCCATGAGGCTCAAATCCCCATGTCCACTTAACTCCCCCAATCCACCAGTTGCATAACTTCAAGTGTATCAAGCCCTAAACCAATCCACCAAATTTCTCAAGCCCCAAATTCTTAATTTCTTCAAAAGTCTCCAAATACCCACCCTCGTCCCCCTAATCCCACATCGTCCACAAAGCCAAAATCTCCCAAGTCTATCAAAATCTCCAAAGCCACAATCACTCTCAATCTCCCGCCTTCCTCAAATCAACACATCCAAACTTCCCCAAAATATGAACTGTCCAGTTGCTCACAGCCACTGATCTCTCTAAACAAGCAACCCTCCCTAGTACACAAAACTGCCCATATACTAGTCCCCACAATTCTACCAGACTACAGATGTCAACAGCCTTTCCAAACCATGCCACCTTCCCAACACCATTAGGTACTGTCAGTTTTAAGGTGCTCTCCATGGACTATCTCTTGCTCTGGGTGCTGGTGGGAGGGGTTGTAAAGTTAACAAAATTCCTCAATTTACTCTATTCCTTTTTGATACCTTTGGTCTCTCCTTCATCAAAGAACCATATCCCTGTGTCTGTTCCTTCTTGCCTGGAGGCATGAGGTCTTTCCCCATTGGGGGCAACAAGACCCTGGGACTAAAAGAATGTGAGATACAGGCAGCTCTGAGATAAGACCACAGCAGGCATGGCATGAACATTGCTTAACGTTCTTTCTTTCTTTTTTGATTGAAGTATAGTTGGCATACAGTGTTATAGTCATTTTGGTTTCAAATGTAAAAATCCCTGTGGATCCAGGAAGAGGACTCTGGACTTGTGGTGGGCCCAGGTTAAGCACTGTCTCCAAAGAGAATACACAGGCCTGGAGAGTTGGGTCTGACAAGTGACTGCAGCCTGAGGGACAGGGCCAGGCCAAGTGTGCTATCAGGATTGTGGGGATTTTTTCCATCTGTTTGACCCGGGTTGTAGGGTGGGGAGGTTGATCTCCTGTGTCATGATAAAGAATACAGAGGCTGCTAAGGCAGGGCAGATGGCTCAGAAGAAAGCAGA
This sequence comes from Halichoerus grypus, assembly GCF_964656455.1. NCBI lineage: Eukaryota > Metazoa > Chordata > Mammalia > Carnivora > Phocidae > Halichoerus > Halichoerus grypus. Next base: position 10,285,909 of record NC_135726.1, read on the forward strand.
GGAGGTCCCCCTTGCACAGACAATTTCAAGACTAAATCTAGACTGCTTTCCCATAAGAGGGCATGGCCTGACCCAGGGTGAGGCTACTGTGTGGCCATCCTGGGGTTGGGGTAGGGTGAATAGACATAATCACTGACCTGTGTGCAACCTCATGACTAGTCCTGGGTGTGTACTGTGTGGCGGGGACCTGGGGCAGACCATCCACTGAGTGTCTGCCCAGGCCTGAGGGGAGGGCCTGGTTGGGTCCATAGGCTGTCCTCATCCAGAGAGCACCCCCAGTTCTTTCGCTTTCTTTCCCTTTTTTCTTTCTTTCTTTCTTTCTTTCTTTCTTTCTTTCTTTCTTTCTTTCTTTCTTTCTTTCTTTCTTTCTTTCCTTTCTTTCTTTCTTTTTCTTTCTTTCTTTTTCTTTCTTTCTTTCTTTCTCTCTTTCTTTCTTTTTCTTTCTTTCTTTCTCTTTCTTTCTTTCTTTCTTTCTTTCTTTCTTTCTTTCTTTCTTTCTTTCTTTCTTTCTTTCTCTTCTTTCCTTTCCCTCCTTTCCTTTCTTCCTTTCTTTTGGCTTAAATGGGGTAGAACCTCATTTATAAAGCCTTGTTATTTATTATTGCAATTTTATTCCTTCTTTTAAAAACGATTTATTTATTCTAAAGAGAGAGAGAGAGAGTGGAGGAGGTGCAGGGGGAGGGAGAGAGAATCTTCAGCAGACTCCACCCACCAGTGTGAAGCCCAATGCAGGGATTAATCTCAGGACTCTGAGATCATGACCTGAGCCAAAATCAAGAGTCGGATGCTTAACCGACTGAGCCACCCAGGTGCCCCTATCACTGCAATTTTATTCCTAATAAATATGCAAAACTTGCTAATAATGTTTAATATTGAGAATAATGCCTCCCTAAAAATGCCTACATCTCAATCTCAATGCCCTGAACCTATGAATATATGGCCTACATGGTAAATGGAGCTTTGCAGATGTGATTAGGTGAAGTACTTGAGTTGAGGAGATTTTACCCTGGATTATTCAGTGGCTCAGTGTTATGATATGAGTCCTTAAAAGCAGAGAACATTTCCCAAATTGAATCATAAATAGTTATGAAAATGGAATGAGTCAAAGGGATTCTACATGGTTGGCTTTGAATATGAACACAGGAGGTCAAGGGCCAAGGAATGCTGTCGGCCTCTGAAATTTCACAAAGCAAGACACAGATACTCCCGTAGAGCCTCCAGAAGGGAAAACAGCATTGCTGATACGTTGATTATAGTCTGGTTGAGGTTCTGACATACAGAAATGCAAGAGATCAAATTTGCATTAAGATATTAAATATATGACTAAGACTATGGTGGTATCTTATATACATAACAAGAGTGAACTAATACATAATAATAGGAAGAAATTCATAAAAACAATCATAATAGCAGCAATACACTGAGGGATTGACATGTACCAGGCACAGCTCTGTGTGCTACGGGTGCTTTAAGTTACTTAACGCTGTATTCCCAATGATCTCAGAAGAAAAATTATTCTCATATTGCATTAAAGAATCTGAGGGACAGAGGGGATGAATGTCTTGTCCTGAGGAAAGAGAGCCAGGAAGGAACATAGCCTAGATTTGGTCCTAGGGTCGTTTGAGGCCTGGCTCTGTTCTTGTCTCCATTGTTCCTCCCAGGGTGATTAAACAGAAGCTTGTTACAGGTCTCTAGTATCTATATTTTGTCCACATCATATTGATACACTGCTGGTGTCAATATATCAATAATTATTGACATCGGAGAATGGGTGAAAAATGCAGCTTCAGGATAATGCCATCGACACTTCCCCAACCTCATGTCCCACACGCACCCCCTCGGTGCTGTGGCTGGTGCGGGGGGATCCCCTGGCATCCAACAGGTCCTAGTGAAATATCAGGGCTCTTTTATCCTACCCCACCAAAATTCTTTACTTTCTTTCTTTTCCACACACTTTCTCCTTATAGATGATCAAAAGGCCCGAGGGACAAATGATACCTTCAAATTAGCTAAGTCAGTGACTCTGTATGATAAGACCAGTGAGGTTGGCTTTCCAACAGAGATTTGCTCACATGGGGTACGTTGACCTCTGCCAGGTTTCTTGTCACATCATCTCACAGAATGGAGACCTGCATCTTGGATCCCACTCATGCACCGAGTCACCCAGAATGCCCCTCACTCCAGGCATTCCACCCACTGAATCACTCCCTGGTAGCTGTATTCACAGATCTGGCAGCCCTTGGCTCTTTCTGTACCTCCTTCAGGGCTTCTGAGCCTCCGGGGGACTGACCACCTACGACCTCTAAGCAGTGTGTGCTTGTCAGTGGACGTCTGGCCACACTGTGCTGACCCTTTTGCTATAGCATCCGTTCCTCTGTGGTGATTTGGATAGTCATAAATTACATTTGACCCAGTACGATATGATTCCTTGCAGAGAGCTCAACAAAGACCAGAAAGCAGGTTCTGAGAGAAGATAGAGTTATATCTTCTAGTCTGAGTCGCCTCTCCAGTTTCTGCAGCCAGGCCCTGGGGCTGGTTTTACTTCCTATTGTCTGTTTCTTGCTCCCTTAACCTGAACAATGCTCCTTCTCTCTGCTCTTGGCCCAGCGATGAACATCTCTCTGTTCCGAATGGAGTAGGACTCAGGGAAGGAGGGGTTGGGGGTTCGCTAACACACAATTACTTCGAAGACCTGTAAAAACAAAACCAGCAACATATGTTGAGTCGCTAATGTGTGCCACATGCTTCCCATGGGCTTTACTTTTCATCTGAACCCTGTATTTTGAGGAACAGTGATGATAAATGTCCTGCTCTGAGATGTCACAAGCTGGAAGAAACACGTCTTGGATTTGATCCCAGGGTAGTTTGAGGCTGGCTTTACTCATTTCAACGTTGTTTTTCATAGGGCGATTGAAGGAAAACTCTTGAGGAATCTCATATATGTGTTTTCATGTTCTATCAATATTTTATCGATGCTTTGGTGGCGGTGAGGTCAGGAGGGTCACTTAAAGTCTGAGAACAAAAGAGCTGCTGCTGATCACTCCATCCACGTGTGCTGACGGTAGCACTCTTGCCTGGGCTCTGTGGAGTCCTCACACTTGGGCAGCACTGGAACCCACCCCCTGGATCTCCTCTTGTCTGCAGATAGGAAGACAGAAGTGAGGCCATCTAACATATGTCTCTGTTTCTCCCACATCATGCCATCTCCTGCATTTCCAAACATCTGCCCAAAGACCGTGAGACTCACAAAGAACACCATTCTCATTAAGTCCATGAACCACTCCACGCGTTTTAATTATCGTCTTTCTAGTAAAGTACTGCAGTGAGGGCTGTGAAAACTTTGTCAAGATAAGTAGACAGGTACATTTATGATGTGCACATATTTGGTTATGTAGCTTCTGCACTAGATACCAATGAACTGCAAAGAAATGGCTGAATCCTCATCCTGTTTATAGATCCTTTAGCATCTTTTTTTTTCACTTTTTTTTTATTATGTTATGTTAATCCCCATACATTACATCATTTAGTTTTTGATGTAGTGTTCCATGATTCATTATTTGGGCATAACACCCAGTGCTCTATGCAGAACGTGCCCTCCTCAATACCCATCACCAGGCTAACCCATCCTCCCACTCCCCTCCCCTCTAGAACCCTCAGTTTGTTTTTCAGAGTCCATCGTCTCTCATGGTTCATCAGATCCTTCAGCATCTTTAATTCTCCTCCCCCCACCCATGGGCTTTCCTTCCCTGAGGAATCACATCCATAACCATGCTCCTGGTTACCCAGAAGCACACAGTCTCTCATCTCCTTCCCCCCTAGTCTCCACATAGGGACTAAAGAAGGTGCTGAAGCTGGTGACCTCTTGGATCAGAACTAACAGTGCATGCCATGAAACTTTCTTAAAGATATTTGGCATGTAAAAAGCCCAGCAGTGGTGTCAAGGAAGGGACTTTGGATGTGTAGAGGGACAGAGTCTGGGTTGGGTCCTCTATGACCCTGAAGGATACACACAGGCCTGGAAAGTTGGGTCCAAGTGGACACAGCCTGAGCGGTGGGGCCAGGCCAAATGTGTGTGGCATGTGTATGGTAGATTTTCCCCGACATGTCTTTGATTTCCTTCCCTGGGAGAGAAGCAGGAGACTGATCTCCTGTGTAGGGGTAAGGGGCGTGGAGGAGGCTGCTAGTGGAGGGCAGACAACTCAGAAGAAAGCAGAGGATGTCCCCTTTGCACAGACAATTTTAAGGCTAAATCTAAACTCCTCTCCCACAAGAGGGCATGGCCTGACCAAGGGTGAGGCTACTATGTGGCCATCCTGGTTTTGGGGTGGGGTGAACAGACATAATCATTGACCTGTGTGTAATCTCATGACTAGTCCTGGGCGTGTACTGTTGGGGCAGGGGGACCTGGGGCAGACCATCCACTGAGTGCCCAGTCCTGACAGGAGGACTGGGTCAGGACATAGTGTTTGCCCGGTGTGTGACCTACACAGATCACCTGCCGGGGCATGGCCTTGTGCCTGGTGGGACACATCACTGTCAGGACAGCACCTGTTTCCTCATCAAAATGGGGGTGCCCTCCTATACTGTGTATTTGCATCATGCTACCTTCGGGGTGATAGTACCAAAATAATCTTGTGCTCTACCATCGCCAGTTGAAATGAACATAAATGTGATGCCTCATTGACATTATAGTTATCTTACCTATATAACTGCTATTAGTATAGCTGTCAACATGAAGATGCTCCTATAAAACAGGTTTAGATCATCCATACTTTACATATTTTTGAGAGGTTTAAATGAGATGTAACCTTATTTATAATGTACTGTTAATGATTGCTGCCATTTTATTCCTAACATATAATAATTATAGTAATTAGTATAAGTAAATTAATAAAAATAACACCAGAGGCACATGCATTATGTGCTGGGCACTGCTCCATGCCCTTCATATGTTATAATAATTTAATAATTATGTAATTACTCATAACAATCTTGGAAGTCTAAACTATTCCCATTTTATTTATTTAAAAGATTTTATTTTATTTATTTATTTTAGAGAAAGAGAGAGAGACCTAGTGTGCCCATGTGCCTATGTGAGCAGGGAGAGGGGCAGAGGGGGAGAGAGAGAGGGAGAGGGACAAGCCGACTCCACACTGAGTGCAGAGTCCCATCTGGGGCTGGATCCCAGGACCCTGAGATCAGGACCTGAGCCGAAATCAAGAGTCAGAAGCTTAAGCGACTGAGCCATCCAGGCACCCTTTTCCCATTTTAAATGGAAAGCTGTGAGGGACAGAAGTGATAAATGTCCTGCCCTCAGGATTCACAATCAGGAAGAACATTTCCTGGATTTGATCCTATGGTACTTTGAGATCTGGCTCCATGTTCCTCATAGAAACTTGTTACAAGGCTTTGGTACCTATGTTTCATCCATACTACACTGATGTCATGTTGGTGGTGATGTCAGCAGGGGCAGATGATGATACAACACTTTCACGAAGACACACAGGTCAGTGATTCCGTGTGGGGGCACCAACAAGGCTGGGGTCCCCCTCAAAGGTTTCCTCATATCTGATCGTCAACCCATGCCAATCACTTTGTCCTGCGCGAATCGCTCTAGTTGGTGCCCATTCATATATCTGGTAACCTAGAATCCCTCACATCAGGTGTTCTGCCCTCTGAGTTGTCCCCAGAACAATGTGCTGGCAGAACAGGAAGTCCTTGTGGATTCTTTACCTGCCTTGGGTGTTCTGAGCCTCTGGGACAGACCCCTGTGAACCAAGCTATGTGCTTGTATGGGGCTATCTGGACTGGACATACTGTGGAGGCTCTAATGTTGTACCATGCACTTCCTCAAAGTTATCTGTACAACAGAGAACTAAACTTTAATATTTGCCTTATGGGTTCCTGGGAGGTGCTCCTTTTTGAGCAAAATCAAAGCTTCCTAAAGATAGGATTAAACTATACCATGAGTACAGCTAATTTCTCTCCATGTCCCCTGTTGCTTCTCCATTTCCTTGGTACCCTGTTCCCTCCCTGGCCCTGCACTCTCTCCTCTTCCCAGTGTCTACATGTTTCGAGCTCCTCCACCTCGTTCCCTGGCCTCTCGCTCTGCTTTCTGATCCCATCACTCTTCTCGGTGCCTCTGTCCTCTGCTCCTCCCTGTTGCTTTCTGCCTCCCTCAGCCTGTCCCCATCTCTCTGCCCTGTGGCTTCACTGCAGCCCACTTCTTTTTCTCACATGCTCCATTCATTTCTCTTCTCTGATTGAGGTAGACTACAGTAAGGGAGCTGAGAGGAACTGATGCTGCTGGACATTGACCCCTGTAGACAGACTGCAAAACTAATGTGAGAGGCTGCTTTCCTGAATTCCTGTCCTGTCCATGGGGCACATTTGCCTGAAAACATTGAGTCCCTTCACTTGTCCTTGACCAGCTCCAGCCCGCCCTCTCTACCTGGTCATTATGACTAGAACTACATAAACAAGAGCCTCCTGCAATTCATTCATCTCACCCAACTGATGAGCTGTCTTAATTCCTAGGCTCAACAAACCCCACAGGACCATCCATGCTCCCAGACGCCTCAGGACTCCCAGGTGTACCAATCATCCCAAACACTATTCTCTCTCTTTCCATCAGCCCCCTCCAAACCCTCAAAACTCACCGAAGGTATGATTTTGGATCTGTGCTTGGGCACTTGTTTTGTTCTGCTTCTTGATCTGCGTCCTAGTGAGATGGGTGTGTAGACTTTGTTACAACTCACACAGCTGTACACATATGACGTTCACACATTTTGTCATACAGTTTATGCATCAATATAACATAATAAGTAAAAAACTGACAAACCTCCTCTCTGGTCTTCATTCAATTTCATTTTATCACTTTGTGTTCTTCTTCATTTACAAGTTGCACTCCTGACCCTGTTTTTTCTCAATCTCAAGTACAGTCTGTGTCCTTACCCCACTGAAAGGATAAAACCTAGAGATAAAGAAGGTGCCAGATTCAGAGTGCTCTAGAGTCAGAAAACTTCTTATATCTTGGGAATCTCCCTTAAAGACTGTGGAAGCCATGAGTCATCTCAGGTAGGGAGACAGAGAGGACACTTAGCCTGTCGGGAGGGTTGAGGGCTGGGTCTGACCCCTGATCCCCACAACGTCTTGGTCAAACACAGGAGAAAGACTTTAGATGTGAGTTCAGTTTAAGGAGCAGGGCCAGGCCTCATGGATGCCATTGGCAGCTTGACCCTTTCTCTCTGATGAGCCTGTAAGCCTGCCTCCCAGACTAAAGCAGGGATGGGGTGGCGGTTCATGGGGTAATGGGCAGGCCTGTAGAAGGGGCAAGATGCACAAGGAAAGCTTCCTATGTTGCCTGTGACTTCCTCCTCTCTAGAATTTGATTTTCCCCTGAATCCTAATGGCCCAATATCCCTCTTCTTGGTCTTCTGTTCTCAGGGAGGCTTTGGGGAAGTACACTGCTTGAGGTAGGAAGCACCTGTCTTGGGTGCTCAAGAGTTATCATGGCAGACTAGATAAACTAGTCAGGGCCCACACAATCAAACCTATCTCCTCTCAAATACCCTGGGAACTTTAAGAAGCCCAAGATTGCACCTATTCAGATGGATTTATTTCGGATATGCATGATCTCCTGCTGTGTGCAGAGAAGGTCGTGGGGAATGGTTAGGGCCTGGGGTCACAGTCTAAGTGTAGGGCCCTGGAGGGCAACAGGGCCATTGGTGCCTGCCCTGCCTATGTCCTCTAGCCAAATGCCCGCTTGTCTTTGGGCCTTCCCAGGACTGGGAAAATGCTGAAGATCTGGCTACAGATTGCTATGTATCCAGCATTTACGAAGGCATGGTGACCTGTAATTTTGCTTTCTGACCTGTAATTGCCTACCCATTAAGTCTTTGGCTCAAAGGGACATTTCCTTGCTTGACTTGTGCTCTTCTGTGATCTCCTCATACGGGGTCTCCAGTGGTCAAGGAGACATAAGACTTTGTAGGGAATCAGCAAGCTGTAGTGCAGCTGAACTGGTTGAGGCCTTGAAGACTTGGATAAGAGGAAGCCTGCTTCTCTGTCCATACCCTGAGGAGGCATGGACTGGCCTTGGTAATGGCTTGGGCATGGCCAATCCTGTAGTTTTGGATGAGAGCCATAAGCATTGATCACTGACCTGTGTATGACCTTCCAGTGAGGGCCTGACAGGTGTTGGACATTATTAGAATAGGGGGAGGCCATTAATGTTGCATATGATTGGCCCAGTCTAGGACCTGGGAGCTCTGCTGCATCTCTAACTATTCTTCTGTAGTCATATTTATTTTTCTGAGAACCAGGAAAGGTTCTTTACTTTTTAAGATTCATGTAACTAAATTGAGCACACCAGATAATCCAGAATAATCTCCCCAACTCAGTGTCCTTAAATTTAATCACACCAGCAAAATCCCTTTTACTATGTAAGGTAACATATTCACAAGTTCTTAGGATTAGGACATGTACATCTTTGGGGGGCTGTTATTCTGCCTACCTTCTATGGATTGAATTATGCCCCCCACAGTTCATATGTTGAAGCCCTAACCCCCAATGTGATGCTATTTGGATATGGGGCCATTGGGAGGTAAGTAGGTTTAGAGGGTCATGAGAGAGGGTCCTCATGATGTGATTAATGGCCTACTGAGGAGAGACCAGAGAGCTTGCTTTCTCTCTCTCTCCACCATGTGAAGATACAGCAAGAAGGCAGTGGTCTGCAAATCAGGAGGTGGGTTCTCGCCAGATACCAAGTCTGCCGCCACCTTGATTTTGGACTTCCCAGCCTGCAGAACTGTGAGAAAGAAATGTCTGTTGCTTAACTGCCCCAGTCTATGCTATTTTTTTATAGAAGCCTGAGTTGACTAAAACACTCCTATACTCCTCGATCCCATGCCATACTCCTACCTTTTGTTACAAGTGATTGAGGCAACTGAAGGGGTATTGGAGTTCATTCATATGACTTCTAAGGATAACAGTGTTTACATTTAAAAGTGGGCACCTTGGGAGAAAGTCCTCATCCAGGATAAACTGATCAATTCCAGACCCCTACCTCTAACCCTTGGCATGTGTTCCTCAAAAGTGGGCCCCACTCATCTTACCAGGACAAGATGTCACCCTCTCTGCACATTATTCTTCATGAGGCACCCAGGACACTGTACTCCCTGGACTGGTGAACCATGTCCCATCCTCCACCTGCCCCAGGGTCCCCTGAGCCTCTAGAATAGTCTATTTGTGGACCACAGTGTGTTCTTTTCTGTGTACATCTGTATGCACCGAGGTTACCTCCAGGCAACGACTTCTGTTCCCACGAACCCTTCTGAATCATAAGAAATTAAAACCTAAGACAGGCAGCAGGAATTACTGGGGAGAATATTTCAAGTTGGGAGCAGTAACAAGGCGAACCATAGATCTACAAAAGAGAATGCAGCTCTTTGAGACTGTATCTTGAACATTTTGTGTATTATTTGACACGGTTCCTTTTAAAATCTTCCTTTTTAGTAAGTGGTCGCCTGTCTGGTTTCGGAACAAACACTCTGGCCTACTGCCACGGGCTGTCGCTCAGCTAGGAATTTAGCTTTCAAAGCCTTTGCAGTGAGATTATGGTTTCTCTCTTGTCATGCTACTCCGAAACCAACTGTGAAATCTGCTCAGTATTCTATACTGTAGTTCGTTTCTCAAATCTTCTGCTGTGTCGGCTCTGGTCAATAAAATCTTCTAAAAAATAAACAGTAAACTTTTAGTTTGGAATAATTTTAGACTTACAGAAAAGCTGGAAACTTAGTATGGAGACTTCCTGTATGCCTCTCATCCAGTTTCTCCTAACATCTTACATAAGCACAGTGCATTTGTCAAAGCAGTGAAATTAACATCGGTACAAAGCTATACGCTAAACTATAAACTTTATTCCCGTTTAAGCGGTCTTACCACCCATACCCCTTTTCACTTCCCCGATCAGATCCTGGAGTCTTCGTGTGCCTTTAGTCTGCAACAATATGTGACAATTTTCAATCTTCCCTAGTTTTTCATGATCTTGATAATTTTGAAGAGTGCCAAGTCATGTATTTTGTAAAGTGTCCCTCATTGTCGGTTTGTAGGATGTTTTCTCTTGGTTAGGTTTGGATTATGGGTTTTTGAGCAGAATATACTGCAGAAATGCATTGCCCTTCTCACCGCATCATATCAGGTGGTACATGATATCAGTATGAATTATCCCTGGTTATATTTGCCTTGATCCCCTGGTTAAGGTGTCTGCCAGGTTTCTTCACTATAAAGTCACTACTTTTACCTTTTCATACTTTATTTGGAAATAAGTGCGTCACTAAATGCAGCCTGCACTCAGAGAAGAGGGAAATGAAGTTCTGCAGGGTTATCTACCTATGTTATTTGGGATTCTTTTGTAGGAAAGGTTTGCCTTTTCTCTTCATTTATGGCTTTTATTTACCTTATTACACCGGGATTATGGTTTCTATGGAGAAAATCATTCGACCTTTTATTTACAAGCATGTGGTCATGGATATTTACTTTATTCTTTTGGGATAGAAGCCTATACTACCAACATATATTTTGGGCAAATTACTCCAGTTTTAGCTATTGTGAACTCCTTTAGATTGACTCCTGTGTCCTTTTGGTATATCTGTAACTTTTATTTACTTACTTAAAAACTGTACATCCTTCTAGGCCATGATTACCTGGGTGGGGAAAATGGGAAAGGTTGGTTAAAGGGGACAAACTTTCAATGAGATGAACAAGGTCTAGGGATCAAATGTACAACATGGTGTCTATGGTTAATAATACTGTACTGTGTACTTGAAATTTGCTAAGAGAGCAGAGATTAGGTGTTCTCACCACCACCACCACCACCACCACACACACACACACACTTATTTGCCACTAAGGTCTCCTCTGATCCTTCCTGGTTCAAGGAAGAGGGTACCTCTCTACGAATGTGGGTTGCTAGTGCTTTAAAACCACTGCATGGGGGGGGATGGGTGGAGTAAAGGCAAATAAGATCACCACAGAACTTTTCTACTGTTTTGAAGTCACATCTTTTTTTTTCTGGATTCAGCATTTGCTCGGTTGCTGTCAGTTGTTGATTGTTTTGCGGCATTGTGATAAAATTGGTTCTGACATTTTTCTGCTTGTTTTTTTATGTGTCTCTGAGGGGATGAGAGCTTGGAGCTGCCTACTTGGCCATTCTGATGACATTACTCCTCTAGATATTGGTTTTTAAATACCATTCTCTGATTTTAAAAATATGGGCTTTGCAAATGAGCTCAGAAGCCAACCTGAAATTGCTCCCAACAGACAAAGCCAGAAGAATTTGAGCAAATACATAAATAATATTATGACTGGATTATAATCCCTGAAACAAAATAAATATCCATGAGTCCATAATAATATTGGTGAATAATTGAATAAATAAATAGATGGGGGGAAGAGGGAAAATCTCCTTACAGCGCAACTGGAATTAATTCCAATTACTTTCCCTCCCCAGGAGTGTAGGTTGGATTTAGTGACTCCCTTCCAAATGAAAGGGTTTGGAAATGGAACACAAAAAGTGGCTTTACCATGGAGAGACCTGGTAGTAGCCACTTTACCCAAGTGATCAAGGTTAACATCACCAGAGATAATCATGTGCAGATAATGGACCCCTGATATGATTTGATGAGAAGGGCCCTTCTTCTTTGTGGTAGTTTTCTCCATAGAAACCATAATCCCAGTGTAATAATGAGAATGCAGGAGACTAACAATAATTGAGGGACACTGTACAAGATAGGGGATGAAGACTCTTTTAAGTTCCCTAAGTTAATGGAAAACAAAGAAGCACTGAGAAAGTGTCACAGATCAGCCTGAAGAGATGTGACTAAGGGCTGTGGTATTCTGGATTAGATCCTGGCACAGAAAAATGACTTAGTGGGGAAACGGATGAAACCTGGATAGGGTCTGTCATTGACTTAAGAGTATTGTGCCCATGTTGATTTTTCAGTTCTGACGAACGTCCCCTGGTGATGTAAGGTGTTCTCATCAGAGCAAGAGCTAGGTGAAGGGTATGAAAAAAAATTCTAGGTACTGTCTTTGAACGTTTTCTGCAAATCTAAATTTATTCTAAAATTTAAAAAAATTGGATAGAATAAAAAAATAGAGAAGACACTGTTGTGGAAGGGCTCTGGGCAAGTTTGAAGTTGATGAATTATGTTAAAAGGAGAAACTCCATCTATTCCCCAAAACATTCATTGTTCAGATCTCATTTATTCTGTAAATTCTCTACAGTTTCAACCTGGGTCTGCATCTTGCAGTGTTTTCACCTTACAGTGTTTGTGGTATTTGATTTTATTTTGGGAAACATGTTTTATTTTAAAGTAGTCAGATTGATTAATAATTGCCTTCACATTTTGTGCCTTTTGTATCTTGGAGTCCTAAAGATAGTCTCATTTGTGTTTTTATAAAACTAACATAAGGTTTCACATTCTTGGGTCTCCAGATTCTACATCAGACGCCTCTGTCTAAATATCATTTATCCTACAGACTGTGTACCATAGACAAAATAGATTCCACATCTTAGATATTTCAATCTCCAATTCTAGACATTATTTCTAGAGACTCCATGGCTAACTCCAGAAAAAAAATCCATTTCTGGTTCCACAGCCTTTCAGTGACACAGCCCTCAGTCCCACTCACTGATCCACGGACATTTGCTATTGAACCCAGACACTAATCACTGACCCCACACATGCCCATCAATGTCTCCATACACCGCCATCATTAATCCTAAAAGCCCCATCACCTATTTCACTAAACCCAGTTCCACAACCCACAGTTCCAGTGAGATTTTGGGCAAGTACCCAGGTGGGTCAAGAAAGAAGAGGGGCATCAAAGACCCCATCTTTGCTCACATAAAGATTGTTGTCCTTCTCAAAAATGACCAGTAGATGGCAGAAAAATCCATGTTTTTGATATGTAAACACCTGCTCCAGACATTATGGAGCTTTGAGAGAGTTTTTTGAGACCAGATCATCTGCCTGGTGAATAGTGAGAATTAGAGATCATTGTGGTATCAGAAAATTCTCCATCTAAAACATCTTCTTCTCAGCCCACTTCAGCCCACCACTAACAACACAGCCCATCCCACTCCCATGTCACTAATCCAAATCTGTACCTATCTGAAGAGTCTTGTTCATCTCACCCTTCTCTTCACTAAAACCCATTAGGAGGAAATAAATACTTTGAAAACTATTTATGAAAGTCTTGCCTGTGGTATTTTTATGTTTCCTACTAGAGTTTTTTGCATTGCCATAGAGATTATTTGTTAATCCAAAGTGATCAATGGCCAGAGTGGAGAGTCCATCTGCTTCTTAAATTAGGTTGGTGGAGGCAGCCTTATACTTTTAGAAATAATAATAAGAGCTGATATTTGTTTAGCACTTACTATGTGCTAGGCACTGTACTAACCACTTTACATAGGCAAACTGAATCTTTACACTAACCCTATGAAGTGATGGCTGTGAAACATTTTCTACTAAGAGGTACACTGATTGCAGGGGCACCTGGGTGGCTCAGTCGTTAAGCGTCTGCCTTTGGCTCAGGTCATGATCCCAGGGTCCTAGGATCGAGCCCCACATCGGGCTCCCTGATCGGTGGGGAGCCTGCTTCTCCTTCTCCCCCTGCTTGTGCTCTGTCAAATAAATAAAATCCTAAAAAAAAAAAAAAGAAAAAAAAAAAAAAAGAAGTACACTGATGCCCAGAATATTCAAGCAATGTGTTCAAGGTCCTACAATTAGAAAAATGCTCTGGACTCTATCTTTTCATCTATTCATACTACATGCCATGAGCAATATGGTGTTAGCATTGTTGGGGCTTTATGGATTCAAATGAAGTCCCTGTTCTCTTGACCCTGGCAACACACATGTTGGAATCTTCTCATTACTGGATCTGGGAGACAGTTTTAGCTGTGTTACCTTGGGTAAGTATGACCATTAGTTAGTTCTTCGGGGGGCATTGTGACAATATCTAGGCTGTTGTTGGCGGAATATTTTAAACGTGGACTGTCCCACTGGCTCCAGGTTACATGACTCTCTTTAGGGCAGTGGAGTGTTGAGATTATACACCCTAGCCGCTGCCAGGGACCAATTCAAGCCCATTTTCTTCTTCTCTGGCAGGCAAAACATCACTCATCATTCTTCAATTTGTGTGTTTCTCTGGCGGTATAGCTTGACACTCACGAGCTGTGAGCAACAGCTTTGCACCAGCACCCCTGGGGTGACGTGGTGTGTAGGGTCACAGTCCTGTGCCTAGAAAAGAGTCTCCCTCCTCATCGTCCCATTTCCTATAACTCACTTTGGTGCTTAGGATTCTGGGTTGAAAGTAAGAGAAACCAACTCTAAGGTGCTCATTAGAAAGGGAGTTAAGAAAGTGTTGCTCTTTGTCTTTCAGGAACTTCTCCCTCACCCACATGCCTCTTTTGGTCATGACCATCCTTCCCTGGACACGGGTGGAAGGCTTGAGCCAAGCCAGTCCAGTCAGAGTACCCCAGCCCCGACCGTACAGATTGGTCAGTGAAGGGCACATGACCCAGTGAGAGTTCTCCTTGGAAATTTTGATGCCCGAGCAGAGAAAAAGCTGGTTATTTTTGGTGAGGTTGCTGAGCCGGCAGAGGGGAGCCTGTCTGAGGAGGGATGCCAGAAGAGTCAAGCTGAGCTGTGAGGTGGAGAGAGAGACCAAGAGTCATAAAGATGCTTGATGCATCTTTGCATCAAGCCAGGCCTGAAGCTGGGGGCAGTTCTGTATTTTCCAATGATGAGGTCTCATAAATCCCACCTCTTATGCTTAAGTGACTTTGAGTTAGTTTTCTGTCACTTATAACCTAATGTATTGGCTTGTATGCCTTTGAGGGTCCCCTCAGGCCCTACTTAATCATTTCCTTAATGGATGATTATTTTATTTGTAAAGATCTTTAAAGGAGCACATCTAACTAATCAGCAACACAGCCCTAGAAGTTCACCATTCATAAACCTTCACACTAGCCTCGATAGCTGGTGCTGGGATTGGTATCATTTGGTGTTGCATCATAAATGAATTCATAGGCTAAGGGATGTTATCATGTTATTATCTGTTTTCTCTCAGGTGAAAAATTCAGTGTCAAGGTCATGAAGTAATTTTTATAAAGGCAACCTGCTGAACTTGAGGAGAAAATCCACTAAAAATGTTCAACTTTAATATTAGGCATTCCTAAAACCTAAATACAGAACCATATGTGGAAACAAGGGATAGTTATGTCCACACAAAAAATCTGGGGTCAAGAGCATGAGCTAAATGACACATAGGTCACTTACTTAAATTAGTGCAAATGGTCTGATCCCTTTCCTTTGTTTGCCAGCTGGCTCACTTCCCTGACAAGCGATGGTGGCATCAACCAAATGTTGTAGAGACTCCTAAATTCCCCTCAGCTTGCAAAACCAAAAACTGAACTCGGAGTATGTGAAAGAGAGGTCTGAAACGTGCTTATAGCAAGATCTGGAAATTACCGAGTAAACTATTTTTCAACATATATGCGTTAAACATCACGAAGCCTAGGACATCCCCAACTTCCATCATTAACAATATGAATTGGTTGCCTCATAGGGAAGTAGCCAATCTGAGTACATTCTCAGCAAACATCCTGAAGGACCCAGAGGCAAGAGCCCTATATGCCAGTAGTCACATTTTGAGATTGTTTGCATTGTGTTAGTGGGTCCTAGTTGACAAAATTCAACCAAAAATGAGGACAAAACTGTAATGGTCAGCATTACAACAATAATTTTGTTGCATTATTTTAAAGTTAGTGGTTACAGATTTAGTCGTACAAATTTAATATAACAGAGGTTTATAAAGGAATCGTAATTTAAATACAATGCATTATGTTACATATTTAAGTAAATTTCACTTTAAAAAGGGATATTTTAAAACATACTCAGAGGTGAAGTATGTTTTTCATTGCATCATATCAGGGGTGTATGATACTGCTATAAATGATCTATGCTGATATTAGCTTTGATCACTTGGTTAAGATGATTTCTTTAGTGTTTCTCTATTATAAAATCACTCTTTTCTCCTTTCCGTATTCTATTCTCTGGGACATGGTAAGTCCTCCCCATACTTAAGAGAAAGGAAATTAATTTCCCATCTCCTAGAAGGAAGATATCTACACATGCTATTCAGAATTCTTCTGTAAGGAAGATTTGCTCCTTTTCCCCATTTATTTATTCAATATCTTATTAATATTGGTATAGAATGATGGGTACTTATTTTATTCTTTGAGTTATAATTTAATATTATATATTTATTTTGCTAGGAAAATTTTCCCATATTTTAATTGTTCTCATTGTTACATATTTTGCTTGGAAAATTGTTCCAGCTATGGCTATTGGGAGTTCTTTCATATTGATCCATGTGTCATTTTAACACACATGGGATCATCTTGTGTTTTAACTGCCCCAGCCCTGTAGTCAGTCCTTTTCTAAAGAGTTCTAATTTCTTCTATTGGATAATGGTGTTTAGAAACCATGATCTGGGCACTAGGTGTGGTCAGGACTAACAGGGTGTCAGTGCTTCTAGGTCTGCTCAGGAGACAAAGTCAAGAAATAAACAAGCAAATTTGATAAATAATATCTATGTATGTATATATACATATATATGCTAATCTTTCTATATAAACATATCTACAATAATTTATGCATCTGTGTAATATATATTAAAATAAACATGAATTCATACTGTACTCATATCTCTGACTAAGCCTCACCGCAGGATACAATGTGGCTTTTCTCCCCCTTGCTTATGCAGGGGGATTGGATGAGTTCATGGATGGCACTGAGAGGCCCTGATAGGTCATGGGGACAAGCAATTGATCCTTGGCCTATTTGTGACCTTCTCCTGAGGCAAAAAAGCCTGGGCGTTGGTTAAAATCATGGCCTGAAAAAGACTGCATGTTGTATATTAGAGGCATGGCTGTAGGTCCCTGATCTGCAAGTAAGGTCTAGCTGGTACATATCAGCCTGGACTTGGGAATTTGCAGAGGATGGGGCTGGCGGGGGGGAGGGGGGTGGAGATTAGGTCATGGCCTAATGGTCATGGCCTCTCTGGTGAGTGGTCAGTGTGGGTCAAGGATGTAGGAGCATGTATTAAATATTTAATCTTGGCAGTGGTCCTGTAAGAGAAGTTCTGTAATTATTCACATTTCACAGTTGAGGAATCTGAGGAGATGAGCTGTTGAATTGAGCTGCCCTGAGGTCCTACAGCCAGAAATTAATGCAGTTTGGATTTTAACCAAAGTACCTTGAGTCTGGGTACCATTAAGTTAA
This sequence comes from Halichoerus grypus, assembly GCF_964656455.1. Lineage (NCBI taxonomy): Eukaryota > Metazoa > Chordata > Mammalia > Carnivora > Phocidae > Halichoerus > Halichoerus grypus. Next base: position 10,303,263 of record NC_135726.1, read on the forward strand.
CCTTTATGTTTCTCATGATGATTAAAGGAATACTTATCACAAGCCTCTAATATTATTTATCCACATTCTATAATATAATGTTATATCAGTAAAGACAGAAGAACTGTATGAAAGTCTTTGCTAAATCCTTCATTGTCCTCCAGGCTCCCACCTTCCTGGTGGTTTCTGTATCCTCCTGGCTATCATGGCCATGCCTGGATGAATCTGCTCTTAGGCACTATTATACCATTGGATTGTTTACTTAGAAGTTGGTGAGTCTGTTAAGAATGCAGAGTCCCTTGCTATGGTATTTCACCATTTGGTCATAAGGGTGAGAATTCTCCCTGCTGTGTTGAGTGGCGGCCGTGGACATGGGTGCAGTGGGGCTACACTTTTTGTCTTTTTGAGACTCAGCTGGAGACACACAAGTGAAGTCTTGAATACCTAAACATGAGGGGTCCCATGCATACTCTTTTCAACCTCTCAATCAATATTGCTTTATTCTAGGGCCGGGCCATTTCACCAGGAAAATGCAGCTCTATGAAATCACATTGCCAGGTTAACCCTACCAACTCCTCTCCGTACATATCTCCCCGTGAGAACAGAAGATTCTCCATCCTACTCTGACTGAATGTGTCTGGGTCTGACAGGTCTCAGTCAAACATCAACACTGCAGCCCCCCACCCCACACGTATTCCTCAGTGCCGTATCATTTTTCCTCTTTCCTCTGCAGATGATCAAGTCTCCTGAGGAGAAATTTCAATTTGCCTGCACATCTGATGAGGAGAAAGACCATGGTTACATTCATGAGTGGGTATTTTCCAGACAACAATACCTCATCTAGGGTGAGCTCACACACCCCAACCCTTTGTCTTCTTTGACCCCCTGCATGGAACCCTTGATTTTGGCCAATAGACCAGAAACACAGTCAGTGTTTCTCCTTAGTAACTTAGGACATTGTGCTCCCAGGACTGCCCATCCATGGCTGATTTGCTTCCTTGCCCAGGGTATCCTGAAGGCCTAAGGCTGGATTCACTCAAACTACAGAGGGAACACAGTATGCTGATCTTCCAAGTTTGACTTCTGTTTTCATGAGCAGTTTTGAATAACAATAAGTTAAGATTGAATAGATGTAGCATGAAATCTGGGAATGTACAACTAGGAGGAGAAAGAAGGCATCTTGGTATCTACAAGGCATAAGGTAATTCTACCATGAGTGACCAACCAGCTGTTCTTTCAGCCCAGGAGCTATTCCTTCCTCTCTCTCACTGTATCTTGCTCCCTCTCCCTCTCCATTTTTTTCTTCTCCTTTTCTCTATCCTCATTGTCTTTCCCTTGTCCCTTGTTTTGTTTTTGCCCTTTCTTCCTATTTGGCGAGCCTCTTCAGCTCCTCTGTTCCCTATCAGCACTACCTGCACCAAGCCTTTTTCTTCATCCATTTGGTTCCCTAAGTCTGTGCCAGGTGTGCCATCTGGTCCGCAGTGTTCTTTTTCCATAATTCTCTTCTGATTCCAAGGTCAATGGTTGAATTCCAGGGAGGGTGAGATCACACATGACTGGTGCATGATTTGCAGCCTCCTCTATGCCTATTAACCACAACTTTGTCCACTTAGGTTCTTGATTCTCTGCCAGGAGCTCTATGTTCTTCTGAGAGTTTTAAATGGGAAGACCTGCTCATTGGAAGGTTGAAATTGCGGTCTGGATAAATCAGGTTGGGATTGTAGTGCCTTTACTCCTGACACTGCATGCAAGTTCACTCTGATTTCTGAGTCTGTGCCACGAGCACCATCTCTTTTACAAGGCTTCCTCTCCCAGAATGGACCCAGGTGTGCTTGGGAACCTTCGGGGTCTTAGGTTAGAAACTTATGTACATTTGAATTCGAATGAGTGGGTTAATGTAAAAACTCCATAAGCCTGGTACTCTAGTTGGTAAATTTACTTTACAGGGGTACATGTTGGCAATTCTGAAATTTCTTTACATGTATACTAGGGTTGAAAAATAAATAATATAAAATGAGAGTCTTATTGTCAGAGAAAAAACATACAAATAATCAAGAGTTGAGGGCTATAACGAGCCCTGTATTACTCTATAGTTGTTATTAGTATGAAACTCATGTTTATTTTAATATATATTGAGAGAAATAGGGTAATAGTTACAACCACATGGAGATACATAAATTAGCATGCATGTATTTCCTGGCTCTGTCTACTGAGAAGGCCCGGAAGCAGTGACACCCCCCAGAAGCAGTGACACCCCAGTAGCAATGAGCAACCCAGAGCCCAAATACAGTTTTCTAAATTCCATTGTCCAACTGAAAAACAAAGGGGGCATGGCCAACAGAGTATACAAAGGGAAAACAGTGCCTTCCCAGTGGAGAAACCTGGCAGACACCACCTTAACCAACTGACCACTGTAAGCACGACCAGGGATACAATGTCAATGCTATGTACTTGTGATCTAGATCAATTAGAAAAATACTTCCTCTTCGTGGGATTCTTCTCCAAAATCGACACCCCCAGTCTAATCATGAAAATACATCAGACAACTCCAATTGAGGGACAGTTTCCAGAACACCAGTACCCTGGAAAATTGCCAGGTCATTAAAAATGAGGTTAAATTAAGAAGTTCTTGGGTGCCTCGGTGGTTAAGTGTCTGCCTTCAGCTCAGGAAATGATCTCAGACTCCTGGGATCGAGCCCCACATCAGGCTCCCTGCTCTATAGGGAGCCTGCTTCTCCCTCTCCCTCTGCCTCTGCCTGCTTCTCCCTCTGTGCTCTCTGTCAAATAAATAAATAAAATCTTAAAAAAAAAAAAAAGTCACAGGTGCACCTGGGTGGCTCAGATGGTTAAGCGCCCACCTTCGGCTCAGGTCATGATCTCCAGGTCCTGGAATCCAGCCTCATGTCGGGCTCCCTGCTCAGTGGGGAATCTGCTTCTCCCTCTCCCTTTGCCTCTTGCCCTGCTTGTGCTCTGTCTCTCTCTCTCTCAAAAGAATAAATAAAATCTTAAAAAAAAAAGCAGCTGTCACAGACCAGGGACACCTGGGTGGTGCAGTCAGTTGGGCGTCTGACTCTTGATTTTGGCTCAGGTTGTGATCTCAGGGTCATGAGATTGAGCTCCACATCCTGCTCTGTGCTCAACACAGAGTCTGCATGAGATTCTCTATCCCTCTCCCTCTGCCCCTCCCCCTGTGCTCTCTCTCTCTCTCAATAAATAAATCTTAAAAAAAAAATAGTTGTCACAGATCAGAATAATTTCTGCAGTATCCTGGATTAGATTCTGGCACAAAAAAGGGGAAAAGCTGTAGAAATCTGAATGAAGTGTCATTTAGTTAATAGTATTGTACTCACACGAATTTCTTAGCATTAACAAATGTACCAGTGTTGCATAAGATGTTATCATTAGAGCAAACTAGGTAAAGGGTATATGTGAATACTTCGTACCATCTTGAACCTTTTTTTTGTAAATCCAAAATTGTTCCAAAATTTAAAATAATTAAGTAAAATAAAATTACATAATTAAATCAAATTAAAAATTAAATAAAACAGAGAAGACACTCTTTCTGGAAGGACTCTGAGGAATATTTAAGTTAATAAATTATGTTCAAAGGAAAACTTCAACCAATTCCCCCAAACATTCATTGTTCAGACCTAATTTTTTTTTTAAAGCTTTTATTTCTTTGAGAGAGAGAGGGAGAGAAAGAGAGCATGAGCCGGGGGACAGGCAGAGGGAGAGGGACAAGTAGACTCCCCTATGAGCAGGGAGCCAACTCGGGGCTTGATCCCAGGACCCCGGGATCACGACCTGAGCGGAAGGCAGACTGAGCCACCTGGGCACCCCTGTTCAGACCTAATTTTTACCATAAAGCTGTAAATCCTCTATAATATCAATCTATGTCTGCATCTTATATTTTTATAGTGTTTATGGTACTTTATTTGGGGGAAGATATCTTAAAGTAATAGAATTTATCAATTTTCCTTCATATTTTGACCTTTTCTGATTTGAAGTCCTAAAAATATTCCTTTCTGTTCTTATAAAAGTTTAAAAGTTTTCCATTTTATTTTCAGAACTTTAATATGACAAGGAATGATTTTTATATTTGCAAGAGAGTCTTGATACTATGGGAACAAGGAACATCCTTTCTCCTGTGATTTTTGGTTCTGCAAATCATCTGGGGAAGGTTAAGGATATGTCCAGTGGGGTCTGTATTTAGCCCTCTGTTTGGGCCCAGGGGTCTTGCTCTGATAGGATGAGGAAATGTCAGGAACTGCAGAATGAGAAAGATTTGGGTCTGGCATGAGGTTTCTGAAGGAGTAAGAAATAGAATATGATTGAAGAACTGAGAAGATAAAGGGAATTTGTCACTAGGGTGGGGTTTATCAACTTGGGCTTTATTTTTGTAAATTTTATTGACGCATACACTACTTACAGAAAGTAAACAAGACGGAAGTGGACAATTCAAAGGAGGTGTAAAAAAACGAACTCCGTTAGGAGCCAGGTTAGGAAACAATATTAAAACCCTAATATGTCATTTTGGTGGGAGTGAATAGAGAAGCCGATGGATTTGGGGTTTGGTATTGATAGTTCTTCTGGATAGGGGTCCATTCGCAATACCCACCCATGGAGGGGACACACATGGAGTACAAGGAATGATTTCCTCCCCATATTTTGTAGCCACAGTCCTTTTGTTTCCACACACACTCTCTCACGTCAGGCTGAGGGCAGTCACGCCAGCAGATGAGGCAGGGCTGAATCTAGGGATGGAGGGAGATACAGGACTGCCCATCTCTTGTCTATACCACCCATCCTGGACAGCGAAGGACAACAGGGGTACAAGGAGAAGCTTAAGGGAACAGTGAAGGGGGCAAGGACAGGAAGGAAACAGTGGGAAGAGGCCAGGGCCAGGGAATGGAAGGACAGTGAAGGAGCAGGGATCATCCAGAAAGGGAGACAGCAAGGGAGAAAGATCTGGGAACAAGGACATGGGACAAGAGCCGTGCCTGGGCTGCAGAGAAAAATCACTTAGGTAGCTACTCACTTCACATTTGCATCCTGTTCTGTACGCTACCTCGAAGCCTAGCTTCTGCTCTCTGGTGAGCCCGTACCAGAAATAGACCAGGTGGCATCTTGTGAAGTGCAACGTGCCCCTCCTCAGATAGCCTGCAGTGACGGGCAAGCACGGCCTGAGTTAGCACAGCAGGTATGGATGTCCTCTGCGAAGTCAGCCCAGAGGGTCTGCGACCCCTAAGGCTGGAAGAGTCAGCCATGAAGGAGGGTCCAGCATTTTCCCAGGAAGAGTCTGTCAGATCATGGAGAAGGGGCCCGTGATCCTTGGTGGTGCTAGCTGCAGAAGTCAGGTGGTTCCTTCAGGGGGAGGTAGCAAGGTTGAGGGGCTCTATGTGGCCAGGGATGCTCACCTGCAATAAGTAATAGTGATTGGTGGCTGTTCCTCACCGTATAACCACAGTCCGTCGAACTGATGGGTGAGTAGATCTCATGGATTCTTGGGGTGCCCTGGGGAGCCTTGAGTACCTGTGATGGGAGAGAAAGAGTGGCTACAACCTTAGGTTTTCATAGAAGCTGCTAGGCTCCAGAGACCACTGAACTCAGCAAGAGCAGATTGGACAGTCTTGCTTATTTTGATGTAAGGAGGTAAGAAGAAAGGAGGTACTGAGTTTACCTTAACGACATTCACTCTGAAACCTCGTTTTGTCCTGGTGTTGTTTGCTGGTCCTAGGATATCAGCTAGTATGACTGGGAGGAGGAAGAAATGGGTCAGAGGCCCATAGGTTCACTGATTTAGGATTTCCCCATCCAAAGTCTCATGGAGACATTGCTCAAATCACCAGAGCTCCCCCAGGGTAAGACCTCCTTGGTGGAGACTTCTCTGGTGTCTCCCTAGACTCACCAACGTCTGATGTGCAGTAATATGTCTGAGGGTGCTGAATTTTACAATTACAAGCACTGCAAAGTGTTGACAGGGCCAGGAGCAAAGGAAAGGCCAGCAGGAATGAAGGATCCATGGTGGGTCCTAGGGGACAGAGGGCATGAATTACAGCATGAACTTCTTCTAACCCAGCTCCCCCATCCACCTCTAGGCAGAAACTGGGATGACCGTGGATGACTGTCTACCTCCCTTAATGTTTAAGGACCCGAGAAAGTTTGGGTCCAGCTCCCATGATCTTGTGGACCAGATGCATGAAGTCTATGTCCTGCATCTAAAATGCCTTACCTCTGTCAGTCCGAGCCAAAGGGTACCACAGCTTCTGCAGCGCACCCAGCACCAGCAAGGATAAATAGTCATCTGCATTGCCTTTTTGCCCTGGGGCATATCCACCAGGGAGGCACAATTTGATTACTGGGTGTACTAGTCAGTCAGAATCATTTTTCTCTCATCTTCATTTCCTTTCATCCTTCAGGCATATCAACCAGGCAGGTACAGTGTGATTACTGGGTGCACTTGTCACTTGGAATCTCTCTCTGTGTGGTTATTCAAAGAGCCACCAAATTGACCCATTCCTAGACAGTATTTTGGGCTGAGCTGTGTCCCCCTAAAATTCACATGTTGAAGTCCTAACCCCAGCCCCTCAGAATTTATAGTGGGATATATGCGGGACTTGATCCCGGAACTCCAGGATCATGACCTGAGCCGAAGGCAGTCGCTTAACCAACTGAGCCACCCAGGCGCCCCTTTTTTTGTTTTTGTTTTTTTTTTTTAAGATTTTATTTACAAAGCACATTTATTATTTAAGACAGTTTGAATTGGGTTTTCTGCCTTTTGAAACAATAATAAGGACACCAGCAATAATAATAATTCATAACTCATATCAGCCCCATGCAAACTTCCCGTACATTTTGCACTAGTCCTAATAGACTCTTTCCTTCCAATTTTACCAGCCTGAAGGAGAATATTCAGGCAGAAGGGACAGTGTGGGTGAAGGCCCAGAAGTGCTCATGAGGTTCCGGAGGTGCTGACTTGGTTGTTAAAGGTTGGGCCTGAGCATGGGGGAGAAGGCAGAGGAAAGTGTGACCCCAGGGGACAGACCTGAGTCACTTGGGACTGACTGCTATTGCCATTAACTAGGAGAAGAAATGAGTTGGGAGAAAGGAGACAAAGTTCAGTTTGGAACAATTTGGATTTGAGGAGAATTATCCAACTGAGCCTCAGAGGTTGTTGACTACCATCTCAATGGTTGGTGTCTACCATCACCAGGAATCTGGCAGGTCCTTGAGGGCATGGACTGTGTGCTCTTCATCTTCCATCTATCCCCCAGAAGGCCCCAAGAACTATGTGCTAAATTAATGAAGAAATAAATGAAAGCCAAATTATCCAAAAATAATTACAGAACAATTAAGTCCCAGTGTCTTCTGTGGGCCTGATGATTACGTTTATCAAAAGTTCCAAGAAGTTCTGTGATATCTGCCAGTGGGAATGATAGGCTGTCAGTGGGAGACCTAACACTAATGCTGCACCTTGAAGATGTAGGTGGAAGAAAGGGAGGGAGTGGGGCGTTCTGGGTTGGGAGAGGAGCTTGAGGCAGGTGCTCATTCCTCCCTGCCTGATCTGACAATACCACTGTATTGTGCAGAATTATATCACTGTTTCAAAGAATTAGAGCACCAGAGTGAAGCAACTGATAAGGGACCCCGCCTCACCTGAAAACCCAAGACCCCTCACAGTGACCAGAGAAGTAGAGAATACCAGGAAGGGACTTTGCTCAGAGAAAGAGGTCACAGAAAATTAAACCAAAAGGGGGGGGTGGTGGTCCCTAACTGCAACTTTCTACCTCCTTCAGCTGAGTCGGGAGACCATTTGGTGTGTCTTTTGAAATCCAAGGAATAGGAAACGAGGCAGCTAGTACTGATGTTTTGTGCCTCTTTTTCTGATTACATCAAGATGGAGAAAAAGAAGAGGGAACTTTGAGCCATTCTGATAAACAAATCCAGAAGCTAACTGCATTGTTTTGTTACCTATACCTCTAAAGGAATTTTTTCAGAGAAAAAAAGTTACAAAGAAAATTTCTGCTTAAAAAGAGGAAGAGTCTAACTCCCATAATTGTTTCCAATTTAAGAAAAAAAAAATATCTTCAGAAGGGAAGTGTTACTTCTAAGCCAGTTGTTCCATATGCGTTTTAAAAAGAAAATATGGCACAACCTAAAGCAGCTTTCTGTCAGCTATTGGGGATTTGCATGAGAATGATCAAAGGGGCCCTTTCCTTCTGAGATATATAAACTCTTATCAGTCTTCTCTTAAAGGGCTCTCTGGGTGTAGGCAGTTACTCCTCTATAGGGTAACTGTTTACTCTTACAGGCAATATAACTCTCATGCCTGGTTTTATGAATTTCTTAGCTGTCTGCAAAGAAATACTTTGAAACATTAGAAAATCCATTCAAATCTTATTTAACTGGCAGCGGGTGACTTGGAAATGATTTTGTGCTCCTTCTTGTTTTCTAATTCTTTGCAGAGTGATGATGCTGACTGGCTTCATTACTTCCACAGGGAAACAGATCTGGGGTCCAGGGGCCTATGAAAATAGAGGCACCCACCTATCACCGTTAGGCAATTTACATCTTCTGAGTTTTTGGTGACCAGATTGGGTTTATCCAAAGGAATAATAAGATGATTGTGGCCTTGTATTCTAGCCTGGCAGTTCTGAGAATTGCTCATGTTTTTGCATTTTAGTATGAGCACTAGAGTAGAGCAGAGCTGGTGTGGAATGGTGGATGAGGCTTGGAATTGGGTGCCATGAAGCCTGGAGATGCAAATTCCAATTTGACTTGACTAAATGATTTAACCTTTCTAAGCTTCTGTTTACCTTATCTCTAAAATAGGATAGTTATAGCCATTCTAAAGGAGTGCTGAGATTTAAATGAGATAATATAGATCAAATATCTCCTGTACATGATGCACAGTATTGGTTCCGTGAATTGCAATTCTTATGTGGGGGATAGGGGAGGGTGTGGGGGGAGGGGAGAGTGCTACTGGTAGTGGTATTGTTAAAAGGCTTTAAATATTCAACCAATGGAAGAAAACATTTAAGCAGAATATTCCATTCCAAATTACCCATAATGATTGCAAAGAGTTACAGTAGGAATAGTTAATATAAATAATATGAAATTGCCATTTTCCAATGTTGGATATTTTTATTGTTTTAATTTTTTTATTTTATTAAAGCTGATAGATGCTCATTTTCAAATATTTAGATGATAACACTTGTGTAAAGTGGGATATGAAAGTCCCTTATCATTTTATATCTTTCTGCTCTGAGATATGTTAATGATCCTTTCAAATTTATCTGTGTGAACATATAAAAATAGTGCTAGAACAAAATAATGGATTTTTCACTTAATAAGATTTGATCTTGATGTGATGGTGGACCATTTTATCTCTAGGTCCTTATCTTTGGGGTAGAACTCACTGGGAGCTTTAGATTTTTGATCCAGTTTGTAAGCCAATAGCATATTAGGCTTTCAGACTGCTCTAACAGAGGTTCTGAGTTGTCTATTATTAAATAATGTCTAACAATATCAGTATTCCTGTTGGACTTTACTAGTAAAGTAATGACTTTTGTTGAGGGATAATTTCAAAAAGGTAAAAACAGAACTTATATAAACAAGGACATGCTAACAGTTTAATTCAGTTTGTTAATAAATGAAGGAATCAATCAAATGATATACTTGGTTTAAAGCAGAATTCAAGGAACAGAAATTTAAAGAGTCATTCAAAAGAATGCTGAAATGAATTTGTTAATAGATACAAAACTGGTTAATGCTCTTTAGGACCATAACCTGAAACCTTTGGAATTCAGATTTCTGATCAGACAGAAATCTACAGCTGAACATATAAAATCATAGTATCAGTGCTCGCATCTAATAATAAAGAACAAAGTCAAACACAGATGCATCCTCTGAGATAATTAAATAATCCTTGGATGAGACCTTTTAACGATGACCTACTATGACTTTAAAAAGGATATGTTGTCGGGCGCCTGGGTGGCTCAGTTGGTTAAGCGACTGCCTTCGGCTCAGGTCATGATCCTGGAGTCCCTGGATCGAGTCCCGCATCGGGCTCCCTGCTCGGCAGGGAGTCTGCTTCTCCCTCTGACTCTCCTCCCTCTCATGTACTCGCTCGCTCTCATTCTCTCTCTCTCAAATAAATAAAATCTTAAAATAAAATAAAATAAAATACATGTGCTTTGTTGGCTAATTGAAGAGAAAGGAAAGACTAGCTTCAGGTGAGACTTGGTCCAGGGCTCCAATGATCTGACCAGGATTCAATTTCTTTCTCTTCTTTGTTGGGGCTCACAAGTTACTAGCAGTTTCTTCCCTCTCATTCCAAAATGGCTTCAGCAGTTTCTCTGGCTATGTATGTCCTGCTCATGTCCAAAAGGGTCAAAGAGAGTCTATTCTTAGAAGTCTCTTCGGAAATCTCATTGACTTGGGTTGGATCGTGTGTCCACCCTTGAACCAACCACTGTGGCCAGGAGAAGGGTCATTTAGAGTGGCCTAAGTCAATAAAGATTCACTCTGGCCTTGGAAGTGAAGTCAAGACTACTCAAGCCATAGCAGGGAGTACTTTCCCAAAGAAAGTTCAGGGTGCTGCAGCTGGTGGGAGGTGGGAATGCTGAGGAAGTGATAAACAAATGTCCCTTCTAGGGCCCAAAGAATGCTTTGATGGCAAAATGTAGGTTTGGACTCAATAATGGCAGCAATGGGAAGCCAGTGGGACCTTCAGATAGTTGTTTATTTTCAGATTCCTCTCTCTAAACATTGAATAAATAATGATGAAGGGAAAGGAGAGATTTTAGAAGTGGGTAGAATGTTAAAAAATATATGGTAGTCCTTTTTGGAAGGGATTAAGCCAGCATTGCGTCTCGGCAAATGGAGAAGTCTAGGTTAAGTAAATCCAACACCCGAATAAATGACTGTATATCATTGGTGTGATTAGCTGTTCTAGCATTCAACAAGAAATATCTGAGTATTAAAAAAAAGCCACCTGCTCATTGCTCTTTGCATCTTACTTATGGAATTTAGAGTAAATGGATCAGTAATTCATACAGTCTTTACACAGCAATTAAAAAGGAAGAGCTTCCCCAAGAGGAAGATGATGTCAGAAACACTTTACTTACCTGCCTTATCACTGAGTTATCCTAAGGAATGGTAAATTAGTTAACTGTCTAAATGTTATACTTTCTCCTTAATTTAGTTTTATTAATGAAGTATAGATATGTTTTAAACAAATATTTGCAATCTGAGAGACATTAGAACACCAAAATATTAGAGCTAGTGGGGACTGGCTAGTGTGACCCATCTGATAGATGAGAAGGTGGGTTGGGAGAGAGATGTGGCAGGCCTGAGGCCACGTAAAGAACAGGTGGCTAAGATACTGGTCTTTGGATAGCCAGTCTGGGACTTGAACCTCCCTGCAGATCCAGGCCTTTGTGTTTCTTTCCACCTCATGTAGGGTCTCAGCCCCTGGAAAGTGTAAGCTGAAGAAGAGGCCTGGGAGTTGCTGCTGCTTTAAATGGCTTTATTAAAGTATAATTGATACACAAACCCTGCACATATTTAACGTATAAGATTTGATGAGTTTGGACATATATGTACATCTGTGAAATCATGATTCCACCTATACGAGGTACATTAAATAGTCAAACTTATAGAAGCCAGCGAGGTCCTTGTGCAGTATCCAGGGTGGGACAACGCCTTTTTTGCTCACATAAAGGCAGGTGTCCTCAAAAGTTGACCACTAGATGGCAGAAAAAATCCATGTACCTAATATGGAGGCACCTATTCCTAAAATTTTGGAGCTCTGAGTATCTCTCAAGAGACTAGCTCATCTGCCTGGTGAGTATGGGGGAATTAGGGGTCGGCCCACCGCCAGGTCAATTCTGCAAATCCATACCTCTCCAGAGTCTATGGTTAATCTCATCCTTCTTTTCATTAAAATATATTAGAAGGAAATGATCTGATTTGAAAACTATTTTAGAAAAGGCTTGAATGACCATTAGGTAGTATTTCCTATCTCTTACTAGAATTTTCTGCATTACCGAAGAGATTATTTGACAATCCAGAGTGATGAATTGTTAACAGCTAGAGTGGTATCTGAAATATTTTTAGGCAAGGAGGAGTTCATCAGCCTCTGGAATCAAGTTAATGGAGGCAGCCAGATACTTCTAGTAATAATATTAGAAGCTTGTATTTGTTCAGCACCTACCACGTGCCAGGCACTGTGCTAAGCACTTTATATTGGTAAATTTAATATTCACAATAATCGTGAAGCAATGCATATTAAATCTGTTTTACAGAAAAGTATACAGAGGTCCAGAGAGTTTAATTAATTTGCTCAAGGTCATACAATTAGAAAAATGTGACTTAAAAATGTACTCAGACTGCACAGAATTAACAATATGGTGCTTGATGTTAGCATCATTTAGGGCTTTATGAATCCAGATGAAAAGTAATTTCCCCGCTAGCCCTGTGACTCATGTATGAAGAACATCTCATCTCTGGAATACTGGAAGAAGTGGATCTGGAAAACTGTTTTAGCTGTGTTACTCTCAGTAAGTATGAGCATAAATTCTTAAGGGAGCACTGTGAAATATCTAGGCTGTTAGCAGAGTATTTTAGACTAGGGACTGTTCTGCTGGCTCCAGGGCACGTGGCCTTCTGTGCAATGGAGTAGTTAAAGGACACAATCTGGCTGCTTTGAGAGGCCAGTTCAGGTCTATCTTCCATTTTCTCCATAGGCAAAACACATCCAGCCTGATGTATTTCTTGGGTGTATAACTTGATGTTCAGGAATTTTGTGTAACAAGTCAGCACCCTTGGAACAGAGTGAGCTTTGTTGGAGACGTGGTGTCCCGTGTCTAGAGAATGACCCCTCTACTCACTTATTGAGTCCTAACATTCACTGCAGTTGTTAGGATTCTTGGTACAAAGTAAGAGAACCCAACTCTAGCCAGCTTATTTAAAAAGTGGCTATAAAATCAATTTAAATATATCTCGTGGCACACAGAATGGAAAGCAGCTGGACTTCAAGAGGTTTGGAATTAGAAACTGGAAAGATCCTGAGATCTCTTTCTCTGTCCACCTCCAGTCCCCACTTTTACTTCTCTGTACATCTTCATTATTCTTATTTCTTAGCCCTGAACTCTTCCTGCTTCTTAGTAAAAATCCTGGCCATCCACAGCTCTGAAATCCCCATGTTACGTGTTCTGCTACACAAGAAAATGTGACTTCCAAATTTCTCACAAAAATACACGATGGGCTCATTCTGAGGCAATATTGTGCAAGGACATTCACTTTTCTGTCTCAGGCCATAACACGCTTTAGAAGTTTTTTGTTTTGCTTTTCCATATTGATGGGGCTGTCCTTGCTCGCTTGCAGATAAGGCTGTATCAGCTCTGCTAATATAACCTGTTAATTTCAAAGGACTTTATAAGTTGGCTGTAATTCACATTCTCAGAATTGGGAAAATCTGTGTCTTTTGAGATAGAAGAGTTCTTTTCTTTTTCCTTTTAACTTTTATTTTTTCCCCTAAAATATCAGAATGCTATTTTTCCAGGTGCCATGTGGCTCTTTGACAACACACAGACTGCTTTAGCTGTTTTTAATGAACGCTATCGCCAGCTGCTCAGCTGTGGCAACTTTTGTTTTAATTTTTTTATTTTTTCCCAATTGTGGGAGGTGGCAGAGAGCTCCTTGTAAGATACGCGCGCGGAATGTCGCAGTCTGCATCACGGCTGCTCTCTGGGTACCAGGAACTCTGCACTGCAGGGGGCACCAGCACTCATCCTCTCTCTAAGCATGCATACAAGTAAAGCCTCAGATAAAACTGTCAAGTGTCCACCACATACGTTTGGACTCCAGTTCCCTCCTTATGTTGCCCCTTTTCCCCTGAATGCCCGCCCTTGTGTGATGAGATGTTGGGTCTGTGGAACTTGCCCGGTTGCCTAAGAACTGATAAATGGGACCCAAAGCCGAAGGAAAAGAGGCATCACGGATCAAACAACTAGAGGCAGACCCCGGATCCTCACAGAAGTCCCCAGCTGTTCTGCTGCCTCAGTGTCACCCCTCACCCCTTCCTGCTAAGCTTATACGAACAGAAGATCTGGAGGAGGGGCAGGGGGTGCTGTGGCTCTAGCATTTTAGAGATTCTCCAAGACCGTCCTTTATGAAGGATGCAGGCTTCAGGAAGACAGAGGAGCAATCTTTTTCCCTGGCTGGGTGTGTCTGCTCATACAGGAAACTGGCTTGAAGAGCAGGAAAGAGAACTGACACAGGCAGCAGGAAGGAAAGAAGACAGTGCAGTGGAACCCAGTAATTGTGCAGGGTCAAGACATGACAATGTCCCACGGATCAAGAAGAGTCCACTAAGAATGAGCTGGTCTTGAGTAACCTTGTTAAAACCAATAGTTATTATGACTTCTTTCTTATTCCATAAATAAAAGTCAATTTCAGGTGGACTGTAGATCTAAATATGATAGCTAAAACAATGATGATTTCAGTACACAATTTAGGAGAATGTCCCCATGACCCCGTGGCTGTCAACAATCTCTTCAAAAGGATATACTCACATGTGCTGTGTCAATACTACACAGTGCCAGGTGTGTTCTACTCCTCGCACAATCCTAGGAGGTAAGAGTAACTCCCCACTTCTGTCCAGGAAAATAAAATTCCGAATCTGAGTGGCTGTCGGCTTTGAAAACTTGACGAGCATGCGATGGGAAGTCTGCTTGGAGTTCTCATCTGAGGGCTCATCTCAGCCCACAGGTTGGCTCCAATGATATTTCTAGTTAAAATCAGGGCTCTTTTCAAACAGAAGTGTTAGATATCTCAAATTAAGAGAAAACAAATCTAATATTCAGTAAGTGCCTAACATGTCAGGGACTAAACTAGCTCATTTATATGCTTATTCTGTTCGAACCTTACAATAGTCCTGTGAGGCAAATATAATTATGCCCATTTTTAGAGTTGATAGAACTGATTGAAAGAGTAAACATCCTCCCCCAGGTCACAAAGCTAGAAACCTGAGGAGCCAGGACCAGATCCAGATAGTCACCTTCATTTACTGTCCATGCAGTGAAAAGGGCATGGGTTATTTGGCTTAGAAATTTTTCAGAACATATGCTTACCCACTGTTGGCCTCCACTATGGGATAATCTTAGTTTCCTTTACATGGAACCACAGGGTTTCCATGTTCTTCCTTTTCAATAGCCTGTCAAGTGGTTATTTTCCAATTATACTGAGAGATGTTTGGGGCTAGAGTCATTTGGCTTTTGGAAATTTTTGCTTAATGATTTTAAATGGAATGTCTAGCTACAGGACTATGGATGGTCTGTGCTTGATATTTCAGAGCAGTGACCCATGCTTCCTTCAAAAACTTTAAAAAATTTAAATTTTCAATTTCATCAGATTCATAGAATTGGAAAAATATATGGAAAAGTACTATGGGGCATGGTATAATATTTGTTTTGTTGTTTCAGGAATTTTTTTTTATTGTCCAAATTTTTTTTTTCAAAAAAAAGGTTCAGAAGCAAAGAGAATATCACTGATGAAGACCACTCATCCCACTCTTTGACTCAAACCTTTATATTTTTTGCCTTCCCCTATTCTTCTTCTAGATTATACACAAACTTTTCTGTGAAATCTGTTTTTCACTCAGCCTTCCCTCCAACTCTGCACCCCGCCCCCCCAAGCGCTGAAGACTTAAGAAGTAGATGTTGCTGTTGCTGGCTTGAAGATCGAGGGGGCCATGTGCAAGTTGTGAGAAGGAAATGAATTCTGTCCCTTCTCCCCTCCTGTAACCAGGAACTGCAGCACTGAGTGGACCTGACGGGCAGTGACTGCCATCTCTGTGGGACAGTCTCAGATGCAGTATCACAAACTAACCTCAGAGAGATGCTGGAGCAGTAGGTGAAACCAGAATGCCCAACCTCGGAGGTGACAGACCCACCCATGACTTTATTAGGAAATAACATACATCACAGTAGGATAAACCCATCCATGACATTTTTAGGAAATAACCATATAACCTTATCTTGTATTTCACATTATTTTAGGTGTTTATTTAAAAGTCATGAGTTAGTGCTGCTTCTCTGAGATGGAGAATCAAAGAATAATAAGGTATTATCGTGGATGGAGAATCAAAGAATAATAAGGTAATTAGTTGCTGAAGTATTGATTTAGCATGATGGGATCTAGTCATGAGAAGTTTAGAAACTCGGGGGGTGGTGATAATCTGTAGAATTGGTAAGGTTCTTCCAACTTTAGCTTAGCTCAGGGAGAAATATGGCAGCATTACCTGGAAGGAAGACAGACAAGTCACAGAATGCCTGGAGGGGATTATAATGGTTATCCCCGGACCCAGAAACTTCAGGCAGCAGGACCTGGCAGAGTATGTCAAGTCTATGGTGTCTGTGCCAGATAGAGAACAATGGCTTCCTAATGCCACACAGCTTTATTCTTATGAGTGGGAACTGGAGTTAAGTTTTAAAAAGTAGTACCTAATATACCACTTGTTTGTTTAAGGTACTTATCCTTGAGGCGGGGGGGGGGGGGGGGGTCTGTCTCTTTAACTCTTGTTTCATGTTATATAAGAACAAGGTTATGTTTAATGGTTTAAAGTTACGAACTTTATTTTTTTTTTACTTAAATGAATTTTATTAAATGGTAAAAGTAATAGCAAAGAAACAGGAAGATCTAATGGAATTAACTGTGGGTTGAAATCAGATATTGTTTTGGGCTTTGAAACCTTGATTTGCCACTTCTTAGCTGGATGACTGTAGTCAGAGCACCTAATTATTGTGGTTTTCAGCCTTCTTTTTTTTTAAAACTGGGATAATGATATCTAACTTTCAAGGATGTTGTGAAAAACAAATGAAATAATAAATGCAAAACCCTAGTTTAGTGCTTGAAACTTAGTATGCAACCAATAAACAATTCCGTGTAAATGAATATTACTTCAGTCTCTTGGTTACACACATCAAGGGAGTTATATTTACCTGAGTCCTTCTTCCCTGGCTGGCAGCAACCTTTCTAATCAAAACAGAACATACGGGTATAGAGCTCATGAAGAAACAATTTCTTGCTAACTTATTTTGTAAATGCAAGGTATTTTAGTAACAGCAAATCCACCGCTCACAGCTGCAACACTTACATGAAATTTCTCCTCTTCCCATCATAAAATGCTACAGAGATTTATACTGAATAACAGATTTAAGGAGAGACCATGACCATGTCTTTAAAACCTCCAAATAAGAAAACTGAGAACCCTCTGGGAAGAAAGAAAGCCCCCCCACCCCCCCTTAGCTCAATGAACCAGATGAAGCCACCAGTATTTTGCCTGAATAACAAAAATAGTTGAAGTTGCATATGCATGTCATGAGAAAACAGTTGTTTCTTGGCGGTTAAAATTTATCTACTTTAAAGATAATTCAGAGAGGTGTAGCTTTAGGCACGACATCAAAACGGTTTCTCAAGGGACAGCTCGAGTGAAAACTCACTGTAGTAGTGTTTACAAAGTGAAAGGCTGGGGACAGCCAGGCCATCCCATCCCTTTAAACTCCCATTTCCCAGAGCTCAGCCCTGCCCCCAGCAAGGAGGTGAGGTCTGCAAGAACTGGTGGGACTCAGCTCCATGATCAATGGAGCAAGCCAGGGAACAGCACGATGCTAGTTGCTTACAAAGACAAAACTGACGGCTGCCTTACAACCAATTCATCTCTTTATTCCAACCTATTCCTGGTGATACTAATATTTGTAACCAGGGATAAAGGTTCTTAAATACTTTTTACAGCATTTCACTGTTTTGCTGAATTAGGATAACAATAGAGAGGAGGGCTGTGGCTGTGAAGAATGGAAAATGACTCTGCATAGCTCAAATGCTAAGGGAAGTTATTTCAAGACTATTGGGTAGCTCATCAGATTGAAGGAAGAATTGAAAATCAATCAAGCACTGTAGCAAGGCAGATCTAAGAACCCAGCAGCAGAAGTGATCAGTGATATATGGATGACGTAGATCTACCTCCACTCCCATGGTGTGTCATCCCTCTTAAGACTCAAGTCCTGGGAAAGGGAGCTGAATTATCCTGAATGTCCAGTGGGGAGGGGAAGAGCATAGGGCACCACGACTGATGCAACCAAAGATGTTGATCAGTTTTGCAAAGCAAAACCAGAGCGATGTTAAAGAACACTGAAGTATTCTGGGCAGGCAAAGCTTGTCTCCACAAGTCACATCACTCTGGCAGGTAATGATTTTACCTGGAGTACAGCTTTCCCAGTAAATCAGTTGCTAATGATGAGTGAAGTAGAACAGCAGCTAATTATCTGACCGACACCTCACTCCTATTAGAGCTCAGGAACAGGAAGCACTTTGGCACAGATGATTTTACAAAAACAGGAAACGGCAAGAAAGAAGAGGAAGGAGGGAAGGGGGGAAGGAGGAAGGCCCAGTGGCTTGCATCGAAGCTACCATAACCCAGTGAGAGGCGGGGGTGGGTGGGGTAAAAGATATTTACAGCCCTTGCATCTTCCCTGTGCACAACGTGCTTCACACAGTTCTATCGTCACGTCACATGGCACCTGGAAGAACATGCAGGTAGAGCCTATCCCCGGAGAGAAAATCTGTCTTCTAGATCAGCACTGCCTAAAAAAATAGAAGGCCAACCACGTAAGTAGTTTTAAAATTTTTTAGTGAGGCACACTAAAGTAAAAAGTAACAGGTGAAATTACTTTTAATAATAAATTTTGATTCATTACATCCAAAATATTATCAGGTCAACATATAATCAAGGCAAAATATGAATGAGTTATGTTACCTTCCCTTCACACTGAATCTTTGATATCTGGGGTGTATTTTATACTGATAGCACATCTCAGTTGGGACTAGCCACCCTCCAATAGCCACATGTGGCTACCATACTGGACAGTGGAGGCTTAGAAGATTCTAGCATTCTGGCTTTGCTTTGAAACATCACAGTAATTGAACGATTATTGTACAATTCTACCATTGTATCCGGGGTGTGTAAGGATGGGGTGTTTTGGTTTTCTTTCATTTTAAGCAGAAGTAAAGGCAAACACACTTTATTTCCGTTGCATGTTTCCCAAGCTAGGATGTTTTGTTTTTGTTCTGATTTACAGTTGCAATTTTTTCCAGTCCTGTTCTGAGAAGTCAATGTTCTGTGAAACTTCAACAATGGTTTCTTGGAGACAAAAGAGAAGACTCCTACACAGGAACATGAGACCACATAAGGCTAACTGACTTGCCCAAAAGGCTGGGTGGTGGCAGAGCTGGGATGGGAGCCTTACCTGCCTCATCCACAGAGTGACCCTGAGCTTCACCCTGCATCAGACTGGTTGGTGTCTGACCAGGCCAATTTCTCTAAATCCCCGTTCCCTTGCTACTGACTTTTACTGCTCCCTGAATCTCCAGGTGAGGATGGAGGTGGTCAAAAGGATAGGTGCCCCGCTTGAGACTAGGGGAAAGAGAAAGCTGCCTGTGTCTTCCCTCTTCAGAACCACCTTAGTCTACTCTCTACAAAGGTAGACTCAGTGGTCTAATGACTAAGTGTTTGATGATGCACTTTTAAAGCTTCATTCTCTTGGTTACAGGGAAGCCATCGGAGGGGCACAAGAGGGCTTGGAGAATGACTCTGTTTTGTTTTTTTTTTTAATAAATTACTTAACATATAGTGTATTATTAGTTTCAGAGGTAGAGTTTAGTGATTCATCAGTTGCATGTAACACCCAGTGCTCATTATGTCAAGTGCCCTCCTTAATGCCCATCACCCAGTTACCCCATTCCCCCACCCACCTCCCCTCCAGCAACCCTCAGTTTGTTTCCTATAGTTAAGAGTCTCTTATGGTTTTTTTGTTTCATTTATTTATGAATGAAACATGGTTTGTCTCCCTCTCTGACTTTCTTATTTTTCCTTCCCTTCCCCTATGTTCATCTGTTTTGTTTCTTTTTTTTTTTTTTTTTGGAACATAGTGGGTTGTCAATAAATATTTATTAAATTTTTTTTTTTAATTTTTTTTTATTGTTATGTTAATCCCCATACATTACATCATTAGTTTTAGATATAGTGTTCCATGATTCATTGTTTGTGCATAACACCCAGTGCTCCATGCAGAACGTGCCCTCCTCAATACCCATCACCAGGCTAACCCATCCTCCCAACCCCCTCCCCTCTAGAACCCCCAGTTTGTTTTTCAGAGTCCATCGTCTCTCATGGTTCTTCTCCCCCTCCGATTTCCCCCCCTTCATTCTTCCCCTCCTGCTACATTCTTCTTCTTTTTTTCTTTCTTAACATATATTGCATTATTTGTTTCAGAGGTACAGATCTGAGATTCAACAGTCCTGCACAATTCACAGCGCTTACCAGAACACATACCCTCCCCAGTGTCCATCACCCAGTCACCCCATCCCTCCCACCCCACCCCCCACTCCAGCAACCCTCAGTTTGTTTCCTGAGATTAAGAATTCCTCATATCAGTGAGGTCATATGATACATGTCTTTCTCTGTTTGACTTATTTTGCTCAGCATAATACCCTCCAGTTCCATCCACGTCGTTGCAAATGGCAAGATCTTATTCCTTTTGATGGCTGCATAATATTCCATTGCATATATATACCACATCTTCTTTATCCATTCATCTGTTGATGGACATCTTGGCTCTTTCCACAGTTTGGCTATTGTGGACATTGCTGCTATAAACATCGGGGTGCACGTAGCCTTTCGGGTCCCTACTTTTGTATCTTTGGGGTAAATACCCAGGAGTGCAATTGCTGGATCATATGGTAGCTCTATTTTCAACTTTTTGAGGAACCTCCATACTGTTTTCCAGAGTGGCTGCACCAGCTTGCATTCCCACCAACAGTGTAGGAGGGTTCCCCTTTCTCCGCATCCCCGCCAACATCTGTCATTTCCTGACTTGTTAATTTTAGCCATTCTGACTGGTGTGAGGTGGTATCTCATTGAGGTTTTGATTTGGATTTCCCTGATGCCGAGCGATATTGAGCACTTTTTCATGTGTCTGTTGGCCATTTGGATGTCTTCTTTGGAGAAATGTCTGTTCATGTCTTCTGCCCATTTCTTGATTGGATTCTTTGTTCTTTGGGTGTTGAGTTTGATGAGTTCTTTATAGATTTTGGATACTAGCCCTTTATCTGATATGTCATTTGCAAATATCTTCTCCCATTCTGTCAGTTGTCTTTTGGTTTTGTTGACTGTTTCCTTTGCTTTGCAAAAGCTTTTTATCTTGATGAAGTCCCAATAGTTCATTTTTGCCCTTGCTTCCCTTGCCTTTGGCGATGTTTCTAGGAAGAAGTTGCTGCGGCTGAGGTCGAAGAGGTTGCTGCCTGTGTTCTCCTTTAGGATTTTGATGGACTCCTGTCTCACATTTAGGTCTTTCAACCATTTGGAGTCTATTTTTGTGTGTGGTGTAAGGAAATGGTCCAGTTTCATTCTTCTGCATGTGGCTGTCCAATTTTCCCAACACCATTTGTTGAAGAGACTGTCTTTTTTCCATTGGACATTCTTTCCTGCTTTGTCGAAGATTAGTTGACCATAGAGTTGAGGGTCCATTTCTGGGCTCTCTATTCTGTTCCATTGATCTATGTGTCTGTTTTTGTGCCAGTATCATACTGTCTTGATGATGACAGCTTTGTAGTAGAGCTGGAAGTCTGGAATTGTGATGCCGCCGGCTTTGCTTTTCTTTTTCAACATTCCTCTGGCTATGCGGGGTCTTTTCTGGTTCCATACAAATTTTAGGATTATTTGTTCCATTTCTTTGAAGAAAGTGGATGGTATTTTGATGGGGATTGCATTGAATGTGTAGATTGCTCTAGGTAGGATTGACATCTTCACAATATTTGTTCTTCCAATCCATGAGCATGGAACGTTTTTCCATTTCTTTGTGTCTTCCTCAATTTCTTTCATGAGTATTTTATAGTTTTCTGAGTACAGATCCTTTGCCTCTTTGGTTAGATTTATTCCTAGGTATCTTATGGTTTTGGGTGCAATTGTAAATGGGATCGACTCCTTAATTTCTCTTTCTTCTGACTTGTTGTTGGTGTATAGGAATGCCACTGACTTCTGTGCATTGATTTTATATCCTGCCACTTGACTGAATTCCTGTATGAGTTCTAGCAGTTTTGGGGTGGAGTCTTTGGGATTTTCCACATAAAGTATCATATCATCTGCAAAGAGTGAGAGTTTGACTTCTTATTTGCCAATTTGGATGCCTTTGATTTCTTTTTGTTGTCTGATTGCTGTGGCTAGGACTTCCAATACTATGTTGAATAGCAGTGGTGATAGTGGACATCCCTGCCGCGTTCCTGACCTTAGGGGGAAAGCTCTCAGTTTTTCCCCATTGAGAATGATATTCGCTGTAGGTTTTTCATAGATGGCTTTTATGATATTGAGGTATGTACCCTCTATCCCTATACTCTGAAGAGTTTTGATCAAGAAAGGATGCTGTACTTTGTCAAATGCTTTTTCTGCATCTATTGAGAGGATCATGTGATTCTTGTTTTTTCTTTTGTTAATGTATTGTATCACGTTGATTGATTTGCGGATGTTGAACCAACCTTGCAGCCCAGGGATAAATCCGACTTGGTCGTGGTGAATAATCCTTTTAATGTACTGTTGGATCCTATTGGCTAGTATTTTGGTGAGAATTTTTGCATCCATGTTCATCAGGGATATTGGTCTGTAATTCTCCTTTTTAATGGGGTCTTTGTCTGGTTTTGGGATCAAGGTAATGCTGGCCTCATAAAATGAGTTTGGAAGTTTTCCTTCCATTTCTATTTTTTGGAACAGTTTCAGAAGGATAGGTATTAATTCTTCTTGAAATGTTTGGTAGAATTCCCCTGGGAAGCCATCTGGCCCTGGGCTTTTGTGTTTTGGGAGATTTTTGATGACTGCTTCTATTTCCTTAGTGGTTATAGGTCTGTTCAGGTGTTCTATTTCTTCCTGGTTCAGTTTTGGTAGTTGATACATCTCTAGGAATGCATCCATTACTTCCAGGTTATCTAATTTGTTGGCATAGAGTTGCTCATAATATGTTCTTATAATTGTTTGTATTTCTTTGGTGTTGGTTGTGATTTCTCCTCTTTCATTCATGATTTTGTTGATTTGGGTCATTTCTCTTTTCTTTTTGATAAGTCTGGCCAGGGGCTTATCAATCTTGTTAATTCTTTCAAAGAACCAGCTCCTAGTTTCGTTGATCTGTTCTACTGTTCTTTTGGTTTCTATTTCATTGATTTCTGCTCTGATCTTTATTATTTCTCTTCTCCTGCTGGGTTTAGGCTTTATTTGCTGTTCTTTCTCCAGCTCCTTTAGGTGTAGGGTTGTGTACTTGAGACCTTTCTTATTTCTTGAGAAAGGCTTGTATTGCTATATACTTTCCTCTTAGGACTGCCTTTGCTGTATCCCAAAGATTTTGAATAGTTGTGTTTTCATTTTCATTGGTTTCCATGAATTTTTTTAATTCTTCTTTAATTTCCTGGTTGACCCATTCATTCTTCAGTAGGATGCTCTTTAGCCTCCATGTATTTGAGTTCTTTCTGACTTTCCTCTTGTGATTGAGTTCTAGTTTCAAAGCATTGTGGTCTGAAAATAGGCAGGGGATGATCCCAATCTTCTGGTACCGGTTGAGACCTGATTTATGACCCAGGATGTGATCTATTCTGGAGAATGTTCCATGGGCACTAGAGAAGAATGTGTATTCCGTTGCTTTGGGATGGAATGTTCTGAATATGTCTGTGAAGTCCATTTGGTCCAGTGTGTCATTTAAAGTCTTTATTTCCTTGTTGATCTTTTGCTTAGACGATCTGTCCATTTCAGTGAGGGGGGTGTTAAAGTCCCCCACTATTATTGTATTGTTGTCGATGTGTTTCTTTGCTTTTGTTATTAATTGCCTTATATAATTGGCTGCTCCCATGTTAGGGGCATAGATATTTACAATTGTTAGATCTTCTTGTTGGATAGACCCTTTAAGTATGATATAGTGTCCTTCCTCATCTCTTATTACAGTCTTTGGTTTAAAATCTAATTTGTCTGATATAAGGATTGCCACCCCAGCTTTCTTTTGGTGTCCATTAGCATGGTAAATGGTTTTCCACCCCCTCACTTTCAATCTGGGGGTGTCTTTGGGTCTAAAATGAGTCTCTTGCAGACAGCATATCGATGGGTCTTGTTTTTTAATCCAATCTGATAGCCTGTGTCTTTTGATTGGGGCATTTAGCCCATTTACATTCAGGGTAACTACTGAAAGATAGGAGTTCAGTGCCATTGTATTGCCTGTAAAGTGACTGTTACTGTATATTGTTTGTGTTCCTTTCTGGTCTATGTTGCTTTTAGGCTCTCTCTTTGCTTAGAGGACCCCTTTCAATATTTGTTGTAGGGCTGGTTTCGTGTTTGCAAATTCCTTTAGTTTTTGTTTGTCCTGGAAGCTTTTTATCTCTCCTTCAATTTTCAATGACAGCCTAGCTGGATATAGTATTCTTGGCTGCATATTTTTCTCATTTAGTGCTCTGAATATATCATGCCAGTCCTTTCTGGCCTGCCAGGTCTCTGTGGATAAGTCTGTTGCCAATCTAATGTTTCTACCATTGTAGGTTACATATCTCTTCTCCCGAGCTGCTTTCAGGATTTTCTCTTTGTCTCTGAGACTCATAAGTTTTACTATTAGATGTCGGGGTGTTGACCTATTTTTATTGATTTTGAGAGGGGTTCTCTGTGCTTCCTGGATTTTGATGCCTGTTTCCTTCCCCAAATTAGGGAAGTTCTCTGCTATAATTTGCTCCATTATACCTTCTGCACCTCTCTCTCTTTCTTCTTCTTCTGGGATCCCAATTATTCTAATGTTGTTTCGTCTTATGGTATCGTTTATCTCTCGAATTCTGCCCTCGTGATCCAGTAGTTGTTTATCTCTCTTTTTCTCAGCTTCTTTATTTTCCATCATTTGGTCTTCTATCTCGCTGATTCTTTCTTCTGCCTCATTTATCCTAGCAGTTAGCGCCCCCATATTTGATTGCACCTCATTGATAGCCTTTTTGATTTCTACTTGGTTCGATTTTAGTTTTTTTACTTCTCCAGAAAGGGTTTCTCTAATAACTTCCATGTTTTTTTCAAGCCCAGCTAGTATCTTTAAAGTGATGATTCTGAACTCTAGATCTGACATCGTACTAATGTCCGTATTGAGTAGGTCCCTGGCAGTCGGTACTACCTCTTGTTCTTTTTGTTGAGGTGATTTTTTCCGTCTTGTCATTTTGTGCAGAGGAGAATAGATTAATGAGAGAACAAAATGCTAGCAGGGTAACAACGTCCCCAGAAAATATACTCTAAACAAATCAGAAAAGACCTGAAGCAGTGGGAAAAGAAAGGGAAAGAGAGAAAAAAGAAAAGGAAAGAAAAAAAGAAAAAAGATAAAGATAAAGATAAAAACAAACAAAAGCAGAACAAAACAAAACAAAACAAAAACAGAATGTGATCAAATATGATCAGGCTGGATTATAGATCAGTGCCACACACTAGATTTTGGGTGTATTTTGGTCTGTTAAAAGAAAGTCCCTCCCAAAATTTTAAAGAAAGAAAAACTTATATATGTACAAAAATAAGGGTTGATATGATGAAGGGATGGAATATGACTGTAAAGATGGAAATTATAAAAAATTTTAAAAAAGGATTTGATAAGTTGTTTGAAAAAAGAAAGAAGAGGATTAAAAAAAAAAAAAAGAAAGAAAGAAAAAAGGGAGAGAATGTGATCAGGCAGGGGAGTAGAAAAAAACCATACACTAGAGATTTAGAGTATATTTTGATCTGTTAGAAGAAACTATCTCAAGATTTTAAGGAGAGAACAACTTATATATATATGCCAAAAATACGGGTAACTACTATGAAGGGATAGAATATGACTTTAAAAATGAAAAATAAAAATGTTTTTTTTTTTAAAAAAGGGATTGATAAGATGTTGGTTGAAAAAGGGAAAAAGAAAAATTCAAAAAAAAAAGAAAAAAGGAAAAAAGAAAAAAAGACAGTTAAAAAAAATAATTAACTTTGAAAGACTAAAGAATCATGGTAAAAAAGCCATGAATTCTATGTGCAGTGTTCCCCTAGCGCTGGAGTTCTGCCGTTCTCATTGATCGGTAAACTTGGTCTTGGCTGGCTGTTCTTGCTGATCTTCTGGGGGAGGGGCCTGTTGCCGTGGTTCCCAAACGTCTTTGCCGGAGGCAAAATTGCCCCGCCCTTGCCGGTCCGGGCTAAGTAATCTGCTCGGGTTTGCTCTCCGGAGCTTTTGTTCCCTGCAAGCTCTCCGTACAGCTTTGGAGGCGGAGAGTGAAAATGGTGGCCTCCCAGTCTCCGCCCCGGCGGAGCCGAGAACTCGGGGTCCCGCTCCTCAGCGAGCCCCCAGAGAAAAGCAGTCAGTCACTCCCGTCTCCCCGGTCTCCCGCCGCACTCCGCGCTCACCCGGCCTGTGACCGTGCCTTTCTATCTGGCACCCGACCCCGGGTGGAGTCTCCAAACCCAGCAGATCCCCGCGGTGCGCTCCCGCACCTCTCCTCCCGGGGGAAGAAGGTGAGTCTCCCCGGATCTGCCGCTTGTTGGGTCCCTGCTGGAGGAGCTGTGGCCCAACTGTGCCACGGATCACGGTTTATAGCAACCCCGAGCTGAGAGCCCGCGCCTGGGCTCCGTCTCTCCAGCCGGCTTCCCTGCTCCGATACCTGGGAGCTCTGCCGCACTCAGGCACCCCCGGTCTTTCTGTGACCCAGAGGGTCCTGAGACCACACTGTCCCGCGAGGGTTCCACCCCCCACTTCGCCACCAGAGTGACGTCCCTCAGCGGAGCAGACTTCTAAAAGTTCCGATTTTGTGCTCCGTGGCTCTATCACTTGCCAGAAGCGGCCGACGGAGGCCCCTCCCCCGCCGTCTATCCTCCCGAATATCGCCTCGGATTCACTTCTCCGCACGTCCTACCTTCCAAAAAGTGGTCGCTTTTCTGTTCAGAGAGTTGTTGCTCTTCTTTTCTTTGATCTCCTGTTGAGTTTGTAGGTGTTCAGAATGGTTTGATCCCTATCCAGCTGAATTCCTGAGAGGAGACGAAATCCAGGTCTCCTACTCCTCCGCCATCTTGCTCCCTCATCTGTTTTGTTTCTTAAATTCCATACATAAGGGAAGTCATATGATATTTGTCTTTCTCTGACTTATTTCACTTAGCGTAATACCCTCTAGTTCCATCCACATCGTTGCAAATGGCAAGATTTCATTCTTTTTGATGGCCAAGTAATATTCCTGTGTGTGTGTGTGTGTGTGTGTGTGTGTGTCTGTGTGTGTACCATATCTTCTTTATCCATTCATCTGTCAAAGGACATCTGGGCTCGTTCCATATTTTGGCTATTGTGAACACTGCTGCTATAAACATTAGGGTGCAGGTGCCCCTTCTGATCACTATGTTTCTATCCTTTGGATAAATGCCTAGTAGTGAGATTGCTGGGTGATAGGTAGCTCTATTTTCAACTTTTTGAGGAATCTCAATACTGTTTTCCACAGTGGCTGCACCAGCTTGCATTCCCACCAACAGTGTAGGAGGGTTCCCCTTTCTCCACATCCTCTCTAACATCTGTTGTTTCCTGACTTGTTAATTTTAGCCATTCTGACTGGTGTGAGGTGGTGGTTTTCATTTGTATTTCCCTGATGCCAAGTGATGTTGAGCATGTTTTCATATGTCTGTTGGCCATTTGTATGTCTTCTTTGGAGAAATGTCTGCTCATGTCTTCTGCCTATTTCTTGACTGGATTATGAGAATGACTCTGTTCTTACAGGACTCACTTGGCTCATTAGCAGCACTCTTCCAACTCATATGCTGATGTGGATCATCTGCAATTTTTTTAAACTGTAGCTTTTTTTCTCATTATGACAATAGTACATGCTTAATGGAGAAAATCTGGGAAAAAACAGGTCTGAATCACAAACATAAACAAATGAAAGTAACCTGTATTCTTAGCAGTCAGGAAAGAAAGGCTCAAAATTTTGAATTTTGATATATTTCCTTCTGATATTTTTTCAAAATAAATGCCTATGACATATACAGTTTGCAGTTTTAACGGGATTGTACTGTACAATTTGTTTTATAACCTTATTTTTGCCCTTTGTCTCATTGAGTCCTGTGGGTAGACTGTGGTTTCCAGTCTTCCTCCTGGGCTGCCGAGACTGCTTTACACAAGTCCTTTCCCATTGGCCTCATGATCTAGCTGAGGCTGGACCCAGTGCCCTAGGTCTCCATGGACAGAAAGCCTCCATTAGCTACTCTGACTCCTGCTTGATTCCCTGAGGAGCCCAGGATGGAGTATTCCAATAGGTTAATTTTTCAAAATATACAAAAACTTGCTTTGGCCTGCTAAACAGCTCCAAATACAGCTGGAAGTATGTGTAAGGGCTTCTGTGGGTTTGGAAGAAGGGTGTTTACAACTCTGGGGCTTCAGAGGGTGTGTTAGAAGAGAACACTGAGTGTAACACATGTGAATAAAGGCGAATTCTCAGCCCAATTTGTGGTGGGCAGACATGGTTACATGAAATGTAGGATGCTGCCACCTAGCCAGACCATGCCTGGTCCTCTCCACCCCCAACGCCCACCCCAGCAGTCCCAACGGAGGCTTAGCTTTCCCCTCTTTGGGGATAAGAACCATTAGATGGGCCTTGAGAGGAGGAGTTGGTTGTCCAGGTGGTATGTGTGGGGGCAAGGGGCAGTGACAGTGATGCACGTCTGCCCCTATAAGTTAATGTTCCCATTCACCAGGTACATTTGGCTGGACCAAAAAATTCCCCTTCTGCTGAGGGAGAGACCTTTTGTTTCCTTCTCCTAAGAATCAGGAAGCAATTGATTATCTTTTCACACTAACAAGCACCAGGAAGCAGTAAACATTTCTTTTACTAGTTTTCTTATGGATACATTTGTTGACCTACTCCCCAAATTCATCATAACGTGTGCTGATAACAGCAAGAGAGAAGCAAGGGGAGAGAGATTTTTCCAACTGGTAACACATGAATAATGGCATCTCTACTTTTCCTTTACTTAAAAAATAAAATGTACTGTCTACAAATACGGAAGATGACAGGAGTGTATGCATAGATAATTATATGAATTTAGCTATCCATTTGTCTAGGGAAATCAGCTCTGTTTCAAAGAAAATTAAAAAACAATGCTTTCTCAGAGTACTTTTCTCCTGTTGATCACCTTCTGATTGTTGACAGTGAGGTTTGCCAATTTCTTTTTCCCAGAAACTTTGTGCTCATGTCAGGATTCTCTCCAGCAGTGTTCCTGCAAAGGTATTGATTGTTCTTTCCCTCAGTAAAAGAACAGCCAAGCCCACCTTCAGCGAGGCCACTCTAGCTCTAGAATGATCAAACATTCTGCCATTTACACACTATGTGGTTCTGGGCAAGTCACACCAACTTCATGAGCCAGACTCCTCACCTGCAAGATGGGGATGAAGCTCTCTACCTCACCGGGGTGTGGTGTGGACAAAATGAGTCCTGATTGTGAGTGCAGAGAAAAGCAACAGTATTACTGTTGTCCTCTCCCCCAGAACAGAAGGATAAAAACAGTCCCTAACCACTTATGAGCATGTGATGTTTGCCAGGCATCTAACCTGCTTGTTCTTGTTTAATCCTTGGAATGTCAGAACAATGTGATGAGGTGAGCATTACAAACTCACTCTGCAGATGAGAAAAATGAGAGATTTAGGGATTCTTTTCATTACAAATGAAAGAGCCAGAATGTGAGGTCTGATGAATGGATCATCTCCAGTACTGCACCAGAGTTCTTCCTTCTAGGGAAGTCTTGTTTTCTGATATATCCTAAACAAGCGTGTGTGTGTGTGTGTATTTTACCACTTGGGAGTAAAATATGAGTAAACATTAGGCACAGAAATACTCCTCTTTCCCCATAAGGTGACACTGCTGTGCTGTTTCCCTCATCTCTGCACTACAGAGCAGGTGGAAACCAAGCACTGTCCTAGGTTCCTTTGTCATGGTGGAAGGCTCCCTTCCAGAACAGAAGAAGCCAGAGGGCTGGGTGCCTGAGCATCCTCTGCCCTTCAGAGGCATCTGACCACTCAGTCCCTTGCTATACAAACTTAGAAGCTCACTGGAGAAGTGGCATCACCCCCTGCAAGCAGCATCTAGCCCACTCAGAGAGTGGTGAGGTAGCCCTGGGAGATGGTCCTTCTCCACCTTATCAACACATACTGCCTGTCAGCTGCCCCTGCTTCTGAAAACAGCCTATTTATTTTCATTACTTTACTAACATATGGTTCTCTCTCTGCCACAACAATGCTCTGTGAACCTTTTCTTTGAATCCCTGAATTCCTTCTTGGGCTACGTTCTGTGCTAGAAGCTGGGGACTTAGTGGTGGCCAAAACCGGCTGCATGAGGAGTGTCACACTCTCCGATCAGGAGAAAAGACATTATAAAACATATCCCAAATTAGTATTTGTCGGAGGTCTCTGTGCAGGTAAGAGAAGTACAGAACACCATGCAGTCACAAGACCAGGGCCACATAGATCCTCAGAGCCTCACTTTCCTCATCTTTAAAACTGGTACTACAGTTTCTTGTCCTGCCGATAATACCAGATTGTTCTGAGAGTCAAATTATAAAGTGCTTTGCAGCCTTTAAATGTCTTATAAATGCCTTTTTTTTTTTTTTAAGAGAGAGGGAGGGCACACAGGGGGATGGGTGGGGGGAGGAGCAGAGGAGGAGGGAGAGGGAGGGGAAAGAATTGAGCTGACTCATTGCTGAGCACAGAGCCTGATGTGGGGCTGGATCTCAGGACCCTGAGATCATGACCTGAGCCAAAACCAAGAGTCGGACACTTAACCGACTGAGCCACCCAGGTGCCCCTTATAAATGTTCTTTTTATGCTTTTTAATAGGAATAATTATTAGGATACCTAAATTATGAAAAAGCATATTACCCTAATTGATTATAAAATAAATCACATTTAAAATTTTTTTCTACCTTCTCTACACACAGACTAAATAATTCCACTCCCACTTTCTAATCATTTGTATAGATGTGGATAAAGCTGTTCCTGGACAAAACTGGTAGGTGGGGGGAGTGAGGGGTCATAGGCAGTGAGGGCCAGAGGTGACAGGAGATTGCTCAAGAGAACATCCCTTGATGTCTACTATCCGTGCGCATCTCGCAACTGCTTTACAAGATGGGTGTTCTTTTCCCTGTTTTCTGATAAGGAAGCAGTTTTTAGGGTTTTCATTGACCTTGTGAAGGCCACTCAGCGGGTAGGTAGCACAGCCATCAGCATCTGGAGCCCTGCTCTCCAGCCAGGCCCAGAAACCTCCCAGGAATAGGAGCTTTGCTGCCTTTCTGCCCCCTGGAGGTGCTTATGGAGCTCACACTTTCTTGGTTTAAAAAAAGTAATCCGACTGACACGCACTGAAGGTGTTTTTGACTTAGCTGTGAGTTCCCCATCCCAGTGCAGAGCTCCTTGAAAATGGAAACTCCTTTTTGTGATTGGTTTTTAATACTATGAAGCTTCTAGAAGGTATGCAATACAAAATTTTAAACTGAACTAAATGACCCCTCTCGATGTCATTTCCATTATCAAAAATGACTCCGGAACGGCACTGGCTCCCTTTGGCAGTATTTCAGAGGACAGAAAGTCTAGAGAAGCAATTAATGGTATGCATTCTGGAGTCTATGGGGGCACCCTCAAATCTGGCTCCCTACTCCACTGACTCGTAATTCTTGCTGAGGCTGGAGCTCTTTTCTGGAAGGCACTTCTCCAAGCTCTACATCTGGCCTTACTCTGATTCTTGGTGAGCACAATGAGGCCCGAGCTCTGCAGCCTGCCAGGATACAGGGAAGTACTTCCCATTTGCTTTCTTTCCTCAGAAAAACCATTCGGTGAAGGGAATTAAAAAATGTAGCAGACACGTGCATTTTTTTTTTTTTTTTGGTAGCAGCAAAGTCTGGGATATATGCCCTTCTATAGCAATTAGGCTTCTCATCCGTTCACTTCAATCTCCAGTAATATCTTACACCTTGACATAATTTCTGATGTGACATTTTCCTACATAGATGCAAGGTAAGGTACTGCTTCTCACTTTGCATTTGAGAGGAAGTTGTTATGGCAGCTTGGAAGATACAGGAAAATAAGTCATCTTTGCATGATTTATTCCCAAAGCCCATTATAACAAAAAGCCCCTGATAATTCAAGTTCATATTAAATTTCTGCCATTCAGAGAAAGAACAATTTGGGCAAATAAGTGCTCATTAAAATTTATTTACAGGGAATATTTTCCATTAGGGTGTTTCATTATTTAAGAAGAAAATAGAAGCCTATGTAGTAATGCATAATGCTCACACCAATATGGCATTTTAGATAAATTACATTTGGATAAAGATGAACGTGTTTCGGTTTGGAAGGCTGATTGATTCTAGCAGCTACTGTAGTTGCATAATTATAAGCCAGGTTGAAAGAAGTTACTAAAAATCAAGGATGAGCCCAAAGAAATCCACCAACATGCCAATACAAAATTATTCCATGCTGGTCTAATTTTTGTTCCCTTTGAACTGAGGTTTTGGGCCTCCAAACAGGTGGAGTGGGCCCATGTGCATTACTGAGTCTGGGGTGGTTAAGGGGACAGAAAGGTAGTTTAAGGAGTGAATAGGGAATAGTGGGCACCCTCAAGAATATAGGCCCTAACTCAGGACATCGCATTTCATTATTTTTAAGGCAAAGGAAGGATGACTTGGGCCATATTTGGGGCATGACTCACCAAGGAGCAGCCGTGAAGTTAACGTGATCACACATCTCTGCAAGAGCTGTGTTTTCCACTAGGAACTGTGGCTTAGTAACCGTTTTTCCCACAGCCTCCCAGCAAGTTCTATGGACGCCCACTTTCTGCATCAAGGCCCTCCGCCCAGACACCTTGGAAGGTTTAGCTTTGTCTCTGAATAGGTTCTGATACCAATTCGTGTGTGCATGTGTGTGTGTGTGTGTATTCCCACACCAGCAAGCAATTCTTGTGTGTGTGTGTGTGTGTGTGTGTGTGTGTGTGTAGTGGGGGGGATTCCCACACCAGCAAGCAATTCTCTGGACACCAGCAGGGGGTCCTACAATTCAACTCAATTCTGACACCATCTACCTGGAGACAGCATCAGATTTCACAGGTTAGGGGCTCAGTCCTATAAGACTGCCCCCCTTAAGGCCCCTTTAGACACCAGTTGCTAGCTCAGGCTATTATCTGTATTACTGACTGACTGGCTATAAATTGGAGGTTCCCAAAAGCCCCTCCAGTTTGATTACTTTGCTAGAGTGACTCATAGAACTCTAGAGAAACATTTTCCAGATTACCAGTTTATTATAAACAGATGTGACTCAGGAAGAGCCAGACAGAAGAGATACAGAGGGCAAGATGTGGAGAGAGGGCGCGGAGCCTCTGTGCCTTCTCCAGGGGTGTCCCTCTCCTAGTGCCTCCACGTGGTCACCACCCTGGAAGCTCTCTGAACCCAGGTCTGTTGGTTTTTGGTGGAGGCGTCATTACATAGGCATGACAGATTACATCATTGGCACTGGTGACTGACTCAACCCCTAGCCCCTCTCCCCGCCTCGGAGGTTGGGGGGACCAGCTGCTGAAAGTTTCAACCCTCAAATCATGTGGCTCTCCTGGCAACCAGCCCCCATCCTTAGGTTACCTAAGGGCTTTCCAAAAGTCACCTCGGTAACATAATAATAGACACCTCTGTCACCCTTTGCACAAGAAATTCCAAGGGTTTTCGTAGCTGTGAGCCAGGACAAGCTTGAGGACCAAATACAGATTTCTCAGGGACTATCACAGTCTCAAACTCTCCATCTCCCAGCCAGGTTTCCTCAGGGAGCCCCCGTTCCACCTCCACCTCTCCCGGCCTGGAGCATCCTTTGCACACAGTGACCATGCTTACTCATCTTCTGTGGTTCCCGCTACTGGAATCCCCACAAGTTTTACAAACCCTCACTTTATGTCTACCTTGCTTACCAATTCCAACTTGCACTCCTTCTCCCTCTTCAGCCCAAATGACTGCATGCTGCTAAGCCAGAAGAAAGAGTGACCACAGCATGGGTGGAGGGAAGACATGATCAACCTATTGTTTTGGGACCTGGACCAAGGGAGTCCATTAACTGCTTTAAGCCTCAATTTCATCATTTAAGAAATGGGCATAAAACATACCTTTCAGGGAAATTCTGGAAATGAAATAATGTGTATGAAAAGGCAAGCAAGTTGCTATCAATTCAACAAATATTAATTAAGTCATGTTTTATGTGCTGTGTAGGACACAGTGTTTCCTGGTCCTTGTTTTCATTATACTCATTGTCTGCTATCTGGAATGTGGCTGGAAGTCAATTAATAGTAACTGAGAGTGACACTACCAAAAAACAAGTATTTTCTTTATTCTACATATTAAATTAAATGCCTAACTTTTTCTTTACACAACTTTGCATATGATCAACATTTATTTAATATTCTAAGCAGGCTGCCTGCAATAGTTTAGAACTTTTGAATGCCAAGGGCCAAATCAGATTCTTATCTCATACAAAGAAGCATTTGGTGAAAGCTTCTGATGGATTTCAACCTTATGTCACTTAGCATATATTAGGAGCAAGTCTCATCCCATTCATCAAGTGATGTCCAACATGATTAAGATATGAAATATGTACTTACCCAACTGAAATAGTTGCTAGTAAGTTAAAAATCGGTATCATTCTTCTTCATGTTATTTGCCAAATTAAGTAATTGCTGGATAACTTGAACTTCAACAGTAATTGCCAAGAGTTGTAAGACCTACAAGGTAAAATGAATTTTAGTTCTAGACAGACCACCAGTACTTTCCTTTTTTTTGGTCCTACATTTTTTTTTTAACATCATTTATCATATTTACCTAAGTGGCTCTGATTCCTCAGGGAAATAAAATTGATAGTAAGCTTTAGAAATGCACTTAGAGAAGCAGAAAAGAGGAAATCAAGATATTTAATTTTTCCCAAGATATTTCTGGAAAAACTGGAGCTCTAATTCCAATGTTGTTCGTTGATTTTTCCTCATATTTATATGTTGCCATCCTAGTGAGGGCCCCAATTTTGCATTCTCATGGTCTTTCACTGGAGTCAGACTTGGGGGTGGGGAATAATAATGGGGATAATCCAGGACCTGTCCTGCAGTGAAGATTAGTGACATGTTATGGAGCCAAGACATGCTTGGGCTTTAGAGCATCTTCAGACCCCTATATCTTCAGGTACCAATCTCCTAACCAATACATGTTTAGTTTTGATTTTAAAGCCTTAACTTCAGAACTCAGATTGAGTTTTATTCTCACATGAGATGCTCATTAAAGTCAAGTGTTATTTATTTTATTCTTATGCAATTGTTACTTTCGATTCAACTGCGGAACTTCACTTTCATCCTTATTCATGTTCAATTTAGTTCACCTCATTGTGAACAAAGACATAATGGGGGATTAACACAATGGATGAGTGTATGTTTTTGTTTATAATAAACTTTTATTTCCCTTCAATCCTGAGACTTTCTATGACTATATCTTCTTTTTATGGCTGCATGGCTGGAAAAGGAAATATAGATGTAGCCATTGTTCCACCCAGAACCACAGAGAAAGCATAGCTGGTATAACTTAGCAATGGTGAAGTTAAACAATGTTGGTTCCCTATCACCAATCATGTATGCTTCAAGTTCACTTACATAAGAGAAACTTTAACTGTTTATAGTTTATAGGGACCAGATACAGAATATTATCATTTCCTCAAAAAAATTAGTATTTTAAAAACACATGATCAACCAGGGCATTCAGTTGAGATCCCATAAAGTCAATGTCATTTGGGTAAAGATATATGTGTTAGGACAAGATTGTAGCAGATCCAACCTAACAAAACATAAAAGTGGGCTTCACCAGGAACAAAACGATCTGTTGGTATTTTAACTGCACCTAGGACAAAAGCCAACACTCTTTAGAGGAAGATAACATAATATGGTGTCTCATTCACAATGTCCAGCATGCAATAAAAAAGTTACCATACATGATAAGAAGTGTCCAATTATAAATAAAATAGTCAACAGAAACAGACCTAGAGATGATCCAGATTTGTCAGGCAAGGACTTTAAAAAACTGGGTACTATATAAAATAGAAGATAAGATGAATGTAAAATTGAATATTTCAATGGAAACTTATGATCTATAAAAAGAATAAAATCAATATCCTAGAAATAACAAAATACAGTATTTGAAGTAAGGAACTCATCCAATGGGTTTAATGGCAGAATGAACACAAAAGAAGACAGAATTAATAAATCTGAATAAATATCAAAGCATAGGTCAATGTACAACGAACAAAGAACTACAACAACAACAACAACAAACCCCAGAAGTGAACAAAAAGGAAATGTGGGACACTGTCAACAAGTCTAACGTATGTATCATTGGAAAACCAGAGAGGAAAAAAGATGTACAAAAATTATATTTCAAGAAATAAGAGCCAAGACTTCCAAATCTGATGACAGGACATTACTCTATTGATTAAGAACCTCAATTAACACCAAGCCAAACAGCTACAGAGAACACCACACTCAGGTACATTATATTTAAACTGCCAAACACCAAAGATAAAGAGAAAACCTTAACAGTATTTGAGTTTTGTGTGTATTTTGTTGTTGCTATGGTTACCTCTAGTAGTAGAGCTAGGTGTGATTTTGTTGTTGCTATGGTTACGTTTTGTTCCATAGGGGAGGAGGATGTGGGTGGGGATTTAGGCCTTTTGTACCACCCCATCCTCCATCTTTCTTGTAAGTACCCAGTGATGTCCATGAAGAATAACCTGTGAATTTGTACAAACTCCCTTTGCATCTGAAAACCTCAGCTTGCCTATCCCTGGTCTTTAGCAAGTCATAAAAATTTTTAGCTGAAATTTGACCCACTTGTTTGGCTTATATGGGTTGGCTTGGTGAAGAAATTAGAATGATCTCCTTATTCAAGGTCTAGTGTTTATATCAAGTTTTCTCGGACTGTGGGAACCTCAACCTATGATGGGGAAAGGAATATTTGGCCAACCTTGTCCATGGTGTTAGTTCTGCTGGTCTAAACTCACTGTCTGCACTCAGCCCCAAAGCTGGGCAATTATTGCATTTGGATTGTTCCTTTTTTGGGGAGCAAAGAGCTGTGGGTCCAAGCTGTTGATCCATTCCTAAAACTACGTATTTATTTTATCAAATCTTATACTCTTTAAAATTCAGTGTGATAATCTATTAAATTCCCTATGGAACTTCATAATCTGTGGATACATGTGGAGCAGAAGGAATCTTCCTAGACCCTTAACAGATACATATGCTTTTAATATGAATTGGCCAAAACCACAACTCACACTGGCTGAAGCATGACAACTGGTCTTCCTGGAGGAAGTGCACTTGTAAGATTTGAGGTCCAAACTTTAGGATAGTTAATTTAAAAAGATCATAAGGGTGGAAAGTATTTATTATGGGGGAGGAGGGATCCCTTTTACCATAATACCAGAACTTGTTGGTTGCTTATTCAAAAGCCATTACCCCCAATTTGCTTTTTTAAAGACCCTAGGTTTTTCTCAGGTACCTTCCTTTCTTGTTATCATGAGCGTCTTCATTAAGCCTATCATGGTATTAATTCCCCTTGTCAGGGACCGGTTTAGGAATGGATATGGGAAAAATTATGACAGGGAGGTGTATGTGTATGGAGGATAAGAGTGCTGGGTGGTTTGCTAAGATTGTGTGTGTGTGTGTGTGTGTGTGTGTGTGTAGATATTGTGAAAGTAGAGCTGCTTCTTTCATTGGATTTTGTTGTTTTTTATGACACCTGGGATGGTGGCAGCCAATCTATGTCCTAGCAGAGTAGCAAGAGAGAAAGAACAGAGCTCCTTGATGATGATGGTAAGACACTGAAATACGAATTAAGCAGTCACATTAACAATCCAAGCAATTATAAGGGATGGGGTGACTGGGTGATGGACACTGGGGAGGGTATGTGCTCTGGTAAGCGCTGTGAATTGTGCAAGACTGTTGAATCTCAGATCTGTACCTCTGAAACAAATAATGCAATATATGTTAAGAAAGAAAAAAAGAAGAAGAAGAATGTAGCAGGAGGGGAAGAATGAAGGGGGGGAAATCGGAGGGGGAGAAGAACCATGAGAGACGATGGACTCTGAAAAACAAACTGAGGGTTCTAGAGGGGAGGGGGGTGGGAGGATGGGTTAGCCTGGTGATGGGTATTGAGGAGGGCGCGTTCTGCATGGAGCACTGGGTGTTATGCACAAACAATGAATCATGGAACACTATATCTAAAACTAATGATGTAATGTATGGGGATTAACATAACAATAAAAAAATTAAAAAAAAAACAATCCAAGCAATTATAAATAAATCAAGAAATGACAGTATCTATAACTTGAAAGTATGTACCAACACTCTAATTTTAATAAGTATCTTGTTTCCTTTAATAATAAAATGAAAACATGTCCCTAGTGAAAAAGAGAAATGTACTACAAAAGTCTATCAACTTCAACATGGGCCTTTCTCTGGACCACAATCTCCCTCTCGTGGGCCCAGTCTTTCTTTACCTCCTCCGAAGTAACCACTGGCCATTGTTGGATATCCTCCTCATTGTTTTACTTTGCATTTAAGTACTAGCATAGGCTTACAATACACATATAGTTTTATTTTACAAAATGGAATCACAGCATATGCATGTATCTTCATAGTGATTTTTCACTTAATGTCTTTAGGTTATATTTCCGATTTACCACATACACTGTATATTTATGTACATAAAAAAAGCAATTCGGTCAGACTCCTAGAAGAGGACTTGCATCAGTGGCTATGCCTATTTAAATTTTGGCTGATATTACCAGATTGCTATCTAAATCAGCTTTAGCAGGTTATGCTCTTAACAAAAGTGTGTGAGAGAAAGCAATTTTATGTTTTATGGAAAACTTTTTGGAGAGCAGAAGACAAACCCAATAAGTTGTTTTCTGATAGGTATCAGATTTTACATTTTTTACACCCAATTCCACTTTTAGAAATTAATCTTATAGAAATAATTACACAGGTAGTCAAAAATATATCATAAGGATGGCAGATACAGCAATATTTATAATTTTGAATTGGAGACCACTAAGTATCTGGCAAACGGCAATTTGTTAAATGAATTATCATATGAAAGGCTGTGTGCTTAAAAAGAGACATTTAATATGTCACATAACCACCCAGCTCAGGGAATGTATGTTCAAAGAACATAAACCCTAAAATCTAATGCTCTTAGTTCCAGCTGTCTTTGGGCAATTCCATGAACATTTACCCCACAGGTAAGGGGTTAATAACTAGCAAATGAGGCAAGAGAATATAGGATTTCAAACATATATTCTCAAATGTTTTCTTGTAGTTCTTTTTTTTTAAAGACAAAAACCTCACAAACTATTTGACCTCAGGACTTAAAAGATGAGTATCAAAATCAGCCAGTAACAATTAAGAAGAAAAATGAACTCAGATGAAAGATGAAAATTTTAAGAAGTGAAAGCAGAAACGTTTGATAGTACACACGACACTAGAACAGACGCTCCCAGTTCCACCCAATATTCATTCCTGTCCTCTCACACAGTAATAGAACTTTGACTTCTTTTTTTTTTTTTCCTGATGGAGAGCTACTCAGGCTGCATTCCTAGTGCTTCCTTGCATCTTGCTGTGGCTCTATGACTAAGTTCTGGCAGATGGGTACATAAAAGTATGGCCAGGAACTTCTGGGAAGGCTAAGAAAGGGGGCTGAATCATTGGCAAACTGATTCTTTCACTTTGTTCTCCTTCTACCTGCTGCTGGCCAGAAACATGAACCTGCTCATTAGAGCTCCAACAGTTATTGTGAATAATAAGGTTCATAAGGATGGAAGCCAGGGGTTGGGAATTGGAGCATGAAGATAAGTCTGGGTCCCTGATGATACCCGGGTGGTGACACACCAGTCCCTAGCTGCACATCTTTGGACCTCTTTTACATGAGAGGGAGATGAAGTGTTCTCTTAAGATACTGCTCCTTGACTTTTTGTAATATGCTACATGTTTTATGTTATATGATACAAAATACCCATTTCATTCTTTAAAAAGACTACAATAAAAAGGGAAATCCCTGGCAAACCTAATAAACAGACATAGAAAATGAATATACAATGTTAGTAATGAAATACAATCTTCAAACTCAGAAAAGCTTAAAGGTTTATATTAAAGCAACTTGTACAAACTTACCATAATAAATTTGGGAAATCTGAGAGAAACAGGTAACTTGTTATCAAAACATAAAATACCTCATTTGACCCAAAAAGAGAGAGAAAATTTGAACAGTCCAATAACTACAGCCAAATTTGGTGGCAGGTTCAGATGGTTTTACCGAGTTTAATCTAAATCCACACATCACGCAATTCCTATGTTATTTTAAATAATTCTAGACCACAGAGAAAGATTAAAGTTCCTGAATTCATGGTATAAAGTGTTGTAAAGATAGCACACAAGAGAAAATAAGATGAATTCCAATTATAAATATAGAAGAAAATATTTCAAATAAATTATTAGAAGTCTGAATCCAGCTATTCATTTATAAAATTATGATATAAACAAATGGGATTGATTTCAGTAATGCAAGGACTTCAGAAATAGGAACTTTATCAACATATTTCATTACAACAACAAACTAAAGGATAACAATAAATGCTGAAAGCTATTCAATAAATTCTAGAGCTACGGTGAATAACTACAAGGAGAGTAGCATTAGAACGAAGCCACTTAAGCAAATGTTATTTACTGAAGATAGCAAACACTATTTTAAAAGGTGTAATATTAAAGCCATTTACTATTAAAAACTGGCATCAGTACTAATCACTTCTCATATTTACTCATTTAATCTTCCCGTTGGCCCTTTGAGGAAAATTATTCATACCCCCATTTTAAAGACAGAGAGCGAGGCAGAAAGCGGTTAAGGTAACTTACTCAAACTAGCTAGCAGTGAGCCAGGATCTGTACTCAGGCAATCTGGTTCCAGAATTTTTTCCCCATCCAAGCGGGTTTATTTGGTCTCCCGCACACTCAGGCCCGCATCCCCAGGAGGCCGGCCACGACTGCTCGGCCTGCAGCTTCACTCGCATGGGAGTGGAGTCGGCGCCGTCTGCGAGCTTCTACCCATTGCCGCAGTCCACCTGTCCTTCGGCATCAGCTTCCGCCCGCGCTCAAGGACGACCCAACGCCCAAGGGGCCAGAGCACCGCATTCTGCACGACGTCGCTCAAGCAAGCCCAGGCCATGGCGCATGCGCAGGGCTCACTGAACGCGGTGAGCCTCACGTGGTGCATGGAGGCGCCTAGCGGCATGAAGCGCACGCGCGTCACGTCTGACATGCGCAATGGCTTTTCCCACCTGGGGCGGGTCCAAGTTATGTTTGACAGTCGTGGTCTTAGGGGTCAGTGACAGGATTCTGAAGCTGGGAAGCGCTTTGTCCTTGTCGTTGCTTGCGGGTTGAGCATCGTCTGGGCAACTCCTCGAGACAAGCTTAGGCATGAAGGGGTTGCGGGAGGGCTCACGAGGGCTGCCCCTGATGCAGGAAGGCGGCACCTGTTCCTGTGCCAAGGGCCACGGCAGCTCTTACTGCTCCTCAGACCCGGCACCCTGCTGCTTTCGTGGGCGTCCAGCTGCCGGCGATCTCCTCCTGCTGGTGCAAAATGTGCTCCAGGATGGCCTCGCGCTTGTGCAGAAAGCCACCCGCGGTGACGACAGGGTAGTGGCAAGGCCGAAGAATTGCAGCCACAGTCGAAGTTCTTGATGGCATTCCGGCTCTATTAGAAGTTCTGGGTCCCGTAGCCTGAGGCCGCCGTGTCCCTCTCATGGTAAGTGTAAACGGCACCTGCAGTGCGGTGCTTGGCTGTGCACGGTCATCCTCACAAAGGACTCCGCGTTTTTTCCTGGCTTTTTCACCTATGCCCCTACCATGGCAAGACACCAGGAAATTTTGTCTCATATTAATTTAGTCAGTTCTCTCTGGTTTGGCATTTTCATACTCTATCTTTTCCCATCCTTTTACTGTTAACCTGTCTATTCTTTATAGTGAAAGTTGGTATTTTGTGGATGACAAATAGTTCTTGCTTTTTATCCTGTTTGACCATCTCTGCCTTTTACTTGCAGTGCTTAGAGAATTTACCATTAATATTAGTATTGGTATGGTTGGGTTTAAATTTCCCATCTTGCTGCGTATTCTGTTGGTTCCATCTATTCTTGGATCCTTCTCCCCTCTTTTC
Source organism: Halichoerus grypus (assembly GCF_964656455.1). Lineage (NCBI taxonomy): Eukaryota > Metazoa > Chordata > Mammalia > Carnivora > Phocidae > Halichoerus > Halichoerus grypus. The sequence continues at coordinate 10,345,600 of NC_135726.1, forward strand.
CTGTCTTCTTTTGGGTTAATACAGGGTTTTTTTTTTTTTCCTGTTTTTGTTTTGTTTTGTTTTTTGTTTGTTTTTTAGAGAGTGAGCACGGGGGGGGGGGGGAAGAAGGGGAGAGGGAGAGAGAGAATCTTAATCAGGCTCCACCTAGCACTGAGCCTGAGGGGCTCTATCTCACCAGCCCAAGATCATGACCTGAGCCAAAATCAAAAGTTGGATGCTTAACTGACTGAGCCACCCAGGCACCCCTGTACAGTAATTTTTTAAATACCAGTGTTCTGATAAGCTATATCCAGATGAATCCAGATGAACATGTATCCAGATGAACAAACTCTGGTCATTATAAAAGAGTTGTTGTTCCAGATATGCAAACTATTTGCCTGGATAGAATGAATTGCAAGAATTTCCTGAAGATAATAGTGAAGTTTTATTAGGTTGCAGTCTTATCTTTTTGCATGGAGCCCTCCAGGAGCAAATAGTTGCATTTTGTTAATTCAGGTCATCATCTCTGTTCTCAGCCCAAATAGCTCAGTTTAACATACTCACAGGGTAGGAGAATGGATAAAGTAAAACATTGTTACACACTTGAATATTATACAGCAGTGAAAATTAAGTAGCATTGTGAATTAACATGAAAGTGATGAATCTCAAAAGCTGAAAAAAGCAAGTTGTTAAAATGAGTACTTACAGTAAGAAATCACTGATGTAAATTCAAGAACACATAAATGGTAAAATTACAAATAAAAACAGAGGAATGGTGAAAACAAAGTTCAGAATAGTTCCACACCCCTTCTTTCACAAGATGAAATAAAAGAAAAATGGGATCAGGAAGTGTCACAGTGAAAGCTTAAATAGTCCTGCCATTTGTTAAGGTAAGTAGCCTATTCATGGTTCTTCGATTTATGCTTGTTTAAACTGTATACATGATATATTTTTTTATTTAAAAAATATTAATTTAAAAGGGCAAAATGCTAAACTTGAATAGTACTCAAAACATACTTTATCACCCTCTTCCCTTTTCCAATCAAGCTTAACTGGCATTCAGCCGCCAGTAAATCGGGGCATTTTCAAATTGCTTGCATACTCCAGCTTACAGTTTTATGTCTGCAAAATAAGGAGAAGCTGTTTTTATGACCAGTAAAGTTCCTTACAGAACTAAAATGCTTTGATTTTATAACTATATTTGAACCTGCCAAGAAAACCCCCAAAACCAAAAAACAAAAGTGGAGTCAAAGTCTATCATTACTCTTATTTTGATCTTTTTTTCCCCCTCTTTTTTTTGGAGCAGCAGCTAATGCAATATGAACAAGAAATGATTTACAATGAACATTGGGGAAAAGAGACTTGATTGTTGAGTTAAAAAAACCCATGAAACTCTACTACATAAACTATGAAAATGATTAAAATAATTTAATAAAGTAGTGAACAAAATATATAAAGTGTTAAGTGCTAAGAAGAAAAACAAGTAACAGATGTGTTAGAGGTTGTCTAGGAAGAGGCTACATAGTTTAAAGGTGATCGGAGAAGGTGTGTCTGCAGAGATATTTAAGCAAGACCTTGAATGATTAGATCTGTCTTGACCAGAGATGGAGGATGAGTGTCAAATCCAAGCTCTAAGATACCCTCCCGGCCAGTGGTTCGTGGGTTCAGAGAAGGTGTTAGATTTAAAGGACCCTCAGGATACATAACTGTTTTCGGGGGAAGGTTGGAAAATACTGGCTTTCAGCTTTCAGCTGTTCTGATTCTGGTGGGCTGGTCCATGGTGAGCCAGAATGGGAGAAAGGAATGGTCTTTGCAAATCTCTGATTTACCTTTGCTTTGGGGGTAGAACAAACCCCGCTACCTAAGCCTGCCGGTTTGGGTTTGGGATCTGTTGGAAACATTGTTTTCCTGCAAGCAAGATGAAAAATTCCAACAGCCCAGTGACCCCCAGGGGCAAACCTTTTGTCCAGCAAAGTAGGTTTTTTGACTTAATTCAATGAGGGAGCGTGTGTGAGGTGGAGCCCTGAAGTATCTCTTGGTAAGAAAGAGCAGGGAGAGTTTTAATTTTTTTTTTTTTATGAGACTTGTGCTCGTGTTATATGATTTTCAGGAAGGGCTAGAGGAAGCAGGAATCATCTCTGACCTGTTGGCTATCACAGTGAGGTGGAAGTTGCAGAGCTGGGCTGGGGACATCTTTTGTGAAAAAATCAGTAGCCCTCAAAGAAGAGGGTCATTATGATATCCTACAGCTGCAGCATGACCTTTGGAGAAATACTCTTTAATGTTAACTTTGCAGTTGGCTTTATTGTGTCTGTTATCACAATCTGGTTAATGGCAGGCCTGATATTTAATACCTCAGAGAAAAAGTGTAAAATGTTCCTGACATTTTTAGGAAATCAGGGCTGTGATCAATAGCGTTTTTAGCCCCATTGTGCTTGAAGTCAGCAGAATAAAACCACAGAATAGCCACAGGTGGGCTTAAGTTAGATTGACTATCTCCCATCCAAGTCAGACTGACCCTAGTTAGGAATAGAGTCTGAATTGGAATGGTTTATTTTGCTGAACTGCAAATTGAATCTAAATACTTTTTTATTGAACTAAAGTATTTTTTTTCCCCAAAAGTATTACCCAAGTAAAAGCAACCTAACAAACTACTTCAAGTGAAAATTTAACAAATCTAACTTTTAAAAATTTTTAATTTTTTGTTATTGTGTAAACACATAACATTAAATTTACCATCTTAACCATTTTTAAGTGTGTAGTTTAGTAATGTTATGTATATTTGCATATATTTACATATTTACAACAAATCTCTAGAACTTTTTCATTTTTCAACATTGAAACTCTATGTCCACTGGACATTACCTCCCCTTTCCTCTCGCCTCAGCCCTTGGTAACCACCTTTCTGTTTTCTGTTTCTATGATTTTGACTATTTTAGGTATTTCATGTGAGCGGAATTGTACAGTATTTGTCCTTTTGCACTTGACTTCACTTGTCATAATGTTCTCAAGGTTAATCCATGTTGAAGCCTGATAGGATTTCCTTCTTTTTAAAGATTGAATAGTATTCAAGTGCATGTAAAAACCACATGTTCTTTATTTGTTTATCTCTCAATGTATATTTGGGTTGCTTCCACCTCTTGGTGACTGTGAATAATGCTGTCATGAACATGGATGTGCAAATATCTCTTGAAGATCCTGCTTTGAGTTCATTTGGGTATATTCCCAGGAGTGGAATTGCTGGGTCATATGGTCATTCTAGTTTTAATTTTCTGAGGCACCTCCATATTGTTTTCCATAATGGTGCACCATTTTACATTCCCATGGACAGTGCAGACAGGGTTCCAACTTGTCCACATCCTTGCCAATACTTGTTTACGGTTCTTTTGATAATGACACTCCTGATGGATGTAAGGTGACATCTCATTGTCATTTTGATTTACATTCCCTAACTATTAGTGATATTGAGCATCTTTTCACATGCTTATTGGTCCCTTGTGTATCTTTGGAGAAAGATCTATTCAAGTTCTTTGCCCATTGTTTAATCAGGTTATTAACTTCTGTTATTGTTGAGTTGTACAAGTTTCTTCCACATTCAGGATATTAACCCCTATCAAATATATGACTTGCAATTATATTCTCTCATACTGTAGGTTAACTTTTCACTCTGTTTTTTATTATTTTTTATGTAAAGAAGTTTCTGAATCTGTTGTAGTCCCATTTGTCTAGTTTTTACTTTGTTGCTTGTGCTTTTGGTGTCATATCCAAGAAGTCATTGCCAAATTCAGTGTCCTGAAGCTCTTTCCTTATGTTTTATTTTAGCAATTTAATAGTTTTAGGTCTTACATATAGGTCTTTAATCCATTTTGAACTAATTTTTGTGTATTATGTTATTGGTGACACAAATTATTTCTGTATTGCATATCTATTAGCATAGATTTGTAATTACTTTTTATGCTTTTAAAAATATTTTATACACATCGATAAGGGATTTACTCATCTACCTTACAATACCACAGGCTTCTGTATTTGTCTGTGTGTTTACCTGTATAAGACCCTGACGAGAGAGTGGAAGGAGAGTGTTGTGAACTACCTGCTGGGTTTTGATGTGGCTGGCTTCACGCTCACCTATGGTTAATTAGTTTCTGCATTTCTCACCAAGGTATTTTGTTGCTTTGTTGTTGTTAAATCCATGTTTCTGGGGGAAGGAGGGTGTAGGCCCAATCTACTTTTTAAAATCAGAACCTGCAAACACTCTCCACTCGGTTTAGTTGAAGATCTTTAGCACAGAGTTTGTAGAAAATCTGTGGTTGGAAATGTCTGGAAGAGACTTAAAGAAAGCATACCAAAATACACCCAAATTTATTAAGCAGAAGCAGAGTGCTTGGTTCCTCCCTTCCTCCTTCTCTTCAAAAATATAATGGAAAATATGTTCAGATTTCATGCCAGGTGCTGGGTGGAGAAAGAGGAATGGCACTATTCATGTCCATATTTTACAAAATTATAAACTAAAGTTCAAAAGATTTAAAGAAATTAACCAAGAAATACATCTGGTAATTGACCAAGCTAGGATTTCGATTCATGCCTGTCTGAACCCAATTCCTTCAAGAAAACCATTTTTGGAGAGAAACCAACACTTTTAGACAACTATTTAGGTGTTTCCTGGGTCTTTTCCCCTCACACAATCCTCTTTCCTCTTTAAAGTTTGTTTTTTCCCCCCTTTCTTTTCCTCTGTACCTCTGATGGCCCATTCTCCTTTGTCACCTAACTTCACTTAGAAGCCCAACATGGATATGTATGAAGGAATGATACAAGAAAGAGTTATCCTTAGCTTTCTCTGGATTCAGAGGGAAAACAGACTTCTGTTAAGAACCAGGCATTGACTGAGCTGATATGTAATTGTCAGGAGAGTAACCTACTTATTTTCTTGGTTCTGGACTTCTTTTCTTCTGTTTATAAAATGAGGGTTAGTGAGCCTCGCCTCCCAGTGAGAACGTCTATCCTTGAGATTGATAAAAACCCAGTGGAGACATCACAGACATTTCAAAGAGCAGCATCATTGAGCATCCCTGGGGTTTTCAATTAGAAGGCTCCTGGGAATGTTGCTATCACTGTAGAAAACAATCATTGAACGTCCACTCAAGAGTATAGGTGACTAGCCTAGGAGACTAGTGGGGATTGGGTAGTTATTATTGGAAGAAACACTACCTATCATTTTCCTCTTCTAATAAGATGTTTGAGCAGATAGATGGGTACAGAGTGCTGCTTTTGAAGGCCTTCAGCCAACAAAGGGATAATCTTGCATTTGCGTCCAAACTGGAAGAAGCCAGTAATGTGGCAGGAAGTTTTTTTTTTTTTTCCTTTGTTTGCTTATTTTTGTTTTTTGGTTCTGAGGTAAAATCTAATGAGGGAATAAAATTCAGGGGAGTAAGAAAATATTTGATTGCTATTTCTCTGGTGTTCTCACTCTTCTTTCCTTTCCAGCCTGTCAGCGGCTGCTCACGGAGAGAGCACTTAATGAACTATGGCAACAGATGCCTGCTTTGTTATGCATTTCTTCAGTTTATAAAGATAGAGCAGACATGAAGAATGAATAATATTTTTCTCTAACCAATCCAGAATTGAGAGCACTAATCACTGCTTTGAAGGAAAGGTGATCTTCTCTGGGCAGGGATGATATTCTCTGGACAGTGGAAGAAGATTTGCTGTCAGAGAGGTTTGGTTGGCTTCAGTGGGAGGGCAGCATGCAGAAAGGGAATGACCTTGGCCGTTGTTGGGAATAGTAGCCGAGGAACAAGGAAGACAAATGTAACGGCTAGTCTGATATTGGAATCCTGGTGGGGAAGGCAGCGGAAGTCAGAAATTTAAGAGGGAAATGTAGGAAATGTAGGAATGAAAGAGCCATAGTGGACGATGATAAGGTCCACGTGTCCCTGGCAGTTTATACGGTTGTGCACATGCAGAAGGCTGCATAAGCTGGTGAGAGGCCCTAGCATTTTACGTGCATCTGGCTGAACCTGATGGCTTGCACATGGGCAGAGGTGATATGATAAGGTTCAGCCAACTTATAAATTACTTGAATTATTAATACATTTCTCAACCCACATGCAGATTCATTGGCAGAGTAGAAGCCTTACTGGCTCAAAGTATTTGAGCACAACCCATAATGAATCATTGGCTGACCCCTAAGCTGTGCTGATCCAGGGGTGACATTAGGAAGCAAGACTTAAAAACTAAAAACAATATTTTAAAAAGTGAGCAGAGACTTCAGTGTCCACACACTGCAAGTCAGACACTCTGTGGTGTTAATCCTAGCATATCACTAAATAAAGATGAAAAATAAACAAGAAAAGAAACCCATATCAGGGGCATTATAATCCAGATTTGTTATAAAATATTATCTGAAAGGTACAGTTCTCAACAAAATTTATGACACATACAAATAAATAGGAAAGTGTGACCCATCCACAAGGAAAAAAAAAAACTAATCAATAGAATCTCTTTCTGAGGGATCCCAGATTTTGGACTTAGAAGACAGACTTCAAAGTAGCTATTATATAAGCTCATAGAACTAACAGAAAGCATGTCTGAATCTGTAAAGGAAGGTATGAGGACACTGATTCATCTAATAAATCATCCAAATGAAAAGATAGAAGTTATTAAAAAAAGAACCAAATGGAAATTCTGGAATTGAAAGAGACAGTAAATAAAATGAAAAATTCATTAAAGGTGCTAAGCAGCAGATATGAGATGGCAGAAGAAAGAATAAGAAAACATGATGATAAGTCAATCGAATTTATCTAATCTGAATAAAGGAAAGAAAAAAATAAAAATGAACAAATCCTCAGAGACCTGTGAAGTACCCCCAGCAACCAGTATATGCATAATGGGAATTCCAGAAGGAGAAGAAAGATAGAAATGAGTCAAAAACATATTTGAATAAATAATGGATGATATCTTCCCACCTTTGATGAAAAAAATTAATTTTACACATTCTTAGTAAACATTTGACAGTGTCTTAAAATCTTAAACGTAGAGTTACAATATGGTCCAGTTATTCACCTCCCAGGAATCTACCCTAGAGAAGATGTATGTCCACGTGAAGACTTTTATACATTATTCATAAAAGCCTCTGATGGCTCTGGTGGGGTAACCCTGAGTAATGCAGGGCAAAGGTGTTCCCTCCCAGCTCCGCACTCAGACCCAACTACTGGCGGGGGGAACCTCAGGGTCACCAGTGCTGATTTCACATTCAGTTTTTATAGTGGTAACTTCCTCATCTTGAATTCTAGAACAGATATTTGTACATTAGTGTTCACAGCAACGTGCTTCACAAAAGGTGAAAACATTACTGAAATGTCTACCAGCAGACGGATCGATAAACAAAATGTGGTGTATACATATGATGAAATATTGTTCAAGCCTTAAAAGGGAACAGGTTTTTTTTTGAGAGAAACAGCGAGAGAGGGAGAAGCAGGCTCCCCACTGAGCAGGGAGCCCAATGCGGGGCTTGATCCCAGGACTCTGGGATCATGACTTGAGCTGAAGGCAGTCGCTTAATGACTGAGCCACCCAGGCGCCCCAAAGGGAACAGAGTTTTGACACATATTATACGTAGATGAACCTTGAGAACATTATGCTAAGTGAAATAAGCCAGACACCAAAGGACAAATATTGTATGATTCCACTTAAACGAGGTACTTAGAGTTGTCAGACTCATAGAAACAGAAAGTAGAATGGTGGATGCCAGAGGCTGGAGGGAGGGGAATGTGGAGTTATTGTTTAATGGTTACACAGTTTCAGTTTGGGAACATGAAAAAGTTCTGGAGATGGAAGGTAATGATGTTTGCACAACAATGTGAAGGTACTTAATGGTGCTGCAGTGTACGCTTAAAAATGGTTAAAATGGTAAATTTTATGTATATTTTGCCACAATAAAAAAACCCTAAAAAATAAAAAGAAAGGCAGTCCTTTCCCCTGCCATAACAAATTGCACCACAAATCAAAATCCCCCACAAAAATAAGAAAGTAATCACAAGGAGATACTTGGTTTTATTAGTATTGTGGACAAATGTGGGGAATAGTCCTGTTTTTAGGGATAAAAAGTAGGCAAATGGAAAAAAAAGTAGCCAGATGATTTTGAAGGATCTGGAAATGCTTTTTGGGCACCAAACATTGTACGGATGCAGCAAAATTATGTGTGTATTGTAAATACTGAAATACGTAACTACATGTTTCCAATGCTTTCTTTCCCTTTCTCACCAACGTGGTTCGTCACGTGTCCAGTGGCCACTGTGGGTCTGCATGAGGTTAGCAATCATCAAGGAGCGTTTAGAGTGACAAATACTGAGTGCTTTCCTTGATCCGTTCCATTTACAACTCAGGAAAAGCCAGGGAACCAACAAGAGTATTTGTTGAAATAAGTTAGTTTGGAGTTGAATTTTATAGTTTTCTCCCAGACACTCCTCATTTTTCTCTTACATTTTAAAGGAATCAGATGTGTGTGGGGGAAAGAACATGGATTTAGGATCCATAAAGTCGCCTCTGTATTCGTGTTGTAACCTTGAACTTCTCAAGATCAGTTTCTTCATTTGTAACTTGGGGGAAATGCCACTGACCTTTCAGAGTTTCTTTGAGGAGTAAATGAGATAAGGAAAGTGCCAAACTGAAGAGTCTGACACACAGCAAATACTGAGTAAATGCTAGTTTGTCTCTCTTCCTCTCTCTTCCCCTCTTCACGGCTGATCAAGATGTCAGAGGTGTGGGTATTAGTTTGGAAGGCGTAGTGTGGAGGGGTGGGTGAAAATGTGAGGAATAATGAATACCAGCTGTCAGAAATGGAATCCCAGCTCAGCAATCTGCCGGCTGTGTAACCTCAGGCGTGTTTCTCTAATCTCTCATTTTTCTCAGGAATATAATGCAGCGTATAAAATTATAAATGTACTCTACATTTTTTATGGAAACAGTGTGAAATAGAATTTATCAGAATTTCTGTGTTTGTAAGGCACTCTTACGTAGTAGTACTGCAAACAGAAGGTACGTCTATAAGTGAAGTTGCATGTTTTATGAGTATAGACTATCAAAACTAAAAAAAAAAAATTCAGTCAACCACGCTAGAGGAAAGACTAAATTAACATTCTATTCTTTCTAGAGAAAATTAGATTATAAAATTGCTGCCATGTAAGAAAGAGATCAGAGTATATAGGTTACAAAAAAAAAGGCAGAAAAATATTTTCTGGATGCGTACTAGGTACCTAGTTAATAAAAGTGTTATGTGTCTGGATTTTGTAATAATGGTGGTATTTTTCAGATTTTTATAGATAATTTCTTGGTGATTTCTCATTCTAAACAAGCACACGCATTTGAACGTAATTCTCTATTTGTCATTTTATATTCTTTTTCTTAAATTGGATACCACAGTTGGTCCCTGGAGTTGCCTCTTACCAGATTCTCGTTCAAGCAAGTCGATGGGGGGGGAGGGGAGCCCAGACTAGAAGAAGTGGTTTGGGGCCATGGGAGGCAAGAATTCCACCTATGGAATGGTGTCTTCTTTCTATAACTATCCCCCAAACCTCGAGTGTTTAAAATAAATAGAAGAAAAAATAGTTCCGTAACTACTCTTTGAAGTTTTATTATTATTTTCACATTTTGAGACTTTTTAATGCCAGGTGCTATGACCACTTCCCATGCATTATCTCACTTAATAACCACAGCTCTGTGGGGTACATACATACTGTTATTATCTCAACATAATAAGTGAGGAAAATGAGGTTTGGAAAAATAAGCCGTTGCGCACAGTCTCCAGGCTAGAGACCACATTATCAGGTGTTTGGAAAGCATGACAGGAACAGAGGTTATGACAAGTCAGGAGGGTGGTGGGTATTCCCATCTGTTTGAAGGCACATGCCGGCACATTATTCGGTGAGTACCTGCATGCTATTTTTCTACTTGAACTTCTGCTGTGGGTTGATGAATGTGGAGACATGGCGGCCTCTGCTGAGACTTGGTGAGCCTAAATTTTTCTAGTTGCTGAATAGGGAGAGTGGCACTTTTGCAAGCTTCCATTTATTGCCACTGAAGAGGGCTTGTTGGGGGAAGGGGTCAGGGTTTTTTAATTGTTTGTGATTTTAATATGAAAAAGTACCTTCCAAAACTAGCATGTTTTCGTCATGATTAAAATGATCTTTCTACCTTATATCATTTTTTAAAAACTCTAAATGCGAAGGCTTGACTCCCTTGACATTTCTATTTAATTAAAATGATTTACAAACTAAATAAACAAATAAGTGAATTAATCATACTAACTGCAATAATATTATCATTTTGTGACGCCGATTGAGGTCAGTATATGTAGATGATGCAAAATAAAGAGAAGAGGGGGGGTCTCAATTTTTCTTTGGACAGGGAAAAATGATGTCACAAGTCAGGTACTTCATTTTCCAGATTATTTTTTAGATTATTTAATCTTTGCATAATTTATTTATATAAATGGAAACACATTTTATGACATAGAGCCAATAGGAACTTTTGTATAAGCTAAATGGTTTATATTAAAAATGAAGGCATGTATATGCCAAAGAAATGGATTTGATTGTATAAATAGTTGGGGAGACGTCAAGACATGACTTACAGATTGATAATTTTCAGTTTCAGAAGTGGCATTTAATCATCTTAAACTCTTCACAGTTCCTTTTTTGGAACTCTTATGGGGACACCTGGGTGGCTCAGTCGGTTAATATCTGCCTTCAGCTCAGGTCATGATCCTAGGGTCCTGGGATTGAGTCCTGCATCCAGCTCCTTGTTCAGCAGGGAGCCTGCATCTCCCCCTGCCTCTCTCTCTCTTTCTCTGATAAATAAATAAATAAATAAATAAATAATAAATAAATAATAAATAAATAAATAAATAAATCTTAAAATAATGAACTCTTATTATGGAAAATTTCAAAAATCACACCAACTAGAGAAATAGTATTTTAAAAAATCCCCATGTAATCACTATCTGTATTCAGCAAAGATCAACCTTGTATTCATCTTTTTAAAAAAATCTATTCCCCCCTCCATGTAGTTTTACTAAAGTATTTTAAAAGGGTTTCCATATATCATGTCATGTGATCCATTAAAAATGGAGTGGATAACACGGAAGGCAAAGGTAATGCACGGTCCCTGAGATGACAGAGTTCGAAATCTGGTTTAGGAGATACTATGTGTACCACAGACCCTGAAACCAATACAGGGTGCATATTGATTTACAGTCAATTTCCTAAAGCCTTGGCCTGTGCTTTTTATAGAAAGTAACAGAATAAAAACAATCATTGTGGATTGGAGCATTTGAGGAAGATGAATGGAGAAGTGTGCATGTGGGGAGAGAGTGCACCAGTCCTGCATAGATGGGAGGAATTTCAGAAGAGAACAGTGGATACACCTCAGATTTTGAAAAAGATAATAGCATGGTGAAATGGTACTTAAGGAAGAACAATATATATAGGACGAAGTTGAGCATAGATGTGATGATAGGGAACTTTGGGCACTCTTGCAGTAGTGTGGGCATGAGTTTATGGAAGATGAGAATAGCAACAGTGGGATTGAAGAGAAGGGGGGAGGTCTTCAGACATCATCAGTAAATATACATTTTTTTCCTGACTGGAAAATAAAATCATTCAAAACATTCTAATAGTGATGCATTTGGACAATATAGACAAGTATGAAAAAGGAAAGAAAAACTAACCATGTTTTCATTGCCCAAAGATGATGATTATTAACATTTGTCTTTGATTCTGTTTTTAAATTAATAAGCCTTATTTTTAAGAGCAGTTTTAGGTTCAAGGAAAAATTTAGCAGAAAGTATAGAGAGTTGCCATTTATATATCCCCTGTCCCCCGACCCTGCAACCACCCCAGCTATCAACACCTTGTACCGGAGTGAGCCTGCATTAACATAGAATTATCACCCAAGATCCATAGTTTACATTAGGCTTTGCTCTTGGTGTTACATATTCTGTGGGCTTGGACAAATGTATAATGACATGTATCTACCATGGTAGTATCATATGGAATAGTTTCACTGCCATGGAGACCTTCTGTGCGCCACTTACTCATCTCTCCCTCCCCCGTAACTCCTGATAAAGTCGTATTATTGGAATCATACCATATGTATCCTTTTCAGATTGTCTTCTTTCACTTAATAATATGCATTTGTTTCCTCCATGTCTTTTTATGGCTTGATAGTTCATTTCTTTTTAACACTGAATAATATTCCATTGTCTGGATGTACCACAATTTATTTTCTCATTCACCTAACTGAAAATTATCTTGGTTGCTTCCAAGTTTTGGCATTAATGAATAAACCTGCTGTAAACATCTGTGTGCAGACTTTCATGTGGACAAGTTTTCAGCTCCTCTGGGTAAATACCAAGGAGTATGATTGCTGGATTGTAGAGTAAAAGTATGTTTAGTTTTGTAGGAAACTGTCAAACTGTCTTCCCAAGTGTCTGTACCATTTTGCATTCCTGCTAGCAGTGGATGAGAGTTCCTTTTGCTTTGCATCCTCGCAAACATTTGGTTTTGTGTTCTGGATTTTGTCTGTCCTAATAGATCTGTAGTGGTATCTTGTTTTCATTTCCATTTCTCTGTTGACGAATGATGTGTGGAGGATCATCTCTTCATATGCTTATTTGCCATCTGCCTATCTTCTCTGGTGAGGTGTCTGTTAAGTCTTCTGCACATGCCTGCCCCCCCCCCCCCAGCTTTATTGAGCTATGGTTGACAGATAGAAATTGTATATATTTAAGGTATACAGTGTGATAATTTGATATATGTATACATTGTAAAGTGATCATCACAATCAAGCTTATTAACAAATCCGTCACCTTATTTAGTTACTGGTTTTTTGTGCATGTGTTGAGAACACTTAAGATCTGTGCTTTTAGCAAATTTCAGATATACCATACATCTTTATTAACTATAGTCGCCATGCTGTACGTTACATTTCCAGAACTTATTCATCTTATAATTGAAAGTTTGTATCCTTTAACCAACATCCTCCCACTTCCCCCACCCCCCCAGACCCTGACAACCACCATTCTGCTCTCTGTTTCTATGAGTTCATTCTATAGAGAGCAGGGATCATAGCTGCGTAGGCAGCTAATATAGCCCCTGGCAGATAAGAGATCATCCTTTTGGACATTTAGATAAGAGTAAGAACTATCCATTATGTATCTTCCACTTTCATATTTCTTCAGGAGAATGCCTGTCAAATGGTACCTGCTCTTTAGCTATAGGTTGAATATATAAATGAATGAACAAATGCTTCGTCTTTGATAACTTGTAATTTGGACTGAAAATTACTCAATCCACTGATAGAAATAGAAAATCAGGAAGCTTAGTGTGAGTACCCTGAAATTTTGTGCCCAGAGAAGATTTTCAGTTATAACTGAAGAGAATCTGAAGTATCATATTAACTAAATTTTCTAACTTTTATGTACGTGTGAAAGCTTCAGAAGTATCAAAGATTTAGTTTCCCTTAGCAGGGCTTGAGCCTCAGACACAGACACAAATGGGCTCCTTACCATCTTCCCACTTAACCATTAACACTAAGCAAGGACATGTTTCAGTCTCCTTTCCCAGAAATGCTGCTATAGCAGGACAAAAGCTTCAAGAATAAAAAAGTTTAATCAGGGAGTGCTTTGCAATATTCTTATTGGTGCTGTGTTCTAGAACAAAGCTTTCCCATAATGGTTCTTGGTGCATGCAGGCTTGGGTAATTCTCTCTATATGTGAATCTGAGCTTGGTATATATTAGCAGTTGATTTTGCATGACATATCCAGGTAATGTACGATGAATTTTGTCTGTTACATAAAGTTTGGGATCTTAATGGGTAAGAATTTGAAATTCTTTGAGAACTATAGGGGAAGAGATGTTCACTATCAGTATAAATGTCAATGTAAAACCCTCATAATCCCATAATCACGATACTTGCTGGTACCATTTTATTAGATTTCCTTACTAGATCTAACTTAATGTCATTTAAAAGTATAAAATAAATGCATGTTCATTGTAAGAAATAAAAGTGGTACAGAAGGTAGATATCAGTTGCTTCCTCAAACCCCAGGGCTTGTTCTTCAGAATTAACTGGTGCTACTGGTTTATAGCCTATTTTTTCCAGATATTTTAGCATACGTAGTTTTAAAGCTTGAAGAAGAGTGGGATTTTACTTAACACAGAGAGACTGTACTGAGGGTCATAATAGGTAATGCATTTGACTTGAACATGAAAATCTTCCAGCTCAGCCAAAGAACCACTTTTGTCATTCACTTAAGTTCTTGGTGCCGTTTATCCCTTTATAGAGAGAGATGATAATACCTTTGAAATGTATAATTCCATTATTTTATGAAAATTTATTTATAGCACAGCTACAATATGCTCGGTACAGTGGTGGGTACTCAGAGGACTATGGAAAAGGTACTGAGCAGAGTTTGTGTGTTCAATGCAAAGGAAAGAATGAAAATTTGGCGACTGGTTGTTCTAGTGACCTATTTTTATATAACAGATGCACCTAGTACTTAGTGGCAATGCCCCCAGTACTTAGGTCACAAATATGCAATTTCGGCAGGACTCTTTTCTCTGCTCCATGCAGCATTATTGGAGAGGCTTGGTGGATGGAGGATATACTTAGAAGATTGCTCACACGCATGATTGGCAATGTGGTTCTGGCTGTTGGCTGCGAGCTCTGCTGGGGATAGGGGCCTGTGACCTTGCTTCTTCCCTGCATGGCCTTCCCCGCAAACTTAGCTATAGCATTGTGGCTGGTTTCCACAAGTGAGCATTTCAAGAGATAGAATAGCTGCCAGCTTCTGACTTCTTTGGCCTGGAAACTGGACAGTGTCACCCCTACCACACTCTGTTAGTCAAACTGGCACAGAACCAGATTCAAGTCCAGGAGACTTAGACCCACTTCTCAGTGGGAGGTGTGTTAAAGGGATCTGAGGTTGTGTTGTGCCGTGTAAGTGTGTGTGTGTGTGTGTATGTGTGTTTAATGTGGCACTCTCATCCTTCCTGTGGTAAGATCACTCATCTTTCTGTGGGAATTTCTTCACCCCTACCCCCATTCCATAGAATGCTGGTGGAGCTTCCACTCCGTTTTCTGTCCATTGACCACCAAGTGGGTATAAGATTTCAGTCTGGCCAATAGTAATGCTATGTGCATATGGCCAAAATGATTGATTGGGCCTGTAGTGAGCACATGGCTCCAGTAGGTCTATCATATTCTTTCACTGGGACTATTAAAACAGAACCAATACAGAGCATTCCTCCCCAGTTCTTCTGCTGTTGTTGGTGGCAATGGTAAAAGCCTGTGGCCATGCCTTCACTCTGCCACGTAAGAAGAGCTTGTCTGCAACAGGTTTGAATTTCTTTCTTTTCAAATTTAAATTCAATTAGCCAGCATATAGTACATCATTAGTTTTTGATATTGTGTTCAATGATTCATTAGTTGCATATAACACCCAGTCCTCATCACATCATGTGCCCTCCTAATGCCCATCACCCAGTTACCTCATCCCCCACCCATCCCCCTTTCCACAACCCTCAGTTGTTTCTTGGACTCCAGAGTCTGTCCTGGTTTGTCTCCCTCTCTGATTTCTTCCCATTCAGTTTTCCTTCCCTTCCCTTATGATCTTCTGTGCTATTTCTTACATTCCACATATGAGTGAAACCATATGAAAATTGTCTTTCTCTGATTGAGTTATTTCACTTAGCATAGTGCCCTCCAGTTCCATCCATGTCGATATAAATGGTAAGTATTCATCCTTTCTGATGGCTGAGTAATATTCCATTGTATATATGAACCACATCTTCTTTATCCATTCATCTGTCTATGGACATCTCGGCTCCTTCCACAGTTGTGCTATTGTGGACATTGCTGCTATGAACATTGGGGTGTATGTGCCCCTTCTTTTCACTACAGCTGTATCTTTGGGGTAAATACCCAGTAGTGCAATCGCTGGGTCATAAGGTAGCTCTATTTTTAACATCTTGAGGAATCTCCATACTGTTTTCCAGAGTGGCTATACCAGCTTGCATTCCCACTGACAGTGTAAGAGGGTTCCCCTTTCTCCACATCCTCACCAACATTTGTTGTTCCCTGTCTTGTTAATTTTAGCAATTCTAACTGGTGTAAAGTGGTATCTCATTGTGGTTTTGATTTGTGTTTCCCTGATGGTTAGTGATGTTGAACATTTTTTCATGTGTCTGTTGGCCATTTGGATGTCTTCTTTGGAGAAGTGTCTGTTCATATCTTCTGCCCACTTCTTGACTGGATTGTTTGTTTTTTTGGGTGTTGAGTTTGATAAGTTCTTTATAGATCTTGGAAACCAGCCCTTTATCTGATACATCATTTGCAAATATCTTCTCCTATTCTGTGGGTTGCCTTTTAGTTTTGTTGACTGTTTCCTTTGCTCTGCAGAAGCTTTTAATCTTGATGAAGTCCCAATAGTTCATTTTTGCTTTTGTTTCCCTTGCCTTTAGAGACATGTCTTTCAGGAAGTTGCTGTGGCTGAGGTTGAAGAGGTTACTGCCTGTGTTCTCCTCTAGGATTTTGATGGATTCCTATCTCACATTTAGGTCTTTCATCCATTTTGAGTTTATCTTTGTGTATGGTGTAAGAGAATGGTCCAGTTTCATTCTTCTGCATGTGGCTGTCCAATTTTCCCAGCACCATTTATTGAAGAGACTGTCTTTTTTCCATTGGATATTCTTTCCTGATTTGTCGAAGATTAGTTGACCATAGAGTTGAGGGTCCATTTCCAGGCTCTCTATTCTGTTCCATTGATCTATGTGTCTGTTTTTGTGCCAGTACCATGCTGTCTTGATGACCACAGCTTTGTAATAGAGCTTGAAGTCAGGCATTGTGATATCCCCAGCTTTGGTTTTCTTTTTCAACATTCCCTTGGCTATTTGGGGTCTTTTCTGGTTCCATACAAATTTTAATATTATTTGTTCTAGTTCTGTGAAAAATGTCAATGGTATTTTGATAGGGATTGCTTTGAATGTGTAGATTGCTCTGGGCAGCATAGACATTTTAACAAAGTTTATTCTTCCAATCCATGAGCATGGAATGGTTTTGGTTTAAATTTCATATGCCATATAAATACTTGATATATTAGATAGCTTCCCTGGGTGTCAGTTTCCTGCCTTGGTAATAGTATCTACCTTGCAAGGATGTTACAAGGACTAAATGGGACATGGTAGCACTCACTAAATGGATTAAAATTATCATAGCATTATTGATTAATATAGGTATAAATGGATGAAAATCTTAATGTTTTATAAAACAAGTTACCAGATGTTTGAAGTTATATAGATCTTACCTTTTGGAGGGCATGAAAAGTTGATCAAAGGAAGAGTTGTTAATTATTTAGTTAGCAAAAGTGAACACACATGAAATATATATTGGTTTGCATCCAGGGATCCACATTATAAGGAATCTCAAGTTAGTTATTAGAATAATTAGATATTACAAATGTGTGATACTGAATTATCCATTTGTTTCTCTTATCTAAAGTATGGTGAATTAAATAAATTTTATGTGCACATGTGACAATAGTGGTATTTACTTCCTGTCGGTAGCATCTCAGCAGATGATCTAGAAGACACGAATTGTTACAAGGATGAAGGAGGGAGTGTAATGTCAATATAAGGGAACAATACTCATTTCAGAAACGATATTCTCACGAAAGTTTAAGTGTAAACATTTCATAAAAAAGTGAGAATGTACCTACAGTTGCAGATATATCCACAATTAAATTATGACTTATTTTTCTTATTTTTGCACTTTATAAATAAAACCTTACAGTTTCACCAGTGATTGAATATGTATCTCATCTGTGATAAACTCTGTTTTCAGTTTTGAAACCGTATGTGGCTCAATTTTGTATTCATATCTTCTCCCAAATGGTCTGAGTATGCGTTCTTTCAAATAAAGTGTGTATCATGTGATGTTGTCCCTAGACTAAATATTGCTGCTTTCCGATGGTTATCGTATATACAACTCAGCATAAAGCATGGGATGATGGTTAATGCAGTTGTTTTCAACGGGTTATTTACTTACTGAAAAGCATAGACACATATGCCAACAATAGTAAATGAGATATGCCTTCAGGAGGAACCAAAAGTAGAAGCTTAAGAAAGGGAAAACATATGGTACATACGCCCTGGAAAAACTGTGGAGCAGCGAAAAGTGTCAAGGCCCATTGAATGTGTTCATTATGCTTTGTATCGTTGAGTTCTCATGCAGGAAAGCTCAATCTCTAGATGTCGGAGAGGTTGCAGTGTTCTAGATGGGTAGATGGAGGGAAATCCCTGCAGAGATGCATCTGATCACTGGGCTGTTCTAACTCACAGGAATAGCCTTTTCTGTCACACACAGGTATGCAATGCCATGATGTGTCTTTGAACTTGAAGCAGTTTGGAAGTCTACTGGAGAGAAATCAGAATCTGTGGTCCACAATAATCTGGCTACCCTGGCTCATAGTTTTTAACTTCTATTACCATTTTTATTTTGTTGCTGTTCTCAGTGTTCCCATTAAGTAAAGACTTACTGCCCGCAGCATTTCGTATACCAGAAAGCGAAGTTATTAAGGTATTTTTCTCTCTGTCTGAAGGAATAGGGGGAAAAAAAAATCAACAAAAATAATGACTCCAGATAACTGGAGGAAATGACACTGCATATGTTCAAGTTTCAGGTGCTTCTGACTTACGTCTCAGGGGGCTGAGATGAAAAAGTCTGGGCAGGATAACAATACTAATAAGTGGGTTCGTAGCCCACTGAGAGTTAATTTGTATGTGCCAGGGAGGGGAGAGTGGGCAGGGGAGTACTACAGGCTCTCTGTCTGTCCTCCGTCTGTTCTGCCTCAACATCTGAATGAGGACATAAGTGACACTTTTATGATTTTTTTAGGTGAAAATGATCTTGACAAGCTTGAATAATCCATAGGTTGCTTATAAGAATATAATAGAGGCACATATAATAATATTCCCCACTTAGATCTTTATATTAACTGTACTACGTGGACAAAGAAAAAAAACGCAGTATGTATAGTAGGCTCCCATTTTGTGGGAAAAAAATCAAAAGAGCTACACGTTTATATAAACATACCTGTGTGCATATCTATCTGGGACTATTTCTGGAAGGAGATGCAAATATGGTAACAGTGGTTGCTATACAGAGGGCCTGAGGGGCTGGGGACCTGGACAGCAAGTAATACCTTGTCCCACATACATTTTTCTGTTGCTTGAATTTTCTTTTTAAATGTCCATGTGTTAGTTTTTCTGAAAATATACTTAATCAGAAGGAGCAAGTTAGGATGCATAGGATTAAGGAAAATGTGGACTAACGGGAGCCGAATTGGAAAACCCCGAGGGATTATGGGAATTGTAAATTCCAATTTGAATCAGAGTGCTTGGGTGTGGCTAGTTGACAACAAAGTGAATCCATTAGATTTCAGTTGTTTGTCTTCCTTACTGGACCATGATGGTCTCTTGGAATGCAGAATATACATTCTAGGAGATACCAAGGGATACACAAAGGACTGAGGTTAAAGTGCCCGTTGGATTTATGTTTGGAAAGTTGTGTCTGGTCAGAAGGACCTGGCACCTTATTCAGTTTACCTGGTTAAGGGAGCAGGTGTAATAGTCCAGGTAATATGCTTAAATTAGTTTTGTTTTTTTTTTTAACAGGCCTAAATGGCTCTTCCATTTACTGGGTGGACTGCCCAGTGTTATTCTGTAGCCTTCTAATTTTCCTCCCAAACCAGAAGATTACCATGCTAGATCCTTAGACTTGAGCCAAGAGCAAAAATAAAACCAAACACATCCAAAATGATGAATTAATTTTTTATTTGTAGGAAAGTTTATTGTCAGTGAAGATTTCTCGACATTAGCCTAAATTAGGAAAGGTGGTGTTAAAATCAACTTTCTTGATGTATTAGGATATTCGCAATAGTGTAATAGATGAAAGTATATGATTACCAAAGATGTTTTCCATTTTGAGACAATATGCAATGCTTATTTTTAGGTGGAAAATATGTTGTAATTCATTTTGCTATAATACAACTGTCCTTAGCAGAATTTCCCCTTCATATTTGCTATTCTTATTGGCATATACACTTGTTTTTGCCTGATGTTCAATAATATCAATTGTCACTTTGAAAAAAGGTAGCAATACAACAGTGCCTGCTGATGTAAAAACAGTTAAATCTACTGATTTTATTTAATCATAAGGATATAATGTGGTCAGAACATTTGATGGTATGTTCTAGGTTAACCATGTAACTTGATTTCCTATGTTGATTCATACTCTATGAGTCATTAATTGCATTAGAGTATATTGGAAGGGTATTCGATATCCTTTAAGGCAGTGAGAAAAACCCTACTTCCATCAGAAACTGTATTTAAAAAAGTAGCTTTAAGTTATAGAATATAAATATATGGAGTGCGTAGATATATATTCTGTGTAAATATATGGAATAAAAAATTGTAACTGGAAGACTTCTGACCATATCGGCCTCTGTGTGCTCTTCCCCGCTCCCTATAGCCTTTTTAATTTATTTATAAGTATGGGAGAAAAACAATCTGGATGCTGGGGAGGTTGGAGCCAGCCTGGTATTAAACAAATAGGCACAGATAATCTTCCCTACTTACCTTCGAGCTTTCTCCCAGGGCTGAAGCTGAACCAACAGTACTCCCAAGCAGATCTATTTAACCACTATTTAAAGAGATTCCCAAAAGAAACAAGAAATCTTCCCCACAGGTGCAGATCATTTTTGCTTAATCTCTGCCTTCCACGGAGCGGGGGTGTTAGAATAGTTTCTGTTGCTCATGGCACCGCTGGAGGAGGTTGCGGGTACAGGGGGAGGATGTCGTAGACACCTGCTGCCGTGGGACTCTGCCTCGTTCCCACACTTGCCAAACAGCTGGCTCCCTGCTTGGGCACAAAGACACAAAGAGCCCATTTGAATGAGTTACCTCTTTTGATTTGAGCCGGTAGGAAATTTAGTATATTGGAGGAAAAAACTCCAAAAAAGATTATAAGCACAACTGTAATGTGTATAGATGGAATGTAGCTAGACAGAGCATAACAATAGTGATCTTTGGATGGTGGCATAATGATTATTTTAACATTCTCTCTATTTTCTTGAGGTTTTCACATTTTCTATAGTATACGCCAACACCTTTTATAATCAGAAAAAAAGTTAAACATTTTTTGCTTTATCCAATCATCTCATATCTAAAAGGATCATAGGATAACAACTTAATAAGACATTTCAGGATTGAAGTCTTTTGTGGTCATGATTTATTTCCTTGAATCTTTTGTTTCTGAAATAGAAGAAACTAAAAGCATCTTCCAAAGCATTTCCTCCTGGCAACTAGTCTTAACCCCAATTTACGCATCCTTCTTGCCAGATTATTCCCAGTTAAGTAGTGCTGTTGCTGGATGGCTCCAAGGTGAGACAGTTTTCAGAGTTCTGTGGGGAGAGACTGGGGGTCACTTGGAGCCACAGTCCTGATGGAAGAAACTGAAACTTTGCCGGAGAAAAGAGCAGATAATAAATAATTCAACCTATAAAAACGGACTCAACTGGGCCTAAGAGTCATTGGTTACTTTGATCTATTCCTCAGCTGCTTAATTTACTTATGGGGCAGTTCTGGCTCTGTGGGTCTTGAAACTGGAAAATAGACTATCTTGATAGTAAATCCTTTTGAAAGATTAGGTGGAAAGTCGGTTGCTACGTTCACAGTGAAGAGGTTCATATTTCTGGGAAAATGCACAAGAAGCTGTCATTTGTGGTCGTCTCTCGAGAGGAGACTTGGCATTCTGAAGTGGGGGGGGGCCAGTGACCTACCTTTCCTCTTGTGCCCTTTGAAGCTGTTTGCACTTACAACTTTACACTTGTGCTGCATTTTCAATTAAGCAACAAGTAATAATTGTGCATGGCTCAAACTTTTATTTTCTGACTTTTCCTGACATGATTTTCTACATTTTACCAGGGATGACATCACTAAAAATATGTGAAATTTTTTTTTTTCAGGAAAGGCAAGAATCTAAGCTTCTTCTTAATATACACTTTTATGAAATATAATTGGATAGACTTGGCTCTCAACTTTTTCCCCCTCTCATGCAAGGGCTCTGTAGTATGGTACTAAGGAACAATATTTTTATTTTTTGACATTACTGATATCTTTCTGTACTTTCGGAAGGGGAAGGGACCTCATCCTGTTTTCTCTCAGAGTGATTTGGTGTCACCATTTTCACTGTCTTTTATTTGTGTATCACCTGGAAGTCACACAGACAACTCATTCTCCACTTCTTAAAAACATTTATTTCCTCCTCTGCACCCAAGTCAGAAGGCTGGGAGTCACTCCTGATCGTCTCTGCATGTCACTATATATCCCCCCGCCCTTCACAGCCATGCAGTCACCCGCCAAGTCCTGAGGCAGCTAAGTCTTTGAAATCCTCATGCACCTGTCCATCTTCTGTACTGTGGACCATTCTAGCTCATTTTTTTTTTTTCAGCTCATTCTTGCATCAGTGCAAAATATTCGCATAAACATCCTTGCTTCTAGTCTGGTCCCCATCTCATCCATCCCTCAATTGGCTGCCAGGTGGTTTCTCTAAAATGCATATGTGATCTTGTTGCTTTTGAAATTTAAAATCCTTTAATGACACAATTTTCTTTCTATAATATTATTCGCATGGTTATTCCTGACCTACTCTGGATGGAAACTTCCAGCCTCGTGTCATAGTACTCTTTTACACTATAGCCATGCCTGATCTCTTGAAAACTTTCTCAGTGGGTCATGGTCTCTCTCTTCCATGCTCTTACACATCCTATTTCCTTGGTCAGAAATGCCTTATCTTTCTTAGTGCCTTCCACTTCTTCGCGAAATAATTCCAGCCTCATCTTCCCCAGTCCTACTCATACTTTCCTCTTATCTGCTCCCACGACTTAACTATGCATATTTTTATCTCTTGCTCTTCATCTATAATTTTAATTATTGGATTGCTTATTTTTCATACTAGATTATAAATTCCAATTTATAATTTGGAGAGGGTAAGTGTCTTTGGAGGGAACAGTTTGGGGGAGGCAACAGTTTTTAATGGGAATGGTAAGGAATATATACTTATTTTGCTCACTTCTTTATCTTCCTATAAGAAACAGTCTGACTCCATTTTTGACGTTTGACTACCGACAGCTTTTAATCCCCATCACTCTTCTTTCCCTTTTGCCCCACATTTGGGAAGGGTGATAAGAAAGCCCAGGTTCTTCCTCCTTCGACATCAGCATGAAATTCAAACAATGGAAGCTCTGGCCCATAGGCAGAAACCCTCACACCATCCCATAACCAGCCCCCAAACCCAAGCCATTCCTTTTTCTCTGTGCTCTCAAGGCATTCTTAGCCATGTTTGGGAGCCGCCCCCCAGCTCTTCACAGAGTGTTCATTTTGTGAGCAACAACCATCCATATCATGTTGGTGAGTGTGTGGCATCATCAGTCTTGGTATCTGAACCAAAATTTGGTTGGTTGAGAGCATCCACCTGCTTCTAAGGGGTGAATACAAGCCTCCCCCAATACACACATGAGTCTCTAGACCTAATTAATATGATATTTTATGCACGTAATACTCATATAATATTTAAGTAGATGACACATTCAGAAGCACCCCAGTATGTAAGCTCCTCCATTCAGACAGGAAGTTTGGTTTAGCTTTTTATCTGGAACATGAGAGGAGGTGAGGGAATGGGAATGAACATATGCATTTATCAACCACGAAGGGAATTTATAAATATGAACTATTATTTATCACATCATAGGTACTTGCTTCTCCTAGAGTGTGTTATGGATGCCTGAAATGGCTGTTTGTCCATTTCACAGAATACAAATGTGTTTGGGGGTATTCCTTTTGTCACAAAATGTCCTTTGACCACTGGGATGTTTTCTGTAAGCTGATTTTAATAAGAACACAGCACTGCCCCATGGCTTGTTTCCTGCAGCTGCCAACTTCCATGAATAAGTCCAGTGAGCAAGATTTCAGTCTCATAATATCACTCCTAAAACCAAGCTTGGTCAAGTCACGTCAGTCTATTTAGGTCCTGGGCCCTGTGAAATGGTTGGACGGCTCATGATAAATCCAAGACCTCTTGCTTGAATGGTGGTATCATTGTAGTCTGTCTTCCTCTTCTGGGCTTTTCAAGGTCATGGTGTCCTAGCCCTTGAAAGGACTCAACGAAGTGATGAACTCTGCATTTCAGGCCATATAAAAATCATGTTAGTGACTAAAAGTACAAGAAGCTTCTTACTAAGTAACTAATCCCAATTCAAGCACTTAGAAAATAGCTATAATGAAAATCACACCAGGAGAAGGACATCAGACGTCTGTTAGCAAAACAAAGCATAATGAAACCCTTTACTTTACTCTGTTACAAGGACCCAAATCACAGGCTACTGAAGAGATTTTATAAAACACCACTTCTTTCCTCCTTCCTTTCTTTTTAAAAAATGTCTAACACATTGATGTAACTGCACAAAGGAAATGTCAAAAATAGAAAATGTGTCCTATAATTCAATTCTTTTCAATATGCATCATTACTGTTTGAGCCTTGTTCCAATGATTATATATTTTTCAGTAGATATAAATCTTTTATGTTCTATTTCATTTTAATGGATCATATATTTTTCTTTTGGAAGCATAGTTTTCAAAATGATCATTTAAAAATAACTGCATGACTATACATGTTATTAATGAATCACGTTTTCTAAAACTATATCCCTTTGGTTGGGCATTTAAAAGTTTTTCAATGTTTTCTATTGTAATTACACATAACAATGTTTTTTTCAAGTGCAGAATCCATTTATATGTTGAATCTTTTATAGAAACACAGTGAGCATCTCTTAATTGGGTCTCTATATTGGTCTTTTTATAAATAGGAGTAGGAAACTATTAACAGAGTTCATGAACAGTGGTATTACTATGGTTGGAATTCTTTTAGACCAAATGGCAAAGCTGGATTTAGTTGTATGATATTTCTTTCAACAAGCATATCAGAACTGTTATATGCTCTTTAGTGCTTGAGCGCATTGATATTAAACAATACAGCAAACTAGGTCATTACTCTCTAATACTGAAGACCTCATTTTTCAAGATAAAGATGTACTTGGGAAAGAAATGTTGTTGGCTTCCACAGTTCACAAATATTCTACCTAAGGGGGAAAACACATTATGATGGCTTTAATCGACCAAAATATTATCATAAAAACAAAGAAAATATTAATTTATTGGAGCAAGAATTAATATTTAAAACAAAGACAGGTTTGGTCTTTTTCCTTGGAAAGTTGACATTTTAATGGAGGTGATGGACAAGTAAAGAGGCAATTAAAATGTAGTGAGCTGCTAGGCCAATCCTAATGAGACCTGCCTTTTCTGTGATCAAGAGTAATCTTTTAAATTATTATGATCATGGGAGGAAGGCTGTTAGGAAATGTGACAGACTCTGAAATGAGCAAAAATGATAAATGGATGTCCTTTCTGGTACACTTTTCCAGGTCATCTGTGTCTTTCACTGGCTTTGAGCTATTTTACAACTCTGTAAATTGTAGAAAACTGATAGTAATGCAAATGATTGTTGTCTATAAAAATGTAAATAAATTTTGTTTGTTGCCATACAATTGATTGTTGCCTTGTGGCTATTCACCACTTTTATATCTATTTGTAAATTCATTTTAGCATTCCTGATGGCCCGTCTGTGTGTCTTCTCAGAATTCTTTGAATAAATTTTAACTTTTTACTGGTTCCTTCATTAATTAATGAGTTAAAATCTCAAGTGTTCATTTAATATTTGTATGGCTGTCGTGATTTTAACTTTTTTTTTTTTCCCAAAGACATATCTTTTAACACTAGGGTACAATAGCTGCTTAGGTAATTCTCTTATACAACCTTCAGTAAAGGCCACACTTGGCATTTCACAGGTTTTCTAACAAGACTGACTTTCAGTGACATAATTTTGCAATTATCCAGCCTAATTCAAGTCCACGAAGATTTATTGATCGCTTGCTCCGTGCATGCGGATTGGAGATCAATAAGATCCACTTGGGTCCCATATAGTCCACATGGGTGCAATTACAACTGCAAGCCTGACTCTGCTGTGTGTTATGTTATGTGTAATAATAGAATCCTATGCAAAATGCCTTGGGAGACTGAAGAGGAAGCAATGAATTCCAATGAGATAGAATGTGCTGTGCTTTACCTAGAAGGCAGAATTTTATTTGACTTGAGTCTTATAGGATAAGTAAGGTGTTTACCAAAGCAAAGCAAAGGACACATTTTCTAAAAAGTCATTGAGATAGGCAAGGGTATCTCGTCTGGAGAATAATCTCTCAGGTCGGTGGGTGTGGCTGGCATGGGGACACTATGGGGGGGGTAAATGGAGAGATGTGAAATTTGGGACAAGACCAGTTTTGAAAGGCTTGAGTGTCAAGCTTTGGGATCAGGACTTAATTCTAGAACAGTTAAGACCTGTCACAGGTTTTTAGGCAGAGAGTGATGCCGTCAGATCTTAACAGAGGGGAGATGGTTGGAATTATGGTACCTTGAAATATTCCAGCTGCTAAACTGCTAGAAGAGATTTGTGATACAACCAGTGTAGATGGGTTATTTTCAGCTTGGAAGGGTGCCCTGGACAAAATGTCCTGCTATCATTTTTCCTCATTTTAGTCTTTCACATGTATTCCTGGCAGTCTCCCCCATCATGATAATCTTCTCAAAATTATTCTTGATCACACACACACAAAGGCTGACCTCACTCACTGTTAGACTTCTCGTCCTGTCAGAGAGTGTTGAAGGGATCACAGGAATTTTGGGAATCCAACTAAAGAGAAAGTGATTTTGAGATATATTTGGTTATGGGTTAATATCTTATACCGTTTGCAGTCACTTCCATGCAGAGGTAAGTTATTGCTAGTCATACTAGTATAGGAAAGTCTTCCAGGAATATTCTTATCTCACTGTGCTGACCCACCTTGCATAGGACGTGAAAGCCCAGGACCAGAAAATCTGTGGTCATGTAGCCACATCCTGTGGCTCTGGGCACTATAAGTGGTGAGAGAAGAAAGGCTTATGAGATGTCCAGACCCAGATGCCAGTATCTGGAAAATTATTATTGAAGGTGTGCCAGATAAATAATAAAATGTTTTTGTGAGTATTTTCTGCTTTTTGGGATATTTGTGATTTTTTTTTCTGGTATTATTTTATATTAATAATTTTCTGTTGTTTTTCTTAAGGAGAGGTCCCCCAATTACATAAGCTTCATGTGCTATAAAACCTGGATCTACCTTCGGGTGTGTGACAATAGATTTATTATAATAAAGTTATATATTAGAATAAAAATAATAAAAATGCAACAAAAAGGTTTGGAGGTGATGTCCTCATCACCCATTGTCTTCTGACTCCTACCCTCACCATTGCACTAAAGATCTTGCCAAGTTTACCAATCACCTAATTACTGTAATCTGGTGGGTAATTTTCTCATTTAATTTAATATCTTCTTTTTTTTTTAAGATAGGTGGGGGGAGGGGAAGAGGGAGAGAGAAAGAGAGGATCTGAAGCAGGCGCCACACCCATTGCGGAGCCTGATGATGCGGGGCGTGAGATCTCACGACCCTGAGATCATGACCTGAGCTGAAATCAAGAGTTGGATGCTTAACTGACTGAGCCACCTAGGCGCCCCTCATTTAATTTTAGAGCAATTCCAGAAAACAATCTGAAAATATATGTAAAGAATGCAGGAAATAGAGATATCATTAAAAGTATAAATTTTTGTTCATCCCACCCCACTCTCAATTCTAAAGTCTTTATTCCCTATATCTAGTCACTTTTAGTAGGTTGGAAGTTCTTCCGTATCTCTTTTTTTAATGTATCTATATCTGTGTGTTTCTATGTGTGCGTGTGTTTAAATGTGTGCCTTATTTCTATATAGACAACTAACTAAAAATATTTTCTGTTACTGAGGTATAGTTGATATACAATGTTATATTAGGTTCTAGACTAGTTTTTTTACATTTTTTATTATGTTAGTCACCATACAGTGCATCATTAGTTTTATCAACAACTATATGCCAGTACATTTTTAATATTCTGCAACTTGCTGTCTTTTTATTTAAAAAAATCAGAGATTTTCCATATAGGTACAAACAGATACACTTCCTTCCTTTTAATATTATTAATATTGCGTAGGATGGGGATACCGTGGAGTTACTAACCACTGCTTTATTGAGAGACACTTAGATATTGGCTAATTATTTGCTAGTGCCAATAATGTTGCATGTGAGCACGTTGAATATGTAACATTATGTGCATTTCTATAGGACAAACTGACAGAAGCAGAACTGCTCTTGAGATTAGAAAATGAGGGGTAATAATGGGTGGGACGAATAAAGAGAAATGAGAAGTTGAGAAGACAAGAGTTAACTGGGGATTCATCAAAACCAAGAGGAAATTTAGAGTGAAATACAGGCTCTGTTTTCAAATAGGTTTGGAGGATAATGAGGAGGGATTTGGGAATGCAGTGGGATTTGTTCTGAATATTCTTTACCAGTTTGTCTCATGGACTCAAAAGACGGTTTTCAAACAAGATCTGTGTGGGATATTATGTACCAGGACTTGGAGGCTATGCTGACAATTCATGGGAGGTTTTACATAGTAATGGGGGCCTTGGGGCAGTGGCACTTGGCAGAATATGACTTTCCTGGGAGGGAGCACATGCAGCCGGAGCCCTCCCTGGGACTGTAGAG
Organism: Halichoerus grypus; assembly: GCF_964656455.1. Lineage (NCBI taxonomy): Eukaryota > Metazoa > Chordata > Mammalia > Carnivora > Phocidae > Halichoerus > Halichoerus grypus. The sequence goes on from NC_135726.1 coordinate 10,374,417, forward strand.
CATTGGCTTAGGGTGACATCACTGGAACCAGAGAAGGCAAAACATCAGACGCTGCTAGGTAGCTGGGAGGAGTTGTAAGCCACTTCTAGTGGTGTTTTAAAAATAATTGCAAAGGAATGACTGAGTAAGGAAGAGCCACAACAACACACGTTACCTGAATCAGTGAGGTTTAAGGGTAAGGTGAGCAGCAACATCTTAAGTGCCCACAAAGTGATAGTTCTCAAACCTTGATTGTACATTAGGATGGCTTAGACAGTTTTTTTTTTTTTTTTAAAATCCTGACTCTGGGGCGCCTGGAGGGCTCAGTCATTAAGCGTCTGCCTTCGGCTCAGGTCATGATCCCAGGGTCCTGGGATCGAGCCCCGTGTTGGGCTCCCTGCTCCACGGGAAGCCTGCTTCTCCCTCTGCCTCTCCCCCTGCTTGTGTTCCCTCTCTCGCTGTCTCTCTCTCTGTCAAAAAATAAATTAAAAAAAAAAAATCCTGGTTCTCTGGCCTCTGCCCAGCCCGATTAAATCATAATCTCTGAGACTGGATTCTGGCATCAGTATTTTTGAAGCTTCCTAGGTGATTCTAATGTCTTAAAGACTAATGGAATTAAAAATCACTAACTGAGTATTCATCAGTCACAAGGAATTATAGAAAATGGACTTGACCAGTAAGGCTCAGATCTGGAATATGCCCTCAAGTTATGTAGCATTTAGGAAAGATGCTTTCCCTATTTTATCCCCTTACAACTTGTCCACTCTCCGATCTTAGAGGCTTTTACTTACTATTAGCAAATAAGTGTATCTGTGGGTACTAAATCTATGGTACATGTTTACGGATTTCAACTCATGACAGATGGAATAACTAGCTCCTATGAGCAGATACTTGTCAGATGTGCTTTTCCTTGGGTTTATTTTTTTGGACTTGACATTTCCTTGCAGTGTCGTGGAGATGAAAGCATTAGTGGTTCACACAGGGTGTCCTTGTCTCTCGGTGTAATTTATCATCCGAGGTGGGGAACTGCCTTGTATTCACCTGCAATTATTTCTTGTAATTAGAGCTGCCCTCACATGTAGTAATGCTCTCCCCATGAGATCCCAGAGAATACATTTAAGGGTAAGGATCATTTAATTCTTCTCCAGTGAACTGATCCCTCACCCAGGTGTTTCAATTCGTATTGAAAAAGTGCCATGTGGGGTCAGTCCCTAGGTGAGTTTATGTTGTTCTGTCATTTTGCCATGAAATATTTCTATAAAATTTTCCCCTTAGTTTAAGAAACATAGACCCAGATGCAGTTAAAGAATAAGAAAATACAGGGGTTGTCTTAGGTTGAGTTCTTTGGGAAGCAGACTCAGACACTTTAGTAAGCAGAATGCTTAATAACGAGAGACCTTGGGACCAATGCTTGTTGAAGGGAGGGACAGTTAGGAGTTGAGGAATTTGAGCTGCAGTCCAGGCCCAAAATCACTCTTGCCTGAGCCCGGGGGTGGAGGTGGTGCTTTGGGGCTCAAATGACCACTCAGAATTGTCCCACGTTGGGCCTGGAGGGCCAGGACTTTAAACTCCTGCATCTTTATAGGCCACCCCAGGAAGGGACAGGCCCTTGGGTGAGGCAGCTCTGCAACTGAAGCTGACAACAGCCCAAGCAGCTGGAGCAATGAGCCTTCCCTTGCAGGGTGATCTGGGCAGCACATCTCAGGGTCCCTCACAAGGGTGAAAGAAATCTGTTCCTGCATTTGCAAAGCCCAAGGCCTGGTGAGCTAGAAAAGGAAATTATTATATCTTCAAATATATTCCATGGGTCAGTGCTATGACTGAGGAGTAGACAGGCTGCTAAGGATGCATGATGTATGAGTATGCACACACAGGAAAGAAGCCAGAGGGAGGTGAGAGTGTCACGTCATGCTATGCTCTTCGGCGGGCAAAGTTACCGTAATCAAGTCATGACGTCAGTTGCTGACTCTGAGGGATCGGGAGCAGTTATAATGGGGAAGACAGCAGAAACTCCGTACTGTGTCTGATAACTATTTGGTGTTCATCAAAAATACAGTGATTGGTTAACTTTATTTTTTTATTTTTAAAAATTTTTTAGATTTATTTATTTATTTGAGAGAGAGAGACAGCGAGAGAGGGAACACAAGCAGGGGGAGTGGGAGGGGGAGAAGCAGGCTTCCCGCCGATCAGGGAGCTCGATGTGGGGCTCGATCCCAGGACCCTGAGATCATGACCTGAGCCGAAGGCAGATGCTTAAAGACTGACCCACCCAGGCTCCCCATGATTGGTTAACTTTAAACAGAACAAGATAAAAGCCAAATACTTCTTTTAAGTGAACGTGCGTCTTGCTAGACGGGCGGAGGCAAATTTGGCATGATTTTTCTTTTCTTTCACAAACAACAGCATCTTCTGCAATACACAAACTGTGATTAGGCAAAAAGTAATAAATACCCAAGCCCCACAAAACTCCCCTTCCTTACCTTCAACATCATTGATCTGAGCACAACTGCCATGGAGAATTTGCAGCCCACTGGCTATGTCTGTCGATATAAAAGCCTGAGTCATTTTCCTGCTGACACATGTTCCATTTTTCCCCTTCCTTTGGTAAAGAGGAGGGGTAGATGAGAAAACTGACCATGGAGCAGCTGCTGATTTATACTTCTTTTCTGGACCAGGGAATTCATATTGATTAGTTGGATGAATGAGTCTGTCCCTTTGTTTCAAATGATTAGAGTGAGTGTCTGCCCTTGGAATATATCACAGCTCCACTGTGACATAAGGAATAAGATCCACTGTGTTTTTTGTAAATCTCAATGCCTTTCCCATACTTATGAAATATACCCGTCAATGATACTTAACCTGGTTATGGAGAAACAGGTCTTTAGAGAGTTCTGAAGAATGTATGTGCCTAGCAGGGACATCAAAATATGTCAGATGCTTTCTTCAGGTTCTTTCACGTTGCTTCATGTATTTACCCTGAATTTGTCATCAAAGTGGTTGATGACATATTTGTTACTCATCTGAATTCAGTTTTCCTGTTAGTATTCTGCTGTGGGATTTCATAATTGATCAGTGCTTCTACAAATAACTTTTGGCTGAGTTTCTTTTTTACAAGACTCACTTGCTTATGGGGATGGGGGAACCGCTACCATAGGGCACTTCTGTATTTTAATGGGACATTTGTCTTTAACATTTATAATTAACATGTTTACAAATACGTATTTAACATTTTGTGTTTTCCAGGAATTGTCTAGGTGAGGAGACTGTTGATGTGAGGATATGCTTTTTATATTGGTCTCTCTGCTGGCTCCACGTTGATTTTTGAGGGAAAAGATAGACTTTTTAACCAAATGTGCTTCATTCCTAAATTGCTAGAAATGGATTTATTTTGTGGAGCTCAAGTTTGTTTCCTTGAATTCTTCCCTTGGCATATCCTGGTTTTTCTCTTTATGAGACCTCAACACAATATTCATCCTTCTCAACCTGGCAATCCTTCAGATATTGAAGACAGTTCTAAGGTTTTCCGTTCATTTTCTCTTCTCCTAATAGACTGTATCTAGTTTCTTCAACCATTCAAAAATTAATTCAGTAATTAATAGTTTCTGATGCTTAAGTCTACCTGTTAATATCCCTCCAGGTGGTCAAGGTCCAGAGGAAGTGCCTGGAGCCCGCCCTGCTCCACCAGCTGGAAGTTATCTCTCCCTTGTCTGTGTTCCAATAGATTATGTGCTTCAGTTGTAGCATTGATCCTGTGCTACCCAGGTGATTTATGAGTTTCTTAGCTCCCCTTCCAGCAGTGCTCTGAGCCCCTTGGTCTCCAAGTGACCCGGAGACAGTTCTAATCAATTGGGCATCCCTATCCCAGTAAATTCATACACGGGCAGGATGAGAGAATGAGGGATGTGGTGAAGGGTGAGCAAAGAGTAGTTGATAAGAAAAGTTTGGAAAGGGACTGCTGTCATCTTTTTTTTTTGCAAATGCTCTCTGGGAGTCAGTGTCTCTCACAAGAATTGGCCCTGAGTGAAAAATATGTACTCCAGACATGATAACTTCTGGTTGCAATTCAACTTCAAGTAATACTCTTCGTCGTACTCAAGACTTGAGCTTTAAGTTATATTCTTGGCAACCCTTCTGGATGTATATGCAATATCGCTAAATCTCCACAAATGCTCCCAACTCAGACATAAATAATCATGTCGATGCTTCATAATCATACCTATCAAATGCGTTTTTATAAACTCAATTCAGAGAGCACCCTGTGCCATAACCCGCCTTTCTCCCACCCAGTGAGTAGATACTGGATCATTCCACCATCACTGCAAGTACAGAGGACCATTTATAAAGATTTCACTCCTCTTACTCTTAATTTCTGGCACGCAGCTGTATCTTAGCCTTGCTTTTCTATGTTTATAGTGTCTTTAACTTTTGATTCAGGGCAAGGTTCATTCTATGAAGCATGCATTTTGGTTTTCAAATATGTGGCATATTCTTTTAAAATAACCATGACGTTGTAAATCTGTAGATCTCTTCAGATGCCATCTGATGAATTTCTCAAAAGGGGCGATTGCCAGGCTCCTCATCCTCTGCTGTTCTTGGCAGCTTCACGCTATAACGTCCCTGCTAGATCGTTCTCCATTCCTTTATCTGCTGTATCATATTCAGTCAATAGCTGGCAACTGTGATTAGTGGGAAGCCAAAACTAGTGCTGAGTATCCAGTGGGTAAAATAAAACATAAACAGGATTGAGAGCAGGTGAAGCAGTGAGCAAAGCACAGATGAGGGTGACTTGCTGCGCACTAAAAATCAAAGATACGAAGACAGTTGAAGTGAGAATTTAGGGAGCTATCTCTTTTCTCTGGCAGTGTCCCTGTAGAACTTCTGAAAAAAGGAGGTTGTGCCCAGAGCATGTCCCACGCACAGTGCCGGGAAGTCCCCAGTGGGCTTCCTACATGTCCAGATTCTCCAAGGCTGTTCCTGCCCCAGTTGTAACAATTGACTCTCAGACTCTCTTTGCAGACTTAGTACTCTCTCCCCCCAGCCTGTCTGGGTTCTTAAAACCAGGAGACTCCTGTAGCCTGCCCTGCAGATGACAGTAATTCTTATCTACCTCTTTCTTCAGATAGCTCCTAGATGGTACCAGCTAAATGATGGCGTTGCCAGACTGACCATTATCCTCTGCTGTGGTTTATTTGGCTTTAATGTTTTTCCAGGTCATGAAGGGGCTCTGATACAGTCTCGGCAGAATGGGTCCAGTGCGGTCCCAGGTATCCTGGTTGATGGCAGGGACAAGTTCTGGAGTTGGGGCCACCCGGTGTTTCCTTACCTTTCTGAGGCTACAGTGCGTGTTGGCCCACTCAGAAGTGAGCTGTCTCAGGCATGTGGTGTGTGTGCCTGAGTATTTTGAAGAGAAGCCACAAGGAGCTCTGGTTTTGCACCACCATATGATATGAATTGGTGAAATAAGTCCAAACAGAAATTAAACTCTAAGGGTAGGGATAGCCTATGAAGTGCCAGACCTATCCTAAAAGCATCTGGAGGAGTATGAGTCATGATCCTTGGCTATCACTGTGCTTATAACCTATAAGGGAGATAAGCCATGAGTGAGAAAAGCAATAGCAATATATTAGAACAGTGCAACAAGAAGGTACTAAGCAGGGAGAGATATGTTGAAGAGTTATGAGCCATCTTTACCAGTCTGATTTAACCCTGATTTCTGAAAAACTGGTTATGTGTAGGAGTGAACTTTTGCAATCTGGCTGATGAATGACTGAGCTTTGTGATGTTGTAAATGTGAGCTTTCAAAGAACCAGATCATTAATTGATTGCTTTAATATGAAATACATTTCCTATGGAAACAGATGCTAAAAATGGTGGTTGGGCTTCCAAAAGCCAATTTAACTCAAAATAGAACTGAACTAGAGAGATGTTGTATTATAGGTTTCCATTCTATGTTCAAGGATGAAGGATTCCATATTCTAGGTCACCTAGCTGCACTCTTTTCTAGGCACACATCTCTGCTTCATTAGCACCCAGCTTTGGGGTTTACTTTCTTATTTCCCAACCCTGAAACAGTATACTTTTCTTCCCTCTTCCCTCCTACACCTAGGCCATGAGAGGGTGTCTTCCTTCCCCTGCCTTTTTCCAATATGTGGGCAGTGCCATTGGAATCCTCCTCCACCGCCTGCCCCAGCCTATCAAACACACATTCTTTGTTTCTGGAGGGAGTGATTAAATGATCACTGGTGGAAACACTGGAAGAGGTTCTTTTGGTTATAAAAGAGTTGGGAAGTATATTTCAGAGAGAAGGTTGGGGGGGGTGATAGGGAGTGTTGGGGTTAGCTTAATGGTAAGACAGGATTGGTTGGATTGAGAGCAAGCTGAAAAGTAAGGCTGCACATAATGATCACATGTCTCAATGACAAATAGTTATAAGCTGTGGCTGCCTATGTTTTACTATCCAAATGTCTCCAAAAAGTTGGAAAATTCTGTTGATCTATACGTTTCTCCCATTCTTTTAAATGGCTTAAAGCAGTCAGTATGTTATTTTCTCTCCCAGTGGTGTGGGTTGATTGGGTTCAACTGGGCAGTTCTGTAGTTCAGCCTTGTTGTGGTCACATGGCAGCTGAGGCTGGATTCACTGCAGGGTTGACTGAGATGCTAGGACAACTAGGTTTCTCCCCACTTCATATAGTGTGACAGCTTTTCCTCTCCCTGGAACATCTGTATCAAGTTTCTTCATGTGATGTCCCAGCAGAACGTCTTGACTTCTTATATGATGACTTGGGTTTCCCGAGAGCACCAGCGAAAGCTGTAAGAACTTTTTAAGGCTTTGGGTAGCTTCTGTTGCTGTAGCTTCAAGTTCACTGAGCTTTTCTTTCCCCAGTGTCTAATCTGCTGTAGAATCCATTGAGTGAAATACTCATTTCAGATCTTGCATTGTTCATCTCTAAAATTCTCACTCGGTTCTTGTTTATATCCCAATTTCTTTTTTCATTATTTTTATGTTTTTCTTTAAATCCTCAATCCTATTAAAGATAATTTAAAAAGGTGTTTTAATGCCCTCTGTCATTTTGGTCATTTCTCATGTGTTTCTATTGATTCTCCCGTGTGGATCACATTTTCCTATTTTCTTGTCTAGTAATTTTTGTTGGCTATAGGACAATGAAAGATTTTACATTTTTTATTGCTTTTTTTTTCCCTCAAAAACTTGGATTTTGTTAGGGGTGGGCAGTTCAGCTACTAAAGGGTAAATTTTTATCTTTTTGTGAATTGCTTTTAATCTCTTTCATCATGAATCTAAAGTAGGATTACCAACTGTCCTGAGTTGTCTGGGAGTGAGGGATTTTCAGAGATGTAGGACTTTAAGTGCTAAAGATGGGAAAATTGTGGGCAAACCAGAGCATGTTGGTTATCCTCACACTTTAGAATAGACCTTAGCAGACTTCTGAAAAAATTGTGGAAAGTAAAATTTTTGAGACCAGGTAGACTGAAAAACGCCTGTATTCTACCTTTAAAATTAACTCAAAGCAAGTTGGGCATAAAAATAAGTTGGAATTTATTTTATCTGATAATTTTAAAGGCATTGTTTTATTGCTTTTAACTTCCAGTGTTGTTATTAACAAGCTGGAATCTCTTTGAATCCTTGAAACTTTGTATGTGACTGGTGTTATTTTGGGGGAAGGGTGCATCTTTGGTTTTGTTTTTCCTGTCTGAGAACCTGTAGATTTTTTTTTTTTTTTCCCTCCTCCCTGTGTTCTGAAATTTTGCAATGAATATGCCTTGGTCTGAGCCTTTGTTCTCATGTCATGCACTCTTAATTTGACAGAACGTGTCCTTCAGTTCTAGGACATTCTCTTATGTTTATATATGAACAAGTACCTTTTCTCTGGTTTCTCTCTCTCTCTCTCTTTCTCTTTCTGGCACTCCTGTTTACATGTTAGGCATCCTGGATGCCGCCTCTGATTTTCTAACTATTTTTTTCAATATTTCCCTGCTGTTCTCATTTCTGGAAGATGGCCTCAACTCAGTTTCAAACTTTTCTATTGAGTTTTCCACTCAATAGAAAACTCAACTTTTCTATCACATTTTTAATTTGTGTAAGCTTTTTTGTGGCAGGGAGGCTTCCACATGTGAATGTTTCCTTTTTCCTACCATCCTTATTTCCTGGCTATATTGTTTTCTCTGGGCGCTCTCAGGAGAATGATAGTTTTGATTGTAAGTCATCCTCTTCCTGTGTAAGCCTCTCATTCTTCTCAGAGAATGTAAAGTGTCAGGCTTTCTGTGAATGTGTGGTGAGAATCTGGGCATCTGTCTCTTCCTTCAACAGAGTTTCAAATCATATTCCTACCTTCAGCCCCATACTTTCATGCTCCTGTCCTGGCAGTTTGGGGAGTTGGGTTACAAATGCTCTTCGTATCCATTTTCCCCAATGCTGAGCTTTCTCACATTGGCTGTTTCTCAGCTTCCAAAATACGGTTGTTCTTTTTTCCTTTGTTCTTATGTTTCAATGTCTAAAAATATCTTTACTCTCACTTTAATGGAATTTGGGAAGGGATCCAAGTCTTTCTGTGTGCTCAATCTATAATTTTTATCCTGCTTGTTTCAGTTTAACATTGTAATCTACATTTTTTTTTTTCTATGAACCAAAATATTTACAACAGTGTTTAGTGGATGCATCTTAGATATTTTATTTAAACATCCTCTAGGCTTACTCTGGATGAAAAAAATGATTTCCAAGGGTTTTTTAAATTTTTCAAAATTTCCATAGAAATCTGAAAATAGTAATCATTATTTTTAATTTCTCAGAATTCAAATATATAACAACCTAAAATTATGAATCAGTATTTAATTGGAAATGGAGAATATTATTACTGAGAAACAATATAATTGTAGTAGTCATAAAATGAAATTAATGCCAAATTAAATACCAGATTAAATTTTTAATGCTAACAGTTATTCTTGGATTGCAAGTATTGGTGCATTTTGTAAATTTTGTTTCTTGCTAAGCGCCTAAGCTCGTTGCATGTTTTCTTGTGTTAAGTTCTTGGATAAGGGTAAGTGGTTTTAATTGTGCAAATTAAGGTAATCAGCCATCAGGAAGTATAAGAAAAGCTTAGATGTATTTTCTGATTTGTTCTTTCCCACTGTGGACACTGCCAGTAACATATTCATTTGGAGAGAACCATAGCAATGTTATTTCTTAGTGATGAAAATCAAAGAGGCTGGAGACAGAGTTGAAAGCTAGAGCAGGATGCATTTTTAGATGGCCAGACTGCTGAGTAAAATAGCTTATTGCTTTTTAAATTGCCTTATATTTTTTCCAAATTCTTAAACAGGCTCTAGAGAACAATTCGTCCTATGTCTTTCAAAACTAGCTACTCTAAGAAATGCTGATTTAGTTTTTTAGTAGAAGTTGCACCAGTTGGGGAAGATGGTGTAAGATTTTGGTCTTATTTTTGGTGTGTGCTGGGCCTCTGGTTTGTTAAATGTAATGCCAAGAAACTCTGAACAGGTGTAGGAAAAACAATTCAGAGTTGATCATTCTTTTCTTGTATGTCTCTGGGTGCAATTCATTTGGTTCTTTTCTGGATGCTTCTCCACATTTTTAGTGTTGTCATTTATTCTTTTTGTTTTATTTGAGTCAGTTTCTCAATCCAGTCCAATCTAGTCCAGTGCAATCCAGTTGACACCATCCATGGTGTCAACCTCACCTCCACTTTCCTTCCCAAAGAAAATCACATGGGAGCTCATGTACATATGGACCCCAGATATTCAAACTTACTTTAATTTGTGCTTCTTTTCTCCTCTTCTGTTAGGCCAAGGGACTTTACCACCTGTTTACCCATAGGACACCCATTCCTCCCCTTGTGCTATGAGGTGTCCTTGTTCATACATACAGCCTCTCCCACTCAACTGGACCCTTCCCACTGGTTTCTAAACATGCCCGGATTTTAAAACAAAAATGGAGCATTCCTCCTCAACTCTATTCTTTTCTAGAGTTTTGCCCCATTTTAATCCACTCATCTCGAATGAGTAGCTTGAATTCGGGGTTTTCATTTCCTCTGGAACCACTGAGTCCTCAAGCCAGTCCCACATGTCTTCTATGCTCATCACACCACCAGAGCACTTCTGCTGAGGCTCGCAGTGAAGTCAGCATGGTGGAGTGCAGTGGATGTTCGCAGTTCCATCCTTACCGGACTTTGCCACAGTTTTTGACACTGATGTACACTCTCTCCCTAAAACACTGTCTTACCTTGCTTTCCTCCTGACATTTTGTCTTATTTCCATATCAGCTCTACACACTCAGCCTCCTGCGTGGGCCTCCAAATACTCCTCATGGCTCTTTCTTTGGCCTGTTACTTTGCACACTTCGTTGGTCTCCTTTATGCCTCTGGCTTTAATTATAAACACTTAAATCTATACCTGAAACCTAAGCCTTCTGTGCTTTTCAGAGCTACGTATCCAGTTGCCCACTCATCTTCCAGGGAATGTAAAGCCATCTGCCCACAGTGGAACTCAGTCTTTACTGATTAAGTGAAGTGTGTTCTTTCCAATGCTCTCTTTCTCTGTAAAAGACCTGTCCTTCCACCCAGTTGCACAGATTAGGGTCCTGGGAGTCATCTTCAACACGTCCTTCTCCTGTACTTTCATATCCAATCTCTGAGTGCTCTAAATTTTAATCTCAGGTATCTCCCAACTGTATGCACATCATCTCTCTTGTCACCCCACCCCTGCAGAAGCAGACACCATCTCTTTGGCCTTCTGCCTTCTGCCTGTTAGCCTAGATCATCCCCAAGCATCTCTCATTTAGTCTCCATCCTGGAGTCAGAGTAATCTTTTAAAACACAATCTTAGTATCTTAAAATGGTTCAAAAGTTTCCCATTGTTCTTTGAATAAAGGTGAAGTCCTTACCTTTGCCTGAAAGCTCTGCATAATCTGGTCCCATTCTATACCAGGCACCACTTTGCTTTCTGCTGCAGTCACACTAGCTTTTTAAATTTCTTAATTTAAAGGCTCCTGATCGGTTCACAGGTTATTTGCACATGATGTTTCCTCTCCCTATAAGCCTCATCACTCTTCTTGCCTGGTTTAATCTCTCTCTTCTTTGAGAATACAAGATCTGTTAGTATTTCTTGAGGAGCATCTTGCCTTAATCTCTTTGATTTGGTAAAATTTCCCATTTTGTGGCCCCACGTGCCGGTGATGCTGTGGTGTACCACCAAGATCACTCCTTCACTGACAGAAGATTCATTACTCCCACCTGCTGGGATTATTGGCCGCTGATGGCTCCTGTCTTTGTCTCTCTTCAAACCCTGTCTCAACCAAACGGTGCTGCACCACTCAAGAGCATACCCCATCGCTGGAGACAGCCCACATCCAGTGATGGGTCAGTGGAGGATGGGAGGTTATAATCTTGGAGTCCTTCCCTCGGTTCGGGACATCTTCAAAGGATCATCCTAGCTGTGGTGCTGCTCATCACAAAGACTAAGGCTTCTGCTCTGACTGCCTAGCTGTTCAATGTCTCCCTCTTCTCAGTCCTGCTTTTCATGCTCCCTCACACATGTTGTTCCAAGAGCATTCTCCAAAGAACCTCTTACATACACATCTCTACCTCAGTGTCCATGAAACCCAACCTCAGACCCCATGTGCTGCCCTTCCCACTGTTTATCATGGTTGTAAGCTTATACCTGTCGCTGAATCTTGGCTCTTCTCCTTAAGAGCTCTGCAACTTTGCACAAGTAAATTTTGTTGCTTGTGCCTTAGTTTCCTTACCTATTTCATTGTGAGTATTAAACTGCTTAGGACAGTGTCTTAGTTTGGGCTTTGCTCTATCAAATTACTATAGACTGGGTGGATTCAAGAAAGGGAGGGGCAGGGGCAAGGGAGGGGGAGGGAGAGGGATCCCCTCTTTTATAAGGGCATTAATCCCGTCATGAGGGCCTACCCTCATGACCTGATCTAACCATCATTACCTCCCAATGGCCTCACCTCCAAGTATCACATTGCGGGTTAGGGTTGCATTATGTGAATTTGGAAGGAGACATGAACATTCAGTCCCTAGCAGACAATGTCTGGTAAATGACAGATTCTCAATGATAGCTGTAATTATTATTGTGTTATTATTATTATTATTATTGTTATCCCAAAGGAGTAGTGCTGCTTTTATCTAGAGACAGTCTAAAATGTAAATGCCTTTAGGAGGTGACACCCTAACCTCAAGTTTCACTAGAGTGTTACTGCCATTACACTGACCCATGAGAGATAATACACGAATGAAGGATTCTTTGTTTCAGTAAGTGTGAGAAGAGTTCACAGATCTTACTTTTGGAGCCTCAGGGCATAAAGACTAAGCACTTGAAAAAAAATAACGTGCTTCACTTTTTAAATCCAGTGGTCCCAACATCCCCACTGTGGAGACTTTTCCTCAATGAACACCAGTCCAGCCTCAGTGGATCTACTAGGAGTGCTTCAGCAAGGGTGATTTTGTGAAGAGTAAGACAGGTTTAAGGTGATTGCAGGATAGGGAGAGGCAAAGGGGCTGATGACCCACACGTAGTGACTACACAACCAACCCCCAGAAAGCCTGTATCCAAGAGAAGATGGAAGCCCAAAGCAAGGAAAATTACTAATGAATATTTGGTTTTCTAAAGTCAAAATTGCCTAGAATTTCTTTTTTTCAGTGTAAGTAAAAGTATCCAACAGAGGGGCTTATTATGTCCTGTGGCTATGGGCAGCGTGTGGCGGTTCCTGGCATGTTACCACAGTTTTCTGATAGCAGTGACTGATGAGGTTCTCACGGGAACCCCACGCCCACTTGTCAGAGCTTTCTCATTAAACAGTTTCTTTTAGTCAACTCTGCTGACATGAATACACACATACGCACAGAGAACTTCCCTTTGGAAGGGAAAAGGAAGAGCACATTTCCTTTTTGCTAAGATGAAATATATGAATAGGAATTTTTGTGTAAGTGTGGGTAATTGAGATGAAGGAAAATGGAGGAAAAGGAGAGAGGCCAAGAAGTACAGTTGACCCTTGAACAGCAGTGAGTTTGAACTTGTCCACTTGCACGTAGATTTTTTACAGCAGAGTACTGTAAATGTAGTTTTTGTTCCTTATGACTTTCTTAATAACATTTTCTCCAGCCTACTTTACTGTAAGAATACAGTATATAAATACAAATACAAAATACGTGTTTTTTTAAAAAGATTTTGTTTATTTATTTAGAAAGGGAGAGCCTGCACACGCGCCTGCCGGGAGTGGGAGGAGGGGCAGAAGGAGAAGGAGAGAGGGAATCCCAAGCAGACTCCATGATGAGCGTGGAGCCTGAGGCGGGGCTTGACTGGGGCCTCGATCTCACAACCCTGAGATCATGACCTGAGCCAAAATCAAGAGTCAGACGCTTAACCGACTGAGCCACCCAGGTGCCCTACAAAGTACGTGATAATCAACTGTCTGTGTTATCAGTAAGGCTTGTACTTAGGTTTTAGGGAGTCAAAACTTCTATGTCTGTTTTCAACTGCGAAGTGGTGGGGTCAGTGCCCTAACCTCCGTGTATTCAAGAGTCAGCTGTACTAAAATATGATGAGTGGATGCGTGAACTACTAAATAGCCTTAGTTTTACCAAAATGTTTGAGAGCTGAGAGTAAAAAGCTTTATATATATGTTGTTATGTTACATTATATATAGTAATGGTCCTTTTCTGTCCGCTCAAAATTCATACGTTGAAACCCTAATTCCGATCTGTATTAGGAGATAGGACCTTTGGAAGGTCAGCCGGCATGAGTGGTATTTGTGCTGTATAAGAAGAGGCCAGAGAGATGGCTAGTTCTGTTTCCACCGTGTGAGGATATAATGGGAAGATGACCATCTGCAAAGCAGAATTCAGGCCTGCACCAGACACTGGGGCCACTGGTACCTTGATCTTGGACTTCCCTCTCTCCAGAACTGTGAGGAATAAATGTTGTTTAAGCCACCCTGTCCATGATAATTTGTTACATTAACCTGAACTAATACAGAATATATAATATGTATATTTTCAGGAAGAGCAGTTAAACCTATTTCATCCATCCATCCATCCATCCATCAACCATTCATTCATTCCTTCAGGTCAATAGGGATTGAGGTCAAAAGCAAATAAAAATAAATTTTGTTTATATACCATTTTCAGTTGTGAAAGACTGAATTTCTGGATATCCTCTGTTAAGTGCTGGGTAACAGAATCAATAGCTGGTGAAACATGCTAACTACAGATAATTCTCAGAAAAGGGAAGATCTAGGAATATTCTTTAGAAAATATTTGTCCTGGACTAATTTACTACGTACCTGCCTCCTGACTCCAGAAGGTAGCTTAAAGCTTTTTGTGATAGAATGGCAGTGGCAATGATGGCAATGATGTTTTGGGAAGTGCCAGGCCCTGGTAGATGGTAACCCAAGTATGGAATCACTGCAGAACTTGATATGTTAGATAGGCAGGGATTTAAGAAGGAAAAAAAAAATAGGGTAAAAGACATACCATCCTGGAAAATCCTTCAAGTTCTCCTGATCATCACCAACGTACTTCTGACGGCACCAGAAACAACTGACCTTTCCAATACTCATCGTCACTTCCAGGTGCTAGTATATTTGAACGTGAGGAACCTTAAGTTTCTTTCCATATTGAAGTTAGTGAGCAGTTTCTTGAGAACTCAGCTAAGCATCTGTCCTCATCGCTAGCATGTATTGATTTCTCTATTTCAAAGATCAGTTCTTCAAGTGTGGACTATCTTGTTAAGGATATGTTGTTAAGGATATATGTATTATATATTTATACATAAATATATATATTACAGCTCTCTCTCTCTCTCTCTCTCTCTAGATATATATATATAGAAGTATATATTTATAAAATTCCAGATAATTTTCTTTATGTTGGATTAAACACTAGCTGAAATAAGGTCTTTAGAAAACTTTACATTTTGAGAATATTTTCTTATCTTTTATATCTTGTTAATTATGAACAAAAGCACAGTAGAATAAACATAGTAAAGCAAAGGGAAATAAACCATAAAGGATTAAAAGGAGAAGAAAATGAGGCAAGATACAGGACAGTTTCAAAAGCAATGTTATTTTTTATTATTTGGTGCAGAAAACTGTGAAGCACATAAAACAATCTAGAGGAAGTGGGTAAGATTTCTTCTCATTACTGGCCTTGAGGCGATTTTTTAAGCTGCCATAAACTGACAAACAGACATGATGGATATCATTATAAAATACACTGAGTTGGAAAAAGGAGCACAAAATGAAATGGTCCACATCAAAAGGAAAAAAAAAAAGTCCCATAGAGTTCTTTGCAGAGTGAGTAGCACCAAGACTGTTAAAGGCTGATATCACTAAATTATCCCAACCTTGCATTGCTTTTTTCCAGGGGACCATATGATCTTTTTACTTATACCTTGTGATTCCAAAATTCATGTCAAGGCCTATCAAGTAAAATTAGAGCTAGGAGCCCTAATACTGTACTTTAATAAACTGCTATTATAATGCATCTACTTCAGATTTAAATAATGAATTTCAAGGGCAAAAGACATTAATGCATATTTCCCAATGGTTCAAACTCAGGGAGGGTGGGGTGTGTGTGCATTAACTCTTTCAGGCCCCCCCCCCCAGACTATGATGTTGGCACCCATACCAAATTGTTCCAGAAGAGTAAACAGCAAATCCTCTAACACATCTATGCACCCCTTCAGGTCTGAGGAGGACTTGCAGAGTCCCCCCGAGAGCCTATCCTGCAGCAAGCCCTCTCGGGTCCCACTCCAGGCCATGCGGTCACAGCAAAACTGTGATGTGATGCAGACAAAATCTGCGGGACCTGGAACCCTGAACCCTGCCCTAGGCTACACTGTGGGACACACATCACTTGTGTTACTGGTACTCAGGTTTTCTTGTCTTTAACATGGCTAAAGTAAAGGCTGCTTCACCTGCTTATTGCAAAAGTGAAATAGATTAAGTTATATATCAGGGACATAATTCCTTATTATCCTATCTGTGCCTGTTGCCTGTCATTGTGTTTTGTCCTGTTAATATGTTGGTGGATTCAATTTGATAACTTTCTGAGGGTTTTTGCGTCTATGCTCCTGAGAGAATTGGCCTATGGTTTTCTTTTTCTGTACTGGTTTTGTAGATTAATATCACTATGATGCCCACATGAGAAAATGAGTTTGGAAGTGTCTCCTGCTCTTTTGTTTTTTTAGAAGAAGTGGTGTAGAATTCATACGATTTCCTCTTTAAATATTTGGTAAATTTGCCAGTGAAACCATCTGGGTTTTTCTTGATTTAAATGTGAATTCAGTTAAAAATTTTTTATTGTTACTGACACTGATAATTTTCATTTATTATTATTTTAATATCAAAAATTGTTGATAATGTTTATTCCTGATATTGATAATTTATACCTTCCCTCTCTCTGTCAGCCTTCTTGCAAGAGCTTTATCAATTTTACTGATCCATTTAAAGAACCGGCTTTTCATTTTGTTTTATCTGTTGTTCTCAATTTTGTTTCTGCTCTCATCTTTAATATTTCCATTTTTCTATTTGATTTGGTTCTATTTTGTTCTCCTTTTTCTAATTTCTTGGGTTATAGATTTGATGCATCTTTTTCTAATATAAACATTTAATGCTAAAAATTTCTTTCTAGGGCCTGCTTTAGCTGCATCCCACAAATTCGAGTATCCTATATTTTCATCTTCATTCAGTGTGAAATGTTTTTTAATGCCTCTGGAGATTTACCCTTTCACATATGGATTACTTGTATATGTGTTCTTTAATTCCTAAATATTTGTAAATTCTTCTATTATATTTCTCTTAATTCCTAGGCTCATTTATGGTCAGAGAAAATGCTTTGTATGATTTCAGTTCTTTTGGGTTTGTCAGGATGTGTGTTTATGACCCAGGGTATGTTCTGTCTTGGTGAATGTTCTGCATATACTTGAAAAGAAGGCTTATTCTGCTGTTTTTGGCACCCTGTAAAGGTAAATTAGACCTACTTGGTTGATGGCATTTAGTTCTTCTAAATCCTTGTGATCTTTTGCAAACATTTTTTTTTTTTCTAAGTCTCAGAGCTCTTTATAGGGAAGCATTTCCAGAGACAGTTTCTAGGTACTGCTGGAACTCAGGGTCCCGATGAGGTGGAAGGCCAGGCACACACACAACCATGAGGGCCTCCACTGGAGGAGAGACAGCGCGGGCCCTGGGGGGCCCTGAGGGCAGCTGCCATAGGCGGCCACCTCCAGCTGTGTGAGTTAGACCCAGCCGCACTGCCCAGAGCTGGCCTGAGTCCTGCACCCCCCGTGATGACAGTTATGAAGGCAGAGAGTGTGAGAGGGCCCTTGGGTGGCTCGCAGCCTCCCTGAGGTTACTTAGATCTGCAGTGCCCCTGCTGGCTCTGCCCCAAATCAGCCTGCCCTTCGTCCTCACCTTCCTGGCCTACCTCATTCCCTCCACCTTCCTTCTGCCTAATCTCTGGCCTTCAGCATCTTCCCTACTCGCCTTGACCCAGCCCTATTGGGATCCACCCTGACCACACCCTACCACCAGGTCCCCACTCTTTTCCCCATCCCTGGCGTTGGAATCTGGCTCTTTGAGAGAGCCCACTGGTGAATTCTGGGGCCTGAACTGGCGAACTCTGATGGCATGAGGAAGGGGGCTCCAAAAACTGTCTGCTCCCCTACCAAGGGCATGAAACAAACCCCCAAGACCACTATAATAATAGCAGACGTTCACTGAACACTTACTCTCTTCTAGGAACACAGCTAAATCCTTTAGGTAGATTATTCCATTTAATTCTCGTAAGAATTTTAAGAGGTGGACCCTAGAAACTGAGACTCAGAAGGAAAATATTTGGTGAATGTCAGGTCCAGGTGGATTCTGATCCAGGTCTCTGACTTCAGAGCCCACCCGCTCTACTTTTTACTGTTCGTGTGTCTGCCCACCACCAAGGCTGCCTGTGTGTGCAAGTGTCTGCCCAGTACCCGCTGCTTTGGAGAAGCATCCCCATACCCTCCAGGCCTGGCCCTGTGATCCAAACCTGGTGGCTATCACCCTCCCCCTGGTAAATTGGATTGCAGATTAGGTTGTCAAGCCCAGGACCCGTCCCCTCTCCTGGTAATTGCATCTGGATTGATTTTGGGTGCTGCCCAGGCCCTCAGTGAAAGTGGCCTGGTTGGAGAAGACTCTACCCCTGGTCTTCAAGGGGGTGTCAGTCATGTGATTCAGGCCCGGCCACTCAAGCACCAAAACGTCCTGGCCAGAGTGATTGGTTCCTGAAGGACATATGACCCAAACCTGGCCTGTAGAGCTAATCCCAGGATTTTGCCTGAGCCACTGATTTTCCAAGCTGGAGTTGCTCACTGGGTATATGTCTGGCAGGATCTATCGGGAGTGCTGGCTGAGGAGATCATGCCTGAGAAGGAAGCTGACATAGGAGAGCAGAGGCCAGTCCCAATGCCGTTACTTGCACTGCGCCAAAAACAGGTCCACCCTAGACTTGTCAGGGACCAGGAGCCAATGAATTACTTCTTTGTTGTTCTTGTCTTAAGCAACTATGAGTTGGGTTGCTTCCTTTGAAACCGAGATCTAGCGAAGCCTCCCAGACATCGTTTATGACTTCATGCTATTTTTATTATTTTCTTTTTAGTTTTGAAATTCTCTTCTTTTGGATGCTTAACTTTTTTTTAAAAGATTTTATTTATTTATTTGACAGTGAGAGAGACAGCGAGAGAGGGAATACAAGCAGGGGGGTGGAGAGGGAGAAGCAGGCTTCCTGCTGAGCAGGGAGCCAGATGTAGGACTCGATCCCAGGACCCTGGGATCATGACCTGAGCCGAAGGCAGACACTTAACCGACTGAGGCACCCAGGGGCCCCTGGATGGTTCTTTTTAAAAACCATTTAATTTATTTTTTTCATCATAAGTGTATTCTTTTATCTCTATCCCCTATTTCCCCATCCACTTCCCCCATTCCGGTAACCATCAGTTTGTTCTCTAGAGTTAAGAGGCTGTTTTCTTGGTTTGTCTCTCTCTTTGTTTCCCCCTTTGCTCATTTGTTTTGTTTCTTAAATTCCACATATGAGTGAGATCATATGGTATTTGTCTTTCTCTGACTGACTTATTTCACTTAGCATTGTACTCTCTAGCTCCATCCATATTATTGCAAATGGCAAGATTTCATTCTTTTTTATGGTTGAATAAAATACCACGTCTTCTTTATCCGTTCATCTGTTGATGGACACTTGGGCTGCTTCCATATCTAGCCTATTGTAAATAATGCTGCAATAAACATATCCCTTTGAATTAGTGTTTTTGTATTTTTTGGGTAAATACCCAGTAGTGCAATTCCTGAATCATAGGGTATTTCTATATTTAATTTTTTGAGGAACCTCTGTGCTTTCCACAGCAGCTGCACCAATTCGCATTCCCACCAACAGTGCACGAGTGTTCCTTTTTCTCTATATCCTTACCAACACTTGTTTTTTAACACTTTTTTTTTGGCGAGGGGGAAATCAAAGTGGATTCAGGGTTACCCAGGTAACAATGTGCTTTTGAAGTAGGTCCGGAGCACTACTGGGGTCTACCCTTGGGGCGTGTCTGTTGTGGGAGATTGTCCAGTAGGTGGGGGCTAGGAGAACAGATGGAGAATAGCTGATATAAACTGGTGACAACACGAGACAGAGTGAGGGACATACAACCTGCTGTGAGACCATGGGGAAAGGAATGATTCATTCTGGCATGAACTATGTGCACAGAGGGAAAGCAAGAGAAATACAGCCTCAGTGGAATCAACAACTAACGTTAAGCAATAAATAATGTGTACTGATGTATTATCTTTGTGGTGTCTGCAGCGTCCCTTTGAAGTCTGTGTGATGTCACCATGGAGAGTTGGTGCCTGGAGCTTGGGGCATAAACTGGTGCTTTTTCTTTTCTTTTCTTTCTTTTCTTCTTTTTTTGGTGAACTCATTTCTCTGGGTGCCCAGTGACCTAATTTCTGTAATTCTTGGCATTTAGCCAATTTTCTATTCTCTGAAGTTTGAGTCAAAGTACTTATTTTTTTGTAGTCAGGCATGAGCATATGTGGCAACAATAGCTCACTTCCTCCTGTTTATGAAACTGCAGTAAGAAAGCAATACCCCCACAGCCTGCTGGAGAGATCGATGAGGGCGCTGGGAGCTGGAAGTTGCATGGGGAGCTGAGAGTCCTTAATCTTCCAGCAGAGCCACAAACTCCTTGGGTCTGCATCTAGTGCACCGAATGTTCTAGCAGCAGCCCTGTTAACCTCTCAGGAGAGGCATTTGAATAAATGCTTTTGAACTCAGGTAGTATATTTTATCTGTAAGGATGGAAGTACATAGTTCACCCTGACATCCTGTGTATTTCAAATTACTATTGATAAGTGCTAAGCTGACATTTTTTGGAGGATAATTTTCTAGTAGTTTAAAATAACATTTTTAGATGCTCTTTGTAATAGCTATGTGAAATTGGTCCAGGTAGTATCCTTCTTTTCATAACATATGGAAACAGTGGCCCCAAAGGAAAATGCCTTTAAGGAGATGAGCTCATAGTCACTTCACACGATGTATAACATTCTTTTATATCAGAACAGTATGTTTGCATTTCTAAGCCCACTTAATAACTGCTAATGTATTTTATTTGGGGGGAATGAGCAGGGTGACCATGATTGTGCTCCTTTTACAGAGACAGAAATTGAGGACACAGAGGGTGCCTACGATAGGAGAGCCAGACGGATCATATATCCTGTAATTCCTCTTTCAGCCAGGAAACAGAAGGTAGTGGAATGGGTAATTGAGCCAAACACACACACTCCCTCTTTAGCACAGATGAGATAAGCTTCCGCAAAGGCGAATCCTGCTGGAAAACATTTCCAGGAAGACTTGTGGCCAGAGGAAATCTGTCCATAAAGCTCCGAAGGCTATTATAAAAGGAGATGCGATCGTGTGACTTCACTGAAATAATAGCAGGACTGACCCAAAAGGTGTAGATGGAAGGTTGAGGCTTATCTGCTCAGAGCAGAGAAAATCCTACCAGTTGTTTTGAGAGCAGGCTCTGGGTGACTTAGGCTCATCCTGGGTGGGGCAAGGTGCCTTATAGTTATTTTTTTGGTGTTTCTTTTTGGTACGCCTACCATTAGAACAAATTTAATATTCTTTTGTAATAACTGGGAAGTTTTATTAGTCTTAAAAATAATTTTATGTATATTTGAAAAGTAACTCAAACGCATTACAAAAAACTTAGAAAATAAATGAAACAAGAAAAACTGTTATATTTACTGCTCTTTCCCCTGCACTTAGCATTTTGTGCCTGGACCATAAAGTCACTTTAATGAATACTTATTGACTGAAGGAAATGAACTCACGAACCCAACCAGAGATTCACATTTGGTATTCAGTGTAAAATGAAAATACTTTTAATGTGTTTTTAGTTTAATTAATAATACATATACACCTTGCTCTCTGTGTGTATATATGCATTAACTATATATATATATATATATAGCTATATTACATATAGTGTATGTTTTTCGTATATATGTATAAACACACATATCAAATGTACATTCACAAAAGATAACTAGATTTATTCCATACTGTTGGTGACTGTCGAGCACTTTCTACCCTTTTACTGACAATATTAACCTGGAGAGGTGGAATTGGAGGCTCAGGAAGTTTAAATAAATGGGCCAAGGATGTACTGGTGACATGTGATTGACCCAGGTTTTAAATCCAGCTCTATTTACATAAAGGTTTGAGCTCTGAATTACTGTCCCAAATATTCTGACATGGTGTTAATAGTAAAATTTTGCAGCCATTTTATCTTATTGCTGATTTTTTCTGTCAGATGTTTTCTAATGGCTTGATAATTTTTCATTGTGTGAATGGAACAAATCTTATTTAAATATGCTACCATTTGGGACTATTTTGTTTTTGTTTGTTTGTTTTTTTTCTTCAGGCAAGCCTTAGGTTTTACTCCTAAGGCCCTTCAACTGATTAAATTTGGCCCACTCAGGTTATCTAGAATAATCTCCTTTACTCAAAATCAGCAGATTATAGACCTTAATTACACCTACAAAAATACCCTCACCCAGATTCACATTTGGTTGAATAACTGGAGACTGTAGCCTAGCCAAGTGGACCCTACAGAAAAGACCATCACACCCACCAACACCTTAGTCCCAGCCTGTTTTATTGTTCTGAGAGTAGTTTCCAGTACATTGTACACATTCAGTGAATGTTTGTGGAATGTGTGAATGAGTAAATGACTCTTGAGGTGATGCTCTTAACTGTAGGCTAACTTTATTCCTTTTTTTTTTTCTGCTTAAGAAGCTATAATAGTTCTATTTAATCTAACATTTCTAATACAGCTTTTAAAATCTAGCATTCGACTTGGTGATCATAATTCTTGATCTTCTGGCCATTGGGAACCCTCAGATTCCTACAGATACTGTGCTGGTTTTGCTTTTTGTATTTATACACAATTACCCACCAAACCATGGCGCCCCAGCCCAGATCTCTGGAATGGATTTCTGCCTCTTCCTTTGCAAGAACATGGTTCAGAATTCCTCTAAACAGTAATCTTTCTCAAGGCTTCTCCAATCAGCAGTATGTTATTTATTTTGTATGTCATTGTTGTGGGTTCTTTAATTTAAAACTTGATATTTTGAACCTCTTAAGGACTTCTTTGTTATTTGTTTTTTTCCTCTTTTTGTGTTCTGAATTGATGAAACATACTGAGAATAATATCAATGTTTCTTGCACGTGGTATGCTGTTCTTTCGGTTGTAAATTCTCACTAAATTCTTCTCCATAGACTTCGCTCAAGTCCCTGACTTTCCAATATCTTAGCTCTGTGACTTTGAGCTATGTGACTTGGGTTGCTCTAAAACACAGTTACAGAAGAAAAAACTAAATCTTGTATGCCATTTTAGCTCTCATCTGTCAGTAAGTTTGGTCTTCTGTTTATTTTTTGAGAGTAAATAAGTAGTAGCCACAGAAGCAGAATCTGCATCATTTGTATCCTATAGAATCACTATTCTTGTAATTGATCATCCAAACATTTTGGATGGCACTTTTGAGAGTAAATTTAAAATTTTAAATAGTTAAATTTCTCCAGATTTTTTTCTTAATTTCTCTTGCTGATAGTTTTAATTATCTAAATTTTGAATTATTGGTATCTTATTTGTATCTAAATTCAGTAAGTTAATAGTTAAACTTACATATTTATTAACTGATAAACTTGAGTCATTATATATTAGTGGATCTATAGTATAGTTTTTTTCCAAAACTATTTCCTCAAATAAAACAATTTCTGTGAAACTAAAAATAATGTATTCATGTACATTAAACAGAAGATCACTTTTCTTTTAAAGATTTATTTATTTATTTGAGAGAGAGAGATTCCGTGCTGAGGGTGGAGCCTAATGCAGTAATGCAGGGCTTGATCGCACGACCCTGAGATCATAACCTGAGCTGAAACCAAGAGTCGGAGACTTAACCCACTGTGCCATCCAGGCGCCCCCCTTCCAAAAAAACTCTTTGTATTGATTATCCAGACATTAAAAAAGGGCATATAGGAGAGTGTTTCTTGCTTCATATTCACGTATTTAAATGTGATTTCTTAGCTCCATCTTTTTTTTTAAATTTTTTATTGTTATGTTAATCCCCATACATTACATCATTAGTTTTAGATGTAGTGTTCCATGATTCATTGTTTGTGCATAACACCCAGTGCTCCATGCAGAACGTGCCCTCTTTAATACCCATCACCAGGCTAACCCATCCTCCCACCCCCCTCCCCTCTAGAACCCTCAGTTTGTTTCTCAGAGTCCATCGTCTCTCATGGTTCGTCTCCCCCTCCGATTTCCCCCCTTCATTCTTCCCCTCCTGCTATCTTCTTCTTTTTTTTTTTCTTAACATATATTGCATTATTTGTTTCATAGGTACAGATCTGAGATTCAACAGTCTTGCACAATTCACAGCGCTTACCAGTCTTAGCTCCATCTTTAATAATGTGTATCTGGTATTTTTTGATTTCTTGTTTCTAAAAATTATTTTAATTTTTTAAAATAAAAGTGCCTGCTTTCTTCTTCAAAATCGCATTTGATGGTTAATAAATATGAAAGTATTTGCATATTCAAGTGACTCTTTTCCATAAATCATAATATTTTTAAATCTGAGAAAAAATGGTAAGTGCCCAGTCATCAGGTAAAGTCAGGGCAAATTCTGCTAAATGAAGAATAGCCTCAAGTCTCTCTCTTTTTTTTTTTTTGTTAAAGATTTTATTTATTTATTTGTCAGAGAGAGACACAGCGAGAGAGGGAACACAAGCAGGGGAAGTGGGAGAGGGAGAAGCAGGCTTCCCGCCAAGGAGGGAGCCTGATGCGGGGCTCGATCCCAGGACCCTGGGACCATGACCTGAGCCGAAGGCAGATGCTTAACAACTGAGCCACCCAGGTGCCCCGTAGCCTCAAGTCTCTTTGTTTCACACTGAGACATATAAATAATCTAGCCCAAATACTGTCATAGGCACTGGCTTTTTGCCCACATATAAAGTACTTTCCTTTGTCAATTGTGTATATAAGCAAAACTTTGACAAGTTGTTTCTATTATTGATTATTTTGAACATTTCATCCAATTTATTTATTTTTAAAAGATTTTATTTATTTATTTATCTGAGGCAGAGAGAGAGAGAGAGTGCACAAGCAGGGGGGGATGGCAGGCAGAGGGAGAAGCAGGTTCCCCACTGAGCAAGGAGCCCAATGTGGGACTCGATCCCAATACCCTGGGATCATGACCTGAGCCAAAGGTAGATGCTTAATCAACTGAGCCACCCAGGCATTGGGATGAACCCAGTTTCATCCACTTAGATGTTTCAACAAATTGTAGGTTTTCTCAGTATTGTTCCAAGATAGAATATTTTTCCAATTACTAATGGGAACTAGGGATACTGTAAAATACTGTTATAGAAGTATAAAACTAAATTTCATATGCCGGTTTAGCTTTCATCTGTCAGTTTGCAAACTTTATATCAATAATTGCAGGTCCCTAAAAGTCTCCAAAACTTCCAAAGCTGTAGTTTATTAGGCTGTTCGTTTGATATGATATACCTGCAGAATTTAAGTGTAATGATGAAATGACTGATATGATGTGTGATAAATGCCAAATTTAAATACATTTCTAATCTACAGATTTCTTAATTTATTAACAGCACGGCTTTTACCAACATTCTGTGTCCCACTAAAATTTCTATTAAGAGTTATCGCTACAAAATCAAATAATACTTTCCTCAAAATAAAACTTTACTGAATTTATAATAGCATCTGCAATAACAACAGATATTTTACCTTTCACCGAATAAATTTCTCAGAGCTTAAATTTAATTCCAATAACTGGTTGGAAAAAAACAGAACGTTTATTGAAATATATTGACAGATAATCTTGTATTTAAAGTATGTGATGGTCTTGATATAAAATGGCATTTCACTTGAGTTGTTTTTGTTGGTATTTTACAAATGGAGCTAACATATTAACAGCAATTGTTTTACTTTTATGTATACAAAAATGTTTGGGATCAAACGAAGCAAAATTAATTTAGGAGGACAGTCACTTGATCTAAATGAAAAGTTGAGTGCTTTCTGCAGATAAATGAGTATCCGTGACTTTGGGTTTGTCTTCCTGAAATAACAACCAATTTTGAAATAGATGCTAATGCTTCTTTAGTAAATCTGAGTCTTCTGGTTTTCCTGTGGTTGGTGAGATCTAAACACTGTATACACCTGACCTCAAATTTTACGATTTTTAAAAATTTAATAGGCAGTTTTGAGCTCATTGGGGTCTAAGGTTTGAAAAGAAAACAAAAAAGTATTAAAATAATAAATGAAATAGATTCACACACACAATAAATGACAAAACCTCTGTAGCAAGAGTTTCAGACTGTTATGTCTTTGCACACTTACTTCAGGTACCTAACTTATAACCATCTAGCCTGTAATTTCCCACGCTCCCCACTGCCCCCTGTCTGCCCGGCAGCTTTGTGCTTCCCCACAAGCTGCAGAGCAAACCACTGCACAGCCCTGGGTGGTACACTAAGTGACCAGCGGGAGCCTGGTATCCCACTTTCCTCCCATCACTGCCCAAGACCTGATGGGTTCACTGTCACTCGCTGCTCCTGTCACAGAGCACTTAATTTTATCAGCGAGTGCCCTGCTTGCTGTCCTTGGGAGGGAGGTGTTAATTACCTTGTGTTCGTAAAGTGCTTGGGAAAGGGAGAGGTTATAGCCAGTTACGGTGCAGATTCAACCATGTGTTTCAGTAAGCTCTCTGTTTTCCTGCACCTTTTGACTCAGATATTTCATTTGCAGGCTCTGGCAGAAGCTAAAAGGACACAGAGCAGCGCTGTCAAATCCAGCTTAGCTTATGTGAGTGTAAGTATCAAAATAATACCTTATTAAAATATGAAAAATCCAGGACAAATGCCAGACCAGACAGGATGAGACAATATGCTGGGCCAGCAGGGATAAACCGGGACACATGGCTACTCTAGTTAGGAGGATGAAACAATACGTAAGAAAATTCCATATTGAGCTGTAATATAAATTCATTGTCAATAAGTGATGGTGGCTATTATTTTGGCTTAACTAGAGGCTCAGATTTGGAGAATCATTTATTTCTCAAATCCAGATGTAATCTTTTTTTTTTCCAGTAAAGGGCCAAGTGATTAAAATATTTTATACCTTTCATTTATGTATTTTATTTATTCCACATAAGCATCAAGTATTTTCTTTGCAAAAGCACAAGGTTGTCTACAGAGATAAGTAAACAAAAAAATGGCTATCCTCAAGATGACGGTTTTTTGTTTTTTTAACATCTTGAGGGGTCTGATGTCTGGATCTAGATGAAATGAAAATTCTCTTCAGGAAAAATATGCCTATACATGTGTTTCCACAATAATTGCAAGATGTCTTTGATTCCAGACCCAGGCTGTGGATCTCTTTCTCTAGGATCTAAGTTTGTATGAGTGTATGAAGATGAAGAACACATTGTCTGCAAGGTGGAATGTGAAAATAAATGTTATTAGGGTTCCCCAAGAGAAACAGAACCAGTTATATAGAGACATATGTAAGAGGAGACTTATGATGGGAATTGGAGAAGTCCCACGATCTGCCCTCTGCAAGCTGAGAACTAGGACAGCTGGGGGTGTAGTTCAGTCTGAGTCTGAAGCCTGAGAACCAGGGGAGCCGATGCTGTGAGTCCCGGAGTTCAAAGGCCTGAGACCCAGCAACTCTGATGTCTGAGAGCAGGAGAACGTGGACGTCTCAGCTTAAGAAGAGAGAAAACTTGCCCTTCCCTCGCCTACTTGTTCCATTGCTGCCATCCATGGATTCCCTGCTGCCCACCCACATTGATGACGGTAGATCTCTTCACTCAGTCTAGCGAGTGCAGAAACACCCTCACAGACATAGCCAGAAACAATGTGTTACCAGCTATCTGGGCATCTCTTAGCCTAGGCAAGTTGACACATAGAATTAACCATCACAGTAAGTAGCACAAAAAACGAAGTAGCCAGAATGTTC
Organism: Halichoerus grypus; assembly: GCF_964656455.1. Classification (NCBI taxonomy): domain Eukaryota; kingdom Metazoa; phylum Chordata; class Mammalia; order Carnivora; family Phocidae; genus Halichoerus; species Halichoerus grypus. The sequence goes on from NC_135726.1 coordinate 10,402,011, forward strand.
TTTTGTTCTTTTGTCTTCATGGAGGATAGGCCGCTGTAAAAATTGAAGCCAGAGCCTTTGAGATCCACATAAGACGAACAAAGAACATTACCTTGGTCACTTGGGTAAAGTGGTATCTGTCGGTGTTCTCGGCTCTAGAGTTACTCTTTTTCCCCTTCCCATAATCTGTGTGTTACAAGCAGTTCACTAAGTCTAGCCCCCAGTCAGAGGGACCATGGTCAAGGTGTACCTCCTCGGGGAGGAGCATCAAAGATTTTGTAGAGTTAGGTTAAAACCACTCCAATAATTAATGAATGTTTTGTCGGTGGTCCTCGGAGGCCATGCATGCACTCTTGCTTCTCCTACAAGTTCTACCCACTGATTTTAGCATTCTTCCCTGGATTTTTGCCTGTGGTAGCTATTACTGTGGTGTTCTAATGATGGTTTTCCATTTCCTTCATTCTGTAACCGAAGTCCATCCACCCAGTGCGTAACAGGACCAGTCACTGAGATGTCAGAGTTGCAGGAACAAAAATTTATTGAGAGGCAGGCAAATGAGGAGATGGGAGGACATGCCTCAAACCCGCCTCCCCGAAGGGGGAGAAAACAAGTGTTTTAGAATCATAGGAGTTGAGATTACATACATATTGATGAAAAGGCCAGGAGAACTCATGTCTATTCATGAAGAAAGATGGAGCACGTGCAATGAGCAAACATGTATGTAGCATACATTCCATGTTCATATTGGGGCAGAGACGTAACATCAGAATGAGGCAAAATTCAGCCCCTCGTGTCAGGAGGTTATCTTAGACAAGGAGAAGGGGCCATGGGCATGCTCTGAGAGCCTGTATGAATTGGATGGGGTCTTGGTCTCCTTATCTTGGGCAAGGAATGCAGGCTTTGCTTGTTCCTAGGCTAGAACCATATGGGTTCACCTTGAATCCAGGCTCCTGCAGAGACAACTAGTGGGTTTGTTAGTGGGGTCAGGAAAGACACAATAGCTGATTAGGGAAGAGACAGTTCTCTGAAAAATAAGCTTTAAACTCTATGCTGGGTTCAACCTCACTAACTCTATGGAACATGGTTTCAGTTCCTTCTACATTTATTAACTGACATTCTGTGAGGTAGAATTGTCTTGTTTCTCTCATTTATGTATTCAGTCATTTATTAATATCAGTACAGACTCATGGATATTCATTTTATTATTAGGGTTATAGTCCAGTAACATCAATATTTATTTTACTGCTAAAGCCAAAGCCATTCTGGCTTTGGCGATTGTGGGCTCTTTCCACAGACTCCTGTTCCATGTGATAGGCCCCCATCATCTTCTTTTTTTTGTTTTTAATTCTTATTTTGTTTAAGCACAGGAAGATGTTTCAGGTTCACTGCAGGTATTTCCTGCCCCAGTTCAAAATCAGCCATTTCTCCAAAGAGCCGTGGGTCCTTTTCTTGGAGTGGTGTTTAGAAATGAAGATTTGGGTACTAGGTGTGTTCACTGCAGCTACTGGGGTGTCACCGATTCTAGGCCCCCAGAGCTAGGAAATAAATGTTTGCATACTAACTCATGTACACAATACTCCCTGTTTTTATTTCTGTATCTGTCTATAAACATGAGTTTATATTTATATCTACACTCTAATCCACATTCTAGCCCTCTCCCCTGCTTTTTTTGTAACTTCTTTCTGGGATAATGAGAAACCTGGCTCCCAGGATGTACAAATTATTTACTTGTTTGATCCTGGTCCACATATAAAGTAGCTAGCCCGTACTCCCGTGAGAAACAAAACTACCCACTAGAGTACAGGGTTTATGTGCAGATCTTTTGTCTTTAATCTTCAATATCCAGTCAGAACACTGTTTTCCTAAGTTGTGTAGGTCAGCTCATTTTCTGCCTACCACCTCCAGCAAGGATATGCCATACATTTGTAATGCAGGGTATTCGTTTTCTAGTGCTGTGTTAATTTACCACAGCCTCGTGGCTGCAAAGAATCTCTGTTTGTTAGCTCACAGCTGGATAGGTCAGTAGGGCTAGGTGGGCTCTACTGGGCTCTTTGCTTAAGGTCACACAAAGCAGACATGAAGATGTCAGTTGTGCTGGGCTTGTGTCTGGAAGTTCTATGGGAGAGCCTGCTTCCAGGCTCACTTAGGTTGTTGGCAGATGCCACCTCCTTGCAATTGTAAGAGTGAGGTCTTCATTGCCTTGCTGGCTGTCAATCATTCTCAGCTTCTAGAAGTTACTCTCCAGTCCCCCTCAAACTTCAAAGCCAGCGTTGACCCCTTTGCTTCAAAGTCAGCAGTGAATCCTGCTTAGAATCCAACTCCTGTTACCAGCTGGAGAAAACTCTCTGCTTTCAAACTGCTCATGTTGTTAGATCCATCTGGAAAATCTCTTTTGATTAACTGAAAGCCAATTGATTGATAATTTTAATTATATCTGAAAAATCCCATTTGACATGTAACATAACGTCGTCATGGGTGTGAGATCTTATCACCTTCACCGTCCCAGGGGTAGCAGAGGAAATCCAGGGACCGTTTGAGAAATCTGCTTACTATGTGTAGTTAGATTGACTTGACATCATCTGTATTCCACCCTGGGATCCCCTGGTATGCAGGTTGAATGTTTAAAGTTTGGTAGGTGTTTGCTATGTCTGTTTCCTTGACTGTGGTAATGGTGTCATAGATGTTTGCAGATAAGTCCAAACTTATCAAATTGTACACAATAAATATGTGCAGTTCTTTGTAGATCGATTATATATCAGTAAAGCTGTGTAGAAATAGAATAAATGTTTGCATATGGTTAAGTTCATTCTTGGTGGTGTGGAATGCATGGTTGTGTATCTTACCATCAAAGTGGCATACAGTATCGTTTTGTCACCCTAAAATGCCCTTGTGTAGGCACTTTGTAGGCAGCCCAGCTCTTGACAACCTACCTTTGGCAGCCACAGATCTGAATCTGTTTATCTGTCCTAGAGTTTGTGTTTTCTAGAATGTCACATGAATGATGTCATATAGTATGTAGCCTTTTGGATTTGATTTCTTTCACTTGGCAAAACACATTTAAGATTCAACTACTTTGTTGCATGAAATAAGAACCCCTTCCTTTTGTATAGCTCCACAGTAGCCAATGTATGGATGTACCAAGCCTACACTTTAGCGTTAAAGTAACGTTATAATGTTGGCTGACATGGCAGATTCACTTTATCATATTGTCTGTGGCAACAAAGGAACTCAACTTTGTCTTGTGATGTAAGTAAACTTTCATGAATAGCTTTTTGTTAGTAAGAAGGGACACACATTCACAGATGTGTGTGTATATGTGTGTGTAACTGACTTCTGTGTCAGTTTGGCTTCTATATCAAATTGATGTCTCTAAAATGAGACATGAGCCATACGGACATTTCAGCTGGACTTGAAGGGAGTTTCTCTAGCCTGGCAAATGAGAAAGTCATTTTTGAATCCTACCTACATAAAGCCTTCTGTAACCAGCCTCGTTTCCTTCCTACGTGTTAGTAGTGATTTTTTTTTTTTTTTTTTAATAATAGAGGCACAGTCGGGGCGCCTGGGTGGCTCAGTCGTTAAGCGTCTGCCTTCGGCTCAGGTCGTGGTCCCAGGGTCCTGGGATCGAGCCCCGCATCAGGCTCCCTGCTCCGCGGGAAGCCTGCTTCTCCCTCTCCCATTCCCCCTGCTTGTATTCCCTCTCTCGCTGTGTCTCTCTCTGTCAAATAAATAAATAAAATCTTTAAAAAAAAAAAATAATAATAGAGGCACAGTCAAACTTCCAGTATTTCCTTAATGACTATACAACATAGAAAGGATATTCTGTAATTTCTGGGTGGTGCTGCCAAAGAATATCACTAAGTTAAAAATTAATTGGGAAGTCCTCTAAAAGAAGAAAAGAATTTAAAAAGCCCTTAAATGATCATATTTTTCTGCAGGTTTAAAATTGCAATTTATATCCTTTAATTCTACTAATTTAAGGGACATATTGTAAAAGGTGGACTATTTTCCATGAAAAACATTGGAAAAGGAGAAAATTTGGACTTTTTGAAAATGCATAATTTATATGCAATTTATTTAAATAAAATTGCTCTTTGTTCCAAACCCTATGTTTGCATAAAAGTGAATGACTAAAATAATGCTTTTTTTTTATTATGTTATGTTAGTCACCATACAATACATCATTAGTTTTTGATGTAGTGATCCACGATTCATTGTTTTCGTATAACACTCAGTGCTCCATGCACTACATGCCCTCCTTAATACCCATCACTGGACTAACCCCTCTCCCACCCCCCTCCCATCTAAAACCCTCAGTTTTTCAGAGTCCATAGTCTCTCATGGCTCGTCTCTCCCTCCGATTCCCACCCCCCTTCATTTTTCCCTTCCTTCTCCTAATGTCCTCCATGCTATTCCTTATGTTCCCCAAATAAGTGAAGCCATATGATAATTGACTTTCTCTGCTTGACTTATTTCACTTAGCATAATCTCCTCCAGCCCCATCCATGTTGATGTAAAAGTTGGGTATTCATCCTTTCTGATGGCTGAGTAATATTCCATTGTATATATGGACCACATCTTCCTTATCCATTCATCTGTTATAGGGCATCTTGGCTCTTTCCACAGTTTGGCTATTGCGGACATTGCTGCTATGAATATTGGGGTGCATATGGCCCTTCTTCTCACAACATCTGTGTCTTTGGGGTAAATACCCAGTAGTGCAATTGCTGGGTCATAGGGTAGCTCTATTTTTAATTTTTTGAGGCACCTCCACAGTGTTTTCCAAAGTGGCTTTACCAACTTGCATTCCCACCAACAGTGTAAGAGGGTTCCCCTTTCTCCACAACCTCTCCAACATTTGTTGTTTCTTGCCTTGTCCATTTTTGCCATTCTAACTGGTGTAAGGTGGTATCTCAATGTGGTTTTGATTTGAATTTTCCTGACAACTCAAAATCCATGAAAATAGAATCAGAGAAATAAGTGACACCATGAAACGTTCCAATGTCAGAATTATTTGGATCCCTGAGGGGGTGGAGAGAGAGGACTAGAAGATATATTTGAGCATATCGTAGCTGAGAACCTCCCTAATCTGGGGAATGAAACAAACATTCGTGTCCTAGAGGCAGAGAGGACCCCTCCCAAGATTAAGGAAAACAGGCCAACGCCCGGCATGTAGTAGTAAAACTTGCAAATCTTAGAACCAAGGAAACCATCTTAAGGGCAGTTAGGGGGAAGAGATTCCTTATATACAGAGGGAGGAACATCAGAATAACGTCAGACCTATCCACAGAGACCTGGCAAGCCAGAAAGGGCTGGCAAGACATACTCAGGGTACTAAACGAGAAGAACATGCAGCCAAGAATACTTTATCTGGCAAGGCTGTCATTTAGAATGGATGGAGAGATGCAGAGCTTCCAAACTGGCAGAAACTGAAAGAATATGTGACCACTAAGCCGGCCCTGCAAGAAATATTAAGGGGGGTTCTATAAAAGGAGAAAGACCCCAAGAGTGTTATAGAACAGAAATGTACAGAGACAATCTATAAAAACAAGGTCTTCACAAGGAACATGATGACAATAAATTCATATCTTTCAATAATCACTCTCAACGTGAATGGCCTAAATGCTCCCATAAAACAGCGCCGGGTAGCAGATTAGATAAAAAGACAGGACCCATCCATATGCCGTCTACAAGAGACTCATTTTGAACCTAAAGATACATCCAGACTGAAAGTGAAGGGATGGAGATCCATCTTCCATGCCAACGGACCTCAAAAGAAAGCTGGGGTAACAATTCTTATATCGGACAAATTCGATTTTAAACTAAAGACTGTGGTTAGAGACACAGAAGGACACTATGTCATTCTTAAAGGGTCTATCCAACAAGAAGATCTAACAGTTGTAAATATCTACACCCCCGACATGGGAGCAGCCATCTACATAAGCCAACTGTTAACCAAAATAAAGAGTCATATTGATAACAATACGTTAATTGTAGGAGACCTCAATACTCCACTCTCAGCAATAGACAGATCATCTAGGCAGAAAATCAACAAAGAAATAAGAGCTTTGAATGATACACTGGACCAGATGGGCCTCAGAGATCTATACAGAACATTCCACCCTAAAACAACAGAATACTCATTCTTTTCGAGCGCTCATGGAACTTTCTCCAGAATAGACCACATACTGGGTCACAAATCAGGTCTCAACCGATACCAAAAGATTGAGATTATTCCCTGCATATTCTCAGACCATAATGCTTTAAAACTGGAACTCAATCACAAGAAAAAATTTGGCAGAAATTCAAACACTTGGAAGCTAAAGACCACTCTGCTCAAGAATGTTTGGGTCAACCAGGAAATCAAAGAACTTAAACAATTCATGGAAACCAATGAGAATGAAAACACGTCGGTCCAAAACCTATGGGATACTGTAAAATAATGCATCTTATGGAAGTATTTCACTCAGATATACTGCTGGGCCAAACATGCCATTTAAATATGATTTTTTTCAGAGATACTCATGTAGTTTTAAAATATATGTAGGAAAAAGAAAAAAAAATAAAACAGCATAATAGATATTACCTTAATGGAACTGTCTTATGGATTTGAACGTAGTGTGTTTCATTGTGATGATTTTAAAATACTTGCATTATGTGTGTGTTGAAAACCAATATTAAAAAAATAACTTTATAGAACAGAATGTAAATATGAATCTTGAAGAAATAGTCATGATTGAGGGCAAAATAATTTTCAGAAAATATTTCCTTTTCTAAGAAGCTTATTATTATAATCATACTACAGATGTTAGAAAATAAGGCACAAAACACATTTAGTTGAAGTCATTTTGTGATGCATTAAGTTAATAGAAAGGTTTGCATCAGCTTTTTCTGTTCCTAGTTAAGTTCAGTTTTTACTGGAATTCACTTTTTTGGGGGGGCAAGAAAGACTGGGTTATCCCCCCACTATATACACACACAGCACAAAAACACACATGTATAGAAGTTAATGCTTCATATAGCCAATGAGTCACAAACTGTACCATACCGTTACTAAAAGTCCCTACTTTCAGCTGAAATGTGGAAAGATTCACCTTTTTTTTTTACGTATAGAAGCAAAAATATTCCAGTAATTGCTACACACTGGGTATACTTGGAGTGGAACTATATTTCCTTCTCAATCATATACTTTATTGAAGAATGCAGCATTCACTTTAAACCTTGCTCTTTTTTTTTTTAAGTTTGTTTTTAATTTTTTTTTTTTTTTTTTTAGATTTTATTTATTTATTTGACACAGAGAGCACAAGTAGACAGAGTGGCAGGCAGAGGGAGAGGGAGAAGCAGGCCCCCCACTGAGCAGGGAGCCCGATGCGGGACTCGATCCCAGGACCCCGGGATCATGACCTGAGCTGAAGGCAGACACTTAACCAACTGAGCCACCCAGGTGCCCAAACCTTGCTCTTTTTGGAGAGAAGTAAAAAACAAAACAAAAACCAGCAAAAATACAACCAACCCAAATCCCTGCAATTTAAAATGGAAGCCATAGAACTCCCTTTCCTATCTCCAGAAGACTTTTCTAGTTCTTCCTGGTAGGCCACCCAAATAGAAATATCAGTGATATTCAGTTGTTTCATCTTTAAAATAAAATAATTTACTTCTTAGACTAGATTTCTTCCACCCTGCTTATATGTAGGCAATTTCTTTTACAAAGTGATTGCTGGGAAGAAGGGTAACAGACAGGGGACTGTAAAACAAGGAAGGAGGGTGGACCAGTAAAAAGTCTCTTTCTGAGCTGACCAGTTTATGGAGAGCCCGTTAGATTATGATTTTAATAACCAAAGGAGAAAATTACATGGACAGAAGCAGAACGGGGAAAAGTACAGGGACAGGCTACAACAAAATTCATTGAAGCAATAAAGGAGAAAAAAGTTAAGCAAAATGGTATTTAGACATGCTGGATAAATGAAATGGGGCCACTTCTGATAATTAAGACTAACATCTCTAACATTTAGGTCCTTTTTATCCCTTTTTCTTTTTTGCAGTCACATCTCTTCTGTTTTTGAGTCTCAACTCACCCAGTGCCTCAGATGAAAAGAAATAGGTAATGCAAATATTTTAGGTATTTTACATTTTGGGGTCAGTGTAGGTTTTATATGTTTTTGTTTCCATTTGTATTAAAGAGTTATAATTAAAACATGTGGAAATATAAATTTTGAAACAAAATTAACAGCACTAAGCCGCAATATTATCAGGTGGCTTCAAAATCTCCCATTTGAGTTCAAGCTGTATCACCTGAATGAAAAATTTAGAAGCTTAAGTCATTTATGGTGGTATAATGTAAATTACAAGAAGAGAAATTATAGTCCACAGCCTTTGCTGGGTGTTGGACCTTAACAGCATGCATAATTCATAGAAAAGTACTGTAAAAGAATATGGAGTAACCTTCAAAAATAAATCAAGGAAAACCAGTTACTAATCTACAGAGTAGTTTACCTGGAGGAAGGTAATGTGAAGGAAAACAGTCCATCACTTCACATAGCTTAATGCCATCCCTGATGAAAGTTACCCAGGGCTACATATTACACATGCAATAGAAAATATTTACGCCCAAATATCTGCCACTCGGAAAGAAATCAGCCAAACAACGATAAATGAATTTAGCAAAGCAGGTATTAAATTAAGCAGATAAATTTCACTTTGATTGTGAAGTTCAGCCAGAGGGAAAAGAGTTGGGAGAAGGAGCCATAGCTGGGAGCATCCAAGTTTGTTGTAAGGGGACACACACATAATCAGTATTAGGACTGAAATTACCCCCACTATGCATTTCATCAATGAGCGGCTAAAAGGCAGTCTAATTTTCTTGATAAACAGTAAATCTCCTGATGGTAACGGAAAGCAATGCTCAAAAAACTCACCTGTCTATGGAAGACTTTGGTTTAGATATATTGCCAATTTCATGTTAAGTTCTGATGAAGTTTATAGACTTTGTGAACATGTTTACTTCATTACTTATAAAGTGTAGTCTAATACCCTCTACCTTACACTTACCTAATACCTAATACCCTACACTTTACATAAATTTTCTTGATTTTTGCAAATATAAAATGGCTGCTAATGTAAGCTTTCAAATTTTGAATCCTCTTATTTACAAATGAGTTTCTATCAAAGTTGATAAATAAGGCAGATTCCAGAAGATAGGATGATTTGAGGATCAGATATGAAGTTTAGACTATATCCCAAAGAAATTATCTCCTATAAGATACTGTTAAGCACAACACTTGGCTTGGCTTTGATTTGTATGAGAACACACTCGTGGCCTGCTTTTGTTTACCTTTGACACCTGGACAAAAGGAAGGACTGGGTAGAGGCAATTCATAGCTATGCCCATCAGAATTCTCTTTGGCCATAAGGGAGAAAGTTAATTGGCGAGCACATGTACTTATCTGCTATTACATTCTCTATTGCTTCCTACATATTTAGGATTCCACAATCAGCGGAGTGATTAGGGGAAGGGCGGGCTCTGTATTCCCTGATCTGTTCCTCACCTAAGCTACCATGGACTTGTGTTGTAATAACCTGTTTTAGTTTACAACAAAGCAGACTTCAAATTCAAGTGTTTACTTGGGAGGTAATTGCAAGAAACAATTGGTAGGGGTTTGAGAAGTGAGACAGGGAAAGGAAGGAAGTCAATAAAGGTTGTGTTTATGGAGAGATTTGCCAAGCTCCAGGCTATGGAGGCTGAATCATGGTAAACACCGAGAATCCTCGTCAGACCTCAGAATTACCCAACCGAGGGACAATGAAGATGGGAACTTTATCTGCCAACTTCATTCCTCCCTTGCTTTTCCAGCACTTCTATTTGGTCCTTCATGCAGGGGCTGAGAGCAATAGGACACCCTCAGCATGTACCGCAGTATCAAGTGCCATGGGTTGATGAGCTAGGCACAGACTAAATTTACGATAGGTGCCTCTTTCTGTGTTGGAGGTTTCCTTGATAATTATTTATACATCCTTTCCAGGTTGAGTTGAACAACGAAGTTGTAGGGGAGGGCAATCCAGGCAAATCTGTCCAGTAATACAGTACATTGAAATGGACAGTGTTTGTCCCAAGGGTAGGGTTTGGGGACAAAGGTTGGATTTTAAGAATAATTTCGTTCATTGATCCTCAAGGCTGGATTTATCTCCAACTTATCTAAACTTCCACGAATTTGCAGCGATTTGAATTCCATGGGGAAAAGTAGACTGCAGTAAAAGGCTTCATGGATTTCAAGAGGACGCTCATTGTAGAAATTAGAGGTGGCGATATCTGCAAAGCGATTTGTTCATTTTAATTGCATTGATTCCACTCTTGTCAAGGGGGTAGACTTCCGGAAAATAAACCTCTTGAAATGAATTTAAGGGAGTGTGGATGAAGATGGTTTCATGCACTTTATGAGGCAGGCTCTCTCTGGATACCCATCAATTAGAGGTGAAGACAATAAAAGGAAAAATTTGCCCCATCTGGTTCTACATAAAACTCCCCAAGAGCTTTGACAAAAAGTCTTCTCTGTGAAGAGAGGCCAGATCTCTGGGGAGGCATTTGTTTTTCAGGCTTGTTGAAATGCTTTTCTTTTTCAGGGATGTTATTTCAGTAGAGCCAGATGAGATGCGCTTGCTATTTTTACAAGTTTTTAAAGGCTTAAGCAGGGCAAATATGTCTCTTCAAGCTGCCTTGTGCAATAAGCCTGATGCTAAGGCAGCTTTATGTCCCATAAAGAGTAACATTAGCCTCATGGAGCTACCGGTGATTTTTGATAATCTTGAAGATGATTCCTTAGTATCAGATTAGTGTAGGAAAGGCTTGTATTATTTCCCAATGTTTAAAAGCTACCAATGTAAAATAAATTATGTTTTGACCAAAATGCTTTTGCTCTGTTTGGCCAAGTTGAGCCAAGACAATCTATATTTTTACTGGGTACAGGAATTTAGGCTTTGGAGGAGAAATTTTTTTTTTTTTAATTCGATATATGGCTATCTCTCACATTTCTGTATCTGACTCTGACCATTAATGTTATCATTGGGGTTTTGTGTCTCCTTTACATGATACTCCCCACCTGCAAGAGCTGCTACCATTTAAAACAAAGTATACTAAAGATGGGGTTTATTTCTTCATTCAAAATTCACATTTCTAGTAGCAGTGTTTTACTTGACTCACAAACTTGTATTCTTAGATTTTAAAAGTGTTTCTTTGTCCTAGAGTATTGAGTAAAATCTCTACATCTTACTTATTTATTCTAAGATCAAAATCCTTGTATGATTCCTGTTTTCCAGTCATACATCTAGTTGCTTCCCAGTTAACAACGAGAGCCCTATTTCTGGCTTTCTTGCTGTCCTAGCTTCTCCCATCTTCAGTCTGTCCTACTTGTAGAAGCAAGATTTATCAACAAATTAAGTTTTGATTATATAAAGCACTTTTTTTGGGGGGGTAATTTTGAAATGGCTTCCAGTTATTTCTTGAAGTTAAGGTCCCTGAATGCGGTTCTCCATAAACTGTTCACAGCCCACTTCCTTCATTGTCCTAAGTTTTCTCCTGTCTTCTGTGTCATTCTCTTCTATTCACATAACAAATCAAGACACGTACTTGTGCCTCTATCTTTGGGCACGTTGGAGATAGTATTTGCAAATCGATATCCCTGTATTTGCCACCTCTGCCACACACAAGCATGCACACACACACACTTTCTATTTTCTTCTGAAAGCTGCTCAAGATTTGACCCTGGGCAGCACCAAGTCTCAGAGTCCCTGGATTATAATGTCACTAATTTATTGTGCAGTTTGGGAGAGCCCTGACCTCTGTGAGCCTCACTCTCATTGCCAAGAGGATGAAGGAGATGAAAGAGGTATTTTCTAAGGTAGATTCAATATTGAATCTTTTAAAATTTACAATACAATAGGAAATCTTTTTTGATTAACTATACCTGGCTATTATCACTAGTCACACCATTTCAGAGATTGTTTAGCACCTAGCTGTTTCTGTGCAGTTAATGTATGTCTTTGTCAGTTACCGCCACTAATAAATTATGAGCTTGGAGTTTGCCTAGTACAGTCATTCAGGAAATGTGCAAATCATTAGCACACGTAAGAGCTCTCCCACACAATTTGGTTGTGTTTCTAATAGAGTTCTATGTGCTGAGAAATACAAGTATCAATGATTGTTTTTTTCAGTAATGCTGATTGGGAAAGTATGAACTTGCATTTTTTAAATGTGCTGTTTTTTTTTCTTTTTTTTGAGCCTTGTAACAACAAATACCAAATTTAAATTTCAACATTACCTCTGAATTGGAGCTCTTTGCCAACTTCCCTTAAGTTTATGCCCCCCAATGAGCTAAATGACAACACGTTGGGAGCTAAGAGCTTCATTTCTCTGCCATATTTTGCTTTTAAAAACTCCACGTCATATAGCAGTGCCCAATGTGATCATTACATAAAACTGTAATTAAGGTGACATCGGCAGTTTGGGTAATTAGAGTCTTGCTGTAACTGTAAGAGTAAAAATAACATTCCCCAGCGCTGAGATGGGGCAGCTGTGGGCTCCTGCTGATAATGTACCTTGGCAATTTAACATGACTGATTGTGAGAGCACTTCTTTACAGGGGATTGTGTTAATCTCCCAAAGTTCTTCTATCTCTGTAGTTTCTAGAAGCCATATATTTTTGTTTATCCAAGTGCTGCTATTTCTCCCTTGCTTTGTAACCGTCCCCCTCTCCAGTTTCCTGGTCTCAGTGGAGTCTGCTGGGACTCATTCTTGTAGCTGTCTTGATAGGCTGCCAATTCTGACTTTCTGAATGAGAAAAGACTTAGGAACAGGCAGACAGCAGCATACAGGGTGGATGCTGGGTGGGGCCTGAGAGCATCTTGTCAACCCTTCCCTTCTCAGTGGAGTATTCTGAGTGTTAGAGTTTTTAAGTGTGTTATCCAAAGTCGTTGAATGACAAGGTTTGTGATGTCCCCAAATCTGGCCACATATCAAAGTCATCAGAAAAGAGCTTTTCTTCCATTATTTTGAACCTGTCTAAGGACTGTTCTCTTTAGCTCTAGGCCCTCTTCCTCATTTCTACATGCATAGTCCCTACTCATTCTTCAAGATCATACTCATTCTGAACAGCCTTGAGAAAGACCCGTCTTGGCAAATGGTATTTCCATTATCCCAGGAGGCCAAGCAGAAACATGGTGGTCCTCTTGATTTCTATCCTTGATTCCTTCCTCATTCCCTGAATCTTTCACCTTTGATCTCTTGAGTAACCCTCTCTTCCACTCTTATTACCACTGCCATGGATGAAACAACTTAAACATTTCTCTCTCTTGGCCTGACTCTTGCCTTGTCCTTTCTAGCCCATTCTCCAGGCTCATACAAGGTCATTCTAACACACCTATCTGAACTCATGTCCCTCCCCTGGCCTATACTGCATTTTTGCTCCACTTTACTTTGAGGATAGAATTTTATTCTATTTCAGGACATGCAGGATTTTCTATGATGGAGCCCTTATCTACTTTTCCAGTCTGACCTCTCAGCATTCCACATCCTTACTGCTGAGTTCTCAGTAATATTAAACCATTTACACTTCAGAGTTAGCACTTGAACAATCCTGAGTGTAAGTGCCTTAATGTAGGCATCTTAAGGCACCTTACTTTCTTCACCTTGGTCCTGGCCCCACATGATTGTAGTCAAACCTCTGTTCACAATGATTGACTGCTAGTCCAGGCACACAGCCAAGCATAACTATAAGATATCATTTGGACTTGATGAAAGTATGGAAGAGAAAAGTCTTAAAGTAAAAGTAAGGATCTGAAGAAATAAACATGCAGTTAATATCATTGCGTGAAAGAGAATGGATTATGTATTTGGTGGCAGAAAAATATGCTACAATGTCCATAGAAAGCAGCTCTTTGGGAGTTAGGGAAAGGGGGGAATAACAATGGTTGGAATCACTGTGTAACACACTCTTATGAAATGGTGGATCAGAATAAAGATGAGAACATGGCCTTTCACAAAACAGCACCAACTAAGGCAGAGGAAGGTGAACATAACATGGGGTAGGGACAGAGAGGTCATGCAGATGTATGATACATATATGCACACAGGAAGTCAGCAGCATCTTTGGGAAGAATATACTGCACCATTTTTTAGTCTTTTTTTTTTTAAGATTATTTATTTATTTATTTTGAGAGAGAGAGCGAGAATGAGTGGGGCAGGGAGGAGCAGAGGGAGAGGGAGAAGCAAGCTCCCCACTTAGCAGGGAGCCTGACACAGGGCTTGATCCCAGGGCCCCGGGATCATGACCTGAGCCCAAAGCAGACGCTTCACCGACTAAGCCACCAGGTGTCCCATTTTTGAGTCTTATATAACTGAGATTTAGTTATTTCTGCTAAATTACCTGTTTGATAATAACACAATCATTTTCTTAGATTTGCTCCTTGGAGTCCACTTATTTTTCTTGTTCTTCTTACCCCTCTATGTTCGGTCAACTGCTGGTGTTATATAGAATCATTGTCCTCAAAGCTCACCCATCTGTACTCTCTAGTGGGCTTTCAGTTATTTATTCCAAGCATCTTTTTTCATTTTAGTGGGAAATGGTATTTAGATTTAAAAGTCTGGAGGCTGAGGACTCCCCACTTCTGAGCTGGGTAATTATTTCCAGTCCTTTTCGATGGAGGTAGCTAGGAATGTTTTTGTTTTTAATTTTCCAGAGAAAATGTATTATATGCTCATACTGGTATTTCTGATTCAAATTTAGAATTATATGTGTGTATATATATATATATATATGTATATATATATATTTATTTATTATGTTCAGTTAGCCAACATATAGTACATCATTAGTTTTTGATATAGTGTTCAATGAATCATTAGTTGCATATAACACCCAGTGCTCATCACAACACGTGCCCTCCTTAATACCCATCGAGTTTTCATTCTTGGATTTAATATTTATATATCTTTTACAATGAAATCTTGATTAAAATAATTCCTCATTTCCTTTATTCTACTTTGTGTGTGTGTGTCTATACCTGTTTGTGTGTATATATTACAGTTTCAGACGAAGAGTATCAATATTATTGTAAGCAGTATTACTCAACACAGTTTAAGATTTCTCTGTTTTGAGGATGTCTCCCACTAGTCAGATTGCTTTGTTTTAAATTCATTTGAATTAAATACTTCCTGGGTTGTTAAGCAATTGCAGTAGTAGTTAGGTTTATCTGTTTCACTTTGCTTTTGACTTTTATGAATTAAATTACTTGGAAACAGTTTGATCCTGTTCAGTTTTTCTATTAAGCTTTATTCCGTGAAACCAAAGCAACATTTAGTATAGAGGTAATTTTGCCTCACTATTGATGTCAGGCCCCAAAATTAAACCTTGGTGCAAATGAGTTATATATTTGCAAATGACATACATTGCTAGATTCTCCTCTATATGGGTGTTGTACCATTTTTCCTTCCTAGCAACAATGTATGGAAAGTGTCTGCTTTTTTTCAATATTGTCAACCAAGTAAATGGTCCACCTGTTTGCAATAAAATAGGTGATGAATATGTTGGTTTACAAACTGGCCCCGGTACATGGAGGGCAAGGAGAGACCTTCAGATTGGCAGGTGACATACAGGTTTTAATAAGCAAGGGAATCAATCTACTTACAAGGCTTTTCTTGGGCAGCTGCAAGAAGAGCAGATCTCCACATTTGCCTTTTGGAATCTTAAAAGTTTATATAGAGACCTTAACTGGTTCAGTCAGGTATGCCATCCACAGATGTTCTCAACAACATCTTCCTCTCTCAAGACTGTCTCCTTGGAACAGTTTCCACTGTGGGACCAGTGGGTGAAATATACATTCCAAGGATAGTGGAAGGTATCAAGGACCCTCCAGTTGCCTGGGTCCAGCTCTTGGGTCAACTAGTGGCTATGTCCTCTTGAATACTTCCTCCAACAAAATGATATCTCCGAGTATTTCTAATCTTTATTTCTCTTGTAGGAAATAAGTAAGGTTGAGTATCTTTATTTTTAAATGAAGAGCAATTTACATTCATTTTTCTGTGAACTCCCTGTGCATGGCTCTTGCCCATTTTTGTCTTTGGGTGTTCTCCATTTTTAGGTGCTCTTTATATAGTAAGGATATAAATTGCAAATATTGTCCTAGTTTATAATTTGTCTTTTTATTTGCTCTGGTATTTTCACCACATAATTTTTTTTTACATGGTCAGATTTACTGATCATATATTGTTTCTAGATTTTGAGTCATAGTTTAGAAAAGCTTTCCCTAATACTAGTTTATAGAAATTTATCCATGCTTTCTTCTAATATCTCATTTTAACTTTTCCGACACTACTAAGCAATTATCTAAATACCATTTTTAAAAAGTAAATCATTTTTTCTCCACTGCTTTGACATGAAGGCTTATGATATACTCAGTTTCCATATTGGTTATCAACTTTTGCGATATGCTTTTTAAAAAGATTTATTTATTTATTTGAGAGAGAGAGAAAGAGAGAGCAAGCATGGATGGAGGGGCAGAGGGAAAGGGAGAGAGAGAATCCCAAGCAGACTCCACACTGGGCACAGAGCCCACAATGGGGCTCTGTCTCATGACCCTAAGCCAAAACCAAAAGTCGGATGCTCAATCAACTCTGCCACCCAGGCACCCCTATCCTATTTTTTTTTCTTTTGCAACATAAAAGTGGAACTAAACACTTTTAAAAGTAGCATTAAAACCATTCTAGTAATCCATAAGCATTAATCTAGTGATAATTAATTTACTTTAACCAAGAATTGGTTATATTGATAAAGTCTGATTTCTTAGTTCATGCAATATGACTAAAGAACTTCAGGAAGATTAAAGTGATAATCAGGTGAATAAATAATATTCAAATCCTCTGTTTTGAAATGATGTTTATCACTACCATGGTTATGAAACAATGTGGTATTATTAAATATGGCTTTGGGGAAATCTGGTTCTTCAAATAGCACAGATAAATTAGATTTTTATAATTCTAATTTATGTATAATTTATGAATGTAAGACAAGCAAGCAAGCAAACAAATGTATCTTCAGCCTGAAATAAAATTTTTAAAGGTTCTAAAATATAAACTGTGCTTTTTTGAAATTTAGCTTGCCATTAAAAATCTTTCTTTTTTGGGGGGGAAACTCATTATTGGATGCACTTTGCTAATCTTTGCTAGATAACTTAAAGCTGCAGACTTGTGTAAGATACCGCATTTGGAAAGAACATTCTCAGATCTCTTGCTCCTTGGCTGCCAGTCCCTGTAGGGTTATAATCTGCTTTCCTTGTGATTGCAGTTTTAGTTTTCTTTTGACCCTCCTTAGGTAATATAATCACTAAAGGTAAGAGTTCTGTATTTGCATATTAAAACCCAAAATGAGATTATGTTTTCACATGTCAACTTGTATTTTTAAAAAGTACCCAGTTTTGGTGCTTGTGTGTTTAAGTCTGGGAAAACAGGCATTTTTAATTTGATTGGGAGCAAAAATGTCTAGAACATTCCTAGGGGAACATTTGCTTATTTGTGGAATGACTTTTATTTACCACTGCTATTTGTCTAACCTCACCCACCTTTATAGTTTTGGATCAAGTGCCATCTCCTCCAGGAAACTTTCTCTGACCACAACTAACTCCACATCCAAAGCATTCTTATTTATCTCCATCAGAGCAATCACCTTGCTCTCTAGAAATGCTCTCTTTTTGTGTGTTTGGCCCCAATTTGGCTGTGCATTCCTTGAAGGCACAGATGATGCTTTAAGTATGATTTTGTTTCTCATGCTCCATTCACAGTGCCTTGCACAGAGGAGACACACAAGTTGTTTTCTCCTTGCTTTGTTTTTTTGTTTTTGTTTTGGCACATGATGAAGTATCAAAACAGCAGGTCGTTGACAGGTAGTCATTTCATTACTATGGTAAGTCATTTGGCACCTACTACAGTATAGCATTTTTAATAAATAATTATTTCATTTCTATGTTCTTGTTTGCCTTGTTTCACCTAAGGCAGATGCTTTATGGCATTTTGTATCCATGTCACCATGCGAAGTGCTCAAGATCTAGTTGGTGCTCAAGATCTAGATGGTGCTCAAGATCTAGTTGGTGTATAATAAACTTGAGTGATACCCTAATCAGAATATGCTATTGCTGAGATCTGTTATCCAGGTAAAACAATTAATGTACCATGAATATTTTAGAATAGTCACAGACAACACAAATTGCACGGTGAATAATTATCCAGTGAAGGCATAATGAATCTTTGTGTGATTGAAAACCTGACAGAACATTGAAGGGCAAAGCAAGGAATGCCCAGGAAGAAAGGCATAAGTTGAAAAAAAGTAGTACACTAATTTAAAAGATTTATTTATTTATTATTTTAGAGAGTATATAGGGGAGAGGAGCCGAGAGAGAGAGGAAGAGAGAGAATCCCAAGCAGACTCCCTGCTGAGTATGGAGCCTGACGCGGGGCTTGATCTCAAGACCCTGAGATCATGACCTGAGCCAAAAGCAAGAGTCGGACATTTAACCAACTAGCCACCCAGGCGCCCCATGAGTCAACTAATTTAAAACATTCCTAACCTGCAATAACAAGGCAAGAAGCAAATAATAATAATGATAATAATAATAATAACAATAATAATACATCACTGAAGATGAGGAAATATAGCAATTGGCAGCAGTGACTGCCTTCTCAAAATACACAGAGGTCCTAAAACTTGCTTCGTCACCGTTACCTAGAGTTACCTCATTTTATCGGTGATGCTTCTCTAAAAAGATTTTTGAAACCTTTGTTGACTTTATTTTGCTTCCTGGTACATTTTCAATACTCACTGAGCGTTTTCTGAATGAAATGTTTCCAGCAAGGTTGTATGCCTTGTTGTATGTATCCCTGTATGAAATCGTTCAAGACTCCTTTGTCTGAGCCCCACTGTACTAATTGGTAAAGTGAAAAAGAGAGTGTCTGTCCTGCCGACAGTAGTGACAGTAGAGAGCTGTCCCAGGGAGTTTGAGGGCTGACACAGGAGAAAACAGTTGGTATCACACATGGAATCTTAGACCTGAGCACAGTGGCGTGACTGTTCCTCATAGGCGTTTTATCCCATGGCTCGCAGTAGCAAAATCTGTTATCTTCCTCTTGTTTCATTTTTTGGTTTGTTTTCAATGTGAAACATATTGAAAAGTCCAAAGGAGCAAAATTGGGAATTCTGTCCCTCTCCACTTCCAGGTCCAACCTCAGAAGAAACTACTGTTAGCAATCTACCATGTCTACTTCCGGACTTTTTCTACAGTCTTTGTGTGTGTGTGTGTGTGTGTGTGCATGTGTGTGTGTGTTAACAAGTAAAATCATTGGATGCTGGTTCATACTGGGTACCTACTTAAGATACTACATGTCACGCTTGGACCAAGCCATAAAATCCTAGGGTTCATGGAGTTAGTTTTCCTCATCATTTGGCCTGTCTTCACCCTTTATATTCTGTCTTTGGAATTGCTGACTCAAGAAGGAATTAAAGGGAATGGGTGAGAATCTTGGTATAGGATTCAGTGTAAGTTCAAAGCAGAAAATTTTACAGTTCTCCAAAATGTATTTTTTGGAGGTACATATTAACTATTGCAGATTTAATTCATTAGCCGTATATAGTTTTAGATCTGAGGGTTGGATTAAAAAAAAAAAAAACAGCTGAAGTCAACCATAGCATTCATATTAGATTAAAAAAAAATAAAACAGTAAACCTGACTATTGCATTCTTGTTAAAGAGTCAGACTTCTATGAAAGTTGGATTTCCTACCTATGTGAAATCTGTACCTTATGATGTTTTATTATTATTATTTTTTAATGGAGTAGCAAAGTTGTTTACTTGGAGCCATTCTTGTCTGCCTTTCGTTTTTGGCAAATGTGCGACACATTTCCCTGTGGAGGCCATTTATTTCCAGGTGTTTTCCTATCAAACATTTAAGTAACAAGAACAGCTGGTCACAACTCCAGAGAGACATGAGGAAGAGCAACCTCTGGAAATGAATGGAGTTTATAAGCAGAACTAGCTGGAATGGCAATTTTAATTTCATAGGAGAACATTTGTATTTGGTAGGCACTTTTTATATTTCTCTACTATATCACAATTTTAAATACAGATCTAAGGGCGACCTAAGGCCTTATTTTGCAAAATACATGAACACTCTTATTCAGAATGTGAGGAAGGACAATGACATCTAGACCCAAATTCTCCATTTCTCCAAAATGCAAAAACAGCTCATGGTAATTGAAAAAAAAAAAAAATCAATTCTGTTCCATGAGCACCACTGCTGCATTTTGCATACAAGCAACTGAAACTGTGGCTCCTTTGCCTTAAGGTGACTAAAATATAAAGAGTTTCCTGGACCAATGTGAAGTATATATATTTTTTACTGCCTCAAATTTCCTGTATGAGAGGATTAAACATTAAGATACTGCCATTCTTCTAAATAGAACATTTTAATGTGTTTAAAAGATAGGGAAATATAGAGTCACAAGACTGAGGGTTTAACATGAGGAACTGCAGCTTTATGTTTTCACTCAGTTGTGTTAAGTTAGGGTGGTATTAGCACTCATTCTTTGTAAAGTTTTTTAAAAAGATTTATTTATTTGTTAAAGACTTTATTTGAGAGAGAGAATGAGAGTGCGTGCGTGCACACTAGCAGGGAAGGGCAGAGGGAGAAGCAGACTCTCCACTGAGCAGGGAGCCAGACGTGGGACTTGATCCCAGAACCATGGCATCATGACCCGAGCTGAAGGCAGACGCTTAACTGATTGAGCCACCCAGGCGCCCCAAAGATTTATTTATGTGAGAAAGAGAGAGAGAGAGAGAAAACAAGCACAAGTGGGAGGGGCAGAGGGAGAGGGAGAGAGAATCTCAAGCAGACTCCCCTGCTGAGCATGGAGCCCAGCACGGCTCTATCTCATGATCCTGAGATCACAACCTGAGCTGAAACCAAGAGTCAGAGGATTAACTGACTGTACCACCCAGGCACCCCATTCTTTGTAAAGTTTTTTTTTTTTTTTAAGATTTTATATATTTATTTATTTGAAAGAGGGAGAGAGAGCATGCAATCGGGGGGAGAAGAATTGGGGGAGGGACAAGCAGCCTCTGCACTGAGCAGGGAGCCTGATGCAGGCCCAGTCTCACGACCCTGAGATCATGACCTGAGCCGAAACCAAGAGTTGGATGCTTAACCGACGGAGCCACCTGGGCGCCCCTTTCTTTGTAAAGTTTTATACCCTGACTTATTTTGCGTCAGGTAGTAGGATCATAGGAAATTATCAGGGTCTTGGGCTGTCCTGGGATTTGAAAGCCTACAAGATGTCTAGACCTATTAGTTGTAATAAAATAGCTTAGCCTTTTTAGAATTGTAGTCCTTTGTATTATAACACGTCAGTTAGAGATGACGAGAGGGTCTTGCAGGCACCAAAAGGAGCAGGTCCAGGGGAGGGTGCTTAGGTGTGAGGTACTCACAGGTAAGCCTTATGAAAGTTCGGGTATACTCCACCTGGAAACAAGAAGGGTGGGGGACTGGGAAGGAGTAGGATGTCTTCACAGGTTAGAGGAGAAGTCATCTGGAAGAGAGCATAGTTTTAACCCATGTGGACATAAAGGGCCAAAGAACAATGGTTAGAAATTACATAGATGCAATTCGTACCCACACAGGGCAGCATCGTCTAAGAAATCATTATCATTGTCCAGAAATGAAAGAGCTTCCTTGGAAGAAGGCAGGGGTGCTTTCCCTGCGCATCTCTTGCTTTGATCCTAAAGAGAGTCAACGGTGATTCAGTGAGTCCTGGCTTTAGCCCTTTGACCACTGCCGAGTTATTAAAAGCAAGAGCGATGGTTTCCCATGGACAGAAGAGAGGTTAAACTCAAAAAAAACCGTCTGATTTTCTTCTTTCTGAAAATGCTTTGTAGGATCAGAATGTTCCTACATGCCAGGAGATACAGGAATTCAAATTAGCTTAGGGAAAAAAAAAAAAGCAAAGAAAGAAAAGACACGCTGAAGTCCCACAGTGCATAATAGATGGCATCAAACTGAAATTGATGTTGATAATCAATGTCAAAATATCTTAGGGTACTATTGACAGGAGGTATGGGGACGCAAGTTAATCCAAGAAGCTTAATGAAAAATGCAGAACTGAGAGAATTGATGGAGGAAATACAGAAAGCGGACCTGGAGGATATTTTAAAACATAAGTTGAGCAATGTTTGACTTATTTCTAGACTCTAAAATATATTTCTTAGCAAGTGTGAAGCAGAGAAATCAATAACACAAAGACTGTGCTTATCCGTGTTTGTTTTACTTTGTGGAGAAGGAGCCCTGTAAGCCACTGACGGATGGACCGGCCTGGGCATTATTGCGCCTGTACTAATTTTTGAGTCTGCATTGTTAACAAAACAACCGGTGTCAGAAAAGTTCCTTTGTGGTGTGAAAAATCTCTCTTTTGTCACACAAAAGTGTTTTGAGACATTGCCAAGGGAATCCTCACCCATGTTTCGATCTGCTAATACCCGACTTTGGTACAATACGGTATCTGCAGATTTATGGCCCCATCGCCTCCATGAACAGGCTATAAGGAGATTCTGGCAGAGATCATTGTTTTGTTTTTTGTTTTTTTAAGAAGGCAATGCCCAAATTAAAAAGAGAAGCCTCTTTTGACCTCGTACTGTGTGAAATAGACCCGAGAATGTATTCTCATGGTCCCTGGATGCCTGTCTTCTCACGGGGGACCACCAGCCCCAGACAACCCAAGGCTCCTGCGCACTGAAGGGTTTATGAATTTGCATGATCTCCTGGCAGTTATGCAGATATCAAAGGCTTTTATTTCACCCCGTGCTTTCATTCTTTGTAACTTTTTTGGTTTTGGCTGTATTTTCAAATTTACAGAGAAGTTGCACTCATTATACGAAGTCTCTTAGACCCTTTACCTAGATTCACAGATTGTTGACTGTTGATCTTGCTCCATTTGCGGTGTCTGTCTGTCTGGGCCCCTGTTTCTCACTCTCTGTCTCTGTGGAAGGGAAGCGGTAGTCTATTGCTGTGTAACGTATTACCAAAACTACAGTGACTTAAAGCCACACGAAATTCTTGTCCCACAGCTATGCAGAGCAGAAGGCTGGTATGGTCCCACAAAGTTGAAATCAGCGTCAGCAGGGCTGCCTTCCTTCCTGGGGTCTCTGAGGAAGAATTCACTTCCAAGGTCATTCAGGCTTTGGTAGAATTCAGTCCTGTGCACCTGTAGCACTGAGGTCCCATTCCTCACTCAGTGGCTGGAGGCTACGGGCCTCTCTCCCAGCTCCTTAAGATCATCACGTTACTGCCCATGTGGTCTCCGTGTCTTTAAGCCAATGACGGTATATCCAGCCCTTCTCACATTGTCCATCTCTATGTCATGTCCTTCTCCTACCAGCTGGGAAAACTGTTTGCCCCAAGGACCCATATGATCACCCCCAAGTCACCTCCCTAATATAAGGCCCACTGTGCCATCTAGCACAACACTGTCACTGTGCTGTGTTTGGTGAGAGTAAAGATGGGAGAAGTGTCTCTTCAGATTCACAGGATCCAGGGATCGAGCTGTGACATCTTAGGGGCCATTCTTAGAGTTCCCCTGGCTGCAGGAAGGGATGAAGAAAATGAGGCTTTGTGTCTTGGGTCTTGAGAACACAGCTCTCTGTTTGCAGGTTGATGTGGATCTGCAGTGAGGGCGTGTTTGGAGGTGGGTGATTGAAGGTTCAGTGATGACTGGAACAGTTGGCTAAGAATTTAGAAGAGCCAGGAGCTTTACATTACCTTATCCGTTTAGCACAATAATCCCTTGAAGTAGGTTTCATTCTGACTTCAAACAAACAAACAAAAACCAAAAACATAAACTGAGAAAACCAAAGCATAGAGAGACCCATGGAAAGACTTACCAAATGTTGCCCAGTGGGCAGGTAG
This sequence comes from Halichoerus grypus, assembly GCF_964656455.1. NCBI lineage: Eukaryota > Metazoa > Chordata > Mammalia > Carnivora > Phocidae > Halichoerus > Halichoerus grypus. Next base: position 10,425,972 of record NC_135726.1, read on the forward strand.
CAAACCCAGGTATCAAGCCAGGTCTGTCTGACTCTGGGGTCCAGCATCCTTCTGCTCAGATACCAGCCTCTTGCAGCTCAGGCTGCAAGTAATTATATGCTCCAGGCTTTTCCTGACCCTCTGCCTGGAAATTTTCACAAAACTTGTCTGTTTGGTATCAGATTTCTTTGAAGATTTACTTCTGTCCAAGGGATATGTTTGCTAACGAGATTTCCCCAAGAAGTGAATGTCTATGAGCCGGGCCTTCAGGTCTCTCAATGCAAGGAATAGGATATTATTGCTTTCCTGGAACGGCCAAGTGGTGGGAAATAGGACCTTAAACAGGTCCAAATCCCCCTGGGCGGAAATTCTCATTTGAGTAACACTTGCCTATATAGTATTTAGTGGGTTTAGTCGGTTTCAGTGTTATTGCTTCTTTAAACAGGAGAAATATCCATATACAACATACTGTCTTAGCTTCCTCTGTTTTAAGAGCCAGGTTTCCAAGAGCTTCTACAGACTTTTGCTCTTTCTGAAAGATTCAGTGTAGACCTTGTGGTTTCTATTTAAGGAAAATGGGCATGCAGTGGAGTCAAAATGTCGACAATAGGTCGAAAGAAAAAAATTCTGCCAAGAATAGCTTCTAATTGGTTTCTCATGCAGGGACCTTTTCCAGGGGGAAATACGTATTTGTTCGTTGGAAGCCCACAAAAGAGATGGTTTTCTCCAGTGTATTTTCCAGTTCCCGACAGCAAGAAGAATTAGCGTGGGGTAATTCAGTTCTGTAGTGATGATGTAGCAATTGTTGCTACAACATGTTCTGAATCCTTAGGGTAACTACGGAACTTAACTATTGGGGGAAGAAAGCTTTTTGGGAATGTGAACAAACCTAGCGTATCTTGTACTTAGTTTTAGAAGAGACTCTGTGTATCATGGATGCTAGCACATGGTTTTGTTGGGGGACAGTGTAAAACCTTAGTGAGTAGATATTTTATTTACTTGATTGTGAGAAAGAATGCTACAAGAACAGCATAATTTATATATACTAGGGGATGAGGATAAAGTTGGATAGATAGATAGATAGATAGATATAAGTTCATATACATGTGAGTTATATGTGTATATACTCTTCCATATATCATCTTACACATGTATATATAGAATTCTTCATGTGTGTGTATATACCATAATATATATGGTATTTTTGCCCAAACTCTTTTATGCAGGAATGACTTTTGAGTACATATGCTGAAATCTATTTAGAAAGCCATCAGTGCAAGCCAAGGAATCACAGTCTTTTTTTGTTTTTTTAAAGATTTTGTTTATTTGACAGAGAGAAACCAGCGAGAGAGGAGAGGGAGAGGGAGAAGCAGGCTTCCTGCTGAGCAGGGAGCCCGATGCGGGGCTCGATCCCAGGACCCTGGGACCATGACCTGAACCGAAGGCAGATGCTTAACCAACTGAGCCACCCAGGCACCCCAAGGAATCACAGTCTTAAGAGAACCCTAAATTTTACAATGTTCACATTGTTGAGTTACAACCAACACTTTTCCCCAGTTTTAAAAACAAAATAGGATGCCCTTGTGAGATCCACTTCTATTTATCTTTCTTTAGAAGTATTTCTTAAGATTTGACATTTTAATCTGTGTGGTCAAGATAGCCCATGGATACCTAAAGTCCCTGAATGATTTGTTTTGGTAAAAACTGCCAAATTTGATTGTATTTTTGTTTAACTTGGTTTAATTATATATATTTGAGCAGTCTCGAACTTGTCCTCATGTTTTCTGCTTTGGGTTTGATAAAGTCATTTATTTAAAAAAATTTCCTGTGTAAGCCTAAAACTTATACTGTATGTTAATTATACTGGAATCAAAAATAAAATAAAATAGGGGCACCTGGGTGGCTCAGTTGGTTAAGCATCTGCCTTTGGCTCAGGTCATGGCACAGGGTCCTGGGATAGAGCACCATGTTGGGCTCTTTGCTCTTTGGGGAGTCTGCTTGTCCCTCTCCCGGGTCATGATCGCTCACTCTCTCTCCCTCTCTCAAATAAATAAATAAAAGTCTTTAAAAACATGAAATAAAATAACAAATTACAAAAATGAATAAACAAACAGAAAGCAGAATCAGACCTATAAAAGGAAGAATACACTTATCGTAATGAGCACTGAGTAATGAATTGTTGAATCACTATATTGCTCACCTGAAACTAATATAACACTGTATGTTAACTACACTGGAATTAAAAATAAAAATAAAAATAAATAAAAATTAAAAAATAAAATGAAATGAACAATTCCTCCTGTAGCGGAAGGCCAACAGAGCTCTCCATTAAAGAAATGTTTTGGAGCAAAAAGGTGGGTGTGGGGAATGTGTGGTGCCATGGTTAAGAGCATAGGCTTGAAAGACAGATGGATCAGATCTAAACTCTCTTCATGCTTTATAAACTACAGGAATTTGGACAAGTTGCATTTCTCATTTTCCTCAAATATAGAATGGAGGCAGTAATAAAACCTACTTCCCTGGATTTGGGCAGAATTAAGTGAAATAGCCCATGTAAGTATGTAGCAATGTCTCTAGTATTTGGTGTGGGTTGTTAACAACTAGGATGATGAAAAAATAATCTTTAACTGGTTTAAAGAGTCTAGGAGATTTACTGACTCACATATCTGAAGTATTCAGAAGTAAATGGAAGTCAGGTATGGTTTGATCAGGGCTGTCTTCATTCTTCTGTGATCTACTTGGTTTTGACATCTTCTGTGTACCAAGGAGGTCAGACTTTGTTTCCATGCTGAGTTCTTTCATGGTCATAGGATAGCTACCATAAGGAATTGAGGTCTCATACTTGCACATACACCTCCAAGAGAAGGGAGATAGAGCTTCACTTTTATAATCACTGAATAAAATTTTGGATGGACAATTCCTGTGCAAGTTCTGTAGCCAAGGGAATATCATATGCTGATTACTTTATGCCTGGGTTGGTGACCACCTGTGAACTACTATTGTCAGACTTACCGGGATTTCCCTGAATGGTTTAAACATATCATGACTGTATTCTCCCCATAGGGCTGTGGTCACACCCACCCAAATGATAAGGCTGTGAAATAGCGAAAGAGGGGTGGAGTCTCTTTTGGAAGGCAACCGTAATGTTTTCTACCATATTTCATAAAATTAGTTACAATTATTAATATTTGATAATTATAGACAATAATAGTAATGACAATAAGTGGTGTTTTATTTGCTCACAGGACAGATTACTAGTATGTTTATATGCTAATACATGCATGCACAAGTACCGTAGGCCATGCACGTTCCTGTATGCCAGAGGGCAATAAGGCACAATCTTTGCTGATTTTTCCTATTTGACTTCTGGATTATCTTGTGTATTTTAGGTTTCTGTATTTACATAACATAGCATGATCAATGGGGATAGTTAAGTGGATTTTAGCTGGAATACTCTTCTGTGTGGGAGGCAATTGCCTCTTTCACTCCATGTCTTCTAATGTATTTTCTTTAAGGTGTAAAAATCTGCACAGTTGTTGTGTTGGCTGTTTGCCTGTCTGTACTCAGAATCTTTTCCAGATCTTCTCTGATCTGCTCAGTGGGCAGGGGTTCCACTGCTGTAATTCACCTTGCCTGGTCTCCCTTCCCTACTGGCCACCAGTGAAGGCCAGCCACTGGACAAAGCCAGGTATTTCGCCCTTTTTCTCTATACTTCCTGTGGACTCATCAGCTACTGCTTCCTGCTATGTGGAGATTCTGGCCTTGGTTTTCCTCCCTAGACCTGCTGTAGGGAGCACCCCAGCTGTTATTGCTCTCATCCCCAGCTGGCCTCTCTCTGTTCCCCGTTTGCCCTTTCAGATCGAACAGTGCTGTGTTCCTGGTGCCTCATATTATTAACTTCTATTGAATCACGGGGGGTGCACTCTGTGTTCCTACCTTGCCTCCAACTGATACAAATCATTGAACCTCAACATCCTCAAATTCTGATCTCACTAATGACTTTTTTCCAGGAGTAAGTCCTGTTGTCTATAATGCTAATGTGATTTATTTTTTCTAAAAATATAGATTTCTTGGTTAAAAAAAAATGACAGGGGCTTCCTTTGAAACCTATAATTTCTATGCTGATTTAATTTCTTAACTTCAAAAAGGCTCATGTTGAGATATATTAAAACTGATTGATAAGCCCATTATTTGAAAAACACTGTATTTCAACTCATTTTGGTCAAATTCAATTATTGGGTCATATTTGAAAGAAAACTGCAGACATCTGTTTCATTAAAAGCTAGCTATTGAGGTGGGAAACCATATTCTTCTAATCAAAGCTAGGATAGTTTATTGAAACACACTCATATTGAACGAAAAGCACTTTGGTAAACCACACAAAATACAAAACTTGACAGCCATCTGGAGCATTTGGAGAATCAATCCTTTTGATAGCCGAATTGTTTTTCAGATGACTGAGATTTTGCCCATTTGTCTTAGTGATGAATTGTTGGTCACACGAAGAGAAATTCATTGGGACCGGGTTAGGCCAAAGTAAGTAAATAAGTGAAATGATTGTAAGGATGGTGGGGGACTCAAAGGCAGAAAGTGCTCCTGAGTCTCTGGACAGGGGTGGGACTTGGAACCCGGAAGTGGTTAAGGTCCCGCAAGCACATGTCCTGCAGCCTGGCTTCTCCTGAGGGTTTGCCCCCCACCCCCCCACCGCCCTGGAAGGCCTGTCCCAGGAGGACAGATGGCGACTTGCCCAGCCAGGGCCACACACCCACAGTGCAAACACATACATCCAGGGAGTGTGCTCTCATGCTCCATTTCCTTCTCAGCAGGCATGGAGGGAGCAGCCAATCTGCCAGGCTGTCCACCACACAGCGTGTACACCCAGGCTTGTCTTAAGAAAATATTAGCCTTTTCTAATGATGTAAAATATTTCTATAGTATAAACTCATAAAAAGAATATTTTGAATATAATTGAGTCATTTCTCAATGACATGTAGTGATATTCACCGAATGGCGAGGTCTGTCCTGATAACAGATGACTTTAGATTGCTCTGTATGAGTGTGTGTGTGTGTGTGTGTGTGTGTGTGTGTATGTGTGTGTGTGTTAGATATTATATTTACATGTTACAATTTTTGATTCCTTCTTTCTTGCCAGATGTCACTTGTCATTGTTGATTGGTATTTGTTACTGCTGGATTTGTTTGGTCTTAGAAACCGAGTAACCTTTATTGTAATTGCGTATAAAATAGAGTTGATTAAAGTTAGTGAGAAGGCCTTTCTCTCCACTGAAAAAACTCATGGACCTAAGGGCATGCACTTTGCCATCTTATACTGCTGACCACGGGTGAGAAGGGAAATCATTTGGTTAAATAAATGTGCATTATGTTTGTGGAGTCACTTCATGGAGGCCCCCAAATCATTGCATTTTAACATTGATTTCTTTAATGATGCTGCCATGGTCTCTATTTAATCAAACACATTATGTCTACAATGGGCAGGATTATGGCTCCCAAAGGTGCCCAAGTCCTAGTCCCTCATATACGTTACTTTACTTGGCAAAGAACTCTACAAAAGTGACTCAGGTGACAGATCTTGAGGCATTTTCAAGGTGGGCACAGTTGAATCACGTGAGTCCTTAAAGGCAGAGTTTCTCTATCAAGGGTCGGTCAAGAAGATATGATGGAAGACAGGGAGGAGGGGTGAGATGTGAGAGTGAGAAGCTGTTGTTGGCTGAGGATGGAGGACAGGGGCCATGAGGCAAGGAGTGCAGGTGGCCTCTAGAATCTGAGAACAGGGGCAGCCAGCCAGGAAATGGGGACCTCAGCCCTACAACTGCAAGGGATTGAATTCTGACAACAATCTGTGTGATCAGGAAGACTGATTCTCCCCTAGAACTTCCAGAAGGGAACACAGTTCTGATGACTCATTGATTTCAGCTCTGTGAGACTCATACCAGATTTCTGAACTACCGAATTGCAAAAAAAATAAATTTGTGTCCTCTCAAGTCACTACATTTGTGGCAATTCTTTAAGGCAGCAAAAGAAAACTAATACAATGGTCAACAGTCTTTGTTTTCTAGGAGTAAATTGGAAATTATTTCTTAAAATCATTGAGGTCCTCTTATTCCAAACAGCATTTGATAGATCGTATTTTCCAAAAATAGATGCCCCAGGATTTCCCATCTCACATGCTCTTCCAGAACTTGGCCATACTTCCACAAGAAAGGGAAATCTCTATTGCACTGAACCTGGATGGAACTTTGTGACTGCCTCCATGAATGTGATTTGGTGGAAGTGATTCTGCATGACTTTCAAGACTAGCTTAGAAAAGTCCATGATGTCTCCAATAGTTTTTTCTTGTGACACTCAACTCTGGAATCTTTTGGCCATCATTTTAGAAGTCTGGCTACCCTGAGGCTGCCAAGTAGAAAGACCATGTGGAATGACTACGTAAAGATAGACAGGGATGCCCACCAAGCCCCAGATAACCCTGTCTTTAGCTCTTTAGATTTTCCCAGTCCAGGCACCAGACATGTGAGTGAAGAGGCCTACAGTATGACCTTAGTCATTTGCTTACGGCCTTGAAAGGACCCTGAGCAACAACTTTCTAGATGAGTCCAGTAAATACCAGATTCCTGAGCAACATAAATTATTATTTTAATCCATTCCTTTTGGGGTGGCTTGTTATGTAATAATAACTGGAAAATATATTTTGGGCTATGAATTTAAATTTAAATTTATACAGAGTTGTGTGATTTTAGGACTAGATGAAAGAAAATCCATATACCCCTCATTTAGTCCATAATTACTCTGTATTTAAGACAACACTTTACTTGCCAATACTCACCAATTTTGTTCTCAGTTATCTTATATGGTTTACTCCTCATTTTCTTGAAATCATAGAAGACATTTCCTGAATCTTCTCCTGTGTTCTCCTGGGCCCAACCACCTGTGGTCCCTGAAGTCTGCATGCCCCTAGAGCTGGGCATGGTTTCAGTTTTTATAGAGAGTCACGCGTTTTATTTTATGCCTCATCTCATTGATGGAAGACCGTTCATGCTTTATTTTTTGCTCAATGCCTGGGAGACTTGGAATTGGCTTTCCAAATCCATTATGAGGTTCTTGAAGTGAATTAGATGAATCTGTTTTCAATTTATATTGATTAAGGAGAAACAGTGGAACAATATTTAAAACTTAACCCAAACTAAAACTTGCTTTCTTATTCCTTTATGTACCTCATAGTACATAGCTTAGAACATATTTTCGCAGTTTTGGAAAATCTCTTGCAGGTGCGTAGTACTCAGTCATTAATAACAATTGAAAACTCACACTTCTGCTGTGTTATCTGAGTATAGTGTATGATATGGTGAGAACATTAATAATCCTTTATTTTAATTGCAGTTTATTTTGATTTTGAGAATGCTGCTATATCCTTCTTTTTTCAATCCATAATCTTTTAAATCATACATGAGAAGACGGGGGATTTAGAATATTTTAATATCAGTGTGAAACAGAATAATAAAAATTACACAGCTAAAAGAGATTCAAGGGAACATCCAATCCTAACGTTTTTAGATGTGGCATCATTAATCCAAAGAACTAAATTAGCTGGTGGCAGAGCCAGAATTAGACAACTCATGCATCCGCGTGTGGCAGGGATGTCTTCCTGCAAGGCGGGTGAGAATTCTGGGTACACCAATGGCGCTGCTGCATTATTGGGCTGCAGAACCCAACAAGCAAATTCTCTTCAAGATAATTTGTTTATTGGGTTCTCAAGAGAAGCCATGACTTAATTAACTGTCTAGAAAAAACTAAACTGTTAAAATGAATCTCTGTTATTCCTATTGCTAGTGTGGCTGGGTTCTATTTTTGGAATACTTTTTTTTTTTTCCACCTTTGGGTTCCCTATTGCTTTTGTTTGGTCTTTTCCATCTTTACCCCCCACCCCCACGCTTGCCATTTGGTCAGGAGTCAGGCTGCTGCTGGCTCACTGTCTCACAGAAGGATGAAGAGCAAAAAGCAGGGTAAATACGAGCCTTTTCCGGTCGTTTTACTTTGCGAAGTCCAGGCTCTCCTTTGCTCTATGTTAGAGTTAAAGGGTTTCAAATTTAGGATCCATTATGACCGCACCCTCCCAAATCTCTTGTCTCCTTTGAGCAAACAATATGTTCTTTTATCAGGAAGATGTTTGCTTTAAGAAAAAGCGTCCATCTCAGACCCTATTTGCTTTTGCAAAATTAAGAAAATATATATATATATACGCATATATCCATAGAGGCAGACGTGTTCATCTTAGGGATTGATTAACGTTAAGAGATTGCATGTCTCTGTGTTACACTGCCGTTTTACAGTGGATTCCATTTTGGGAGTTGCTTTTCACCTCTGACCATACTTGAGTGTATATTCTCTATTTCATGTTTCATATTAATGAGTGTTTTTTATTCTTGATTGGCTGTGCTCCTGGATTGTTGTAGTCATTTTGGGGCTGCTGTAACAAGTTGCCATAGATTAGACATTTATTTCTCGCAGTTCTTGAGGCTGGGGAGTCCAAGATCGAGGTGCCAGCAAACCTGGTATCTTGTGAAGGCCCACTTCCTGGATGATCTTGTTGTATCCTAACGTGATGGAGTGCAGAGAGAGAGGAAGCAAGCTCTCTCCTGTCTCTTCTTAAATAATCCCATTATGAGAACCGTAATGACCTAATTACCTCCCAAAAGCCCCATCTTCAAATGCTATCACATTGGAGGTTAGAGTTGCAATATATGAATTTTGGAGAGGGTGTGTGTGGGGGGGACACAAATGTTCAGTCCATAGCAAGTATCTTTTGTTTTTTTTAAGATTTATTTATTTATTTGAGTGGGGAAGATGGGAAGAGGCGGAGAATCCCCAAGCAGACTCCCTGCTGAGCATTGAGCCCCTGGGCTTGAACTCATGACCCTGAGATCATGACCTGAGCCGAAATCAAGAGTTGGACGCTTAACTGACTGAGCCACCCAGTGCCCTGCAAGTATCTTTTTTTTTTTTTAAATGCTTTTAGTACTTTGAGCTATTTTTAGTACTTTGAACTATTTCAATACTTATTTTAAAGTTTTTGTCTGACATTCTATAAAATGGGTATTACCAGTAGTGAATTCCTCTTCAGAGCTCCGGTCGTGTTGGTTGTCTTTCTTTGCATTAAATTTCTTCACGTGGTTTTAGAATCTGGGTTTGGAAGCATATTTTGTATACAAATTTCTCAAATTGGTTTGGGTCTTTTTTTTCTCCCCTGTGCCCTGTCTTTTTGCCACTCACCTGTCCAGCTGGGGGTTTTGCATTCGATTCTACCAGGCCCTTTCAGGCCCCATTTCTTTCTTTCTTTCTTTCTTCCTTTCTTTCTTCCTTTCTTTCTTCCTTTCTTTCTTCCTTCCTTCCTTCCTTCCTTCCTTCCTTCCTTCCTTCCTTCCTTCCTTCCTTCTTCCCTTCTCTGCCCTTCCCTTCCCTTCCCTTCTTTTCTTTCTTTCTTTCTCTTTCTTTCTTTTTCTTTCTTTCTTTCTTTCAACACATAATGTATTATTTGTTTCAGGGGTACAGGTCTGTAATTCATCAGTCTTACACAATTCACAGCGCTCACCATAGCACATACCCTCCTCAGTGTCTATCACCCAGCCACCCCATCCCTTCTACCCCTCTCCCCTCCAGCAACCCTCAGTTTGTTTCCTGAGATTAAGAGTCTCTTATGGTTTGTCTCCCTCTCTGGTTTTGTCTTGTTTCATTTTTCCCTTCCCTCCCCTCTGATCCTCTGTCTTGTTTCTCAAATTCCTCATATCGGTGAGATCATAAGATAATTGTCTTTCTCTGATTGACTTATTTCGCTTAGCATAATACCCTCTAGTTCCATCCACGTCATCGCAAATGGCAAGATTTCATTTTTTTGATGGCTGCATAATATTCCATTGTGTGTGTATATATGTGTGTGTGTGTGTGTGTGTGTATGTATATATATATATACACACATATATACACCACATGTTCTTTATCCATTCATTTGTTGATGGACATCTAGGCTCTTTCCATAGTTTGGCTATTGTGGACATTGCTGCTATAAACATTGGGGGTAGGTGCCCCTTCAGATCACTACATTTGTATCTTTGGGGTAAATACCCAGTAGTGCAATTTAGCTCTATTTTCAACTTTTTGAGGAACCTCCATACTGTTTTCCAGAGTGGCTGCACCAGCTTGCAATCCCACCAACAGTTTAGGAGGGTTCCCCTTTCTCTGCATCCTCGCCAACATCTGTCGCATCCTGACTTGTTAATTTTAGCCATTCTGACTAGTGTGAGGTGGTATCTCACTGAGGTTTTGATTTGTATTTCCCTCATGCTGAGTGATATTGAGTACTTTTTCATGTGTCTGTTGGCCATTTGGATGTCTTCTTTGCAGATATGTCTGTTCATGTCTTCTGCTCAGGCCCCATTTCTAAATCCAGTTATTTTAATGGCCATGTGGAGTTACGGCTTCAGAAACTGATGGAGTCATGGACAGTTCATCCTCAGAGCCAGGCAGAGGCTTTGCTCCCATGACGTCCCTCCTCCTTGGCGTTGCCACTTATGGGGAGCCCTGGTCCCAGCTGGTGTTCAGCCTTCTTTCCCACATGCTGTGTTATTTGTATTGTATTGGTGCCGTGACAAATTCACACAGACATAGTGGCTTAAACAAGACAAATTTATTATTTTACAGTTGTGGAGGTCACGAGTCAACATGGGTCTCACTGGGCTAAAATCAGGGTGTTGACAAGGCTGCCTTTCTTTCTGGAGGATCCAGGGCAGAAGCTATTCTTTTGCTTTTCCAGCATCTAGAGACTTTCCTCATTCCTTGTTTGTGACCCCTCCCACAATCAAAGTCAACAATGGCCAGGCAAGACTTTCTCATGTCCCATCACTCTGACACCTGTGCTTCTGTCTGTCTGTTCCACATTTAAGGACCCTTATGATTACATTGGGTCCACCCAGATAGTTCAGAACAATCTCTGTATTTTAAGGTCATTTGATTAGCAACCTTAATTCTATCTGTATCTTTAATTCCCCTTTGCCATGTAATGTATCCATCGGTTCTAGGAATTAGGCTGTGGACATCTTTGGGAGGCCATTATTCTGCCTATCACACTGGGATACAGGGATGACCTTGGGGTTCATTCACCTGTGTGCCCGGATCCAGTTACCCCTCTCATAATGAACAGTGCTGGCCCCATTGACTCATCCAGCTGCTTTCCTAGAGACCAGCAAGCTGAGATCCTCAAGACTCTAGCCGTTTAGGATACTTGTTTTATTTCTCATTCAGAGAGCTATTCATTTTGTATTTTGGGTCATGCATGTCTTTGTGATTTTCTATTTTAATATTTGATCTTTCTTTCTTAAGAGTCTGGAGCAGTGAGGGTTATGAAGTATGAATCTGCTTTGTCATCCTGACATGGAAGTCCTCTAAATTCTAGTAGCTGCTGAGCCTGGAGCACTCAGCTGCATCCTGAGAAAAATTTAAAATACTTGGCAAATTGTCAAATAGGAGCAATGAATGTTGTATTAGTTTCCTAGGGCTCCCATAACAAAGTAACACAAACTAGGTGTCTTAAAACAAGAGAAATGTATTATCTCACAGTTCTGAATGCCAGAGGTCTAAACTAAAGGTGCTGGCAGGGCCACGCTCTCTCTGAAGGCCCTAGGGGAGAATCCTTCCTCGCCTCTTCCAGCTTCTGATAGCTCCAGGCATTCCTTGGTTTGAGGCGGCAACCCTCCCATCTCTGTTTCTTCCATCTGTGTGTCTCCTCTGTATCCCTGATTCCAAGTCCCCCTCTCCTTTCTCTTACAAAGACACCAGTCATTGGATTTAGGACCCATCCTAATCCAGTGTGATTTTATCTTAATTTGATTATATCCGCAGAGACCCTATTTCCAAATAAGGTGACATCCCCGGACAGCAGGGGTTAGGAATTGAAAATAAATTTCGAGGGAACATAATTCAACCCACCATAGATGTATTTTTTTAAAATACTTCATGAGTATTTGTTTTGTTTGCCCATTTAAAGTTGACATTCATGGGGCACCTGGGTGGCTCACTCGGTTAAGCTACCGATTCTTGATTTCAGCTTGGGTCTTGATCTCAGGTCGTGAGTTTGGGCCCTGAGTTGGGCTTCACATTGGGTATGGAGCCTACTTTAAAAAAACAAATAAGTAAATAAAAATAAAATTGACTATAGGGATTGAGTCAGCTGTCCTTTCCTGTCTCCCTCTCCCCTGCCCAGTGTTTGCTCGCGAGTCACTGTTCAATAAACACTGTTGACTGGCTATTTGCCACAACACGCTAACTTTTCCAAGATCTGCCAAAACTGGAGGGGAAGTGGAGTTAGCGGTATTTTCCAAAGCACCTGTGTTTATAGATTCACACTGCAGTAAAATACTGTCTCAAAGGGAGACTTTGTGGAATGCAGTGTGAAATAAAGGAAAAAACACAGAACGAGAAGATACTGTGAGATGAGATCGAGTTGGCTCTGCATTTGGGGGGTGGGGCGGGAAAGACATTTCTGAACATGTTATTAAAGGTGAAAAACAAAAAGAAACATCTCAATAGATTTGACTGCCTTTTGATACTTCATTGTGTCAAAGAAGATTATTATCGAAGTAAAAAGTAAAGGACAAGGAAGGAAACAAAAGCAGTCAGGAGAACGGACATCTGTTCGACTCTGAGTGTTGCAATGATAAAATAAACGGGAACCTTCCCAGTAGAGAACTATCAGTATTGCTATAGCGTGAAGGATGCTCATTTTCAGTTTAATAAGACATGATGCTTCAATCTGATTTGGAAAAACTAAACTAATAATGCTTTTTTGTGTGTGTGATTGTAATTTTACCTTATCTTTTAAAACCATGACTGTTTGAAAATCAAGACTGTATTTCCAAAAATAATATATGTGTGTGTCTGTGTGTGTGTTTAAAACCACGTTGCATTGAATTTTTATTAAGGTAAGATAAAACCATAAATAAATATTCTTATGAGAGTGGAGAGATTAAATCATGTTTAAAAAGTTATTTAAGCTGACTTGATATAAATACATTTCACCATGTGGATAGAGCTTTTCTTTAAAACACAACTGCAAATTAATAATTATTTTTTTAACTCAATTTACGAGGTGTTTCATTTTGGCTTTATGTGCAAAGAAACTCACAAATCCCTATAGAAATTTCGCAGCTTCTCAGCCTCCCTTCTCTACCCATCCCTCATGCTTTTTTCTTCTTTGCCCCAAAGCCTCAGCCATCTGCTTCTCAAGGTGCTGCTGCTGCATTTGTAAAGCAGGGGTGCTTGGTGCTTGCTCTGTGGTCTCCCCCAGACAGAGCAGGTGTCAGGATTTTCTGCTTACCATCCCATTCCATCCTTTTTACAAATTAGGGCTCAGCTGCAGTATCCACGAGGGGGAGAGGAGTCTAATAAAACCTGGGCATCCCTCATGCTGTCTGAGATGTTCATCTCCTCCTCCCCCTGATCTCCTGCGCCCATTCCAGAAGCATCTCCTTTCATCCTCAAGTGGCTTCAGTTCTTTGGTGTTGGTCAAACAGGCCAGGTCCCGGATGTGAGCACAGGACCACCATCTCTGGGCCAGGTCTCTGTACTCCACAGGGCTATGAGGATACCCTGGGGAGGACCAGCCTCTGTCTTACTCATGAGCAGTTTCCCAGATACCAGAGGTGGGGTGGGGAGAGGGGTAATCACAGAGGTCATGAAGCCACTAGTTGTATACAAGTTTTATACATCCTAAAACTATGGCACACAGAAATAGTATCAAAGTGTTACTATTACTTAATATCCACTGGTTAATGGCTACTTTGTTTTTACCCCTAATGTGTCATTTTTATCAAAGGAAAGAATCCAGAATCTTGGGTTTCAAACAGAAATCAGGACAGTTTGTGGGGTACCCACTGGTCCAAAAAATGGAAGAGGTCATTTGCACTTTGAAGCAGGGGCCAGGGAAAACTTCCAGAGATGCTCTCTTTCCAACTATACCCTGCCACTTCTCCAAATGATCCCTGCACAGAGTTTGCAGTGTATTTCAGACGTGTCTGTGTGAAAGAAGTGACTGGTGGGTGCAGTGAACATGGAGGTGTCCTTGTTTTAACACCCAGCGATCTGGGTTCCGTAAGTCTGGAGTACAATCAGGGATTTGTTTTTTTTTTTTTTTTTTAAATGTGTCCTGCGAACCATCTCATGAGCAAGGTGTGATTTTCACTTTTCAGATAAGGAAACTGAGACTTAGGGAGATTTATTTACTTGCCTAACGTCACCTAAACGTCAAGAGGTAGAACCAAGATTTCCCTCCAGTTCTGATGCCAAGACTTGTGCTGTTAACATTGCCGTGGACACTACCACAGTGCACACATACAGGTTCCCTGTTGTTAGTTCAGAAGGCAAATATGGTATAACAAAGGATGGTTCTTGCTGAGCCTTGAGCCTGTGCGCATACACTTGATCCTGGCATGACCCTGAGCGTGGAAAGTATGAGAGACTGAAGCGGCCAGTGCTCGGGCACCAGCAGGAGGAAGGAGAGCTGCTGCCTCTCTGGAAAGCTGAGCAGAATGAGCAGAAAAAAAGAGGTTGATGGTGAACATAGAACTATCAGTAGTCTGGACTCAATTATACTATTTGGATGCAATCTAATAAATTTGACAGGCCAACACAGTTCCTAAAAATCAGAAATAGCATTGTGGTTCAACGACTGGTCCACACATGCTCCACGGTAACCCACCCACCCTGAGCTGCCAAGCCCTGGATTTGTTTCCTTCGACTCTTCCCTATGAAATGTGTGAGGTTGATCTTGGCAGTCCAACCCTTGCCTGGCCTGTGGCCAAGAAGATAGTCTACACAAGGTCTGGTCTGCCTTGTAACACCTATATAAGAAGATACTCCTTGTGTTTTATTTATTTATTTTTAAAGATTTTATTTATTTATTGAGAGAGAGAGAGCATGAGCAGAGGGAGGAGCAGAGGAAGAGGAAGAAGCAGGCTCCCCACTGAGCAGGGAGCCCGACACAGGGCTCGATCCCAGGACCCTGAGATCATGACCTGAGCCAAAGATAGATGCTTAACTGACTGAGCCACCCAGGCACCCACTCCTCGTGTTTTAAAGTAATTGGAGCACATTTTAAAATGTGGCTGTATTAATTTGTCTGATGAATCACTGAATCTCTGGGAGGTAGGATGGAGCCTGAAGGTTTCTGGCTAGAACTACCCTGTGCTCCTGATATCCCCTCAGTTGTATGAATCATGACCCAGCTGACAATGTGAGACCATCTAGCCCAGTGGAAATAAGGATGCTTTGAGGTTCATGAAAATTTTAGTGAATCTAATTCAGCTTTTGAAGCCTCAACTTGTGGCACTGATTCAAGAAATTATTTCTGACAGGTATTAAATACTGCTCTGGCTGAGTAACTCAAATATATGTAGATTATTATTTTACCTTTTCTTGGTAGCAAAAGTTGGAAGTAACAAGGAACCTTCCAGGGCATAGAAAAATGGCAAAAGCCAGAGACGATTTGTTCTGGGGAAAGGCACTGAGCTGAAAAATGGGAGCTTGTTTTTGAAGGTAGTGAGCAGGAACAAGAAGAAGACTCTACATGAAGGGAGTTTGAGATATGTGTTGGAATACAGAGCTTGTGACGGTGGATGGCCTGGGTGGCGAATGGACACAAGGGCCTGGTAGAGATGGGGGCCCCGGGTGAAGAAGCGTGTTCCCCACATTGACAAATGGCCCTTGTCTTCCAAATGAGGATGTTGTGTTGTCCTCGTTCTATGAAACCCACAGAAACACAGTTGTTCAGGATGGACAACAATGACAAAATAGTATAGTAATCCTTCTCTGGTCTCTCTCTGTGAGAGCCTTTGGGGACAGATGAACCAGGCCTGCTCTATCTGACACCGTGCGAGCTGTCCCACAGTAACCAGAGACTGTGGGCTTCTGTCAAGGGCTTCCTTGTGACCTGTGGTGGTTTTACGAGCTCACCTCCTTTCTTCTCAAAGGCAGTGTCTGTTGCCCTGTGATCAGTCTGAGGGCACAGAAGAGAACTAGAGTATTTCTTTAGAGCTTTAAATATTTATCTTTCAACTTTATTTGGGACTGAAGCTAAAGGAAAAAAAAATTAGATTTTTTAAAATACCCTAAATATCAGTAATTGTGCTCTGCAGCTGCTCCACCAAAAAAAAAAAAAAATATTAGAGGAAAATTCACAGCTTAATTGAAATAGGAACTTCAATTAGAATACTTGGTATTTGAAAAAAACTGAGTTGATGTATTTATATGAAGGGCAGGATTTAATATGTACCTTTAATTAATGGATGAAGATGATCCATAGGCATGATTAATGAGCACGATGAGAGATAAGGGAGGTGTGGTGGTTTGAAAGTGATGATGCTAGATCACATATAAAAATGGAAAGGCAGTGAAACATGAGAGTGAGTTTTAATTTGGAATCAAAATGCTGGGGGCGCCTGAGTGGCTCAGTCGGTTAAGCGTCATACTCTTGATTTCGGTTTAGGTCATGATCTTAGGGTCATGAGATCCAAGGCCCAGGATGGGCTCTCCCTGCTGGTCGTGGAACCTGCTTAAGATTCTCTCTCTCCTTCTCCCTCTGCCCTAACCCCCCACCCCTCCCTTGCATGCTCTCTCTCAAGAAAAAAAAAATGCCTATGTTTATGTCCAAGTTTTGCTGTGGCTGGCTACTAAAGTTAATGAATTTGAGCCTCAGTGGTTTTTAACCCATCCAAAGAGAATAATAACCCTAGTCTTGCTAATATCAGGCTAGGTCCAGGGACATAATGCTGAGGAAAAGTACACACAATCCTTGCCATCAGGGAGTTTACAGTGTAATGGGGGGATGGGGAGAAATACAATAACCAAATAATTTAATGAATGCCTATAAAATTATAGCTATCAGTTGTATAATCACAATCCACGTTTAGAATTCTGAAAATCGGGAAATTAAATACTATTTTATTTTATTTTATTTATTTTTTTAAAAAGATTTTATTTATTTATTTGACAGAGAGAGACACAGCGAGAGAGGGAGCACAAGCAGGGGGAATGGAAGAGGGAGAAGCAGGCTTCCCGCAGAGCAGGGAGCCCGATGTGGGGCTCAATCCCAGGACCCTGGGATCATGACCTGAGCCGAAGGCAGACGCTCAATGACTGAGCCACCCCCCAGGCGCCCCTTAAATACTATTTTAAACCTGTGTTTGGAAAGCAGCATTATTTCTTTAGAGGTGTGCTTTATTTAGAGGACCTCTAAAGAATATACTTAAAATTGATATGAGAAATGGTTTAAAACTGTAGAGACAGTCTTGCCTTCGCTTCTGGGTTTTTCCTCCCTGCTTCAAGTTAGTGTGTCAAGTCAGTGGGTAGGTAAAAATTTGTATTGAAGATACTCAGAGCCCAGAGTCCAGGCAGCCTGTCTTGTGCTCAGCTAGCAACCATCAGTCTACCATTTCCTATTGTGTGAGTTTTAAAGTAAAAAGACACAGTGGTGGACCGGAAGGGCAGGTGGGATTGTCCCGTGAGCCTGGCATTTGAGGACTGCCCCTTTGATGACTATTACCAGGCACAGCGGAGCTGGCCAGCCTCCCTTTGTGGTAGGTGCTGAATGTTCTCGCGATAACACCTCAGGGCTAGGGCGGGAGTCAAGACTAAGGCAAGTGTTGCTATTGAGGTCTTTTTTCAAATGAGCAAAACGTTTAACAGAGGAATTGAAAACACGCAGAACAAAGGACCATAAATGAAAGGTCTGTTTATGTTTTGGTGATTTACTTGGCCTAGTTTCCCCTCCCGTTAATGCTGCTTTAGTGCTTTGGAGATCATACGTCAGGTGGATTATCAGGCATAGTTTCACTTTATTCTGTAACTCATTACTTTCCTCATTATTGGAGGACTCTTTCCCTTTCATCATCATCACCAAGATACCAAAATGTGTTTGATTTAGTGACTTTATTATGATAGTCTGTCAACAGTTCTTTCCCTTCAAGCCTATGATTAGCTGGCATCACGTCATGGGGCATGCCACAGCGCATGCGAGGGTCCAGCCACATGCATTTCCCTGTGACTTTCCCTCGCTAGGCAGGACATTGCCATTGATCAAAAATTGGCTAAATGTATTCATATTATTGCTGGCAAATAATTACCCTTCCACACTTTGTAAGAGTCTCACACCATTTCTTGCAAACACAAAGAGATGACTAGTTTGGCCACATTACCAACTTTCAGAGCATGGAAATAAACATTTTTTGAAATGTGATTGCAAGAAATAAAATTCTAAGGAGCACCCTTATCTGAAAGGGACCAATTGCAAAATCATGGCAAGCCACATTTGTAGGGAAAAAATTCAGTATATCACTGAAGAAAGTTTGTAAGAATTCTAAGACATGCCAAGGACTGTCTTCTCACAGTTTTTCCTGCTTTCGTTTAAAAGTATTCTCCATGGTTTATTTCAGGGACTGTTTTTCAGCAGTCCACGTAACCTGCAAGGTCATACATTTTACCTGTATTTGCTTAAAGTGTCTGTGGTGCAAAAAATAGGCTGGGACAGCAGGATGTTCTGGTTATAATGTAACTGGTTCACCTTTAAAAGTCTTTATACCCTTTCTTTAAAGAGGTAAGAGAATGTCTCAGCAGTTTGTAGGAAATCGCACTGCTCAGTTCATCAGAGAGTGCTGGGTTTTTTTCAGCAAGGACCAGGATGTCACAGTCATTCTTGGTCTTCCCTTTCCTCACCTTTGGCACCTAACAGATCAGAAGCTTCCCAGGGAAATTGAGCCTCCTGGGAATCAGTGCATGGAGATCTCCAGAAAGTTTCTATGGGAAAGAAACATCAGTAAGGACTTTGGAATCACACCATTAGAATATATTCAAGGTGAAGCTTCTCTTTTCTTTTTCCCTGGATATAGAAAAGGAAGAGAAAGAATGTCTGCCTTTGTCTCTGCTTCATGACTTTCCGTACAATGACTAAAGTTCTAGTGTTTATTAGTGCTTATTATTATGAAAACGTCTGCTCCAGAACTAAGCCCACAGATAAAATGTGGCCCTTTTGAAAAGATACAACAATAAAACTTACAAAAGAAAGCCCAGGAAAATATTTTCGTGACCTTGGGATAGGCAAAAATCTTCTATAATAGGGCACAAAAGCACTAGCTTTAAAGGAAAAAGTTGATCAACTGAACTACATTAAGAATTTCCATTCATCAGAAAACATCCTCGAGAAAGTAAAAAAGGCAAGCTACAAAGTAGGAGAAGACATCTGCAGTATAATTTTCAAACTCTATGAAGAATTCCTACAAAGCAGCAATAAAAAGGAGAATCCTTTAAAAATGTGCAAGAAACTCTAAGTGAGCACTTTATAAAATAGGCTATTCCAATGGCCAATAAACACATGAAAATGGGTTCAGTATTTTCTATTCACTGAGGAGACGACAAATAAATGGATAGATAGATAACATGAACCTAAAATCAAAAACATGACAAATAACAAGTGTTGGCAGGGTATGGAGGAAAAAGGAATCCTCATGCACTGTTGGTGGGGATGCAAACTGGGGTAGCCACTCTGGAAAACAGTATGGAGGTTCCTCAAAAACTTAAAAATAGAGTTACTGTATGATCCAGTAATTCCACTACTAGGTATTTACCCAAAGAGTATGAAAACATTAATTTGAAAAGATATATGCACCCCTATGTTTATTGTAACATTATTTATAATGGCCAAATTATGGAAGCACCCCAAGTATCCACTGACTGATGAATGGATAAAGAAGATGTGATGTATATATAAATATATATAAGCAATGGAGTATTATTCAGCCATAAAAAGAATGAAATCTTGCCATTTGCAACAACATGGGTGGAGCTAAAGGGTATAATGTTAAGTGAAAAAAGTCAATCAGAGAAAGACAAATACCATATGATTTCACTCATGTGGAATTTAAGAAAGAAAACAAATGAACAAAGAAAAAAAGAGATAAACCAAGAAACAGACTCTTAACTCTGAGAGGTAAGAGAGAACACGCTGACGGTTACCAGAGGGAGGTGGGTGGGGAGATGGGTGAAACAGGTGAAGGGGATTAAGAGTACATTATCGTGATGAGCATGGGGCAATGTATAGAATTGTTGAATCACTATATTATATACCTGAAACTAGTATAACACTGAATGACAATTATACTGGAATTTTAAAAAATTACCAGAGGAGAAAAATAACATGATAGCATTGTATGCTCACCCGAATGGCTAAAATGAAAAAGACTGAAAATTTTCAGGTGTTGGTGAGGAAATGGAGCGACTGGAATTCTCATACACCTTTCAGGTGAGGCTGGTACAATCTCTCTGGAAAACTGGCAATATCGATTAAAGAGAAATATTTGAGTAATGGCCTAGCACTTCCACCCCAGAAGTATATGCATATCTTCACCAAAAGACACGAAGAATATTTGTAGAAATATTATTTGTGATAGCCCCAAACTGAAAACAACTTGAACGTCTATCCATAGTATAACGGAAAAGTGGCGGAATATTTATTCAATGGGATACTCCACAAAAATGAAAAAGAACAGGCTATTTCTACAACACAACATGACCTGATTTCATATACGTTGTGGTGAGTGAGAGAAGTTAGATAAAAAAGGAATACATAACTGTGCAGTTCTATTTATAGGCAGTCCCAAATCAGGCAAACCTAATCTGTTATGTGAGAGTTCAGAATAGTGAGTACTTTTGGTAAAGTAGTGACTAGAAGGGTCTAAGGGGGGTTGAGGTTATGAAAACCTGTTTTTGAGTCTAAGAAGTTAAGAGGGGAGAAAAAGAAATCTCAAAGACAAAAATCATGACAGGTTTTTTTGTTTTTAGAGAAAGAGAGTACACACGAAGCCAAGGGTGGGGTGGGGGTGAGAGCAGAGGGAGAGGAGACAGAGAATCTCAAACAGGCTGTGCATTCAGCAGGGAGCCTGATACAGAGCTCGATCTCATGACCCTGAGATCATGACCTGAAACGAAACCAAGAGCTGGACACTTGGTTTGAGCCACCCAGGTGCCCCAATCATGATTGTTCTTGAAACCTGTGTAGACATAGTAGAGGAAAAAAATGTCAACTAACATATGTATGTTTTTGAAAAGCTAATTAAGTGAAGACATTTTTTTCATGTGAACAGAGGGTAGGTTTGGATATAAAAGAAACATTTCTTGATAGATTTACCTTCATTTTCCCTGGAATCTATTGAAGTGGTAACCCATGATCAACATCTAAGCTTAAAGCAAGGTATTCTGAATCTCTAGATTCCATACTTTGGTCTCTCTTCTGGTTCCTGACTATTAGCCCATTAGGTTTTTTGATTCCCCAAATTTAGATTTGTCAGAATTTCTTCTAATGCTTCAGGCCATTGTTTTTGTTCTGTACCAAGAGCCATTTTAATGCCAGCATACCATGGGACAGATCTCTGGATCTGTTTCTAGACAGAGTGGTGAGGATGTAGGGATTGATTGTCTATGGTGGCGCAGAGGGAAGAGACTGGTAATATGATTCCTGGATTTCTGGGTTGGCCATTCGGATAGGTGGAGGTGTATACATCAAGGGAGAATGGAGAAGAGGAGAGAAGCCTTGTGAGCTCCAGAGTGGGATTAGATGTACTAGGTGCCCATATCCAAGGGAGTTAAACATAGGGTTTGCAATCTCTAAAGAGTAAGTTGGGTTTGTGTTGCAGAATATGGAGTAATCGGTAGATAATAAGTATTAGTACTGCTAATGTGACAAGATAATTTATAGTTGAGGTCACGAAATTTTATTTTTCAAAATATTTTCTGTGGCACTGGATCAACTGCAGGTTAGCAGGTTGCCTCCTAACTTGGCCTCCAAGCTTCATAAACTTTAGATGAAAAACTTTGAATTTTCAGTTACTGTGAGTGTAGGTGATTTGTTTTAGAAATGTCTTAAAGTTTTTTTTTTTTTGAGATTTTATTTATTTATTTGTCAGAGAGAGAGCGAGAGAGAAAGCACAAGCAGGGGGAGCGGCAGGTAGAGGGAGAAGCAGACCTCCTGCCAAGCAGGGAGCCTGATGTGGGACTCGATCCCAGGACCCTGAGATCATGACCTGAGCCGAAGGCAGATGCTTAACCCACTGAGCCACCCAGGCATCCCTGTTTTAGAAATGTCTTAAATAATATCTCTTTGTTTTATAAAATACAAAGGAACCAGTAATTTGCCAGACTTATGGTCGGCTTCATTAGACAGAGTGAAGAAACCAGCCTTAATTATTTATGCGATTTTTTTTTTGGTTAAAATTGTTGTCTTTTAACGATACTCAAGAATATGTGAGAATTGGAAAGATAGATTAAATATGTATTAACGTCATTGCTCAAAAATGAGTGGGGATATATTGCATTGTAGGTATTTGAGTACATTTCAAGGGTATTTTGAATTTACTCGTAGGAAAATAAAGGCAAAAATTAAAATTAGGATTTGTAAACTCAAAGAAGAGGCCAAAATGCATGAAATCCCTTAAGGCAAAGATGAACATTTAAATTCAGCAGTAATTCAGTGATTCCAGCGCATTCACCACAAATTGACTTTCTGTTAATAGTTTCAGGTGAGAAGCAGTGTTAGCTGACCTTGCTTCTCTTTTGCCAACCTTGCCCTGTACTCATGGATTCTCTGATTTATTAGTTAACAGATCATTCTTCATGCTACTATGGCTTAGACAAATACCAACTGATACACTTAAAAGAAAAAGTTTAAATCAAGCCATAGAAGAGCAACTGTAAGCACTGAAAAGTCCAGAATTTCAAGTTTTAGAAGCTACATTTTTACAGGTACCCTGCCAAGGGCCATTGGTAATATTTTTATTGATTTATGTCGCTATTAAATGTTAGGCCTTCCTTCATTTGTATTGCATGGAGATGCAGAATATTTTGATCACAATATTACACAAGCGTCCTGTATTTCTGGTCACAACTGTATCTTATGGTAGGGTCTCATTCAGATTTTGCTTTTTGAAGAGCTGTTCTCAGATGTTCCTTCTCTATGCTGTAGATCAGCAATTCATACAAAAATCATTCCCAAACTGTTTTTGTTTTATAATTCTATAGCCCTAGAATACTTTTGTATTCAGGACAAAACAATAGCAATTATAATGAAAAAAAGAAAATCTTGATCCGCAATCAGAAAGATTGTTAATTTTCTTCCTAAGTGACCCTTTGATTTGAAGCAGCAATTGAAAACTCAAGTCTTGGGGAAAAAATGCACCAAATGGCTTTGGGTCTTTAAAAAGAAAACTATTTTGAAAAGAACAAACTATGATTGATTGCGCATTGATATAAACATGCACATGGGGCTATTTCTGCAGTCCAGAGATGGAAAAGTTCCTGTAGGAATCAGAAAAATAGATGCTTTTAAAGGGAACCTAAGGCAGTAGAAGCAAGAGGATTGATGATTGGGGAAACAGCCTGATTGCATTATTTGAATGTTATTAGAGTGTGTGTCTGGGATGCCCTTTTGAGTAGTTTATTTTAAAGAAGTGTAGCTTGTGGGATGCGAAATAAAATCAGCAGGAGCCAATAGTGTGGGTCTGGCCTGGACCTCACAGAGCACAGTGGGGGCTCAGGATGCATGCGCGCCCTCCGGGAGTCCTGAACCAGAGTTAGAAGTCAATGAGACTGACCTGAGTGGAGAGATAGATTCGAGCACCACTCTGTCACTGAAGAGCTGGAGAACTGGGGCACGTTACTTCACCTCTCTGGGTCTTAGTTCCATCAGCTTAAAAGTAAGAGGAGTTGACACCATGCGGTCTCTACGGCAGCTTCCAATTCCGACATGACATCCTGGGACTAGATGTGGGCTGATATTTACCTGTGAGGAAAGGCTTCACCAAACAAGGTGTTGAAACAAAATTGTGGGAAGGTAGGACATTGAGTAAAACAAAACAAAACAAAACAAAAATCTCTGAGTGCTCTTAAACCACAGTCAGGGCCATCTGCAAATGCTGTGCATTGGTTTATTCACCAACAGATAGTTATTGTGCTGTCCACATGCCCAGACCCATGCCAGGTCCTGGAGCTAGCAGGGGAAGGCTGCGTGGAGCTTCTGCACAGGTGATCAGGTGGCTACACTGTGGACGTGTTATGAAATGGTAAGTCCAAGGTGCTGTCGGAGTTTGGGAGGGCCACCTGGGCTAAGAGTAAGAGTGGGTGTGATAGCGTGTAGAAAGGGGATGTCTGTGTGAAGACCTGGGGAGGAAGGATACCATGACGAGCTGGAGTTTAGGAGTAGTGAGAAATGAGAGCAGAAAGGGAAACACAGGCAGATCTCCTAAGACCTGGGTGTTTGTTCCTGGGCAAGGGGATGGGAGGTGTGTGGGGCAGGGGCCTTAGCCCCATGCCTGCATCTTGCTCCTGGACCCTGGGGCTCTCAGCACCTCTCTAGCTTCATTCTTGTTCTTTCCTGTGGGAAGGGGGCATCCCCTTCCTGCCCTGGAGGGGTTCAGGTGAGGGTGGGCAGCTGGTACCAGTCAGGGAGTAGGTAGGGGTGGAGTCCAGCCACCTTGTATGCCTTCTGTGGCCTTGAACAGAAGCCTCCTGGCGTGCAGCCCTCTGGGCATCCCAACCTCAGTTCTGCCTGAAGTGAGGACCATACCTGGGGCCCAGGATAGGGGACAGGTAGATAGAGAGTATTCCAGGAGCCTGGAGCCCTCTCTCTTGTTTTATTTTTAAAAGGAACATGTGGAAAATTGTCTGAAATATGTGTAAAAGAGAATGTACTAAGGGGGGAGCCGAAAAGGTAATTGGAGCTCTTTTGGGTTCAGTTGTGTCCCCCCTCAATCCAGATGTTGAAGTCCTAGCCGCCAGTACCTCAGTATGTGATCTTGTTTGGAAATAGGGTCATTGAGGATGTAACTACTTAAGATGTGATACTGGAATAAGGTGGGCACCCACTCCCATATGATTGGTGTCCTTATAAAAAGGGGAAGTTGGACACAGACACATACACCCAGGGAGAATGTCGTGTGAGGTTAGGGTGATGCTTCCACAAGATAAGAAACGCCAAAGATTGCTGGTAATCCAAAGAGCTGGCGGAGAGGCATGGAACAGCTTCTTCTTCTTTTTTTTTTTTTTTTAATTTTTTTTATTGTTATGTTAATCCCCATACATTACATCATTAGTTTTAGATATAGTGTTCCATGATTCATTGTTTGTGCATAACACCCAGTGCTCCATGCAGAACGTGCCCTCCTCAATACCCATCACCAGGCTAACCCATCCTCCCACCCCCCTCCCCTCTAGAACCCTCAGTTTGTTTTTCAGAGTCCATCGTCTCTCATGGTTCTTCTCCCCCTCTGATTTCCCCCCCTTCATTCTTCCCCCCCTGCTACATTCTTCTTCTTCTTTTTTTCTTTCTTAACATATATTGCATTATTTGTTTCAGAGGTACAGATCTGAGATTCAACAGTCTTGCACAATTCACAGCGCTTACCAGAACACATACCCTCCCCAGTGTCCATCACCCAGTCACCCCATCCCTCCCACCCCACCCCCCACTCCAGCAACCCTCAGTTTGTTTCCTGAGATTAAGAATTCCTCATATCAGTGAGGTCATATGATACATGTCTTTCTCTGTTTGACTTATTTCGCTCAGCATAATACCCTCCAGTTCCATCCACGTCGTTGCAAATGGCAAGATTTCATTCCTTTTGATGTGGAACAGCTTCTTCTTCCCAGCCCTGAGGAGGAACCAATCCGCTGACACCTTGATCTTTGGCTTCCAGCCTCCAGACCTGAGCCAATATATTTCTGTTGTTTAAGCCACCCAGTTAGTGGTACTTTGTATGGCGGCCCTAGCAAACTAATATCGGGACAATTAAAATAATTCAGAGGTTTACTGTTTTATGGGGTTATTTCTTGTCAAATTGCTTAAATTTACAATAAAAATAAAAATATATGGCTCTGATGAGGGCACTGAGGGCTAGGCCCTGGCTGCGTAGCATGAATAAGAATGTAAAATGGGGGTATCAACTTAAATCCTGGGACTATTACCTATATTGATAGGATTGACCTGCCCACAAATGTCAAATGTGAAATAAATGTCAGTGTGTTTTTTTGAGCTTGAAAATAGTGATATCAGGGCTATTTCTTTTGCACAATTTAGAGTTATTATTAAATAGATATAGACATACCTGTTTATCCCTAGAGGAAACTACACAGAAGTATTGAAGAAATGTTAATACTGACAAGTGACTTTGTTGATAATTTTATTAAGTCTTTGGGAATTAGACATAATGATCTTAAAATCAGCAGAATGGAAATTAAGTTTCTGAATTTATTTCGGACTCATTAATGACCTAAGAGCACCCACTAAATTAATATGTTATATTCAGTTTCTCCAGATGCAAGCTAGAGATTAAAAATTACCTGTTTTTTTTCTTCTTTGATTTTGTCAAGATTAAGGATGACATTGTTCTCGAAATACAAAATGATATTATTTTCTGTAGACAGCACAATTCAGAAACAACATATAGATATACGCTGGTACATGCCCAAAGGAGCAAAATGTATCTGTGTAACTATGTGATAAATATTATGATTGTTCATATACCTAGGGAAGTGAACATAATTAATGCACTAGATTTCATTATATTACAAAATAAGCCCCAGTGTATTTGCTGTGTATTTAAGGTGATACGTATAATAATGACTTGTTTCAAATAAGTTGGAATAGTTTACCCTTGAAATCATGAATGTAGAGGTAAATTCCCTTATAAATATTTTCTAATCAAATTCATGAGGGCATAATTTACTTATACAAAAAAATACACCAAAAATGTACAATATGCGGAGTTTTGACAAATGATATACCTATATAACCACCACCATAATCAAGATATAGAACATTTCTATCACCCCCTAAAATTCTTTTTCTCCCCTTACAACCTCCAGCCCCAGGCAATCCCTGATCTGCTTTCTGACTATAGACTACTTTTGCTTGTTTTAGAATTTCATTTAAATGATGTTTTAGGGATTCATCCATTTTGTGGTATATATTAGGAGTTCATTTTACTGCTAAGCAGTATTCCCTTGTGTGGATATGCCACATTTATCGATTCACCTGTTGATAGATATCTGGGTTGTTTCCACTTGTTTCACTTTTGTATATAAATGATAGAAACATTATTATATGAGCATTTTAATGGACATTTGTGTTCCTTTCTCTTGAATAAATGCCTAGGAGTGGAATTTCTTCAGTATACTATTTTAAAGCCTATTTTCCTACCTGGTTAAATTCAAATAAATCTGAAAATTATTGATGACATGCTACCTGGCAGTATATTAATATATATTTATTTGTATATTTACTTGTGCCAACTTCATTCCAAAAACATTCTTATTCAGACTACCAGTGTTTTGTAAAAATCCAGAATTTAAATAAGTAATACAATTTGAACCAAAGGAAAGAAGGGTAGAAGGATATTTTGTGCATTTGTGTACTTTTTAGAGAAAATATGTAACTCTTATTGGATCCAAAAAAGGGGGGGCAGGGAGGGGTGAGGACTCAAAATAAGTTAAAAGTGCTGCTTTAGATTCTCTAATTTTTATTCCTGGATTTTTAATATTTGGGTATATTTTCTGAAGTGTGGCTTTCCCCATATGTTGCATTTTAAAATCTCTTCTTATGGAATGACTCACTGGTCTAACCACACTTTGGTTTCATTGTGCTTTTTTTCCCCACATTCTCACCAACACTTGGATTGTCAGCTTTTCAATTTCAGCCATTTTTAAAAGCTGTTAATAATATCTCATTGTGTTTTTAATTTACATTTCCGTCATTAATGACTAATGAAGCTGTCCATCTTTTTATGTGCTTATTGACCATTCTTACATCTCCTTTGCTAAAGTATTCTGTTTTGTGACAATTTTATTTTTTGTCTTTTTAAAATTCACTTGAGAGTTCTTTATATGTTCTGGACATAGTAACTTTGCTAGCTAGATGTATTGCAAATATTTCTGCCCATTCTATGTCTTGTCTTTTTATTTTCTGTACAATGTCTTATGAAGAGTAAAGGTTTTTAAATTTGGTAAAATACAATTGGTCACTTTTTTTTTCTTTTTTTGGTTTTTTTGTGTGTTTACTTTTGCTCTGTCCTAAGAAATCTTTGCCTATTTTAAGGTCACAAAGATCTCCTGTATTTTCTTCTTTAAATGTTACAGTGTTTGCTTTTGTAAGGTTAACCTTAAAAATAAAACTGCTAGTTGTTTTATTAGCAAATATGGGTTTATTCTGGAATAAAAGAAAATCGCAATCCAGAACAAGCAAGCTGTAGCAAAACCATAGGTAAATCCACAGCACAAAGAAGAGGATCACTCTTTTATAGAGGAAGGGGGAGGGGGGATTGGGAAGGCCATTGGAGTAAACTGGGAGTCTGAAGCATGGTAGCTTTTCATTGGCTGAGTTGTGACTGTCTCTCATTGCCTGGGCTGTTGCCAGGGGAGTAAGAAAACCCTTCTTCCTCCTAATGGGGTAGCAAAGGAGTATCTGTGGGCAAGGTCTGTCTCTTCCTGTTGAATTTGCAATCGCTGATAAGTGGTAGGGCAGAAGAGCTCCCCCTGCCAAACTCCCAACTCCATTTCAGTGAGGTTTTCCTTTATTATTATTCACCACATTTCAGTCTATGATTCATTCTGAGTTAATTTTTGTCAGTTTGATTTGGTACCACTTTCTTTTCTGTTGTAGAAAGAGAAAACGCGATCGGGGGTTGAAGGGGTGGGAGGGAGGGGTCGAGGGAGAGAGAATCTCCAACAGACTCCCCGCTGAGTGTGGAGCCCAGCGTGGGCTCCATCTCACCACCCTGAGATCATGATCTGAGCTGAAATCAAAAGTAGGTCACTTAACCAACTGAGCCATCCTGTTACCACTTTCTTAAAATAGACTTTTTTTTTTTTTAAAGATTTTATTTATTTATTTGAGAGAGAGAGAATGAGAGAGACAGCACATGAGAAGGGGGAGGGTCAGAGGGAGAAGCAGACTCCCTGCCGAGCAGGGAGCCCGATGTGGGACTCGATCCAGGGACTCCAGGATCATGACCTGAGCCGAAGGCAGTCGCTTAACCAACTGAGCCACCCAGGCGCCCTTAAAATAGACTTTTCTATCACAGTTGAATTAAATCTAACCTGTATAGTAGTTTTATTATTGTGGACAGTAATTTTCATTAAAACAAGATTGTATTGAAAATTCTTAAGTAGAAACTCCCTAAGAACATCCAGAAAAGTGGTCTTTCAGCTTCATCTTGAATATCTCCAGTGACGTAAGACTCACCCCTGTTAGAAAGCCCATTCCATTTTGTAAGAGTCTCACAGAAGAACATAAGCACCCGTTAGATTCTTAGGGAGCCATGTGAAGCCTGAGAGTCTCAGACTTTACATGCAGAAGGAAAAGAAAGCACATTTCTTGACAATAACTTCCATTCAACCTTCTGCATTAGATGATGCAAATCACATTGTTTTAATAGGGCTTTTGGCTCTGACTGGTTATTCTCAGCCAGGACCCTGACATCCACCACAGAAGCGAAACACCACTGGGAGGAGAAGGTACACAGCATAAGTCTTACAGTTGACTTCAAATGAAGCTGCAGAGAGAGCTATGTGCAGGGGGAGACCAACCCCGCACTTGACACTGGTACTAAACTTCATGTCTTTTCTCTTAAAAATCATCCCCAGTTTCATCTTCGCTATATCACATGTTATTTCCTTGTTGCTCAAATACTACCGGTCTGTACTCAGTTGAAAGGAACAGGAAGACTCCATGCCAAGACATGATAATATGAAAACAGGTGACTCAGTTACTGCATAGCCCCTCAAGTCATGGCTCTGTCCAGGAGGGGCCTGGGCTGGCCATTAGTGTCTTGGAATATGATTTGCCATAATTAACCATAATTAACCAAAATTAACCAAAAACGTGCAACACATGTTAAATGTATTTTCAGCTGCAATGAAAAATACTTACATTTTTAAGAATCAAATTTTATTAAAAAAACAGAAAAGATTCCAGTTAGCTAAAAATAAAATGTACGTGTGTTTCACGGGGGTGAAGATGGGGTGAGGGTGGTATATGTGTTGGATGCATGTGTTTACTTTTTAATTTTTTTCTATCATTTTACTTTTGGGACAATGTGGGCCTAAGAATAAAGAATATCTACATGTCAGTGGGAGTGTTCTTTCAGTGGTTACGAAGATCCAGAAATGCAGCGGGAGAGGTCAGTAGGAATGTGATGTCATGTAATAGATTTCCATATATAGGCGACTAGTTATTTTAATCATCAGATGATTTGGCTTTTCCCTAATATACAGCTGGTTTCCAGAGTCACAGTGCTTTTCTTTGATGAAGATCTCAGGAGATTTAGTGCAACTACTCTTTGCCATTCAGCAGATCTGCTGGGATATGTATGTTGATGCACAGACAGGATTTATGAAGAAACAGTTCATTTACTTCATTTGACCATGTGGTAGGCAAAACAATGCCCCCCCCCCCACCCCAAGAATACCATGTACTTATCCCTGGAACCTGTGAATATGTTACAAGGCAAAAAGGATTTGGAAGATTTGAAAGATTAAGGGTCTTGAGATGAGGAGATTATCATAGATTCCCCAAAGTAATCACAAGGGTCCTTCGAACCTTTTCCAGCTGTGATCACAAGAATATGTGACCACAAGAAAAAGACACCAAGATATGTAACATTGCTGGCTTTGAAAATGAAGAAGGAGGTTTCTAGAAGCTGGAAAAGGCAAGGGAATAGTTCTCTAGAACCTCTAGAAAGGAAATGCAGCCCTGCCAATATGTTGATTTTAGTCCGTGAGACCTGTGTTGGCCTTGTGTCCTGCGGAACTTGAAGCTAGTACATTTCTGTTGCTTTAATTTGTTATTGCAGTATCAGAAGACTAATGCAGTCTGTGTCCCTCAGGTGTGGAGAATGGAACTGCAAAACCACAATTAATTATTGTTAGAGTCCAAGGTGATACCTGTGTCCGTATCTGTATCTTTGTCTATATATATATAAACATACATATACACAGTGTGTATATGTATGTTTATATATAACATATAATTTCTAATTGTTAAAATTAAAAATTTCTGCTGAGTTGCTGTCTCAGTAGAGGGAACTCATAGAGTAAATAATATATATAAGCAGTAAAATTGGGGTAATTCCCTCGTCTTTGAATAGCAGCTAATGAAAAAAATGGCATTTCTGAATATTTATCAATATCTTGTTAGTTATACATTACACCCACCTGTTTATTATAAGTGCCTTTGAAAGATTAAAACTTTTTGAATGCTATTGATTATGATTCAGGAAATATAGATTTTCTTCTTTCCTTTTCAGAAATGACAATAAAATAGGTAACTGCTATAATGTGTGTTTCATTAAGATAAATGAGATTATTGATGTTATGCTAAAGCAACAAATCTCAAACTTTTGTTCTTAGGACATTATGGTCTTAAAAGTTTTCAAGAACCAAACCCCCAAAGAGTCTTTGTTAATGTGGGTTACATACAGTGTTGTTTATCATACTAGAAATTTAAGCTGATAAATATTTAAAATACATATTCAATAATTCATTTAAAATAACAAAATGAATCCATTATTGGTAACATAAATTATATATTTTACAAATAATACATTTCAAAAAATAAAAAAAATAATGAGAAGAAAGGCATTGTTTTAAATGTTTGCAGGTTTTTAAAATGACTGCCTCAGTAGAAAATTGCTTGACTTCCAAGGCTGCTTCTGCATTCAATCTGTATGTGAAGAAAATCCAATTTTGGACAGATGTGTAATTGAAAGGGATGGAGTATTTTAATAGCCTTTTCAGATGATTGTGGACATTCTTCTTTTTTTTTTTTATTAGCATATAATGTATCAGGGGTACAGATCTGTGATTCATCACTCTTACACAATTCACAGCGCTCACCATAGCATGTACCCTCCCCAATGTCCATCACCCAGCCACCCCATCCCTCCCAGGCCCCTCCCCTCCAGCAACCCTCAGTTTGTTTCCTGAGATTAAGAGTCTCTTATGGTTTGTCTCCCTCTCTGGTTTCGTCTTGTTTCATTTTTCCCTCCCTTCCCCTATGATCCTGTCTTGTTTCTCAAATTCCACATATCAGTGAGATCATATGATACTTATCTTTCTCTGATTGACGTATTTCGCTTAGCATAATACCCTCTAGTTCCATCCACGTCATTGCAAATGGCAAGATTTCCTTTTTTTGATGGCTGCATAACATTCCATTGTGTATATATGCCGCATGTTCTTTATCCATTCATCTGTTGATGGACATCTAAGCTCTTTCCATAGTTTGGCTATTGTGGACATTGCTGCTATAAACATCGGGGTGCACGTGCCCCTTAGGATCACTACATTTGTATCTTTGGGGTAAATACCCAGTAGTGCAATTGCTGGGGCATAGGGTAGCTCTGTTTTCAACTTTTTGAGAAACCTCCATACTGTTTTCCAGAGTGGCTGCACCAGCTTGCATTCCCACCAACAGTATAGGAGGGTTCCCCTTTCTTCGCATTCTCGCCAACATCTGTCGTTTCCTGACTTGTTAATTTTAGCCATTCTGACTGGTGTGAAGTGGTGTCTCATTGAAGTTTTGATTTGTATTTCCCTGATGCCGAGTGATGTTGAGCACTTTTTCATGTGTCTGTTGGCCATTTGGATGTCTTCTTTGCAGATATGCATGTTCGTGTCTTCTGCCCATTTCTTGATTGGATTATTCTTTGGGTGTTGAGTTTGATAAGTTCTTTATAGATTTTGGATACTAGCCCTTTATCTGATATGTCATTTGCAAATATCTTCTCCCATCCTGTCGGTTGTCTTTTGGTTTTGTTGACTGTTTCCTTTGCTGTGCAAAAGCTTTTTATCTTGATGAAGTCCCAATAGTTCATTTTTGCCCTTGCTTCCCTTGCCTTTGGTGATGTTTCTAGGAAGAAGTTGCTGCAGCTGAGGTCGAAGAGGTTGCTGCCTGTGTTCTCCTCAAGGATTTTGATAGCTTCCTGTCTCACATTTAGGTCTTTCAACCATTTTGAGTCTATTTTTGTGTGTGGTGTAAGGAAATGGTCGTTTCATTCTTCTGCATGTGGCTGTCCAATTTTCCCAACACCATTTGAAGAGACTGTCTTTTTTCTATTGAAGACATTCTTCTTTGATACTATACCAAAGCTTGACAAGTGGTAGTTTCTTGAGGGTTGGTTGCAACATGGAATCTCCAACATGTAGCCTGTTTCATTAAAACCCTCACAGAGTATCTTTACTCATGGATATAACACTCTGCATTAGGCATTAGGGAAATATTGGCTCACTCTTAAAAATTTTGGCCCATTTCATGCAATATTAAAAAAATATATAATGGCCATTCTCATTAACAAAAAAAGTCTTTAGTTTTTGGAAAGCTATCAAGCTCATGGTAGCAGAAGTTTTTTAAAAATCTATTTTTTTCTGGAGAGCTCAAGTTTATCATTGCTGATGGATATATACTGTTTGCTGTTTTCCTTAAAGTGATAGCTCACTTCTTTCATTTCCAAGAAAAGCTCTGCTAAATATTTGATACCTACTTTGTGAGTTGTTCTCCCAAGAAAAAATAGTGTTTCATAAAAAAATGAAGCTACTCCAGCTTGCAGTGAGATCCCACGAGCATTACTCTTGAGCCAGTCGTCATACCTGGACATGCAGCAAAGGTGCTTTATGGGCAATTTCTGTTTTGTCAGAGAATTATTAAGGAGTTGAGTCCTCAAGGGTCAAAATTTAATAAAATCTAATTTTACTTAATACAATTTATTGCTTCATTAGTGACATTCCTTTTTTTTTTTTTTTTTTTTAAGTAGGCTCCATGCTGGGCCATTGTGGCGCTTGAACTTCTGACCCCGAGATCAAGACCTGAGCTGAAATTAGGAGTCGAATGCTTAACCGACTGACTGAGCCACTCAGGTACCCCCATTAGTGACATTCTTAAGTGAAGCCGGATTTCCTTTATTTTACTTCAAGCGTGTGGCATTGAAAAATATAATGACGGCTTTTGCTCTTTGGTGCTACAGCCTTGATTGGTGCTCTAACTCGCACAGTTTTACTCTCACTGATTTTGTCCTCTCCGTGCAAATATCCACATAGTGAAAAGTCAGTGAGCATCCTTACTATGAAAATAATTTTGACCTTCGGGCAGCATGGTAGGATCATGGGGACCCCACAGACTACAGTTTGAGAAGCACTATGTTCTGGAGAAGGATGGCTCTCTGTATTCACAAACACCCCTCCCCACTGTGGATGAGGGCAGTCTACCCAGTGCTGGGGACGTAGTAAGCAAGCATTACACACCCACATGTTTACGTGTTCTAGAGATTAAATGCATGCCTGGTGTCGGACCACAGGAGGAGGTCAGGACTTCGGCAAAGGCGGGAGCACGTGCTCCATGCAAGGGGAGACATCCAGCCCTCCATCCTAGCTGATGTTGCATACAGAAACACAGTCCCAGTGTGGTCACATCTGTTTCTCAAGAGACATCGCGGATTTGTCATTTATGTAAAACTTTCTGATTTTTAAAACGTGCCAGCTGATTAAGTATTTGGATTGAAAAACGCTGCCCAAGTACAAACAAAACCCCTCTTCCCTTTGAATTTGGCCTGCAGCCAGCCTCTGGAGGACACACACAGTGACTACTTGTTAAATGAATCAAATGAAGAGGGACCAGATTTAAGAGTCAGCAGTTCATAAGCCGCCCCCCCCCCTTCCCCGTGGAGGTTGTGATAATATTTGCTGGGATCAGGCTCCTTGAATCTTTAACTGTCACAGATACAGGAGAATGGTGAGCACATAGACCAGGGTTGGGAAAAATCCATGTTCTTTTTGTCATCGGCTCCTGTTTTAGCTGTCCCAGATAGAGGACAGGTAATAAAGCCAGAAAAATTTAGTATCAACAGATACTCGTTTCTTGGATTCATAGGATGTACTTAACCTAAAATGTTTATCTTACAAATGATCTCTGATCTTTCCATTGTGTTCCGATGCATATTATAGGCCAGTTGGGTAACAGGTGATAGAACTGGCAGGGTAGTTGTGAAAACTATGCATTAAAAAAAAAAAAAGGTATTGTGATACAAATAGGCTGATCACATTACAGACTTTTTTGTGAAATTCACATTCAGCAATAAATAGTTTTTATGTTCACATCACCACGGAAGGTGCTGTGGGCATAAAAAGTCGACCAAGATACAGACTTTCTCTGCTCAGTATTTACTCTGTGATGAATGATAGTCAGAGATACAGAGCGAGTTGTGCAAAGTGCTAGACCTTATTCGCCCATAGCATAGAGTGCTTACTCTTGGCTATGTGTCGTTCTGGGCATCAGGGAAGGAGAAAAGTACAAAGAACAAACGTCCCAGACCTCAAGGAGCTAACATGCTAGTATTCTCTAAAGTAAACAGTAGCAGGAAAACCGAGAACATGGTGAAATTGACTCCCCTGAAGGATCAGAGATTTTAAGCAGAGGGTGGCTGGCGTTTGAGCCCAAATCCAGGACATAAAGAACACTTATAGGTGAAAATGGGAAGATGTATGGGAGATAGGGGCCTTCTGAATGTCAGAACGACACAAAGTGTGAAAATATAGGGTGCCTTTGGGGTATTGTGAGGGGACATTGTGGCTGAAGAATTAACCACATTAGCTTCCGAAACTGCTTCACAATGTCATTTTTTTTATGGAAAAAAATAGGGCTGTAGATTGAATGTTACTGAGTTTGCAATCTCAATTTCCAAATTCTAATTTATACAAACAATGACAATATAATTATATTTGTTAAGGCGTTCAGCCCACTGTGGGAATACACCAGCAATTTAGTAACTGTCAGCTGATAACGAAGTAAGAAGAAAACAGTCAGTCTTGCTAAGGTTTTGGTTTGATAATAAAGAAAATATCAGTAATTTAGAACAACAAAAGTTTCTATTTCTTGTTCATATTGTATTTTAGCTGCAGCGTCTTGCTGCTTAGCTGTGTCTTTGCTCAAAATGTCTTTATCCCTCTAGGATCCAGGCTGTTTGGGACACGTTGTAGGAAAAAATACCAATGGATAAAGGAGCAAACACTGTCAGGTCTTCTAATTGGATATGGTGTGAATGACATCGTTATATCCCATTGGCTAATACAGGTCACATGACCAAGTCTGCCATTTATGGGGCAAAGAAATCTGTTCCTCCCACTAAAAGGCATTATTGTAAGTCACATGGCAATGGTCTCAGATGCAGGCTAGGAACTAATTGGGACCAGTAATTCTATTGCAATTCTCCTGTTTTGCTTTACTGTAGCTTGAGTTCTAAGGCATATATAATAAAGAGTGGATAGATTGTTTTATTAAAGTATAGTTTAGAAGCAAAATCTGAAAATTTTGCACAAGTCAACGATAAAACCAAAAGAAGTTTGTTGTCGTGGTACTGGGCCCAATTCCAGAGGCAACTGTATTGAAGATTTATACAATCGGCTAGTTATATAGGCTGTAATTCATTCATGAATTCAGAAAGTGCAAAGCCTATGAAAGCTCCAGTTTGAGAATGTTCCTTTCACTTGGTAAGATTCTCCTAATGGAGATGTGAATGTCTTTAATACATTTTTACAGACTTGACTGAGAAGAATTTCTTATACCTGTCTGAGAGCTCAAAATATGCACCTTTTCTGAGCAAGAAGCCCACAAGGCCATTCTCTATTCTAAGCCTGAATAGAAATTGCTTTGGAGCATTTAAAAATCTACTACTGAAATTTATCTAGCAGGACTAAGCACCATATTCACTTTTCAGAGGCTCTCAGGCTTCTGTAGTCCAAGCAGTGAGGACAAATTCTCAGTCCCATTTTGTTTTTCAAGGATGCAGGAGCATCTGGATAGAGCTCCTGTTGTTATCCATGACTCTTCTCTTTAATTAGATGAAGCTTTAACTGATATATGGGCAACATTTCAAAGGCTTGTGATTAACCGCTCTTACCAGTGCATGTCTTTTTTGATACTGAATTTTGAAATTCAGTCGTCAATGTAAAGCAATGAGTACCCATCTGGTCTTAAATTAGGTGTTGCTCTTCCTGAAAATATCACTGACAGCATTTGACTAGAAGAAAGTTTGGGGGAAACCCAGTCGCTCAAGAAGCAGATCTCTGTATTTATTTTTAAAGCTTTTCTATAGAAATGAAGACTGCTCACATCTGCTTTGTAGCACAACAACATCCTTTTGTAATGCTTAGCTACCATAAACTGTGTAAGAAACTGTTATGGTCCCTCTGGTAATGTTTGATTCTTTTGACGAAGTATAATACAAATAATTAAATAGCGGTGTTTGATGCCCCCTCCCACTTCTATCAAGTAGGGATTTGCAAGTTGGTGTAATATTTCTATATCGTACAGTATATTTTAATTAAAGTCAGAATGCTGTGTAAGATTGAGCAAATTGTGTTCCATTTGAAGAATTAAAGAATTACTCAGGCTTGCCAGCTTGATCTAAAATTCTAATTCTAAACTCTGCTATGAATGCCAGATGCACTGGGTTCTTATTGTCCATCAAATACCACCTGGAAGTATTTATCACAGCAGAAGGAGGAAGCTTCTCATATCTTTTTGGAGGGAGGCTTTTATTAAAATTGGCTTCTTTTGATATTGTCCCCATTTACAATAAATGGAGTCCGTGAAAAGCCCTTAACTCTAATCAGAAATGCAGAACTGATTACAGTGTTTTCATGATCACATAAAAGATAAAACCCTCAAAAGATTTTGCTTGAGTTGATAAATCAACTTTTTACACACCAAAGAGCAACTCAAAAGCAAGTAGAAATTTGGTGAAACAGCCTCATTTGTCAACCAACTGACTCAAAAGAAAATAGTTCAGAAATATTTTCTTCTTCTGGAAGAATACCAGTTGATTTGGGCCATGAAGTACTTTACATGTTCAGGAAAAGAAGAGCACATTAGAGTTTTCCAGCTGACACTCCTGCTTTTCATGGTTTTATCTTGTATATTTCAATAGTGGTTAAAAACTGGTATCCGTAAAACAAAAAACAAAAAACAAACAAAAACAACAACAACAACAACCACCTGGTATCCGTGTTTGTATGAGTTAAAAAAAAAAAAGGTGATTACTAAAATGATGTTTTGAACCTGGAAGAAAGTTCGATAATTTGCATCTTGCCCTGAGAGTGGAGCTCACCTAATTCTTATTTTAAAATTGATAATCCAGCTCAGTAGAAGGAGGCTTTTTTCAGGTTTCCTTAAAATCTATTCCCTTACTTAGCACAGACTTAAAGGTAGAGAAATTAAGCTAATGGTGCAAACTTCTTCCCAACTTCTTTCCCTTGATGGTACATCAAAATGGCTGAAGTCAGAATTTCTTCTGCTTCCGGAAATTGTCTTCTTCCCCTCCTCTCCCCTCCCCTCCCTCCCTCCCTTCTTCCCTCCTTTCCTTCTCCTCTCAATATGCTCTCTTGCAGACTCTTAATCATAGGAAACAAACTGAGTGCTGCTGGAGGGGAGGGGGATGGGGGAATGGGGTAAGGAGTGTGATGAACATTAAGGAGGGCACGTCCTATAATGAGCACTGGATATTATATAAGACTGATGAATCACTGACCTCTACCTCTGAAACTAATAATACATTATATATTAATTAATTGAATTTAAATTAAAAAATAAAAATTAAAAAAAAAATCCTCTCTTGCAATAGTTGGCCATATCCATTTGTCATTAAGTCAGATTTCCTTTTTAACATTATTTTTAATTAAAAAAATTTTTTTAGATTTCCTTTTTTAAAAATAAATCTTTTATTTGGGAATAATCTTAGATGCACAGGAAAGTTGAAAATAGAGTACATCAAGTTTCCATCTACCCCTCCCCCAATTTCCCTTAGTGTTGGCCTCTTACATCACCCACATATATTCATCAAGACTAAGGAACCGACACTGGCACAGTATTATTAACTAAATTCTAGACTTTATTTGAATTCCACCTACTTTTCCACTGATGCCCCCTTTCCCTCTCAAGCAGTCCCAGTCAGGCTATCACATTGCATTGAGTTGTGGTGGCTCCTTAGTCTCCCCTGGTCTGTCACTGTATCTCATTGCTTCCATCCTTTTCATGACCTTGACAGTTTTGAAGAGTACTGGTCAGGCATTTTGTAGAATATCACTCAATTTGGATTTTCTTTTTTTCTAATGAATAGTCTGCGGTTAGGGGTTTTTTGGAAAATATCACCCAGGTGAAGTTATCAGGAAGTACATGATGTCAGCATGAATTCTCACTGGGATGTTAACTTTGATCACTTAGTCAAGGTGGTGTTTACCAGGCTGTCATATTTCTTTTTTTAACTTACAGCGTCATCTCACTTTATCAGACTTGTTTCTGGTCATTGCTCCAACTTATTAGCATGTTTTTTTAAGAACATTTTTATCTGCTCATGCAAAGTTTGTTAAATGCCAGGAAAATGTTCTAGGAAAGGGGAGAAGGTGGCATTGCAGAGCACAATATGTGTAAATAAGTAGTACAATCTGTGGACAGAATTTAATGGGAAGAATTTAATAAACTTTAGGCGAGACTAAAATGTCTGCAAATACTAAGTAGTACATTAAAAGTAAAATGACTAATAAAATGTTTTTAACTGCATTTCTGTTAGGGGATAAATTTATTAGCTAGGACTTAGCCCTAATTCCTGGCATGCTGGTCTAGGCACCCAAGGCTCAAAGCTGTTTCTCTGCCAAATACTAGGTCTCTATTTCCCAGCTGTATTTGTTGTTTAAGAACTGCCCCGTGGGGCCTGGTGGACAATGATTTCAAAAGTAACACAGATTAAATAAAAGGGATGTGGAGGCCAGGCCAGCCTTGTTTCATCTATTGCTCCTTCATTATCTTAACATTTAGGCTAGTGGACATGTCAGTGAGGAATGCTGAGCCTCTCACTCCAACGGAAAGATGCAACATCATTGTCTTTGAAGATGGGAGGAAGGGGGGGTCATGCCAAGGCATGTGGGCAGCCTCTAGAAGCTAGAAAAGGCAAAGAAATGGATTCTCCCCTAGAGCCTCCAACAAGGAACACAGCCCTGCCCACACCTTGATTTTAGTGCAGCGAAATGTATTTGGAGCTTCTCACCTACAAAGCTGGAAGAGAATAAATTTGTGTTGTTTTAATTCACTAAGTTTTTGGTAATTTGTTACAGCATCCATGGAAAATTAACCCCAGTAGGTGATGACCTAGCTCATTTATACACCCAGCTCCTTCACACCCAGCTGTCTGGTAAAGTCATATTCCTATTTTTAGTTTCTTCTGAATTTAAGGACTTGACTTCTTTATGCTTTGATGCCTTCCTCTCTGTACAATAGATTTCTCTTCCCCATTCTCCAGTACTTAACATTTTTCTATTCAATCATCACTTTTGGTTTGTTTTTTAAATTATTTTATTTGTGGAGGATATCAGTACACACAATTGGATTGATTCAGTTCACCATGTTAGATGAACAAGATCTTTTTTTTTTAAGATTTTATTTATTTATTTGACAGAGAGAGACACAGCGAGAGAGGGAACACAAGCAGGGGGAGTGGGAGAGGGAGAAGCAGGCTTCTCATGGAGCAGGGAGCCCGATGAGGGGCTCAATCCCAGGACCCTGGGATCATGACCTGAGCCGAAGGCAGATGCTTAATGACTGAGCCACCCAGGCGCCCCGATGAACGAGATCATTGTTGGTATAA
Source organism: Halichoerus grypus (assembly GCF_964656455.1). Taxonomy (NCBI): domain Eukaryota; kingdom Metazoa; phylum Chordata; class Mammalia; order Carnivora; family Phocidae; genus Halichoerus; species Halichoerus grypus. Next base: position 10,466,734 of record NC_135726.1, read on the forward strand.
GTCTTCTCCTCCTTCTTTCTTTTTCTTAATTCTTCTTGTTGACAGCTTTTACTCTCATTGCCAGTTCCATTCTTCTCCCCCCAGTTCGTGGTCTAATACCTTTCTAATATGTACATATTATGTCATGTTCCTTAAAAAATATACATAAATTGTGTCTTAGGTTAGATCTCATTCTGAATCTTGCTTGCTTTACTCAAGATTATGTGTTGGAGATCTGTTCGTACTAACAAATGTAGATTTATTTTACTGCTTTTCCTACTATCTGATATTTTGCTTCATGAATTTGGCAAATTTCATTTCCCCATTCCACTCTGATGGATATTTAGTTTGTCCCTGGCTTCTAGCTCTTAGAAACAAGTGTGAAATGCACATAGTGTAGACATGCACGCATTTTTAATTTTGTCAAATGTGGCCACAATGCTTCGCAGAATGTCTTACCAGTCTAGCTTCCAGAGGACAGTATTTCCCAAAGCCTCAGTAATACTGAGTGTGATGTAAAAGTATGTTTCAGGAAATATTTGCTGATTTCTACTGAGGTTTTTAATATCTCTTTCTATGCTTATTTGCCACTTGTGCTTTTTAAATTTTTTTCCTGTGCAAGTGTATAGTCACATTTTCTGTCCATCCTCCTATGCTGTGGCTTTTGTTACGGAGTTTTAGGACATTTTTATGTAGTGCAGTCCTTATTGGTTATACATCTTACTAATGTCTTCTTAGGGCCTGCTGTTTTAAATTGATTGTGTCTGTGGCATTGTTCATCGTAAAATGTTGCTAATTTTAACAGCCAAATTTATGAGTCTTTCCTTTTATACTTCATGGGTTTTTTTTTTTTTCCTTCAGACTTATTTAAGAAATCTGTTTTAACCCTAGCATCATACATCATACATCATACATTTTTCTGCTGTAGTTTCTTCTTTCTTTAAAAGATTTTATTTATTTGTTTCAGAGGGAGCACAAGTGAGAAAGAGAGAACACTAGCAGAAGGGTCAAAGGGAGAGGGAGAAGCAGACCCCTCGCTGAGCAGAGAGCCACGTGGGGCTGGATCCCCGGACCCTGGGATCATGACCCGAGCCAAAGGCAGACACTTAACTGATTGAGCTACCCAGGTGCCACCTCGTGTAGTTTCTTCTTGCAGGGTTTCCCTTTTCACACTAATAGGTTTAATCTACCTAAAATGTATTTTTTATGTATTGTTTGAGGAGGGATTTAATTATTCCCAAAATGATGAACTCACTTCTCTGCACTATTTGTCATATAGTAAGTTGTCATACAGTAAGCTATTTGGTTCCATTGATCTATTGTTTTTTTTTGTTCTGGTGCCAAATGTATGCTGTTTTAGTTACTATGACATTGTGAGTTCCCTTTGTTTAATTTCCATATTTTTAAACTATCTTCAGACCTTTACTGGTACAATCATTCTTCAGTATAAAGTATACTCATGATACGTCAAGTTCCCAAAGACATGATTAGATTTTGTTTGGATTTGCATTCAATTTTAGATTAACTGGATTTTCTAAATTAACCCACATATTATCTTTATAGTGTAGAGTCTTTCCCAGATAAACATGGAATATCTCTGCATTTATTAAAGTATCTTTTATGTCCTTTAATAAAGCTTCAGAATGTACTTCATAAATATTTTACACAATGCTACTTGTTTTCTCAATATTTTAAAATTAATTTTGCTACTGTGTTCTCTTTTATTACATTTTCTCATTTATTTTTGCTGGTGGTGTCCATTGGAATTCTTCTATTAGTTATAATGTCTTGGTTCTCTAGTAGGAAAAGGCACCAAACTTCAGTGGTATGACATCTTCAATGAACTATAATCTTTCCTTTTGAAAAGCCTTTCATGTTGGTTGGCCGTCTTGGATAACTTTATTCAAATTGGTGGGCACCACTCCTATAGGCTAATAAACAGACTGTTCTTCCTAAGGAAGGAGAGTCTCAAAATGTATCTTTATCTCTTCTAACTCTAGGCCCCAAAGTAAATTGGTAAATTGCTGACTCTTGGAGGAGTCTTTCCCATTAAAATGTGATCGGGAGAGATTTTGTATCATTATATGGATTCTGAAAGTTTGTCAACATTCATCTGTAGGACTCCTTAAGGGAGGTGACTTTGGGGAAAGAACGTTTATCTCTGTTTTGATTTTTTGTGATCTGGTCCAGTTTTCTATTTCTCAGATCAATTTTGAATATTCATTTTTTAATTAAGAATATTACCCATTTTATCTAAATTTTCAAATTTATTGACAGATGAGAAAGACGTGTTCTTTTATTGCCCAGAATACACAGGATTTTTAAGCTATGTTTTTCTCATTGATTTCAAATTTTATTGTAGTGTGATCAGATAATATAGTCTTCATAATGTCAGTTCTTTAAAATTGTTGGGAATGCTTTTGTGATCTCTACATGGTCATTTAAAAAATGTGTGTTTGATAAATGTGCATTGTCTGTTAATGTGTGAAATCCCAGTTTTTGTTTTATGGGTTTTTTTAAAAGATTTTATTTATTTTTTTAGAGTGTGAGCAGGGTAGGGGCAGAGGTAGAGAGAGAATGTCAAGCAGACTCCATGCTGAGCACAGAGCCCAATGCGGGGCTCAGTGTCACGACCCTGAGATCATGACCTGAGCTGAAATCAAGTGTTGGACACTTAACCGATTGAGCCACCCAGGCACCCCAATATCCCAAGTTTTTTAATCATGTCACCCAAATGTTATTGTTGCTTATTTTTTGTGTGCATATTTCAAAAGTTTCTGAAAGGACTGTATTACATCTCATAAAATTATAGGTTTGTTTCTTCCTGTATCCCTTCAATTTTTGCTTTATTTCAAGGACATAAAATTGCTGTGACGTACATAACACTTACAGTGAGATCTCTCATTGCATAATATGAGAAAGGAAGAGAGCTTAATATATGGTCATAAAAAGGATCAGGATGTTGGGGGAAAGTGAGCATCATCACTAATATATTTATTTGAATGCATATCATTCATTTTTTAATTTATAAAAGATGTAACAGACTAGCCTACCTTCTGAAAGAGTAACATTCTGGGCATAGAGCACAACATGAATGCTGAAAACAATTTCAAAATAATATAAAGCCATATAACTGAAACATATAATCATTTGGGGGAAAAGTTAATTTGGGTTATCAGGAAAGATGACACATGATTAGCATTTGCATTGAGTCATCTAGACCTTGAGGGAATGATGGGTTATTAAATAAGATCTTGAAAAAAAGTAAAGATTTTGGAATTGTGTTGAAACGGGAAGTGATGTTCATAGGCAGAGAGAAGGAGTAAAGGAAGACATAAGCCGGAAGGAAGTGCTTTTGTTTAAATGTGCTCATGTGGTTCAGTATCCAAGCAGAATCCCAAACCAAGAGACACGGCCCAGGAATTCAAATAGTTAATTGAAATTAATTTAACTTCTTAAATTTTTTATATAAATCTTGACCATTTAGCTCGTTTTTAAAAAGTATGCTGAACAGGGGCTCCTGGGTGGCTCAGTTGCTTGGGTGTCCGACTCTTGATTTCCGCTGAGGTCGTGATCTCAGGTTGTGGTCTCGGGTCGTGGGATCGAGCCCTGTGATGGAGCCCTGGGTCGGGCTTGGTGCTCAGTGAGGAGTCTGCTTGTCCTTCTCCCTCTGCTCCTACCCCGCTTGCTCTCTTTCTCTCAAATAAATAAAGCTTTAAAAAAAATAAAAAGTATGCTGAATAGAAAGGAGAATGAAAGAAATCCCAAAGTTTCAGGCTAGGGTTAGGAAAACCTTGGGGAGGTTTTCGAATATTGAGTGTGGTTCTGAAATCATCACAGACCCTATGAGGAGGAGACAAGTCTTTTTCTGAAGTACTATTTTAAAATGACAATGAATGAAGATTAATTCCCAGTCATATAAGAATACAGTTTTCACTTCTAGGCTCCAAAGCAACTCTTCAAAACAAAACAAAACAAAACAAAAAACGCTTTTGTATCATTTATATATTGAAGAAAAATAAATAGATAAAAAGCCATGGTAACAGCAAGCTTATCACTGAAGTGATTCTGATAGATAAAATCAACATTTTTGGTGGATAACTCCACTAATGCTAATCGTTTTTCTTGTTTGACTCCTGGATCTTAACTTCATTCATGCTAGGATGCTATTGAGATTTTGGTACTAGTACTGAAAAGATGGGAAAACTCCTTTCTAAATACTTATAGTCAGAATAGGCGAATATACCTTTGCAAAAATTAATTGCACAATGAAAACCTGCTGCATAATCCGCAAGTCTGCTTCAGCTGAACCATCATGCTGAAGTCAGTTTGTTTGCTCAGCCCTGGGAGAGCAGGACCTTTCCCCACGGAAGAAAGCAAAGACGTACGAGCCACTGTTTGTGAAAGCCAGTTGGTGTGGAGTTCTTTCTGAAAGGCTGGGAACATCACCATCTTCTGAAGGAGGAAAGTGAATAAATGCCACCCCTATTTCTTCCAAAGCTAAATGTTCTCGCTTTTTTCCAGTTTGATTTTCTCAACCAGAGAAGATCTTTCTCTTTGTCCGCTGCCAGGTGCCAGAAGTCTTAGAAGGAGAAAAAAAGCCAAGAAGTCTCAGGAGTCACTGCAAACAGTCTGGTCAGCTAGGACAGTGCCATCTGTGGTTGATGTGGCTTTAAATTCCTGGCTGGACAAATATGTAATTGGGTTGCTCCACCATTGAGGTATAGCTTCCAAGATTGTTTGCTTCATTATAATTCACTTCTGTACGTTTTTTTTTTTTAATTGAGATCTTCCTTATAGAAATCTCTTATGTTTTACTGCTTCGATGATGAGCAGAGATTAGCTTTGCATTTGCAAAATTAAATTACTTTCCCAAAGTATTTCTTAATTTTCATGCAGATGCCACTGAAAATTCCAAGAGAGTGAAAAGTTGTTAGCTGCACTTTAAATACCAGAAAATCTCTGTGTGGGAAGGAGAGGGGAAGAGGGTGAAATTACTTTTATTTTAAAATTGAACATAGGGGTATTCATTCTGCAGAATCCACATCTGGAGAATAATTACCTGAGGGTAAAATGCTTTCATAGTTCAAATTTTGAACATTTTTAGTATCAAACGTTTGGATCAATATCGTCTACCAAGGAAAAACAAAAAGTATTAAAAATGAAGTGTGATCAGCCCCTGTATCATGAGAACGGGGTCCTGTGGGCCCATCTCAAGCTTGTTTCTGAGAATGAGACACCCCAACAATGTTATAAATGAGTTGAGATCTATCACAATAGTCCCTCTCTGATGTCCTTCTAATTCCATATCCCCTTCCCATCTCTAAAACAACAGAGTTCAGGAATTCCATAATGGTTTACTTTAATATACTTTTGTTGAAGAGGAAAATCATCTTCCTGTTCCCTCTTAGGTTCAGTGCCTGCAACCTGTGAATTAAATTGATGAATGAAATGATGAACAGATGAAAGGTTTATTTGTGTGTACACAAGAGCCAACACAAGAAACAGCTGGTGGCTAAATGATTAAAGTTAAAGGTTTATATACCAGACTTAGCAGGGGAGAGGGAGTGGGGAGGGATGGCTTCTATGGGAGGAACAAATGGGTTTTTAGGAGAACAAATGGGAGATAAGAAAGTTTGTGATAATGTCTGTCTATACAGGTATGAGTAGTCTGTTTTCTTAAGGGTCATAAAACTCCCACAAGAGAGGGGATTTGTGGTAGTTTTACTCTAGGTTTCTCTCCTTGGAGGAGAATTCCCGAAGAGGGGATTTAAGGCAGTCCTCATTTCTCAGAAGTGTCTGTTTTTAGTCAGATAAGGGAAGCTCCGAAAAGGCTTCTTTCTCCATATGTTGAATTTCCAGTGTCTTCAGCTTAAAAATAATCTTTATATCAACTCTGGAGTTCCAAGTGAGTGGCCACACTTTGAGGAATTCAGGTTACCAAAACTGACACTTCAGATGTGCTAAAATTAGTCTAGGATCAGTTAGTCCATAAAATATAAAGAGGAAGAAAAATGGAGGAGTTTTTCTTAATCCCCTTAAGTCTGAAAAACTCCCCTCTAGTCTCTCCCTAAATGAATTGGCTACCTACCTTGAATGACAAAAAGAAACTTTAAATTTTTTTCCAGTAAATTATCTACATACAAGGTTATCTGATTCATTATCAAGTTCTGAATAACCCAAATGATATTAAATATTTGGTCAATCAGCTAATACTTACCAAAGATACATGACTGGCACATTGTAGCTTCCAAGCTTGATTGAGCCTCTTGTCATTTGACATTGTCTGGAAAACATCTAGATCAGTAACAAACATGAGCAACGCAAGCCTTAATTCAATGATTTGCCTCATAGTGAGCATGTAATTGTTATGTGCTTTTAGACTTTTAACCACATTGTTGCCTCTTACATGGGAAAATGAATAGGTTCACTGTTCATGCTATAATAAATGAACGTTAGAGTTTTGAAGGGTGAATTCTGTTCATTATTCAGGTTGGACTTATTTGTTAGAGACCTTTCTTCTAAATCATAATGAAAATCAGTGGCAGAATGAATCAATATATAAAATTATCTTTACCTATATTGGAGAAACAAATCTAATGGGTAAAGTAAAATCAAATTCTGCTGGCATCTCGTACATTTATAGAGCAAAATTAGTGGCTTTAGGCTTTGTGGGGTTTTTTTTGTACTTATTTACCAAACTAACGCTGGCCATAATGTTGAAATAAGTGAACTTTATTTTCTTTTCCTTCATTAAGGCTTCAGTTATTCTGTATTGGAAGAATCAACGGCATGAGGTTCTTCAAATGTCTTCCACTGTTGTAGTCTTTATTTATGCCCTCAAGTGCTTTTCTGGGTGGAAAAACCAAACACCGTCTTATCCATCTTGGTATTTAGTTAATAAGGAATGGTGCATGTTATTATGCTGAACTTCTTACCTAAAGATGTCATGTGTTGAGTATCCAGTGTTCTGGAGTCAAATGGGCAAAACATCCAATTTATAGAGTTTTAAGTTTGATCCAGACACCCCAAGTGTATACATGTCATCTGTCTAATATGTTTGCTGGTCTGTGGAAACCAGCAAAACCAAACCACCTGCTGTCTACATTAGGCTGTAAGCTCCATGAGGGTGTGAAGTCCACATGGAACCATGTTGTGGATACCCAGTGTATCCTACTGTCTGAGCATGTCTTATCCCCCCCTTCTCTCTTTCATTTGAAATTAATTATGAGAATTATTAGAAGCAAAAACAAAAACATGACCTGTGACTATGATTGATAAAAATAAGAGGAGGTCATCATGCTGAAATATCATGAACTCATTATACTCTCTTCTAGGAAAAGAAAGACTAGAAGGAGCATAATATGAAGAAGCCAATATTTATAAAGGTGATATTTATAAATTTTAAACAATATTATGATTTGTTTTCCCTTGATGTTTTGAATTGTTACTGACAGTATCTATGTATTTGTTCTCCTTTCACTAGGATATATTTTTATTTAAAATGGATAAGGCAAGAGTAACTGAAGAATGGAGTGTATTAGCCACATATTTCTGATTCTTTCACATCTGGGGCCTTGCAGACCCTAGAGAGATCACCTCTTCAGGACTAGCCAATTCCTAAAGAGTAAGACTCCCCTAGGAGCATTCCCTTCATACAACTAATCCAGAGCCAACCACCTGCTTTTACTGAGCTCTCACAGTAAGTTTGATCCAGATACCCTGGACCACTGTCCACCTGCCTTAGTCACCCCAGTGCCAGGGACCAGACAGCTGTGCCTCAGAAACCACTGAAATTATTCAAAATAGCCAATCCTAAACCTGCTTACCCTGGCTCACCAGTTCCTCCCTGCAGAAAGCACAATAAAGCAAGCCTCTTGCCCACCTTTTTCCTTCATTGCCTCTACTTCCTGAGGGACCTTGGTATTTTCCATGTGCCCCCCTTCATCCCCCAGCCCACCCCCATCCCCCGGCATGGCATGCCCCCTCCTCTTGGGAACTGTAAGTAACACAGAGTCTTTTTTCTATGGTGGTCCTTCCTGATCTGTTGGCTTCACCATAGATGAATAATAATATTTTCAAATAATAATACTTAAAACAATTTTTTAAAAAATTTTTTTATTGTTATGTTAATCCCCATACATTACATCATTAGTTTTAGATATAGTGTTCCATGATTCATTGTTTGTGCATAACACCCAGTGCTCCATGCAGAACGTGCCCTCCTCAATACCCATCACCAGGCTAACCTATCCTCCCACCCCCCTCCCCTCTAGAACCCTCAGTTTGTTTTTTAGAGTCCATCGTCTCTCATGGTTCTTCTTACTTAAAACAATTTTAAGAGATAGATGGTGTTACTGTTAATTTTGCGGAGAGGAAATGAAGCACCCGAGACTTCAAGTTGTCCAGGGTCACTTAGCAAATTAAGTAATCAAGCTGGGACTGATATCACAGTTTGCTCATTTTAAAACAGGCACCTGAAGCACCTTTCATTACCTTTTCCTCCTCTTGGAGCTTTATTACTTCCCGTCCAGCTAAGAAGACACCCCCTGCTTTTGTTAGCTAGTACCTTCTCGGATCTCCTCCCAGCATTCTACAGCCTGTGATACTGTTTTCTTGGTTTACAAGCTTGTGGGATGGATGGGGTAGTATATAGGAGGCTATATACTTCTGAGGGCAAGGGCTTTGACTTTGGAAAGGACAAGCAGATATTCCAGAATCTCACTGAAACCGAGGCCATCTCCCAGCTCACTGCCTCCTGCAACATGCTGGGGTTCTGAAGTGGTAACCTGCATCTCCTTTCTTCCCATCCCGAGTCTGGAAACAGTTGAAAGATAGGAACAGGAGTCAGACAGGTAGAAACCAACATACGTGCTTTACTCCCGATAAAAACGTCCTGGGTCAGACCACTCCAGCTCTGACGCAAGTGGGCTTCCTCGCCGTTCCCTCAGAATTTGGCGAAGGCACCCATCAGGACTTGGCCCTGAAGAGACGAGGATAGCCCTTGCCACTGGCTAGAGAGGGTCGTGTATGCCCAGTTCCTCCTCACTACCTTACCAGATGTGACAGGAGACCACCAGGGAGAGGGATGACAGCCGGCTGTTGTCCTTCGTTCCAGCCAAGCTGTTTCCAGGGCCCTGTCACAGAGCCCGTGGAATGTTGGCTTTTCTGACGAATAGTCACATGACCTTGGGAAGCCATTCGACTCATATGTATTTCTCAGGTGCCCCACCTGTCAAGAGCTCATTTATCATGAGCACTCATAGGACTTTTGATGACTAAATGACAGACTATTTGCTCAGTAAACAGTAAGTAAATAGTAGCTACTGTGATAATTCCCCCCCCCCCCAGGCTGTTTTCTGAATTCAGTTCCATTCTGTGATCCAGTAATTGTAAACTGAGAAAAAGAGGACTGCTTCCCTGGTGAAGTTGTTTTTTGCAGTCTTTGTTTATGTTCATAGAGGGAGAGCATAAACTTACTAAAACTATCAATAATAGACAATAATAAAGGCCCATCCATTCCCTGTCATGGGAGGCACTCTTGAAAAGGAAACCAATTCATTTATGCTAATAAACTTAATTATGTTTATCCATTTATACAAATAGGCTGGGCAGTCTTTTCTAGGAATTATACTTTATTTTCATCATCATCTACTTCGGCAGTCTGCATTTACTAAAGGCTTTCGTTTCGTATGCATGAGTTAATAGTTCTCCATTGGCTCTTGTTTACTTGCACTCACACTGAGAGTCACCGTTTTGGAGCCAATACTAGGGCAGGGCCCTGTGCTGAGGGGTCTCATTCAGCCCTTCTCTGATCTCAGGGAGTGGGCAGCTATCTCTGTGTTAATTAACTCGAGCTTCCTGGAAGCGAAGGGACTTGCCTGAGGTCCTATGGCTTAGAAGTGGCGATGAGAAGGGAAAGCTCCACAGCAAAGAACCAGCCCTCTGCTTGGCTTCGGTCAGGAACCACTCCTCCCTTTAGCCCTTCTGAGGAGCTTCTGTCAAGCAGTAGTTATTCATGTGAGTCAGGTCTGTCTCATGACTCGTGTTTAGATTTTCATTCCATTTTTTTTCAACAGATAAAAAACGAAGTTAAGTCTCGTTTCTAGGGACTAGATCTTAGAGATCTTTTAGAGATCAGAGTTTCAAAGAAAGTGCCACATCATCAGTTCTGCCTTTAGGAAGTTTGCCTTTCACACTGAAAGAGATTTCTTAAGGCGGAAGAAAAGAAATGTGTGGCTTCTCTTTGGCGTAAAGCTCCCACGATGGCATAAATCAACTGTAAGGTGACTTCTTTGGGGGAATTCTCTAAAGAAGCTAAGCAGATGGCAATTTTAATTGGTCAGAGAAGCACCACTATTTACTGATATGATTTAATTGATTCCTCTCTGAATCATCTTTTTAGAAATCTGAGGGGAAAAGAGATGCCCAAATATTCTAATTCAAAGAACTCCAGAATATTCTCCTTCCGGGACTCCACTGATTTAACCAACACTGCGTAGGAAGCCTGTCACTAAAAACACTTGTTAGAGTACCTTGGCTTCGGTATTACTGACAGCATTTCCAATCCCATTTGAAATTCCAGTTAATTCTAGTTTGGCTGTGACTTCCACGCTGAGTGAAGTGAAATATTAGAATATGTGCTCCTCAAAGGTTTAATAGCAAACTTGTAGCCAGTATCATTTGTCTCACCATCCTCCTTATAAATGTATAAAGCAGGAAAAAAGTAAGATGTGCCATCACTAACATCCCGCCTGCTGCCTGCCATCTCTGTAGACTCAGGTACCAGACGAATCATATTCTCATTGAGCGTCGGGTGTTCATCACTTGAACATCCGTAGTCGTCAGGACCCTCAACGCCATGGCTGCCCTGGGTTATGGTGGGTGTTTATGCATATGACCACCGGTCCCGAGGAAACCGAGCTCCTCTAGTCAAACTGATACTCAGGATGAAAGTGAGACAACCCAGCAGTGAAACTTCGCTGTTTGAACGTCCATATTTCAGACTATGATCTCGATCATGTACAACGTGTATTGTTAATGCATTTAGGCACACCAAGTACTTTTCAGTGTTTAAGGCTTGCTCTGAGTTTTAAAAAATTTCTTTGAAGAGGAAGAAATCAGAGAACACCCAAAGATGCACCCACTTCTATATTTAAGGTGCCATTCTGCCACTTTTGGAGCTCACAAAAATCTTGGCTATAGAAATATAAAATGCTACAGCAGAGAGCAAACTGGATCCCTGTGACATCTCGGAGAAGTTATAGCTATTGAAATACTCTCACCATTGTAGAGAAGAAAATAAAACACAGGCATAGGGTTTAAAGAAGCTAGAGTTTGAATCCTGTGTCATTGATTATTTATTGATATTGTCATTTTTTATTAGTAACTCTCCATCACTTCCTATCTTTGTCACTGCATTTCCTAAGTCTTAGTCTATCCAACCAAAAGATGGAGGTGTAATGTATTAACAGAAGGATTAAAGAACTGACATCCGTATGATTTGTTTGGTGTTGCGTCATGTTTGCAAAGTAGATGCTGCCCATGCAGATACTATGTCTTTCTTCAGAGATGGAAGAAAAAGGGAGAGGGACACAGGCTTCCTCTCTCCCTCTTATCAGGAAAATGGGTCATTGGTCTTTATCCTGTGGGTTCATGGCCACTCCTCACTACAAAGGAGGCTGGGGAAATGCATTTAGATTGCTTTTGCTTATCATGCTTTAGATTTTTCTGGTGTCTGTGGTTTGGGGCAAAAGGACAAACAGGTTTGGTGTTGCCTTTTTATTTTTTTTGAGTGAAGCATTAACTCTGTCCATAGTCTCACCTTCACTGCTTTTAAAATTTTGCCCAATACTAGGCTATTTTCAGCTGGGAAAATATTCTGAACTGCGTGTCTAGGTAAGACAGGATCCAGACAGGAAACTGAACTCCTCTAGTCAAACTGATACTCAGGATGAAAGTGACAAACCAGCAGTGAAACTTTGCTGTTTGAACGTCTATATTTCAAACTATGAACTCGATAAACCATGATATGGTAAAGAGCATAGTAATAATTCATAGAATATCTGTTAGATATGTGAGACCTGAGAATATGATAGATGAGGGACTTGGAGGGAGGTCATCACATTCCTTTCAACTTTATTAAAATGTGGTGTAAGTAGTTTTAATTGTATTCTGCAGGCATTTGCTGAACGTGCAATGTGAAGAGCCAGATGAGTTCTCCCAGTTGGAGTGGGAAGAGATATTTGTATTTTGCTCTGTGGATGGGACTACCTGGGGTCCAGTTGTGTGAACGGTGCTGCTTTGAAGTTGCATCAGAGAATTAACAGTACTCTACACTTAGCTCTATACTTGAAACACAAATTAATAAAATGTAATTTCTTCCTACAAGATGCTTATAAAGGTGGGAGGATAATTTTGCTGAATTACAAGACAGAAGATGAATATGATAAAGGAGCATAATAATGGCTCAAAAGTGCTTATTCAGTCCCTAGTATGATTAATTCTAAGGCTTTACAGGGGAAACGTTATTTTTAACTAAAGAAGATTAGCATACTTGGCAAGCAGAAAATAATGAGGGAAGGTGTGGAGTGGGGACGATACAGGATATATTGAATGAAATAGAACAGTGTGGCTTGAATTCAGGGTGTATGAGGCATAAAAGAGAGAAAAATTAATTTAGAATCTGAAATGGGGAGGCAGTAAATGACTTGCTAACTTTAATAATCAGTTTTTTTTTTTTTATTCTGGCTATGATAGTTACCAAAGTTTTTATTATTTGAGGTGAGGTTGGGAATCATCATCATTGTAGTTTTTGGAGATGTAAATTAGTCGTTATGTAAGATACACTGGAGAGCTAAGAGTTTAGAGAAAGGATGGCAGGTGGATGTTAGTAAAATCACACAGGCAAGAGAAATAGGACAGATTAGTGTATAAGGAGCAATATTGGAGTTTAAGGTATAAAATCTCTCTCTTATTTTTTTAATTTGAAAATTGAAGAAAAAAAAAGACTGTGTAGGAGGACCTAACTTCATTCAACAGAATATCCTCTGAATTCCTACTGTGTACAAGGCATAATGGTATTAGCCATAAAAATGGGATCTATGTCTTTCAACTTCTTCACATGACAGGTGGGGATAAAAAGTATCTGAATGACTCCTAGTAATAGCTGAGGAGCTTACATTAGACTAACCTTCCAGCAGATCACAATTATAACTCTAAACCAATATAAGAAAGTAATATTTGAATGCACTAGGAAATGACCAAATGCAGTCAGGAACTAGTAGATAGACGGTCTTTGAAAAAAAGAGAGATTCTCTGAATATGACTGATTCTACCAATTATGTTTTGCATGGGACCAAGACCTGGAGAAGAAAACCACAGTCTTACTGGTTTATAGCCAGAGAAATAGAGTTTAAGGCTTCTTGAGTTTCTAGGATGTGAAGTGAGAAATCCCAGAAAGAAGGAAGCTATGGAAGGGAAACCCCCAAATCCTTCTCCTTACCCTTGTACTTTGCATGTAGAGGGGAGATGCCAAGGTTGCCGGCAATAGCAGAAAGCCTGAAAGAACTGAGCAGGGATTTTAACTTCTACTCATCTCAGGGAGACAGAGTTGGAAGTTTGAGTTAGGCCAAGTTAACTGTTAGCTAAAACAAAAATCAGTACTTCAAGGAAGGAAGGCAGATTCCAGAGTCTCTAACATATCATAAACAATATCTTCAATATAATAAAAAAAATTAGACATGCGTAGAAATAGGAAAATGTGACCCAAAATCAAGAAAAAAATAGTGCATGAAGACTCATGGCCAGATAACTCAGATACTGTAATCAATAGACAAGAACTTTAAAATACATACTATAAACATATTTTCAAGAACTTAAAGGGAATTATGGCCATAATGAGGGATTAGAAAAATTTGACCAGAGTATTACAAACTCTAAGGTAGAATTAAATAATTCTAGATCTTAAAAATAAGTATGTGAAATGGAACATTGACTGGATGACCTTAAGAATATACTGAAGGTAGCAGGGGGTGGGGAACTTTTAAAAATGGAAATGATGATTGATTTCTCACCAAAAGAAGTCTGAAGGCAGTGTGACATTTTAAAAATACTTAAAGAGGGGAGCCTGGGTGGGTCAGTCAGTTAAGCATCTGATTCTTGATTTCAGCTCAGGTCTTGATCTCAGGGTCATGAGTTCAAGCCCTGTGTTGGGCTCCACACTGGGCATGGAACCTACATAAAGTATTAATAATAAAATTTAAAAAATAATAAAAATAAAAATGCTTCAAGAAAATAACAATCTGCATTTTACATAAACCAATGACCTTCTTCAAAAATCACAGTGAAATAAAGACATTTTCAGATAAATGAAAACAGAGAGAACTTATTGCACTTACATCAGCACCACAAAGAATGCTAGGTCCTTCTGGGTAAAGAAAAGTGACAGAAGATAGAAGCTAATAATTCTAGGTAGGAATGTAAAGCACCAGAAATTGTAAATATGTGGGAAAATATAAAATATTTTTATTCTCTTAATTTTTTGAAAGAAATAGAAATGTTTAAAGAAGGTAATACCACCTTATCAAGATCATAATGCATTTGGAATAAAAATGTGACAATCTACAAATGACGGGATAAATGGAATTCTGCTGTTTCAGTGTCTTTGCATTTTATATGAAGAGCAGACTGTGACAAGTTAAAGGAAAACACTATAACTCCTAGAGGAGACTGAATCAAGCAAATTTCCATGAGAGAATTAAACAGAACAGAAAAAATATAGGGACTGTTTTCTCAGCTACCCCGAAGATGGCCCTTCATTGCTGTCATTCTAGAGTCTAGATAAATTCATTCATTACATTCAGTGGCTATTTGGGGCCTTAACTTTTTCATGGAAATTCACTTGAGAAGGGTTTCACACAAAAGAAAGAACATAAACTGTCAATGTCATGGATAAAAGAAGAGCTATAGATGCTACAGATATTAAAAAGATAATAAAGTGAGTATTACAAACATTTTAATGCCGATAAATCTGAAAACCCAAAATATAACATATTAACATAAAAGCCAGAACTTACCCAACTGATAGAAAATGAAATAGGAAATATGAACACCCACATGTGTTAAATAATTTGAATTTGTTCCAGAAAACCTTCAGATGCACACCATGTACGCACAGGCATACTCCAAACTGAGATAGTTCCCCTGGTTAAATTCTATCAAACATTAAAAAAAAAAAAAAAATTCTATCAAACTTTGAAGCAGGAAAGAACACCTGATCAAATAAATTCTCCTTCGGGAATTAGAGGAGGAGGGAAGACCCCCCCCAGCTTGATTCATGAGGCCAGAAATCCTCTGATATCAAAGACATTACAAGAAAAGAAAATTACAAACTACTATCTCTTATAAACAGAGCCGCAAACATCCTTGATGAAAAATATTAGCAATTTGAGCCCAGGAATATATCAAAAGGATAATGTATGATGAAAAGTAAAGTTTATCTCTGGAATGCAATTTTGATTCAACATTAAAAAAAATCAATCAATGTATTTACCATTTTAACAGACTAAAGAAGAATTTTTCCTCAAATCACCATGCCTGCCCTGGGAGAGAAGAATGATTTTTTTCAGAATAGTTAGTAACCTGGCGGCTCAGTAGGTTGGGTGTCGGACTTTTGATTTCAGCTCAGGTCATGATCTCAGGGTCATGGGATCCAGCCCTGCATTAGGCTCCACGCTGGGCGTGGAACCTTATTGGGATGCTTTCTCTCCCTCTCCCTCTGCCCCTCCCCCACTCAAACACTGTCTCTCACTCTCTCTTAAAGAAAAATTTAGTAGCCTGTTTATGGTTTAGGTTAAGAATCCTGTTGTAGGGGCGCCTGGGTGGCTCAGTCGTTAAGCGTCTGCCTTCGGCTCAGATCATGATCCCAAGGTCCTGGGATCAAGCCCTGTATCGGGCTCCCTGCTCAGCGGGAAGCCTGCTTCTCCCTCTCCCACTCCCCCTGCTTGTGTTCCCTCTCTCGCTGTCTCTCACTCTGTCAAATAAATAAATAAAATATTAAAAAAAAAAAAAAAAAGAATCCTGTTGTAAAAAATGGCTATATCTAATTAATCTTGTATGGTTAACTTTTTTGCAGTGCTGTCTTTGTCAATGCCAAGACCTGGGCACCAAGACAGTGTTGAGCTTAAATTGAAGGTAACTTAAGCCATAGCTTATGATAAGAGGGAACAGCTATTTTAATTAGGTTTTGAAAAAACCCACCGTGAGTTTATGTTAGTTCTTTTGAAAATACTCTTGTATTCTTCCATGTTATTGGGAGTCACGGGGCAGCTAAGATAACTCTGTCATAGGTTCTATTGACTATTTCACAAGTTTGTCTCAAAAGACATTAATTTTTCCACCTATTAGAGGGTTCTCATTTTAATTTCCAAAGTTTCATTTGGAAATTGTGCGTGTGTGTCTGATTGGAAAGGATTTGCCCGTTAGTGGGGGGAAAAAAAAAAAAACAACAGGAAAATTTATAATTTGGAGCCATACAAATATGATTGAATTTGCCAATTACCATATACTCACAGAAGCTGTCTTTGCTTTTTGGAAGACTCGATGTATTGTTATAGCATGTAATCTGCTTTTTGGTTTGAGAATTAGTAAATTCAAGGTGAGACAGCTCATTGATGGCAGGGTCTAGAGAGCTCTCACATGTCCTAACTTCTATGTCATTGCTATTTTGTCCATGCTCTTCATTCACCAGAGATCTATTCTGGATTGAATTTAACATGGACTTAGAACAAAACATAAGCACAATGCGCAAAAATTAATATTGTGGTGTAACATATTATTTTAAAACAGTGGCATAAGACAGACTTCTTGTACATATAAACTTCTAGCAAACATTTTTACTTGGACTGGAACAGAGAAAAATTATTAAACCAGTTTCCTATTCATGAACAACATAGAAACGGTGTATTGAATTCAAGAGGCAAAGATTAATTAAACAAAAAGTATAGCCTCAGGGCATTTTTTTTTTTTAAGAAAAGCTATAATAGCATCTCAAGTTACAGAAGCCAACATTGTGCTTTTATTTATTTATTTTTATTGTTTCTTCCTACAGCACATTAGTGTATTTCTTGGAGTTAAATTGTAATTCTAAAACTTGGATCTGTCCAGTACAAAGAAGTTGCCTTTTGAGTATGTTCTATCACATTTTTTCCTTTGAAGAAAATCCTGCAAAATTATTCATTTTTTAAAAAACATAAGTCTAATGATGTTATTCCTTTTTTAAAGAGTTTTCAATATCTCTTCATCTTCTATCATATAAAATCCAAATTCCTTAGCACTCTACTATATGCCTGTCATGAACTGCCCCCTCCACTGCGTTTACATCTGTTTTTCTTTTCCACCATACTCAGCATACACCTGTATCTCTCTTGTTAACCTATCTACTGTTTCTCAAATGTCCTGCCTCTAATATTTTGCTTATGCTGTCATCTCTGCCTGAAGTATTCTTACCTTCTTGCCTAATTAATTTGTTAATGCTTAAATATGTTGCTCAGATGTTTCTTTCCCTGAATACCTCAGGCAGGATAAATCACTTCTCCTTCTGTGACTGCAATTTCTTATGTATCACACTCTTAGACATACGTCACATTGTAATATATTTACATAAGTGATTATTCCATTTGGTCACAGATTGGCAAACTAAATCGGCCCTCAGCTTGTTTTTGTAAATAAAGTTTTATCAACGCACAGCAACATCCATTCACTTACATATTGTCTTTGGCTGAGTTCATGCTACAGTGGGAACACTGAGTAGTTGTGACCAAGAATATGTGATCCACTAAACCTAAAATATTTATTATCCAGGCTTTGACAGAAAATGTTTGTCAACCCCATACTAGACTATAACCTTCAGGAGAGCAAGGACAGAGATTTATTCACATTTGAGTCCTTGACATTTTGCTTTGTGCTTTCCACATTTCTTAATTATTTGTTGAACCAGCTCCAGAGAAGTGTATTACAGTGGTTAAGAGTATATTCTCAGAGGTCCAGACATCTGAGTTCTAATCTTTCCACATTCTAAGTGTGAGACCTAAAATAAATTACACCATTAACCTCCACCTCAATTTTCTTTTCTGTAAAATAAGGATAATAATAATGCCTTTCTCATATGGCTCGTGTGAGGATTAAATCTCATAATACACAGATAGCCTTTCATTTAGTGACTGACATGTATCAAGTGCTCAATACACACTATTGTACTATTTTTTTTTAAATATTTATTTGAGAGAGACAGAGTGAGAGAGAGCACAAGCAGGGGGAGTGGCAGGCAGAGGCAGAGGGAGAAGCAGACTCCCCACTGAGCAAGGAGCCCGATACAGGACTCGATCCCAGGAGCCCAGGATCATGACCTGAACCGAAGGCAGTCGCTTAACTGACTGAGCCACCCAGGCGCCCCCACACTGTTGTACTATTATCACACATCATTCATAACATGCGGTAGGGCTTTAATAATTAGTTTAAGGACTCTGAGCCTCATTTTTCTCCCATAAAGTGGAAGAGATAGCTTACCAAGTTCCTTTATACTTCTATAACCTTATGATTACGTGAGTCCACATGTAGTGCTCAGTGCTATACTGGGCTTCATCAGAGCTGGTAGGGAACTCTGAGAGAGAAAAGGGGCATCGGCTTGGGGCAAGAAGAGCAGTGGATTCAACCACAGCGGTCAGGTTACCCTCAGAGCCAAAAAGAGTCACCACATAGAAAATAGACCTTTATTCTTTATGAGATGAAGGCTTTATGGTCCCAACTCAACGGAAGCAGGGCCAGAGGCCAGAGGGCCATCCCTGGAAGGCCTCCAACCAGACAAAAACAAGTTACCCCAGAAATTTCTGAGAAGCTTTTAGATGAGTTGTTCTGATGAGATTGTAAATCTAGAGTCAACTTTGATTAATTTTTGCTCTACAGAATAATTCTGTTTTAAAGATGTATTTCCTCAACAAACTGATAAGCTGTGCAGGGATGTTTTTATTTAAAAATGTACGTATGAAATTTAAAACATTAAAAAGCGGCATCACATTTGTATTTTACTGTGTTTTTGGAAAAGTTTCCTTTTCAGCTTTCAGGAATCAAGGAAGATATACAACCTTAGATCCAGGACCTTTCGAAGAGTGGACAAAATATGACAGAGGTACAAAGAACAAAAAAACAAACAAACATGCTTCAAGACCTCTCAGAAATTGTGTTGTCAATCAAATACAGTGACCTGATATTTAACTCAGACCAGTTGTAGACTCCTTTCTCTTGGTAACAAAGAGGTCCTTGTATGCTGAACATGACAGGGAGCCCTAAAGACATATTTCTTTTTTTTTTTTTTTTTAAAGATTTTATTTATTTATTTGAGAGAGAGAGAATGAGAGAGAGCGAGTACATGAGAGGGGGGAGGGTCAGAGAGAAGCAGACTCCCTGCTGAGCAGGGAGCCCGATGCGGGACTCGATCCAGGGACTCCAGGATCATGACCTGAGCCGAAGGCAGTCGCTTAACCAACTGAGCCACCCAGGCGCCCTAAAGACATATTTCTAAAAGGTTATTTCACATAAAGACAATCAATGTCTGTGGAGAGGACCAACAAGGATTATCAACTTATATACAGACCCTTAAATAGGATGGAAGGGTTGACGCAGGAGGAACGTAGGGAAATATTTTGGAGCAGATTTATTTGTAAGATTGAGAATATGTGGGTAAAATACCTTCTCCGGTCACTTCCAATGTTGATCCTTTATAGCCCAGTTACCACAAAATAACCTATTGGCTTTTTGCTATCTATGTGCAACTTCACCCCACAGTAAAGTTTAGTTTTTAAAATCAGAAACTATACTTCATACATAAAATCCATTGTTTCCCCTTGAGGTTTGTTTGTTGAATGATAAAGAAACAAGGAAAGCAATACCTCTGGAGATCTTTAATTTTAATTTTTTGTAACCTGCATTATTTTTGGTGTCACTTACTAGCGCCTGTTAGCAAGAGACCATCACAGGCATTTCCAAGATTTACACAAATTTTCCGCATACTTTAATTAAAGAGAAATGAATGAGGTGGATAACTTGAGGAACATGTAGAACTTTATAAATTAGAAATGAACAAACACTACTGCATCATTTGGGGCTACACTGTTGGCAGATAATAATTACATGTTTTGTCTGTTATTTTTTTTTAAGGGCTGTGAATTTCAAATGATAACACTGCTCTCACCTCGATGTGAGAAATTGAGTCTGTATAATCAGCTCAAGTTATTCCTGCTTTCCTTGTATCCCATTATTTAAAGCATACTCTTTTTCAGTAGTTAATTATTATATATTATCTTCCCTATAATTATTTTTTCTTTTTCTGCCTCGCTTATTTTTAGATGTCACAATTGCACTTAGTTGAATACTAGATAAAACCACATTGAGTCATTGCGCTCTTGCCTCATTACTCTGCCCTTCACGGCTCTGAGTCATTTTTTTGTGAACTTCTTGGAACTCCTTCCAATCCGTCTCTGTCTCTGTGTCACTTCAGTGAGCTAAACGAAAAGCCAGGGGCAAAAGGCAAGAACTTCACTGGCCTGGAATGGAGGGCTAATTCGCAGCCGCACTTCTTGGCCGCATGCACTTGTTAGAAAGCTCCTCCACTTGGGTCTCTCTGTCTTCAAAGCCTCGGAGGCTGGGTTTTTAAATTCCCTGGTCATGCCACCATGTGTAACATGCCTTATTTTCGGTAGGCTTGGCCGTAAGTATCCCAAATAGGGTCAGAACCAGAAGGTTCTCTCCATTCCTGGGCTCTATCTGGTGCCCGGCCCTGTTAAATGATTTTATCCTACAGTATAATTTTGTGTGTGTTGATCACCCGTCTGCATCCACCACCGAGGACAGTACCTGCCATATCCCTGCTGTAAAGATACTGAATAATGACAAGGAGTAAGAGAAGGTGATCTTGACAACAGGAATGCGATACAGAGATTATTGTTACGTCACTCAGGGTCCAGTAAGGAGACCGAAGTCACATCAGTTATTTTAATAGAGGAAAGAAATTGATATAAAGGATTATTAACTAGGTATAGCAAACTGTTTCCTAGGCAGCTGAAAAAGCCGACAGAGAGGACTGAGCCATTAAAGGTAGCAATTTTAGAAAGCAACTGTCACCACTCACACTGAGTGTGAATTATTAAAACGAAAGCTTGGATGACAGCCTCGTGGGGCTGACACGCAGTCCTCTGAGGAGGGGTCATCCTCAGCTGGTGCTGCTGTCTCTCACAGCCTCGGAGGAGCCCCGGGAGGCTGGGGTTCTGGGCTTTGAGGCCCCTCTTCTTGGTGCCGGTGTGCCTGGGGGGAAGGCTGCGCTGAAGCTGGTCCGGCAGGCATCCGGAGAGCGCTGCTTTCAGACTGTGTTCAGATGCTGCTCTAGGAATGAGCTGTTGCTGTCAGGGTGAAGCAGCAAGGCCAGGGTCAAGCTGACAGGAACAAGGAGACAGGCACACCAGAGGAAATGACAGGAGGCAACCAGAAGGGATGTGGCCCGTCCTTCCCCTCCAGCCCTGCGACCTCCCTGCTACTGGCAAAGCCACCAGAGAGAAGAGCCGGCTGAGGGCAAAGGGGCTTTGCAGAGTCCTAAGGGTTATTGTTCTCGGTTTACAGATCAGATACTAAGGCAGAGATAAATTTTAAAAAAAATTTTTTTATTGTTATGTTAATCACCATACATTACATCATTAGTTTTAGATGTAGTGTTCCATGATTCATTGTTTGTGCATAACACCCAGTGCTCCATGCAGAACGTGCCCTCTTTAATACCCATCACCAGGCTAACCCATCTTCCCAACCTCCTCCCCTCTAGAACCCTCAGTTTGTTTTTCAGAGTCCATCGTCTCTCATGGTTCGTCTACCCCTCCGATTCCCCCCCCTTCATTCTTCCCCTCCTGCTATCTTCTTCTTTTTTTTTTTCTTAACATATATTGTATTATTTGTTTCAGAGGTACAGATCTGAGATTCAACAGTCTTGCACAATTCACAGCACTCACCCTAGCACATACCCTCCCCGATGTCTATCTCCCAGTCACCCCATCCCTCCCACCCCCCACCACTCCAGCAACCCTCAGTTTGTTTCCTGAGATTAAGAATTCCTCCTATCAGTGAGGTCATATGATACATGTCTTTCTGTGTTTGACTTATTTTGCTCAGCATAATACCCTCCAGTTCCATCCACGTCATTGCAAATGGCAAGATCTCATTCCTTTTGATGACTGCATAATATTCCATTGTATATATATACCACATCTTCTTTATCCATTCATCTGTCGATGGACATTTTGGCTCTTTCCACAGTTTGGCTATTGTGGATGTTGGGCAGAGATAAATTAAGTAACTTGTCCATGTCCACAGTATTCCAAGTTCACACAGTTTTGAGAGAAGAAGGATAAGAACCCAAATTAGCGCCACTTTACAGTAAGCCATAGAACACGGTCTGGCAGTTAAAGGAGAAAGATACTGTAAATATTACATTTCTTAAATTATAAACATTATATGTATTACAAATGTACATATAAACATATAAACTATAAAGGGTTTCAGGCACCTTTGTAAAGCTCCAAAGAAAATGTTTATCCTCATATGAAAACTTTTGAAAGAGTTTTATACCTCTTGCCCACATCGAGTCACAAAAATAATTTTCGCAGAAGAAATAACAAATCAAATAATTCTGTTTATGAAAGAATTCCACATGCTTCTTATTTTTTATTTTATTTTGTATTCTTTTCAGACAATATGCTTTCCTCAGATGGGTCTGTATATTATCTTAGGACCATGTTTTGAAACAATCATAATTACTTGAAGAAAAATTATTAAATTCAAAAACAGGACAGTAATTTTGTAGCTTCTGCTGTCACTAACAGAGCTGTGAATCTGTCACCAGGTGCTTATAATTGTAAAATATCCCCTTTGTGTTAAAACACAGTATACGAGAAATTGTACAGAAGCAATTTTCTGTTGCTAAATAAATTTTTTTATATTGATTTGGCCATTTTTAGGACTCTCTTTAGTCTATGCTGTTGATTAACATCTTCTGGTAAAAAATATTTGCTAGTTTGGAAATAAGAGGGAGTTGAAAGAGAGTAGTGTTTAGTGGCAGTTTGTTCTAGAGCCCAAAAGAGTCTTTTCAGGTAGATGGGTAATGCAAGTTAGGGCTTTCTTTTATTTTAATATTAATTTAATAATTTAATATTAGTTATGATGATTCTCATTAACACAGCGACTATTTAACAACAGCCATGTGCGAAATCCAGTTCTCTAAAAATTTCCATTAAGAAAAAGATTGTTTATGGTACATTTGGTGATGATCTAGAGTTCTGTGCCTTAAGATTATATCAATAATTCAAATGCTCTTAAAGAACAGATAACAATGATAAATGGGCTTTAAAAAGCAGTGTTCAAGTTACACCCACTTCAAGAGATTTCCTTGTCTCAGGATGACAGAGTACAGTAGTCGACATTTACAAAGTATTAGTGAACATTATTTTTAAAATATGTGAATCAATCATTTCCTATAACAAGAGTTTATTAATTCAGTTCACTGTTTCCAGCATTGGTAAACACTGGGGAGTGCAAAAGATATCCAAGACAGTGACTGTCCTCAGAGAGATCGCAATTAATCATGGAGACAGTGTTTTTACCCAGCAAACAAGTTGAGAAGAATTTAGGGCACTAATTAATGACAGTTGACTTTTCATAGTAACCAGGGAAATAAGCCAAGCTATGGGATTAGGCTGGAAGTGAAAATCTATTTCTTATTATTTTGGTTGGGAGGCTGTCCAGTGAATGAGGGTCCTTCCAATCTTCACCCAGATCTCTCTTCCTCCAGAGTGACTTCCCTGACTAACCCTCCAAGCATTCCTTTCCCTTCCGTCTGCCTGCCTCCATGAGATCATGTTAGAGATCCGTTTTGACCCCCATCACAGTCATTTTAATGCCCTAGAGTAGAGGTTATCATACTGTATTAAAGTTTCTGTTTTGTTTTCTGTCTTTGAGGGCAGGGACAGAATCTGTCTTGCTCCCATGGTGTCCCTGAGCCTCACAGAGTCCCTGTTTAGAGGTGGGCTGGATGACTCGTCAGGAATAATCCTGCCTCCTTGGGCCATTCTGTGTCCACTCTATCTGCTATTCTGGTTGCTCAAGAAGTTTGCGGCCCATGTCTAGACTTTGGCAAGAGAACCAGCTGCTTAGGCAATTCTGTGAGAATCAAATGTAACCTGCCTCTTAAAGGTTGACATTTCTTGAGAATGGAAACTGGACTTCTCACACATTATCAGCAGGTCTTCTTTCAGTCTCTTGCAGAGATCCTGGTCATTGTATGGAAGAAATTAAAATCATGCATGGATGGGTGTGGGTGAGGGCAGGGCAAGTCCAGTTCCTAGTTGAGACCCATGGTCTGTGTCAGAGCCCTGATGTTTGGTTTGGTAGCAGCAAACACCATCTTGCTCACCTGGGAGGGAAAGTTTACAACTCCTGATCTTGGGCCAAACTGAGTATAGGAAGTGAGATCCTGGTTAGATATGGGATGATAGTGAGCCCTTCCCATGCATACTCTGAGGATTGGCAGGACCCTCTGGGTTTTTCTGAATGCCCAGAACACTTTTCCCCGGACTGAATAACGTCTGGTGCTGTCCTGAGTGTCCACTGGGGTTCTTCCCACACTGATGGCATTGCTTGCACTGCTCTTCTTCCATGCTCTGGCCAGAAGAGAGATTCTAGAAGATTCTTGAGTTATCTGAAAGCATGAATCCAACCTCTTCTCCCTGGGTATGGCTTCTAGTCACTTCCTTCCTGCTCCTCTACAAGTTTCAAATATTTAGATATTATACAGGATTTAAATACATGACAATGATAATAATGCTAAGAGAATAACTGTTTAAAATCAGTGAGAGAGAAGAAATGCCATTATCAACAATCCAAAGGATACCAGTTGTTACAGGACATCAATTATTGGAATCCTATGATATCTGAAGTGGTTATTCACACTGAACCACAAAGAATAAGAGACCAGCCAGTGTAAACTCTCAAACATGGGTCTTAGCCAAAGTCCTTCCATTTACCATTTTTCCCACTTTATAAGTAAAAGAATAACGTTATGGATTACATAGATAAATTAAAAATCTAAGCATGGGTGTGGTCTTACTCAGCAGGCCTTTTAAGAGCTTTGCCATTTGGTAGCAATTGAACATGAGTGATCAGAGATTTTTATTATTTGACTAAGGAAAAAGGAAAACAAATCTATTGCATGCATTACCCATTATCTATTTCCTGAAATGGGTATGCAATAAATATCCTGAACTGCTGGGGCAGTATTTGAAAAATTGGATCTATTTTTAATCAATGACAAATCAATTCATAACTAGTGATTTAGACTAAGGAATACAGCATTTTTTATTATTATTTAAAATCTTGTCAATTTGCATTAGCAAAATATGTCCATATTTTTACAAATAAAGGGACAAAATCAAAGTGAATATAGTCTGTAGATTGTTGGTTTATATTAACTGAACAAAAAAAAATCCCAAAGCTCTAAAGAAACCAAAATACCTTGTTCCTTCACTGAGGACTTACATCCTTAATCTTGGTTCAGATGGAATTTTTATATGGGTGCTAAACAGCACGGAAAATAGGATTTTTAATGGCAAGACTCAGAGGCTCTTAACTGCATAATATGGTGAGCAGTGCTATAACTTAGCACTTACAGGGCTTTTGTACATTTTGGAATAGTTTGTTTAAAACTGTTCTAATATGTTTATAGTTCCTTTTCTATTAAGCCTGATTTAAACAGTGCCTTATCAAGTTTTTACTGTATGTACAGGGTGGAAATACTTATTTTGTGTATTTCTTTAGCTGAAACCCATCAATCAGATACTCACAATGCAACTGCAGAGTTGTATTGGATTTATAATAAACTCTAGAAGGCCTGAGTCACTGCAGACTAATGGCAAAACGCCATTCCTGGTGTTATTCAAGTACAAAATAAAGAGACAAGTAAAGGAGGGAGAAGCAGAGAGAACCACAGAATAAATGACGTTATAGTCTTAAGACCATGGCTCTTGCTTTGGAATCCCTTATGGCAAAACTTCCTATTGCACATGGTACTTTTTTTTTCTGATATTTTTGGATATAGTTGTCCTGGACCAAGTCAGAGAAGTATTTTATTCTTGAAAGTTTAGAGTTCAGAGAACTTTCTGCTTGTTGCTTGATTTACTGTTAAATACCCTACATGTTTAATGTCACAAACCGCGATTAGTAAGTCATCAGCTTTGAAGCTTAGTAGTTCTTAGATTATGTTGGCAGTTAATAAAGGGATTTATTTAAAGCACATTTAATGACTGCCTGGAAGGCTTTCTCTGCAGATTCAGCCAACCCCATAGACACTGTAAAAATAAATAATAGGGAAAATTACATAATCACACACTCAAGATGGTCAGAACAGGAAGCATAGCTGATGTCTTTGAATTCATTTATCTTTTATAATGGCATAAATTAAATTATCAGAATAAACTATGGCTGTACCTATTAGACTATGTTCCAGTGAATTAGATTGAACTCAAATACTGGGATTGATGTCCAAGATGAATAATGACTTTAGTAATTATGTTTTCCTAACAAAAATTGGGATTCCAGTTCTGTAAAATATAGTGGAAAGAACGACACAAACTATTTTAACTTGGGACAGTTGTGGAGTTTGGGGGATTTCTTTCAGTGCTTTTTCAGATTCTCCAAATACAGTTTAAGACAGCTTACAAAAATATATGTGTACAGAGATTAGAGAGGAGATCTTAGAACCTGAAATGTGAAGAAAAAGTCAGGGATGCTTTTGGAAGACACAGTGCAAACACACATTTCGGTTGGTGCCGTTTAGCAGCTTGGGGCCCTGTCCTTCCCCACTCTCACGACTTTATCCTTGTTTTTTCCTCCCCCTCATGTATTGTCCCCTACTTTTTCAACTGCTGGCTTCTTCTCATCTTTTAGGTCCCAGCTTGAATGGAATGGCTTTGTTGAGTTCTCGCTTTTAAGCGAAGAGCGGCTTAAGTAATGAAAGGACAAGGGACTCCGAGTTTTATCAGCTCAGCAAGGTCATCCAGGACCCAGATCTGTTCATCTTTCTGCTCTGCTCTCCTCAGCACACGGCTGGACACAATCCTGTTACCTCAAGACTGGACGTTGTCCACTGTAGTTTCAAGCATCACAGGTGTTTATGGTGACATTCCCACAAAGACAAAGGAGCATTTACGGCTCCTCATTTCTTGGTTAGGAGAGAAAAAAACACTTCCAGGAAGGTTCCCTGCAGGTGTCCCTGTTATGTCTCATTGGTTGGGATTGTGTGTCAGGTCCAGGCCTGAACGACTCAATGTCAAGGGGGTAGATACTATGATTGGCTTACAGTCATCCACATTTACCCCCTGGGGCTGGGGGTGAGCCTTTTCCCTGGAGTGCATGAAAATATAAGCACCTGAACTAAAGCAGGCAAGGAAGGTGGGGAAGGCCACCAGCATCCCTCCCATGCTTGTCATGGGCTAAGCTTAGGTCTAGGGTCATCTCCTCCCCGGCACCTCCAGACTTCCTCCTTTCCTGGCACCAGGTATCATCTGTACTTATTTTATTAATTTGATTATTGCTTTTTTTTTAACGTTCTGAAACTCTATAAGAGTAGGGATTTCATTCACTGTTGTATCCTTGGCACTAAGCACAATGGAGATGAGTAGTAAGTATTTTTACTAATAGTACAAAAAAGGAATTATATAATTCACAGTATCATCAAACATTAATCTCTTTACTTAGAAGAAATAAAACCTTCCTTTATACAAAGACCAAATTTTTTTTTTCAGCTCATAAAAGAAACATGATGTAATAATACCCCAGTGAGGGTACATTGTTCCCAAAGTCTTGAATCACTGTATATGGCTGATCTGAAATTCACCGAACAATTGTGCACGAGTCAGACTCCTGGCAGGAAGCAAACGGCACACTCTGAGTGAATTGAAGGGATTTTCATGGAGAGACCAGGTGTAGGGAGAAGCAAAAAGCAAGTGATGGTAACGGTGAGTCACAACTGAAAGCTGTCTACCGTGCCAAGGCCTGAGGGCCGTGAAGAAGCAGCTGGTCTGGGCCTCCATTAGAGCTTTAGCAGTGGCAAGGGGGCTCCTTGTCGGGGGGAAACTCCAGGCAGAGAGCCACAGCCAAACTGCAACCTGGCAGGAGGTCTCTTCTTCCCTTCAATTGATCAGACCCGGACTGGAAGCCAGATGGGAAGGTCTATTCCATATATATATATATATATATATATATATATATTACACACACACACACACACACACACACACACACACACACACACACACCATATATGTGGTCTATGTGGTCCATATATAGACTATATATATACACCATATTTGCGGTGCGTGTACATACATACACACACACATAAACATGAAGCACCACATACGGTACGTATACATACTGTATATATATTGAGAACCATCTATGTATAGTATGTGTACAGTATACGATATATATAGTATAGACCTTGGGTTCCCTTTGGCTTCTACATAGATAGATAGATACATATCTATGTAAATTTAAATATGTATCTGGGAAGGCAGAGTTCCCAGCTCGGTTTTCTTATTTTTCCACTCAAAATCCATTATTGCCCTTGCTTGTTGTGCCTTACTTAATTAAAAAACAGAAACAAAAACCTCACACTTACATCTCCAGTGTGGGGGAAACACAAAATCCCCATTAACTATTGTATTATTTCAAGGGAAATTAATATAGTCATATTTTAACCTGGAAGCTAAATTGTGAAATTTAATCACTACTAGTATTCATTATATATGGTAGCAGGAGACTATGGGGGAAAGAAATCATTCACTGACACAAAACACAACTGCTATTTACCCTGCTTCTGTCATGCTAATTACATGAAGCTTGTTCCCTTCTTTCACTAACAATTTCACGTTCTCCTTATGTTCTGACAGCACCTACAACTTAATTCATATGAAATTTAAGTCTTAAGTAGTCTTTTCTTTGTTGCTTTGCGGTAGTTTTCCATTGAGGTCTGAGTACCAAGATGCATGCCACAGCCCTATCCTGTGCCTCCAGGGGGCATACTTAGGGGCAGCTGAGCACTTTGCATCTGTTAGATCCTGTTCTTAAGCCACTGGCCTTGTTTATTCACAGTTTTCCTTGGGAATTTCTCATGTTAACCTCGTTGAGTATAGATGCCCATTGATGAAAGAATTAATCAGTCATGCAGACTGTTAATGCCATTCCAGGTGTTCAAGTCAATTTATGAAACCCCAAATCCCAAGAGAGTGCATGCATATAAATAAATTTAGCCCAAATTTAATATGATACTCCATCACTCATCAGCTTCTGATGGTGACAGAGGGAGGGGGAGATTCTGAGTTCTCAACCTCAAGTATGCTTCCCCTAATGCCATTATCCCGAGTGTCAGAATCCCATTTCTTCCCAGCCTCAGCATCGGAGACCTGCAGGTGTCACACACAACTCCGTAGGGTAGACACGGTTGACTCTCAGGCAGTAATGCTTGCGGTCTCCAGTACTTTGAATGAAGTCGGCACTTTGCATCCATCTTTCCCCCCGAGTCCATCCCAGGCAGCCAAGAATAGTTAGTCCTCCCGACAATCTTGGTTAACACTATTGCTGCTTTGGTAACCACATGCCAGTGTTTCGCCGCACCTGACCTGCATCCCATGCTACCTCCAGCTGGAGGTTTGAGGAGAGGTGAGGTCATGGCAGGCCCCAGAATTGCAAGGCCCATTTCAAGGAGCAGGTGTCTGTGTTGACGCGATACATGAGCAATCCTATCCTGTTATCCTATTTTGAAGGTGTGCTTCGGGACTACCTCTAGTCGTCATTACTCTCACAGGGGTTCCTGCAGGAGACAGTTGTCACAACCAAGAGAGTCGATTGCAGAGAGTTTAATGATGAGCTGTTGAATCATCAAGGGAGAACAGCCACACGATGGGAGCAGTGGCTGCAGGTAAGAGCGTGCAGCCCCCGTGAGCACCCACTGTAATCTGGCAGGGAGAGGGCAGGGAGCAAAATATCTTGACTTGTTGCTGCTCCCATGGTTGATGTTCCTGTGTCTCTCCCTGGCTGCATCTCGTTGGCAGCCAGAGCATAAGAAAGCCTGGGAATGGTACCCTGTAGATTTTAGCCCAGGAGGACATAGAGCAAAGCAGAAAGGAAAGAGAGGAAAAATGAAATTTAACCAGAGCCGCTTGTCTCTTCTTTCTCAAGAGTAGAAGAGGACCAGGGATGAATAATATAATTCTTTTACATGGTTCCGAGAATACTGTATTTGTAATACAAGTGCCCTATCATGATGACTTCGTAATTATTTACCTCATTATTTTTCTAAAAGCCCTACAGGGAAATGAAATCAGAAAATTAAAAATAACTCTGTTTTGAGTTTCCTAAGGTTTTTATAAAGCTTTCTTTTGGATTATTATAGATGTGTTGAGGTTCTGAAACATGGAGTTTGGAAATCCTTGTTCAAACCATGCTGTTTCAAATGCACATTCGGTAACAGTAATTCTCATTGGTAAACTCTGTAAAAAGGCATTTCGGTCCTTCATGGATTTAACTGGTAGACACAAAGAAAAGGCAGACAACATAGAAATGAGACCTAGAGGGGTCGCGTGGCCAAGACTAGCACTTGGGGGCCAGTGATCCGGTTTGTGAATCCCGGCTTTGCCAATTGCTAGCTACGTAATTTGGAGAAATTATTTAAAGTCCAAGTCACAATTGACTCATCTACAAAATGGCAATAAAATAATAATCCTCTTTATTAGAGAATATGAACTAAAGTAAACACATTAGAAAGCATCTAGCTTAGCACCTGCCATATGGTGGGATCTGAATTGTAGTGAATCTTTCCCTCTCGCTTCTTTTCATATTTTCTGAACTGCCTCAGAAACCTTTGGGAGCTAGTAGAGAGTCTGTTCTGGAAACTAGATGGGGTATAATATAAGCAGTGCATATTTTCTCTCAATGCACTGTCCTCCAGAGTGGAATGGAAGGAAAGAGGAGAAAGAAGGAATGTATCTGCATCTTACTATATAAGAAGACATTCAGGGCAAGAGGACATACTAGCTTATTAGTTCTCATTCCCACTGCATCATTGGCAACCAGAGACTCAGAATTAATAATAAGGAAATAACGCTTGGGTGGGAGAGCTTTGGAACGCATTATAAAGGAGACATAGCCATTTTTTCATGCAGACATGTGGTAATGTTCCCTTGCTAGCAGTTACATTTAAACTTGGTACCGAGTGAATGGGGAACATAAAATTTTGATGTTGGATTACAAAGGACTATAGTGACACACTTTAATTGCCTTTTTTTTTTTTTTGAGACAACATTTCTAGATCCTGAGATGAGAAAGAGAGCCAGAGAGAGAAAGATTGCTGTATATGTTGTCATTTAGTTGTTTAGTTCACAGGAGACTTGGCAAATTTTGGTAGATTGGTAAATTTTTTTCCTTGTCTAAGCTTTTCTCCAAATCTTTATGACCTTATGAATTATAAGCATCACGTAGGTATTTCTATGATACTAAATCTTGATTGTAATAGAATTCCACCAGAGTAGAAATATTTTCCAACTTAAGTCTACTAAACAGAAAGCTAAATAAAATTCATCCTTTTTAAACTTCTTGCCCAGTATCTATTATCATACTTTCAAAATATTATATTGAAAATTTTCTTTATTTTGTTCATATTCATTATGTATTTGTTGAAAACTTTCTTCTCACTTGAAACTACATTAGGTGCTCTAAGTAATACAGAGAAAAATAGGGTGTTGTCTCAAGAATGTTTAAATGCAGTAGCTTATTTAAATGTGTACAGTCTATGCATCTCACGTATGCCTTTCACTGAAAAACCGAAAGGTGATTATAGTTTAACTTATAAATTAACTAATTAACTAATTAACTTATAAAGGAAAAGCTGTAATATCGTATTGTGTGATAAATATTTTCCACCCTTTTGCAATTCCTTACTGAAGAGAAAAGTACTGAGGTTTGAGTTGGTATATGTAGATTGCTAAATATTGTTCAATAAATTCATGCCATGTCTCAGGTATAAAGGAAGGACATCCATTTGAACATTTCCTCTGATTGGTATGAATTCAGACCTGTTTAACAGCCTCAATGAATATTTCATTTTAAAATATAGAATAAGAATTTTATTATACAATATAGAATATAACTTTCTAGATCTTCTGGTATAGATCATTGCAGTTTTTTTTTCTTTAAGAGAGAGTGTGTGCACATGCGTGCTCAAGAGCAGTGGGGGAGGGGCAACGAGAGGGAAGAGGGGCTGAGGGAGAGGAAGGGAAAGGTTCTTAAGCCAGGCTCCATGCTGGGGCCTGATATGGGGCTTGATCTCACCACCCTCTGATCGTGACCTGAGCTGAAATCAAGAATCAGACACTCAACTGACTGAGCCACCCAGGTTCCCCATAGATCATGCTCTTTTTGATCCACAACTTTATTATATCATGGAAGCATGAGTTGCAAGTACCATTCAATATGTTAGTTAGGATATTGGTGCACATCTCAAGGGACATACATGAACATGCTTTTTGTTTTTTTCTCAGACATGGCGCAGGTTTTATATAGCTTGTTCACTGGTGACACAGTGTAGGTAATAGATGTCTCTGATACTCTCAAGTGATACTCCAGCAAAAGCTAAAATCAGCATTTTCAACTACATATATTAAAAACAGTATCACATTCAGTATGAAATCCCATATTGAAAATAATCTTCTCTTAGAACCCTCAAGCCAGTTTTTTCTTTTTTTTTTTTTTGGTGCTTCTTTTGAGAAGTCTGATGACATCTTGATTTTTAATCTATTTGAAGATTGAAGTCCTGGCCCTATGGAAACATTTGAAAACCTGCCTTTTTGGTTTATTGTGCCAGATTTTGGAAATTCATGTCAGTTCTAGGGAAATTTGTTGAATTCAAAAAAAAAATTCTTTCACTTAATTTTTTCATTTTAGCCTTCTGGAAATCCTAGTATTTGGATTTGGATTTCTTGGATAGATTTTGTTTAGTTTTCTTATCTTTTCTCTGCAATTTCCCTTTCCTTTGATGGTGTTGTTATTGCTTTTGTTTTCTTGTCTTCATGGAGAGTCCCTTAAGTTTGTCTTTCAAACTTTCTTTTCAGTTTTTCATCACTATAATCATATTGCAATTTCCAAGGGCTCTTTGCAATGCTCTGAATGTTCTTTTCTTATAGTCTCCTGTTCTTGTTTCATCAATAAAATATCTTTTCAAGGTACTAAGGATACCAATGATCCATTTAAAAAATTTGCTCAAAGCACCGATTTCTCTTTGTTCCCTTGTTTTGGTTTTGTGTCTGTCATCATAGAAGCTTTACCTCAATGCCTGCTGGTCTTGCTTGTCTACTCATATTCATGATAAAGTCACTGAAAAACTTTCAGAAGCTCAAGAGTTAGGGGTAGCTTAGACAACCCTCTAGTGGCACTCATTATATAGTTTCTATAGAAATAGAACTATTTCATAAAGAACCTCCACCTGTCTGCACCTTGGCTTGGCATATCTCCCACTGAGGCTGGAAATTCTAAGACTGATGACCTAAATTTGGTCAATGCATGGAATCTTACTCTTCCATGGAGACTTTCATCTAATCCCTGTGTATGCTAGAGCCCTAGTGCCTCTTCAGAGTGCAAAGGAGGTAGGGAGTCAGCCAGATTCATGGGGTTATGGAGGAAATCTAGTGTCTCTAACTGATCCTCTTGTTTCTAATGCTTCTCTATGCTCCAGCTTCCAGATGTTATTGATGTTTCTCTTGCCTTAGCTTTCTGGGTTCTGAAGCACAAACTAGTCTTTTGGGCTTTGTGGCTTTAAAACAACAATGTATTATTTCTCACAATTCTCTGAGTGAGCTGTGTGTCATTCTGTCAGTTTTGCACATACACCTGGAAGGTTGATAGGGAGGGGCTTAGCTAGACTAACTGAGCTCGATTCTGTCCCTCTGTCTCCATGCTGTCTTCTTTCCTTCAAAATACTAAACTGGTCTTCCTCATAAGATAGACAGCCTCATTTTAAGGGGGCCCCAATATCCCAGCATTTATGAAGCCTCTGTTTATTTTACATTTGCTGATGTCCCATTGGCCAAGGAAGCCACATGACCCTGCTGAGCGTAAATGGGAGCCATTCGGGTAACAATGTACCACGGTGATTGCAGGAGTGGTATGAATGTTCCTGTTACTCCTTACCCTCCCCGATACTTCATAGTTTCCAGTTTTAGTGGTCATCACGTTATGCCATTTTCAGTGAGTTCAGTATGTGTGTACTGTTTTATCATTGTGATTTAATTTTTACTTTAATGTCAATGAATGATGTTAAACAACTTTTTATATACTTGCGTTAGCTTTTTTTATCGTTGATGTAACACATCACAAAAATTTAGTGTCTGAAACAACACATATTTACTATCTTACCATTTTGGAGGTCAGAAGTCCTAAAATCAAGGTGTCAGCAGGGCTGCATTCCTTCTGGAGGCTCTAGGAGAGAAGCTGTTTCTTTACCTTTTCAACTTCTGCAAGTTGCCTGCATTCCATGTCTCCTGTTCCCTTCCATCTTCAAAGCCAACTGCACAGTATCTTTTAGGATCTCTCTCTCTCTCTCTCTCTTTCTGACCTCTGATTCCATCGTCTCACTACATTCTTAGATTCTGACCCTTCTTATTCCATCTTTTAAGGCCCTTTATGATTACACTGAGCCAATCAGATTATATCTAGGATAATCTCCCTCTGTTAGAGCCTTAATTTAATCATATCTGCAAAGTCCCTTTATTATGCAAGGTAACATTCACAGTTTCTAGGGATTATGGCATAGACATCTTTGGGGATGGGGCATTATTCAGCCTACCACACTACTTTTGCCTTATCATCCTCTTTTATAAATAATGTTTGTTGGAGTGCTTATAATGAGCCATAAAATATGGCATAAAAATATGGCTCAATCAGTTAGGCCTCCCACTCTTGATTTTGGCTTGGGTCATGATCTCAGGGTCATGAGATCAAGCCCCGCATTGGGCTCTGGGCTGGATATGGAGCCTGCTTAGGATTCTCTCTCACCCTCTTCTTGTACCCTCTCCCAGCCTCTGTGCACACACACTCTCTCTCTTTCTCAAAAAAATAGTGTTTGCTTTTGTCCCTATAAATTAAAATAATTTTGAAAATATTTAGTTCCCCAGACC
Organism: Halichoerus grypus; assembly: GCF_964656455.1. Taxonomy (NCBI): domain Eukaryota; kingdom Metazoa; phylum Chordata; class Mammalia; order Carnivora; family Phocidae; genus Halichoerus; species Halichoerus grypus. The sequence goes on from NC_135726.1 coordinate 10,502,031, forward strand.
ATATTTTTAATTACATATTTTTGAGTCCATTGTTGAAAGTAGAAATTTAATGTAAATTTAGGGTATATAAAACTCAGTAAAAGGAAAAATTCAATGACAAAATGAATAATCATCCTAACTTTTAATGTGTTTGTTGGATCTAGCTTTAAACCAACTTGCTAACATTTTATCTATGGCTTCCTACTTAAAATAGCCCAAAAGTGTAGCCAGTGGAATTGCATGTTCCCTCCATTCATCAGTGCATGAGTTTATTTCTCCCAGCAGAAATAACATAAGTGGTTACAGAGTAGGGATGGAGTGACCTGGATCTGTCTTGGTCTTTTTTCCAGGAGAAGGGGATCAATGATTGGTTACCGACTGAATTAAAGAATGAGTAGAACTACTGGTGTTATTTTCTGTTTCACCACCTTGGTTTCTTTTATGTGGTGTGCTTTAAATATTCAGCTCTCTTCTCCTCACTGCTAAGCAAATATTCTCCCTTAATCTTTTAACTATGTCTTATCAATTCATGCCTATGCTGATCCTTACCTCTCAATTGCTGCTACATATTTTCCCCTTGTATATAAACTTATTTTTTATGGGACTCAAATATTTATTCTTGAAACAAATTTTAATTTCCTTGAAAACAGAATTTCTCTCTTTCTGGAACTTGTATTATAACTAGTACTATTGACATTTCTTGGCCCTCTGTTACGAGCTCAACATTTATTGAATCTGTTTATCCAAATCTATCTATCTATCATCTATCCTTGTCTTTCTCTTTCTCTCTCTCTCTCTTTTTAGGGAATGATACATTTTTGTTGTAAGTAATAAAGTTTTGAATTAATTTTATATTTGGCAAGTCATCAAAATTAATTAAAGGACCATGCTTTTTGATAATTTTATTGAAAATGTTTTATGATAATTTTAGTGGTGAGATGATTCAAAGGAAAGTGGTTTGGTTTTGCACTCTCTTGACATACACACTCTTCTTTGGGAGGGCATCAACCTAGTCTGAGCAGAATGTCCTAAGTGTTGCCAGTGCATAATTTGCATTAATGTATGAAAATCCTCTAATGGTCACATTTGTATCAAGCTGCTTGGGATTTGTGGAAAACCATGAGGCAGACAGAAAAGGAAGCAATGACAGATGGGTGGAGAGTCTCAGTTATTGGAAAGGAGCATCTTTTCTCATGAATGTCATTTTCCATTTAATTTCATGTTGTCATTCAAAGACCCTAATGCATCAGTTGAAAGAAAAGCCTTGTAGGGAATGACATTTGGGAGAGAGCCAACATGGGACACAACCCGAGGCTGCAAATGCCGGTCTGTTTGGCAGCTGCAAGGAGAACAACTGTTTGGCATCAAATTAGTTGGTAGGAAGCCTCTAGAATCAGCAAAGGATTAAAAATAAAAAAAATGGAATGGGTTTCTATGGCTTCAGAGAGAAAGAATTCAATTCCCCTGGCTACAGGGATAAATCTGCAGTGCCAGAACTTTCCTTAGAGTTTATATGCCACAGTGTTAGATGACAACCAGGGATGGCCACAGTAAAAGGAGTAGTTAATTCTGTTCTGAATCAGTCTGCCAGTCATGCTCCATGACCTTGCGTATTATTTAATTAAACTGTATCTGAATTGGCTCATAGCATAATAATGCTGTTTCTCCCTCATAGGACACATTTCAAAGCTATTTAACTGAAGATGTGGGACTGATAATCTTGACATGACTTTTCCACAGAGCATGATCCTCAGTCCAAGCTTATTTGATTAAAAAATTTTGGTTTGCTTCCTACACCTTTGGCATATATTTGTATTTCTTTTGTGACTAGAAATACATTTCTCCATTACAAAGCCAAGAGTATTATTCTCTTTACCTTGTTCTTCTGGGAGTACAACTCGTAATTGCCAATGAATCATAGATCCATGCTTCTCAAAATTTAATTTGCAGAGGAATCACCTGGGATCTTGTAAAAAGACAGATTCTGATTCAATAAGTCTGTTGTGAGAGGCTCTTTCATTATTTAAAAATTTTTTAAATACAAGCTAGTTTGGCACCAACTCCCCAATTTCTCCCCCTACTTCTCATGGTGGTAATCCCCCACAGTCTACTTGCCCTAATTTAGGATGGCTAAGGCTAAGGTGGTGATTCCTCTTGGGCTATGATTTGGCTGCTTCTTGGTGTCCAAACAGATTAGATTATTTGGTTGAGAGGGTGAACATAATAGACAGTTTCATCAAATTCAGAGTATCTTGTCCACACACAGAATGTGATTCATAGCAGTCCTGGCATATGATCTGGCCTTAGTCACTTTACAGGGTCATCCTTTTCCTGTTCTCAGAACCAGAGCCTGCTTCAATTTCTGTCCCCTAACCTTGCTGTGCCAGAGACCAGGATTTGTGAATTCGTTTATTTCCAAATGGATCAATAGACATAGGGACCCATTTCCTACTGACTAAACTGCTTTATCTGATTTAATGAGACTAAATTTGATAATATCCCAAAATAAATTATTTTTACAGTCCACATTAATGATCAGCACAAGGTGATTGATGTTGCTTTCTTGTGATAGTGTTTGTATTATAAAATTATAGGTCAGAATTTGTACTCTTTCCTGATTTCCCAAGGTTTGATGATCACATGTAGAATTTAAACAAATTCACCACATGGATATAATTAATGCCATTTTACATGGGACATCATTCAATTTTGTAAAGGTATATTCATAACAGTACATGCTATTAGTCAATATGCTACAGTAGTCAATATGTTCCAGTATAATATGAAAATTCTAATCTTCAATAAAGTAGGTTTCTGTAGTTGTCTTCCCTTTAAGATTGTATCAAAATCTGGTAAGATCTTGAGCAAAATAACAGCTTATTTGGACAGTATCACTTCTCCCAATAAAAATGTAGTTTGGGAGTTGAAACATGGATGTCTTATTTATTATTTGAGCTGTGAGATTAAGAGTATATCATTCAGTAATATATATACTGCTTTAGATATTTGCAGCACAAAGTGATATATATATAGGGAATTTAGTGTTAAAAATGTTGGAAAGGCTGCAGAAGGCATCAGAGCCTGAAGCTTGTTTTCAGCCTTATCACTACAGTTCTGGTCCAGAGAGTCAGGAAGGTCCTGGTGCTGCCCTGATAAGGAAACTATGGGAAACCAGTGCTAATGGTCACTGAAGTGAATGAATCAGGGTAAGAGCCCAAGGGGTGCAAAACCTCATATCTGCCACAGCAAGCCTTTGCTAACCAGATCCAAAGGAAGAAAAATATGGTGTCTGTCATCCTTGCATTTTCAAAGTCTCATGGGAGAGAATCTCACTGGCAGAACACAGACAAGATTCACAATCTTGGAATCAAGGAATGTGAGAAACAGCCCTCAGGTGACACTGGAAACAGCAAAACAATACAGTCAAATAAGCACTGGTTGCCAAAACAATACTCGTTACATAGAGGATGTGGCATTTACTTACCGAAAGGCTTAAGGTTGTAGGATATTTACCCAGTTAGTTAACATCTCTCTTTTACAAAGGCAGAGACAAATCCTTTAAAATTGTCTGGGGACCCCCTGGGAAATTTCAAAGTTAGATGTTAAAGTGACTCTGTTTAGAATTTCATTTTGGGAAAAAGACCCAAAAGTTTGAATGTTTGATTAAATAGGATCATAGATCATTATGAAATAATATTTAATGACCTATGTAACCAAAGTGACAATGGAAGATTTAAAAAGCAAATATAGAGGGTTACATAGTCGTAAACAAAAAATTAGCTCTTAATATTGAGAAGACTGGGTTTTCTTGTTATTAAAGACCCTATAAAGACAGTGGGAGGCACAGTAAATTATTTGGTAAGCCACAAAATCTTTGCTTTCTGGGTACATTACTCAAAAGGTAAAACAACCACCACCACAAAACAAAACAAAAAAACTTTGACAATCTCTAATCAAAAGCAGACCAAGAGTCCAAGAAAACTTAATAAAGAGTAAACCAAATTCTAAATTGCACCAGTATACTTTTGATATTAAAACTCATTCTTTTAAAAACTTAAATAAATCCATTCCAATCTTAGCCAGCTTGATCACACATAAAATTCTGTTTTCAAGATTCCCTTACCACAAATCTTCCATGACTTTTTAAGTCCATTCAGATTTTGTCCTAGATTTGTCTTTCTCATTCTGGAACAATTGATCATTTTACCTTCCTTACCAACTTTTCATACACGGTTGTTTTCTTTCATTTTTATTTCAACATAGCTTTAAATACATATATTAATTATAATTCTTAACCTTTAGAATCCCTAATTCCCAGTGAAAATCAAGAAGTAAGCAATTGTGGACTATCACACTAGTATTCTGTGGTTTGGCAAATTTTTAATACATTTCATAATTTCTAGAAATATATTCTTTCTCATTGTAAATTTTTCAATGTGGCACAAACATGTTTCCTAGTAGATCCAAATATCTTTAGAATAAACCTACATTCACTGATTCATGCTTCAGTGTTTTATCTTATTTGGAAATGATTATATATTAAAAGAATATCCATCATTTCCCTTATTTCAAGTTATCAAAAAATTTTGGAGAGTATTCTTTTTTTTTTTTTAAAGATTTTATTTATTTATTTGAGAGAGAGAGAGAATAAGAAACAGAGAGCATGAGAGGGAGGAGGGTCAGAGGGAGAAGCAGACTCCCTGCCGAGCAGGGAGCCCCATGCGGGACTCGATCCCAGGACTCCAGGATCATGACCTGAGCCGAAGGCAGTCGCTTAACCAACTGAGCCACCCAGGCGCCCTTTGGAGAGTATTCCTAAGTGGACATGTTATAAAGCATAATTACTGTTGAAAAGTTCATCTATAAACTTTTACTTCCATCTATTTTAATTCACTTGCCCTTAATAATTATGTTTACATTCATCTGTCGATGGACATCTTGGCTCTTTCCACAGTTTGGCTATTGTGGACATTGCTGCTATAAACATCGGGGTGCATATACCCCTTCAGATCCCTACATTTGTATCTTTGGGGTAAATACCCAGTAGTGCAATTGCTGGATCATATGGTAGCTATATTTTCAACTTTTTGAGGAACCTCCATACTGTTTTCCGGAGTGGCTGCACCAGATTGCATTCCTACCAACAGTGTCGGAGGGTTCCCCTTTCTTTGCATATCCGCCAACATCTATTGTTTCCTGACTTGTTAATTTTAGCCATTCTGACTGGTGTGAGGTGATATCTCATTGAAGTTTTGATTTGGATTTCCCTGATGCTGAGATGTCCATCGACAGATGTATAGATAAAGAAGATGTATATACACACACACACACACACACACACACACACACACACACACACACAATGGAATATTATGCAGCCATCAAAAGGAATGAGATCTTACCATTTGCAATGACATGGATAACTGAAGGGTGTTATGCTGAGCGAAATAAGTCAATCAGAGAAAGACATGTATCATATGACCTCACTGATATGAGGAATTCTTAATCTCAGGAAACTAACTAAGGGTTGGTGGAGTGGAGGGGGGTGGGAGGGTTGGGGTGGCTGGGTGATAGACATTGGGGAGGGTATGTGCTATGGTGAGTGCTGTGAATTGTGCAAGACTGTTGAATCATAGATCTGTACCTCTGAAACAAATAATACAATATATGTTAAAAAAAAAAGAAGAAGATAGCAGGAGGGGAAGAATGAAGGGGGGGAAATCGGAGGGGGAGATGAACCATGAGACACGATGTACTCTGAAAAACAAACTGAGGGTTCTAGAGGGGAGGGGGGTGGGGGATGTGTTAGCCTGGTGATGGGTATTAAAGAGGGCAGGTTCTGCATGGAGCACTGGGTGTTATACACAAACAATGAATCATGGAACACTACATCAAAAACTAATGATGTAATGTATGGTGATTAACATAACAATAAAAAATTTTAAAAAAATTATGTTTACATCAGAAAATTTCATGAGACATTAAACAGCAAACCATCATCTTAAGCTATCATTCTTGCTGAAAAAATTCTGTAACAGAAATAACATGAGCTTATTTAACTTTTAGTATCCTAAGTAACATTAAGTACTATGTTTAATGCTGATAACTCTAAAGGCATGCCCATTTTAATTAAACCAACAAACTTAAACTAGCTTTTAACCTAAGATTAGCCTAGATCATGTGAATTTGTAAAACCTTTGAGTTAGTTTCTGTATTTCTGAGAGTGTACGTGAGTTATGCAAACACTTGTCTTTAAGCCAATTAAATAGAGCTCTTTACAAATTAATTTTGGCAATGCCATCTGGAGGTAGGAAAAAAATCACACGTTTATAATCGACATACATAAACATACAGATAGATGCAAACAGAGATCTTATAGCTTTCATTTAAAAACTTTTAGCCACAGGAGAGGTACAATAACACAAAACTCACTCCATATTGTGTTTATGGCAGATGCAGTAAGTTAAGGTCATCTGCTCGGATGGCTAAAGCTTTTTACTGATATTGTTGAAAGGGACTTTTAATATTTTTCATAGGCCTAGTTTTTAAAATAGCCATTCATTCTTTCCTTCTGATAAGAACCGCCTTGGTTCCTAGAGAAAACCATGTAGAATACTTAACATCGCAAAAGGCACAGAGAAAGAATGTGATTTCCACCATGAAGTGTTTTTATTCCCTAAATCCAGATCTTTTACAACATCTGCAAGCCTTTTGAGATGAATAAGGGATGTTCTGGGATTGGTAAAATGGGTAGGTCGGCTTTTAATTATTTCTAGAGCCACATTTCTGGTCTTACAAAGGCTAGATTTGTAAGACAACTACAGTGTTTAATTTCTCAAAGAATTGGGTTGTAACTTGAATGATAGGGAGCCTGAGTGAGTCATCCAACCATTATCTTCAGCTTGCTCCTTTAGAGCAGGCAGAACTTCAACTAAGATGGAAATTTTGAAAGATTCCTGTGTTCTAGCTTTAGACTTCCATGTCTTTGGAAGTTTTAGTAAATCCTTCCACAGAGCCTTCAGAAAGCTTTTCTTTCCCTCTGGGAACATAGCTTCATTTTAGCTTAGGAAAGAAGGCCTAAAAAAAAAAAAGTTCCTATCAGGCCCTGAATATCAGCTTCCAACTGGGCCAATTTCTGACCTGAGAGCTACTTTATAAAAGAATCCATTCAAATCTCTTGTCAGGTTTCAGCTGAGACAAACGGTAAATATTCCCAGCAGTACTGAACAACTCCTTGAATGCAAGAGACATCCCCAAAGAGGGTGCAAAATATACTGCCCTCTCAAGATCCAGAACCAATCCCAAGGATAACCAAAAGAAAGACAGACTCAGTTACTCCCGAGAGCTGGCAACACTCAGCAGAACTCCAGCTGCAAAGGGACTGCAACCCACAGTCCTGTCCAGCCACCTGCTGGGACCCACAGCCTGAGGGCTACCAAGCTGAATTCTCAGGACACATAAGGAGACAAGAAAGCAATAGCTGTCCTGGGAGAGAAAAATGGAACAACCAATGGGTACACCAAAATCAAATCCACCAGAGCCTGAATTTGCAAAAGAAAGGACAATGTAAAATTTTACATTTTTCTCTCAACCAGGCAGCATAGGTACCGATGTGGGAAAGCGAACTTTGGTAAGAATTCTCACCCTCTGCAGGTCTTAAAGGCAAACACACACAGAAGCCAGGCTTGAAAATTCTCTGAGCAGATAAAACCCGCTTAATCATACAAGCAAAGCTTAATTTCGCTCGTTTTGAAGACAAGTAAGGACAACTTGACCTGAGTCACTTTCTTGCTTCTGCCTCTAACAATCCTAAGCAGAACTTAAATAGTTCTCCGAAAGTGATAGGAGCTAACCACTTAACCAATTCCTATTCATTTAAGAAAATTCTAGTATTTTAACCAATCGCCATGAAGACCCTGCACACGGTATCAGCTTCTTTATGACATTATACCTGTGAGCAGTATTCCGTGTTTTGTTTTGAGTGTTTTCTGTTTACAAACTATCTTTTTGGTGGGTGCACAATACGCTTTTGCTAATTACAATTTCAGTGATTCATTGGTTTTATGTTTTTTATGAACTTTGATATTGACTTCTGCCAGTTTTCCCAGAATCCCATGTGTAGGCTCTTGAATGAGTGGGGTGTTCCAGGGGTCTTATCCTGGTCACCAGAAATTGTAGAGGTGGGAAGATAATTTTCCCTTTTTATGGTGAATGCTTGCCTGAGACCCCTTTTTCTCTGGGGCACCTTGTAAATGGATAAGCTCATCTGAGTTAAAAGTTCTCCGCTGAGGCCACCGTAATTCAGGATTATCTTTGATACGTTTAACCTGCTTGTTCACCCTTAAAACAAAATTTTATTCACCTGAGGCCTCACGCTGGCTTCTCCAGCTTAAGTCAGACCCGGCTCAATCTCTGCCCGGTTCCTTCCAGAGCCCTCTGGAAAAAGAAGAGCTCAAATAGTCTGCAGGCTCCTAACGCAAAGTCCCGGGGGGCCAGGACCCCGGATCTGAGAGGGACGCACCCATCACCTCCAGAGACCACGGAGCAGCGAGCCCAAGGGACGCAGCAGGTACTTTGTCTGGTTGCTCTTGATCCTCGGGGGTGTCAGGGGTCGCCTTTGGTTCCTTCTCTGACGGCAGAACTGTTGAAAGATAAACTGAGGCACATTAAAAATTTTGAGTTTATTTGCACAAAAATCAATTCGCATTGGGCAGCATCCAATTCAGTAGATAGGCAGGCGCTCCGAGGAGGAGGTGTAGAACATGAAAGGTGTTTGTGGGCAGACGGGAGTGGGGACAAGGGAGTTTTACCAGGCCAAAAAGCTGGTTGGTTATTGCAAAGTTATTTTGCTTTAGGGAAGAGCAGGGGTCTAGGGGGCAGATGAACTGACTGGTGCTGATCAGGTGATTGATTGACTGGTTTACAATTCCATTTCTGAAAGAGCCGGGAGTATAATTAAGTCTCAGTTTTGTGATATGGGACTTAGCATCACGATTCCATTTGGGCCTGTTGTCTTGTTTTCCACAAAGGGTAGGGGCGTTATCCTTGCTAAAAAGAGAGGGTGCGGGTGACATCTGTGTGTTTGACGTGGCAGAGGAGATGTTTGCTTTCTATGTCCTGTGGACGCATGTGGGTCCCACGTATTCCTGCGGACCTCGTGAGGAATCCCGCTGGTTGGTTGCTCATTGCTTTCGTTCTGCCCCTGAAGTAAGTTCTTGTTGACCATCCATACTTAAAATACTGCTTTCGTTTAAAAAGAAGCTCAAATCAAACACTGTAGCTGTTCCTGCTGAAAGAAGCATTAGAGAGTCCGGGGGGGGGGGGGTGTGGGGGGTGTGTGTGTGTGTGTGTCCTATATATGTACATTAATTGTCCGTGACCTCATTAAATTCTCAATAATGTAAATACAAGAGGTAGACATGGCAGAAACGACGAGGCTGCCCTCCTAGAAGAACTCTAGGATGACCCCAGGGATCCAAGTCCATGTGTAATTCATCCTCTTGATTGGGGGGACCTAGCACTATGACGGGCTATCACTTTGTAATCAGAGCATGCCTTATGACACAGCTGACTTCAAGAAAGGGCGATTATCCTCAGCAGGCTTGGGTCTGACCTATTCAGGGGCCCTGAGAAGGGACTGGGTGCTTCCTGGCCAAGGAGACTCCAAGCATGGGAGGGATTTGACCCATGGGATCTTCTCCCTTGCTGGCTTAGAAGCTAGAGGGGCCACATGGCGAGGAAGGAGGCTGCTTCTGTAGGGCCCAGGGTGTCATCCAGCTGACAGCCAGGAAGGACGCATTTCAGGGTCATTTGCATTATTAATATTTTCCATCAGTTCAGGAACATTTCTTATAAAGGGCCTGCTAGTATATAGTTCAGGTTTTGCATCCACATACAGTCTGTTGCGGTCCCATTTTCTCTGTTCTTTTTATGTTTTAAAACATAAAAAATGCTTAGATTAAGGACTGAACCAAAACAGGTGTGAGCTGGCTGGCTAGCTGCGGGTGTAGACCATCAACAAGACAATCAGTGGAGGCCTGAGTAGCAGTGTTTGCCAATTTCTGTAGTGTAAATACAGCCCCTGTGATTGATTTCACGCCACCCACGTGAAGTTTCTGCACTGTCAGGAAAACATGCGGTAGCATATCATTATGGAATATTTGCATGCACGAACAATGGGAGTAAATAACCAACTGTAAGAGCATCGACAATAGTAAAATAGAGTTATTTGGAAGGGTTGAGTTTTGAGTCTCTGTTGCCCTTGTTTCTAATATAAATTGTTGTGAGTTTCTGTAATTGAATTTTTGATCAAGGCTGTGTTTCACGACCAACTCATGTGATTGCTGAAAAGTGAAGAGCTAGCTCTGGGGCTGGTACTCGCCCCCTGGAGCACAACACAGCTTGTGCCCTTCAGACAGGGGGGTATGTGTTCCAGGCCTTAGGATTCTCTCCCCTCAGCTGACTCCGGGCCACCTCCGCCCTGCAGACAGGGGGACCAGGGGAGAACAGTGAGGAAGGAGGGGCCCGAGCCCCTGGCCCTTAGAGCTGCCCACCCCCCAGGTGTCTGCCTCTTTTGACCCTAGTGTGAGGCAGAGGGGAACTCAGCTGCTACCTTGCTCAAGCTCCTCCTGTTGGGGGTTTTGGTACAACTCTTGGCTCTGTATTCCAATGCAGTCTGGGAATTCCCTTGTTTGAGTGAGGAAAGCAGTCCTGAGAGGTACCTTCCAGCAACACGGGGCCGTAAGTGCCATACTTAGCATTTTAAACCACACCTTCTACCTGCAAGGGCCTTGTGATTTCTGGGGCGTCCTGTTGCAAATCCAATTGCTCAGTCAATAATCAGTACGGGCACCAGCTCAGCTCAGACCCGCAAAGAGGCACCAGACTGCGCTTGCCTGGCTAGTGGTCTCGTCTCTGCCGGTGGTTTACTGTGAAGTACACCATGTCCTTTGGGAAGGTCGACCATGAAGCCTGAAGGAAGGGCGTCCCTGGACGCCAGGGAGGGGGACAGAGGTGGCAGCAGGGCCTTCTTGTATCTGAAACTGCACTGAATACAGACGAGCTCATTGCTGTGCTACATGCCACGGGGATTAGAGAAATCAGAGGGAAGGTAATCTGCTATCCAAATGGTTGCATCTCCCACACGTGTCCGCTGTGCTGTCCTCCTATTACTATGCTTCAGGACCACGTTTGATGATGATGATCTTACAAGACCACATGCGCTCCAGGACCCGATTCATTCATAACTGAGACCGCCCTGCAGACCCACTTTGTAATCATTTTCCAACTGAGATTCTCTAAGTTCTTGTAACACACACACATACTAATTAAAACATTGGTATTTGTGTTATGCAATTAAACAGGTAAACATTGTGGCAGCTCATTTAGCATGGCTTTTCCTTGAGCGATGCTCTTTCATTATCCTGTGTGTAGGGATATAGTTCTACATCAAAGACAACAGTGCTTGTTTTCCCTTCGAAATAACTACTTTCAGGCACTAGAAATGTCTTATGTTCTCTATATTTTGCCTTAGTCCTGGCCAGCCTAACGTCGGTCCTCCCTCTGAGGGGGTAGGTAGACTTAATTTTCACTGTTGCTTCTCTGTCCCAGCACCAGCTGAAGACAAATGGTTTGGGGGTTGCCATTATTAAATATTTTGATTTTAATCTGTCTACTCTGTTGGGAGGACAGGTGGCTGTATATTCCAGTAGCCTAAATTCTGGGGTTCTACAGCTCCTAGTTCCAGTTTGGCAGTTATTTATATTTTTCAGGATGGTTTATTGTGCTGACACTTCAGTTGTCAGAATCTTCCCGTGTTAAACGTAGAAGGGTCACATGTTTCTTGGTCTCATTGTGTCTTGGGCTTTTGACTCCTTGTTTACGGAGAGAGTCGCTGCCTTTGATGCCACCTCCAAACCCCGGCCACTAGGACATCCCCGCTAGCAGCATGGGCGGTCTTCCCTTCCCTCCACGGTGAGTGCTGACATCTGGAAGGACTCCGGTGTCACCCCTGGATGGGGGACACAGAAACCCCAGCAGGCAGCTCCAATGGGATAGAGCCACCGAGGCTCTGTTCCCCCCTGCCCCACTCCTGGGCAATAAAGACGTGACGCCATATGGTGCGACAGACTGGGCCGTATGGCATCATCGGCCAATGTCTGCAATGCTCCGATGACAAGAGCTGCAAATGGTAACTCCTAGTAGGGAAAGTCTGGACCAGTGAGAGATGGGAGATGAGAAGGAGCTGGAGACACGCGCTGTCTTTGTCCTGACACTCTGGTCGGACGTGGGGATTGGCTGTCCGCGGGCCAGCGATGTCCTGTGTGGCGGAGGGACTGGCTGCTTCTCTGGGCGACGCAGCGGGCTCCTGAGTAATGCGCTGCCTCGTCTTTGCTTCCCAACATCCCTGCCTTTGCTTCCCAACATCCCTGCCTCTCTTCTTTCCCCTCACTGGCTTTTCTGTGTGATTACATCTCCTCTTAAAATATTAGCATGCACTTTTATTTTTTTTTAAGCCTTGATTTGTAAGGCAAAGACAACAGCATGATCAGGAAATAATTCCTGAGTTTTCCATGTGAACGTGGCACAAACTGAAAAGAAATATTTAATCCTTACGTAATTATATTTCCATTCATAGCGTATTGGCATTTCTGATAGGTTGGAATCCACAGAGATGAGTAGAAATAAAAATACAAGCAAGAATTAAGAGATAATCTAATAAATCACATGTATTACATAACACGTCATAGGAATCAGGTTGCCCCGTAGGGGCATTTATAACGTTGGATTATGAGTACAGGGTACATATTGCGAGACAGGACTCATCAATGTATAGAATCAGCCCCTGAAACCAGGAGCGGCAGAGTTTGTGTTTCTGCTGATGGAATAGTCACACTGAAGTCTCAGGGGCCCGTCCAGCAGGAACGTTGCTTCTCGCTGCCCTGTGGGACTAAGCGCAGGCCACCGGCCGGGAACAGGACAAGTGACTTCTTCACAGTCTCCAGCGAGGGAGTCAGCCACCATCATCTGCCTTTGGCAGAGACTCCAAGGCAGACAGGAGAGAAGAAAAGCTTCAGGTGCAAACGCCCCAAGGTGTCCGGTAGCCCAGGCTGGAGGCTGTGGTTGGTGCTGACCACCGGGGAGCATCCTGTGTGATGGGGCGGAGTGCTTTCTCCCGGTGCGGTGGTGAAGGCTCTGTCCTGTGGGTCCTAAGTTGGAAGTGAGGGCAAAAATGAGGAAAACGGTCAGTTATGAATCCAGTCCTGGGTGTTTGGGGACAGTTGGCAAAGGAGCTGATGTTTGCCTCTCCCCTCCCCCCACCCCAGTTGCGGCGGATCGTGGGTGCGGTGGGTGGGCTTCCTGCAGACGCTCCCTGCCACGGGGAGTCCTGTCTCCACCCCCCACCCACCCGGGTGCTCTGGCTGTGGTCGGCGGGTGTGTTCCATCTCTCAACCCCAAGCACCATAGACAGCCGAGAAAGAAACGGTACTGTGTTTAAGTGCTGTACGAATGAACGGATCCTAAATATTAAATCTGGGGCCGTCACCTGGTCTTAACTATTGTTTCTCTGGAGAATGATGTCCTAGATACTTGCGAACATGGGTTTTAGGAAAAGGTCCTCTTGATACGAATTTAAATGGAAGGGATGGGCACGGTTGTAGAGGCCAGGTAAAACGATGAGGAGGAGGTGGCCAGGATCGTCCATCTGATGGAGTCTAACGGCTCCATGGTTGACAAGAGGAAGGACAGACTCCATCTGAGAAAGGACACGTGGAAGACACGGGGTCACGTGGTCTGATAGGCAGTTGCTCTGCCTTCAAGATACTGAAGAACTTCAAATGCGGCACTGTTCTCTTTCTCAGCCTTGGGAAGGTTTCTCTTCATGGTGGTCTATAGGGTTCAGAAGGCTAGAGATCGGCGGACCAGTGTAACTCCCTGCAGGGCTGTGGTTTGATAGAAAGGCAGCGAATGGTATTCGAGTTGTTCAGTCCAACAGGTAACCCGCCAAACGTGTACAAACATGACTTTTCCCTCCATGAGTTTGCAATTCAGTTATTTTGAAAAAGGAAGAGCATTTGAATATAAATATTAGGAAGATAAATCAAGGTCAAGAGAGAAATTTAGAAAGAGACTCTATACTGCAAATAAAACCAGCCATAACCTTAGCTGTTTTGTTTGCAATTGCAAATGGAAATAGTTAATCTAAACACAGTAAATGATTCTGCTATCTCACAGATTCCAAATTCATCACAGAACAATTTATATGACCTAGATCAAGAGACACTAGAATCAAGGGCCATTTGGCTTCATGAAGAAAAATGGTTTTCATTGGTAAATAATTCTTTTCTATAAGTGATGGTGCACAACTTCCTCAGGCGCTGTAACAAAGTACCCCAGACTGGGTGGCTCAAACATCAGAAATGTGTTCATTCACAGTTCTGGAGGCTACACATCTGAAATTGAGGTGTTGGCAGGGTTAGGTCTTCTGGGGGAGAAACTTTGGCATGCTTCCCTCCTTGCTTCCGGTGGTTGTAGCGAATACTTGATGTGTCTTCTTTTGTGGACACCTCCCTCCAATCTCTGTCTCCTCCACCTTCATGTTGCCTTCTTCCCTGAGCTTCTATGCATCCTTTTATGCCTCTTAGGACAGTCTCACTGGTTTTAGAACCTATCCTAATCCAGTATGATCTCATTTCAATTATTTTCTTTTCTTATTTTTTTTAAATAAGGTCTACACCCATCATGGGGCTTCAACTCATGACCCCAAGATCAAGAGTAGCATGCTCTACTGACTGAGCCAGCCAGACACCCCAATTCTTAACTAATTCTCCAAAGACCCTATGTTTAGATAAAGTGACATTCACATGTCCTGAGTAGACATGAATTTGGGGTGTGGACACTGTTGAACCCACTACAGATGGATTCTCTGAATTAATTATCTTAGAAAAAGATCCAGACCGGGCACAGCAAGGTTTTTAGTTAGAATTCTGTCTCATTGTCTAATTGGAAGTGTAATCCTAATAAGCCAATCTTGCCAAAAATTTCTGTCCATATTTCTTCATTATTTATAAGAATTTTCTCATGATAGTGATTTATCTATCAAAAAGCATTGTTATGAGCTTTGAATGAAGTAGTAATTATGAAAGTTTGTTGACAAGTGTAGAATACTATCCAAATTCACCATGACCTTTAATTTACTGGGTTTTTTTTTTAAGATTTTTTTATTTATATGACAGAGAGAGACACAGTGAGAGAGGGAACACAAGCAGGGGGAGTGGGAGAGGGAGAAACAGGCTTTCCGCCGAGCAGGGAGCCCGATGTGGGACTCCACCCCAGGACCCTGGGATCATGACCTGAGCCGAAGGCAGAAGCTTAACAACTGAGCCACCCAGGCGCCCCAATTTACTGTTATTGTTTACTTTTTTCTCCTCTGTTCTAGATTGGCCAATTTCAAAAACCATTGGACATACTTCGTATTAGGGAAAGATTTTAGGAAAACAGTTTTTCATATGTATGTTAAATGTTTAATGATTTAGTGGCTGTTTTCTAGTGTGCTCTTTGCTAATTTTCATACATTATTGATCCCATCAGAGAAAGAATACCTATGAAACCCACGTCAGTCAGCTATAGTCCTTTCCAGAAACTCTGAGGGAGAGGGTTTCATGCAAAAGACAAAAATTTATAAGATTAAGTGATATTTCTGTTATTTGCCAGTTGACCCATTTCTGCTTCCCCCAGCCCACAGGCGTGGATAATGAGCTGGAGAACGCTTCCCTGAATTTCTCACTGGTTCTCCCCCAATAGTGTCGCTCTATATATGTGTGCCCTGCAGACTCTTGCATCCTGCCCAGGCTTCTTCTGTGAGTTCCAGACATTTATTCAGCATCTTTGATATCTTGAAGGCCTCTCAGACTCACCAGTTGTCTGGAGTGAAAACCACGCTTTGGGGCCCCAGCCTTTCCCTAACCCACCATAAAACCCAGTTCTTCTGTGTGTCCACTGCCACAGGGCATGACGTTCCTGTCTACTCAGGCATGTGGCCTGGAAGTCTGGGAGTCACCCTGATGCCTCCATCTGCCAGTACCTCCCACATCCCCTGTTTCCCTCACCTCTGCCTCTCTTAACTTCACATAGCCCTTAATCCCCCTTCCCTTCATTTACATCAGCAACCAGCCTAGCTTTAATAAAGATGCACCACGAGTTCGTAATTATTCATCTGTACCCCACACACTGCTTCCTGGATGATTTTGACAACGTTCTAGTCATCACCTCATTTCATCTCTATTTCTATATACAACATAAGGGATTTTTCAAAACAACCTACAATTTCATTGTCATGACTGAAATACTAACCACTCTTCCTTAGTGTCAAGCATTGAATAAGTATTTAAAGTTCCCCAGTTGTCTCTTCTTTTTCCCTTCATAGAGTTTTTTGAGTGAGGATTTATTGTGTTCATTGGTCCCATTAACTACCTGATGGGGCTCATGGGTCTCAGGAGGAAGAAACTTCCTTCTGGGGCGCCTGAGTGGCTCAGTCGTTAAGCATCTGCCTTCGGCTCAGGTCATGATCCCAGGGTCCTGGGATCGAGCCCCGCATCGGGCTCTCTGCTCAGCAGGAAGGCTGCTTCTCCCTCTCCCACTCGCCCTGCTTGTGTTCCCTCTCTCTGTCAATTAAATAAAATCTTTAAAACAAAAAAAGAAACTTCCTTCTGCCAGGACACCTTTTCTCCCTTGCTCTGCTCCCCCTAGCTCTGTCCCCCGCCCTGCTGTGAGACCCCCCAATCCATTGCATGGACTGGGGGTTCCTTTCCTGACTTCTCTGATCAGGTCTAGTCTCCTAGCGTACACAGGCATGCACCTTTTGTTCCCTCTTTGCCCCACTTAGTCACAACTTAAGCAAATCATTTGCACACTATTTGCTTGTTTCTGTTCCCTCTCACTGGCTCAATTCCTTCCCCTTTCAAATTGGTTTGTAGTGTTAAAGCACTAGGTTTTTTAAGATTGAGGCATGTCTTCAAATCTGCAAGGCTGGTGTAGGCATTGTTGGGGACCATCGAACAGAGGATAAAATTTTTATTAGAAATATTGTGCAGAAATATCAGCAAGTTTCTCAGCTCTTGAAAACCTTTGGTGACTTTAAATCAATATTCAAAAGCTTATTTAGGGACAGTGAAATATTATCTTACCTCCCTATGAGAGATCCTAAAACATGAGTGTATGCTAGATTTCCAAATTCAATCAACCATTCTAAGTTAAAATAGTATGCTATTTTAAGATTATCCAGTTTTTTTTATATCCCAAATCTCAGAAATGAGGAATTAAGTCAAATTTTGCATTTCTTTTTTACTTGAGAATCAATGGGAAATTTTAGCATGCACTAAAAATATTAGCAGCCAAAACATGAACAAATATTTTTGAGAGGGAGGAAATCAATAACCTCTCCAGTAATAGCAACTCCACAAAATAGCAGCAAGATGTCAGAATGGTCATGATAGAAACAAAATTGGGAAAACTTTTTATCTAAAGCAAGGAAAACAGAAGAAATGTTATTTCCAAGGATAGTAGCTTATTCCTTTTTTTTTTTAATTTGTAAAGTTTATATATAAGTATCAACA
Organism: Halichoerus grypus; assembly: GCF_964656455.1. Classification (NCBI taxonomy): domain Eukaryota; kingdom Metazoa; phylum Chordata; class Mammalia; order Carnivora; family Phocidae; genus Halichoerus; species Halichoerus grypus. The sequence continues at coordinate 10,519,625 of NC_135726.1, forward strand.
GGAAGTTTAAGGGAAGCTGTGATATATTTTGAATCATGTGTCAGTCAACATCTTCTGTATGTTACTACATTTGGGAAGACAAATTTCTAAAAAATTATTTGGTAACCTGAAATTTAGTATATAGTAGATCCCCAATTCATTGCTTCATAGACCCTTTAAATTCAGTCTTTTACAGTTAAAAAGTACAGGTCTGATCACATTATCATGTGGTAATAAGAAAATTGCATCTTAGGAAACTCCTAAATCTAAGACCTAGGTGGCCAGTCAACATGTATATCGTGATGGTATGTATTTGGCCACCAACTAATCCATTAAAATGACATGATATCTTCTCTATCATTATTTTTTGGAATGAGTCTCTTCATGTGTTTGGCAGTTCCTTCAGATGGAAACTAAATTTGAATACCTTATTTATTTATAAAAATTTTATTTATTTTTAAATTTTTACTTATTTATTTGACAGAGAGACACAGCGAGAGAGGGAACACAAGCAGGGGGAGTGGGAGAGGGAGAGCAGGCTCCCCGTGGAGTAGGGAGCCCGATGCAGGGCTGGATCCCAGGACCCTGGGATCATGACCTGAGCCGAAGGCAGACACCCAAGAACTGAGCCACCCAGGTGCCCCCTTGAATACCTTATTTAATCAGAAGCAAAACCTAGAAACTCAGGAGGGATATCAGTGGCTACAATACTGGTATGTGGAACAGAGCCTTCATGGAAATGGGAGTATATGTGAGAGAATAGATGAAAAGAGGGACAGAGATGAGGGATTCTGGAGAAGACCAGACTTGGCATTAAACCTTCAATCTCTAGGACGGTGCCTGTCACAGAGTAAGCACATACAATATGTGTTGAGTAAATGCATGATCAAGTGATGAGTAAAACTTCAAGAGCATGTCATTGATGGAGGGTGATGATAAACAATGATGGGATATTTCCTAATCAGCCAGATGGTTGACCAGTCCCTATCCCTTCAAATGCTACAGTGATGATGCTTAAACATGAACCTTTCTGGAATTCTTTTAATTTTTAAAAAGTTGTTTTAGTCATCACTACACCCAACATGAGGGTCGAACTCACAACCCCGAGATCAAGAGTCGCATGCTCTTGAAACTGAGCCAGCCCAGGTACCCCACCTTTTTGTGAATCTTAAAATTTTAGAATCTGCGGTCCATTGTTTTGAATATTTCCCATTATGGCATTATCTTTTTCCTTTTTTTTTCCCTAAAATGGAAGGCTTAATGTTTTGTAAGAAGCTAAAAGTCTTTTGTTGACTAAAAAGAAAAAACTAGACCATGCTTTATTAACTTCAGTGTGGAATTATATAGCAATGAATCCTTTCTACTTCTAAATGAAATTAGGAGAAAGAGTCTAAAATGCGTTGATGAACACCACTAAGATAAGGGTCCAGCCTCCAGAGGTTATACTTAGGAAGTCCTGGATAGTCTTTGAGTAGAGTACTTCTTAAATGTCTTCTCATTTTTTGAGATAGTGGTTTGAAATATTTTGTGCAGAACTCTCAAATGGCTTTGTAATAAATCAATGTCTAATTTTGATTCTATATATTTCTATATTTTCTATTTATTTTATCTAGAAATGATTTTGCTTTACCGACCCTCTATCCAATGACTTTGCTAAACTCACCTGTTAATTATAATAGCTTATCTTTGTATTCATTTGGATGTTCTATGGGCACCAAGTCATCTCTGAATAATGGCCGTTTTATTCATTTTCTAAGCTTGCCTAATTGCATTACCTAGAACTTCCAGTAAAATGTCAGACAGAATTGGTGATAGCAGGCATCCTTGTCTTATTCCTGATCTCCAAGGAAAGGTTTCAGTAATTCACAATGAAATGCAAGGTTTGCTAGAAGATTCTTGTGGATACTGTCTATGGGATTAATGGAGTTCCCTTTTATTCCATGTTAGTTACGAAAATTTTCCATGATGAAGGCTGAATTATATAGATATCTAGTTATCTAGATAGATAATAGTTGTAGGTTTTGCTCATTGCTGGATAGTATTTCATTGTATGAATATGTGCCAATCTATTTACCTGTTCTGTTTATGACCATTTGGTTTGTATTTTGTTTTTTGGGGTTTTGTTTTTGTTTTTATTTTTTTCTGTCATGATTAGTGTATATAACAACATTCTTGGCAAGTCTCTTTTGACTATATCCTGTTGCATTTCTTTTGCACACACACACCCCTAAGGGTGGAATTTCTGAATCAGAGCTTATGCAGTATGTTCAGCTTTAGTGGATACTGTCTGTTTCCCAAAGTGATTGTACCAATTTGCACTTCCACCAACAGTGTGAAAGTTCCTAGTAGATACTCATTAAATAATTATGATTGTTACTAGAGAATGTCCTTCTTTCCTTTGGAAGTGATAGAGGGTAGGAAAAAAGAGTGGGACTGGCCTCAGGTGAAATGGATTGGATTATCTGGTGGCTGGTTCTTAGATTTTTCTTCGATGATGTTGAACATACTACTTTGCAGCAAGTAGCTATCCAGCAAACTAACTGAATAGAAAGATATTGCTAAAGATCTCCTTCATGGTATCTGGCTTGTGGAGTGAGCAGGTACGTAAGTGATATATTGGTGTACATGAGCACCGTTGTGGACAGGGAGAATGAGAGAGAAGAATATGGAAATAGTGGAAGGGTCTTGAAGACAGATTTCTTCCTTTTCATGTTCTCTCAGGGTTGTTTGTGGTGAATTATCAATATTGATTATTCCATTTATTTTCCTTGTCTTAGAATACTGTTTTAAAACTGGAATTGTGGACACCTGAGTGGCTCAGTTAAGTGTTGGCCTTCAGCTCAGGTCATGATCTCAGGGCCCTTGGATTGAGCCCCGAGTCGGGCTCCCTGCTTGGTGGGGAGTCTGCTTCTCTCTTTCCCTCTGCCCCTCCCCATGCTCATGCTCGCTCTCTTGCTTTCGCTCTCTCTCTTAAATAAATGAATAAAACCTTAAAAAAAAATAAAAGTGGAAATGTTTGGGGGCAACCTTAGAGTTAGGATAAGGTGGGAGGTCTCGTATCCAGAAATCCAGCTCCTTCACCCGCCCCTACCCCTCTCTGCAATTAGGGCATTTTTACTCGTTTCTACTGACTGCCATAGAAGGTTTTATTTGAAAATACTGTTTTGCTAAAAAAAAGAAAGAGAAACCATGGACACAGCATTTAAAGAAGAAAAATATTAGCAAGTTTTCTGTTTTCTATCTTAACCATGTGTTAACCATTTTGTAATGATTCTTTTCAACTCTCACATGATGACACCGAAGGTGTGTGTTTTTCTTTGTGCAAGGGTCATTCTAACCTATTGGGGTTTTTTGTGTTTTTTCTTTGTTTTTGTTAAGCTTTGCTTTTAATCACCTCACCCCTTTGCTTTTATTTTTGTTGAAGAATACCTATTGTAATAGTCTTTTAGTGACATATTTTTAGCATTCCTAATATTGGTCATTTTTAGCAAACAAAGGAAGAACTTGAAGCAGATTTTTACATCCGTGGGATATTAGCAAAGCAATTACATCTTGATATATATGACCTGACATAAATGAGCCAATTTAAAATTTCTCATTCCCTAGAAAGGAAGTGGACTCTGCTAAATAATTCTCGATGATGCTGTTAATATTGGTAACTCATAAAAGCATGCTTTATTAATCATTTAATTAGGAAAAGGCAAATTTCTCAGGGAAGCATCCATGTTGGGTAATAAACACTGTATAAAAAGTATTTTGTCTTTTAGTAATGTTAAAGTGAGGGACATTTTCCATAGTAATCTAGTCACTTCTGAGAATTTTATTTTCCTTAAATTTTTGTGTTGTTTTTTATTCTGTTCCAAGAACAGTTAGTTGATATAAATGTGTTATAAGACATGCCATGTAGAATATGGCACCTCAGTTTACTTTTAGCATATTAGCATCCTGTTAATGTACATGATTTTTGGAGTAAGAGGCATCTGATTATCCTGGTTCACCGGCAGGCCAGTTCTAAGAATCCAAGTTAATTTTTTTTTTTCCACGTCTTTGAATACATTCCTCATCTATTGACTTGCAAATACTGAGCGCATACTTAGGAAGTATATGTAACATACATAAATCACACATCTTCCATATGTGCATGTACAAATTCCTTATTCTGATCTCCTAGCCATGAGCCAGGAGATACTTTGCAACCTAGTGCTGAGGTTGGGGATTGACACGACACTCTTTAAAGTCTCAGCCACTCCGTTCATTACCAGAGTTGAGGAGTGAAGGGACATAGTATCAGGATGTGCTCTTCTGATTATTGGCCTTGCTGGAAAGAATTGGCGCCATTTTTTTTGGATGCACAGATTCAGCTTGTGTGCTTTCTTCTCAAGTCTGGTTTTTGCCAGGGACCAGCAGTAGACAAAGCTCTCTTTTGAGGTTCTCCACTGTCCTTAGTTTCAGAGTGGGACCCTCGGGACAATGGTTCACCATGTTTTATCGTATCAGAGCTCCTTCAGGGCATCAAAGACTTCAGGTCTGGTTAGAGTCTGTGTGGATTTTGAGGTCCTAAAACAGGCTCAGTTCAGTTTCAGGGACTGGGGTTTTCCAGCTTTGCAAGCTTTGTTACCTGAGGATGCAGAATGGGAGGACCAAGACTTAAGGCACAGTATAGTGGTGCAGAATTATAACTAGGGCCTGATAGGAGACCCACCTCAACACACATAAACTCTGATAAAATCTCAAGGAGCCAGTTCTGAGTGTGGTGGATGTGGGTTCATGAAGACTTTGTCACACCATTCCTAATAACTGGTGTCAGAATAACTCATCAGTAAAATTGTCTACATACTTAAAGAAAAAAATCAACTATAGACAGGGGCCATGGCCCTCAAATCACATTTTTCTTTCCTAGTCTATAGTCTCTTAAGTCACATTAAGTGATAATGATATCATTACTTAATATAATTTATCATAATTTCCAGCCTGTATGTCTGCTTTGGCCTAAATGCTTGTGTCCCCCCCCCACCAAAATCCATATGTTGAAACCAGACCCCAGAGGTGAGAGTATTAGGAGGTGGGGCCTTCGGGGGCTTGGGGAGGGTGGTGGTTAGGTCCTGAGGGTGGAACCTAATGAAAGGCGTTAGTGCCTTTATTTTTTATTTTTTTATTTTTTTATTATGTCATGTTAATCACCATTACATCATTAGTTTTTGATGTAGTGCCTTTGTAAAGGAGAGCACAGAGAGTTTCCTGAAGTCTCCTACCGTGTGCGCACAGTGCAGAGAAGTGGCAGTCTACAGCCTTGGAAGAGCGTTATCTCCAGAACCTGACCATGCTGGCCCCCAGTCTCAGACTTCCAGCCCCTAGAACTGTGGGCAACACATTTGTGTCGGTTAAAAGCACCCCATCTCTGGTATTCTGTGACAGCACCCTGAACAGACTAAAACAGTGTGCACAGCTATACAATTTCTCCTTTTCCTCCTTTACACTTCTCGTTACAGCACTTTTCCGACGGAAGCCTAACACCTACCTTCTCAGCATCATTAAGATGCTGCTTCTCTCTATGGGAGAGGGCGGGGGCGAGGGGCTATTGGGGATTCAGGCGGTGGTGCCTGAGGATCGTGGTGTCCCTTAGGCAGGCCCTCGATTTAAAAGTAAAAGCATTTTTCCAAATTGTCAGGTTCTGTTTTCTCATGGGACAGTATGGTATTTGCACAGTCTTTCTAGGACAAAAACTGATAAAATGGAAACGTCTGGTATTTGCTAAATATGATTGTTTTTGCTGCGGACATGTTGTCGGATGAGCCCACATGGAACGGAGGTCTGTGTTCTTCGTGTCTGGAGGGATTGGCTGCCTGGGCACGAGCTGGTGGCACTGACAGCAAGGTGAGGGTGTGGTCAGCAGAGCGAGCGCAGCTGTTTAGCTGGGATTCTGCAGGGGTGTGGGTGCCTGGACAGACAAGCCTGACCACAAGGGTAGCCAGAATGTGACCGGGTGCATAGAACCTAGGTCACAGAAAGCATTCTGTCCTGCTTTTTCTTCCACACTTCTCACCATATTATATTCAGCAAACCCATACTGGGAATCATTTGCATTTCAACTTCCAATTTCGTTCTCTAGTTTTGTTGAGAAAAGTTGAGTTGTTTTTTTATATCAGAAAGCTATCTCCATTTCTTTTATTTAATACATTTACAGGATACACATGTCCCCATGGACCTTCAAATATCTGGAGAAGGAATTTCCCTTTGAGTTTGTGGAATCATAGTTTTTTTTCCTCAAGGGAACTGTTCCAATCTCCACTCTGCCAGCAACTTTAAAATACTCCCCCTCTGATTTAAAACACTCTGTATTCATTTATAATTTTCTGTCTCCCTGAATCTCTTGAGTGCTTGGCTTCATGACTTTCTTTCTCTCTACTACTAAATAATGCTTTTTTTTCATTTTAACATTCTGTAAATGTTCCACCCAATACTTTGTCTTCCTATCTTAGAAATACCATCTTAACTCATCCATCCTGTCCTGAACTAAGACCCTAGATTCTGTTATTACCAGTGACAGTGCTGTCTCAGAAATCTCTCTGACCTTCCAGCTTACTCCTAATGGCACCTCCCCTCCATCCAGACTTCCCCCTACTCAGGCATCTCCTGTCCAGGGAATCAGCATCAATTTATTAGGCACACTCACCTCCTATCCTCAGTTCTGGCCTGACATGGTTTAGTTTCTACAGTCCCTTGTTCTAATGATGTTTCATATTCTCTCCACTTCTTTTCCCTTTTTCTAGCTCCATGATAGTCACTGGGCAGTACCCCTCCTTGGTTAGATAAAGTGTCCCACCTACTCCATGTCTGTGACTGGGTAGCTCATTCGGGCTGAAGATAAGAGCCAGCTTGTCCTGACTGGTCTCACTTAATTTTTTTTTTAAAGATTTTATTTATTTATTTGACAGAGACAGAGTTAGCAAGAGCATGAACACAAGCAGGGGGAGTGGGAGAGGGAGAAGCAGGCTTCCCGCGGAGTAGGGAGCCCGATGCGGGGCTCGATCCCAGGACTCTGGGATCATGACCTGAGCCGAAGACAGATGCTTAACAACTGAGCCACCCAGGTGCCCCTGACTGGTTTCACTTTGACCAATGACCACTGACCTCAGACTTCAGTGATACATTTCCCTTTTATTTGATTTTTCAAATTACCCTTGTCTCTAGTTTCACAGAAAACAGAAGTAGAACTTTAACTTCAGGCCTCTGCTAATTTAACAAACCAATTTAACCAGGGGCCAATTTGACAGTATTTTTTATCAAAAAATTATAAAGATTCTACAAATAACTTACAGCCAATATGAGTTCATATAACTTTATTGCTATGGCCTGTACTTTCAACTTCCATTATTGATTATTTCAACAGAGCTTCAAAATGAAAACAAATAGACATTAATTAAAAATGACTGAATGATTTAAAAATATATGACTTGCCGCTCCAACTATCTAAAATTAACATCTAGGCTATTACACTGGGGGAGCAATTACGAATGTTTGAGTGCGAAGTGGTTCACAGGCGGCACGGACGGACTTATTTTTAAATCAACTTAATTGTGAGCAGGAAAACAAAGTGAGGGGAGAAGACATTTATCTTCCACACATAGAGGAATTCTAGTGTTCTCGATGGAGCAAACAATTTTGGCGTTTCTCAAAGAGAAACCACCAACTCCCGTAGATGGCCCGAACAGCCACACAAAATGAAGGAAACTGATCACACGTTCCAGGTAAGGGCATCTTCAGATCGGCCTGGGCCGACTTTGTCTCTGGACGTGGAGGGACGGGAGGCACTGCAGTTATTCAGGGGAAGCATCAGAACACGGACACGATGGGAAAGTGTGGGAACTGTTTCCAGGCTTGTCTTTGTCTTCGAATCCTGGGTTTCTTCCTCCATGTTTCACGGGGTGTTACTGTGCAAAACCGGACAACACAGAAACCAGTAATTTGGTTCTACGGAGTGCAAGTCTCCCAAGAATTTTAGGAAAGAACTTTAAATCCAATATATTTTTTTATATATAACATAGAAAGTGAAAATAGAAACTCGTAGGGGAACCAAAGAAATAACCAAACACAGATGAAGGAAAATAACAAGATCAAAAAGGAGAGAAGAAAATGAAAAGATTCACAAGAGAGGGTACAAAACTTAACCATGGATAATCAAATGCATTCAAGTTAGTAATAAGAGTAAAACTTTCACTAACACTTATTCAGTGCACATCTAATGCCCAATGCTGTTCTGGGACTTCATACGGGTTAATGGATTGAATCCCAAGTGTGGCCCCAGACATAGTTGCAGTTTTTGTTCCTGTCACTGATATTTATCTTTTTATTTTTATTTTTTTGTATTTTCAAACTTACATTGTGTCCATTTTATTTTTTTAAGTAGGGGCTTGAACTCAAGATCTGAGCTGAGATCAAAGTTGGATGCTTTACCAACTGAGCCACCCAGGTGCCCCTATTTTTTATTTTTACAAACACTTTGAGTAATAGCTGACACATGTTGTTACATTAGGTTTAATATACAAAGAACTGATACAATTTCTCTACTCCCTATGTTGTGCTCCCTAAAACAAGGTAACACTCCTATTGGCGAGGGCACAGGGTGCTCATGATGGATCATGGAGAGTAGAACATACATTTTGGAATACATTTTTAGTAATGGACATTGAGAAACTTAAGAATAATTGGCCCACTAATTTTCAGTTAAATCAGCTCTCCTAAGGGAAGCAAGATTTTCTATAATCAAGTTTACATAATTTGAAAATGTTTAAATTAATATAGCATAACAGCAAGTCAGAATATTATGCAGGCTTGAGAAAATCATGGGACTTCAGAACAGTAGAAATTTGTGAAAATGTATGCAAGAGAATAACCAAAAATGTTACAAATTTGAAAAGAAAAAGGATACAAATCACATGTACTTAATGATTCCTGTTTAGGAAACGGGAATGCAAATAATCACAAAAAAAGACAGGAAAGGAATATAGCATTTTTTTTCTATAGATAGTGAAATACAGTGAATTTTACACCTTTTTCAGAATTCCCAAAGTTTCTACAATTAAACGTCAGGTGTGGTGGAGCTTCACTGAGAACCAAGCCCAGGTTTATTTATTTATTTTTTTTTTTTTAAAGATTTTATTCATTCATTCATGAGAGACAGAGAGAGAGAGAGGCAGAGGGAGAAGCAGGCTCCCAAGGAGCAGGGAGCCCGATGCGGGACTCGATCCCAGGACCCCGGGATCATGACCTGAGCTGAAGGCAGACGCTTAACCATCTGAGCCACCCAGGCGCCCCCAAGCCCAGGTTTAAAAGCATCCATCCGTAAGGATATACGCGAGGTATTCCATTACTCATTTTTCTAATACCCCTCTGTAGAGAGGTTCCAAGGTAACCTGGCTTGTTATATCCTCCATATGTTTAACTAGATACCTCCACTAATCTTCTCTAATTCCTGTATTTGTGATTAGATTCTTTCTTAAGACACCCCCAGCTTCCTCTGATAACTTGGGCTTAATGATAGCTAGAGAACTTCAGGAAATTTTCCTTGCTCCTTGAACCCTTCCTATTCATGAGGGCAGATGGCTTTCCTTAGCATTTGTCCTACTTGCTGCCGCGTCTGTAAGCTCACTCCTCATGTGAAGAGCTACGCGGCTTGTGGCTGTAGCGTCTCTGGCTCTTTCTTTGCTCCTTGAGCCATCACTCCGTGATTCCCCATCACACTCCAGTGAGCTGATGCCTGAGTTTCGGGTGAATCTCGTCCTGGTGACTCATGTCCTTGACCCCCATTCATTGCTGTCCATCTGTTGGTCTTTGCGAGCCTCCGCAGTTCACGGGCTCCCCTCCCAGCCTTCCGAATGCTGGTTCCCAACAAGCCCCTGGTCCAGCCTTCATCTCTCCTTCTTGGTTTCTGTTTGACTTCTGCCTCCCTTCTCATCCCCTCAGCTACAAGTGCCATGCCACTTGTCTGTTCGCCACTTACCTATGAAGTATTCCTGTCCTGGGCAGTGTTTTTTTATGTGCTTTGTGTATGAAGTGTAATGATATTTCTTGTTTCCAAAAAACTCTGAACAGAAATAGGTACATGAGCAAATAATTTTGAAGCGGTGTATTAATAATCCAATGAAAGACCTTTATTAAATGCTGTCTCTGTCTTGTCTATTTTCTACCTTTCCCAATTCGCTGACTGTGTGTGAGTGCTGTGGGCTCTGTGGGCGCTGTGGGTGCGTGGTGGGAAGGCTCCTTCGATGGTAGAACACAGTAGCAATCACCCTTCCATCTTGGGCAGTGCGTAGAGCTCCCTCGGCCTGGGGCTGAGATGTGTGTGCTGCTGGGAACAGGGCATCTGCAGGGGTAATGGCTGTGTCAGACGTGCATCATGACACCTGATGAACTCCAGCAAGAACTGATCCTTGTCCAGTTATGAGAGGAGAGGGTGGAAATGAGCTAACACATCCAGGTGTGTTGAAGGAAGCTACAGAGACTCATCTCCCCTGGTTCTGCTGAGTCCTCATAAAGCCATAATGCCTTGCTGACTCTTTTAGCCTTTTTTGTTTTTTTAAGAGGCTGATTTGCATCCATTTGGAGGGAAAAAAAATCACCCAAGTCAAATAAATTCTTCCCAAGGCACTCTTCGGAGCAAGCCCATTAGGTGCCCTTGGCCTAAGGGTGAATAAAACTCATTATGACCCTTCGAAAATTCACTTTCACAACTAAATAACTATGGTTCTTATCACTATATCAGGAAGCCGTGAAATCCCAAAAGGTCCAGATTGTTTCCTTCAGATCAATTAACTCAATAGATGGTATATGTGTGCACACAGAAGCATCCTAAGCCCAACTGATTTGCTGAGAGTGTGGTTTGGCCTTCTCTCGCAGAATTTTACTCACATATGGATAAATGTCTGCTCCCCTATGGACATTTTGCGCTTGGTGTATTCCCAGTGCTTTGGAGAAATGCTGAAAGTATGTCACTACCCAGAGATGTGGCTCTTAGTGTGAACACAGTACCCAGCTTGCACACAGTTGGTTCTCAAAAATTAGTTCTTAAATAAGAAACTTAAATACTTGAGTTTGTGACCAGGTTAGGCGAGCAGATACACAAATGAAGATGGCTAAAAAACATGCATAAAGGTTGTAAAAGCATGGGGCAGAACAGTATTCTGTAAGTGTGGTCCCCAAGCGGCAGCATCAGAATTACCTGGAAACTTAGAAATGCACATTCCAGTTCCTACTCCATCCAAGGAACCAGCAGCGTAGGGAGTAGGGCCCAGCAAACTGTGATGTGCATGCAAATTTAAGGCCCGCTAATTGGGTTATTAGAGCCTTTTTTTTTTTTAAGATTTATTTATTTATTTGTCAGAGAGAGAGCACAAGCAGGGGGTGCAGCAGGCAGAGGGAGAAGCAGGCTCCCTGCTGAGCAAGGAGCCCGATATGGGACTTGAACCCAGGACCCTGGGATCATGACCTGAGCCGAAGGCAGACGCTTAGCCAACTGAGCCACCCAGACGTCCCTAGAGTCTATTGTTTCTAACAAAGGATTACAGAGTTACACATTCTAAAGTTACCTTTTCATTCACTTTTCTGAGCAATTGGAGAACGTGTGATTGACAAAAGTATATTGGAAACAAAAACAACTCTGGTCCCCAAATCCTATATCCATAACTTAATTTTTTCCAATATTTGAAGGATTCTTTCATATTTAAGAACAATTCACAATCACTTTTAAAAGTCACGTTGGGTCTATTGGAAAATTTCCATATGGACTGGTGTTGGGTAATAGAAAATTATTGTTAATCTTTTTTTTTTAAAGATTTTATTTACTTAGAGAGAGGGAGAGGGAGAAGCAGACTCCCCGCTGAGCAGAGAGGCCAATGTGGGACTCGATCCCAGGACACTGAGATCATGACCTGAGCCGAAGGCAGACCCTCAACCAACTGAGCCTCCCAGGTGCCCGAAGTTGTTGTTAATCTTATTTGTGAAGATGGATTGCAAATGCAGGGGTGTGCTGGAGCACATCTATAGGACAGGATTATCCTTATAAATACACCCAAGCGAGATACAGTGGAAAATCTGTGAACTTTAACCATATACACATTTTTAATGGCTTTAATTAAGATAGGACATGACACATGAAAAAATGACTCGAGTACAAATCAAAGTGAAATTTTTTTTTTTAGGATTCTAGATGAAAGAATGTCAAATTAAAATTAAAAAACTGTATAAGCAAACATATTGCCAATTTTCTTGCTCTAAGGACACTCCTAATGACAATAATCATTCATGTTTACTGTGTTACTCTGTGTTACTCTGTCCTGTGTTACTCTGGAGCTCAACATCAGACTCTGTGCCCAAGCCTTTCATCTCCATGACAACCGTGCCGTGGAAGGTATTTGTTGCACCCCCTGGTTTGGCACAGGGAGAAAAGGGAGATGAAAAGAAATTAAGTAACTTGTTCAAAGTCTTTTTAATACCAGTGCAGTTAGGATTTGTGATAAATTCTGAAATCAAATTTTCATTTTGTAGGAAACGGACTCTTTCCATATAGCATGCATCTGAAGGAAAGAGCCTATAAATCGCTGCATTTACTGTCTGAATACAGGATGTGTCAAGAGCCATTTTAGACTAACAAAAGCATGCATACACATGAAGCTCACCGGATTGGGGTTGGGAGTAGAGGTGGAGATGGCTCCTTTTCCAAGCTCTCTTCCTCTATCCACTAGCCCTAGTTCCATCCCTGAGGCTGACCATGCTCCCGCCTCAGGGCCTTTGCACTTGCTCTTTCATCTCCTTTCCTAATGACCTCTGTGTTGATTTTATCCCTAACTATAACATTTTTTATGTTACAGATAATACTGTTTTTGTTTTTATTTTAATGCCAAATCATTAGTTTCTAGAACATAGAACTGTAATTCATATTCATATATTGATCTTTTATAAACTTTGCTAAACTTAGTTTTAAGAGTTTTTTTGAGTGTGGATTTCATAGAGTTCTCTCTAAAGGCATGTGCATTTGAGATAATATAAATTATACTATTTTTGGTGCAGTGTTGTATAAATGTCAGTTAGGTCAAGTTGGTTAATAATGTTGTTCAACTCTTATTTCCTTCCCGATTTTCTGTGTACTTTTTCTATCAATTAAGAAAGGAGTGTTTAAATATTTGACTATGATTGTGGGTTTTTCTATTTCCTTTGCAGTTCTATTAGTTTTATCTCCATGTATTTTGAAGCTGTTACTAGTTGGATAAGGGTTTAGAGTTACGTACTCTTGGCCATTTTTTATTATGACTGCTTTATCATTATGAAATGACCCTCTTCTGTCCCTGGTATATTATTTTTTCTCTAAAATCTACTTTGATATCTTTTTCCATACTTTCAATTATAAAATATTTGTATCCGTATATTTAATGTGAGTTTCTCATAGGCACCCTAAAGTTGGGTCTTGCTTTTTTGTCCAAAGTCTCTGTCTTTAATAGCATTCCTATTAGACTACTTACGTTTAATGTGATTATCTTATGTTTGGGTTTAAATTCACCATCTTGCTCATTGTTTTGTATTAGTCTCATCTGGTATTTGCTTTTTTCCTCTTTTTGTAACTTGGATTGTGTCTTTATGTCACGCTGTCTTCATCGTCAGGTTATTAGCTACAGTTACTTCTTTTATTATCTTAGGGGTTGCTTAGAGTAAACAATGCAAATCTCTAAGTTACATATTTCAATCTACCCAATTGATAGGCCTATATTATATGCAAAAAAAAAAAAAGCCTATTTTAGCTCTGCCATTTCAAAGATAAAGCTGAAAGAGCAGTGAGGTGACATGTGTGTGGTGAGAGAACTTGGTTGGGGGCTGACATAGGAATTCTAGTCTACTGACCTCAGACTCCATGCTTTTCCCACAATATAATGCTTGGATGAGTGTCCCAAGGCACTTTCTTTGGAGAATACCAAGTCACCACAATTGAAAGCACCAGTGGGAAAAAAGTTGGGATTACTTTTTTTGATTAGGAACATAAAGGTTTTAAACATCCCATAGAAGAGCTCTAAAATTTCCTTGCAGACCACTTGGGTAAGCATCACACATGAGCATCAGGTAAACAATTGGAGATAAATCTGTGAGCCAGCTTTTCAGTTGAGACCCTGGAGCGGAACTTGGATTCCTTTGACTTTTCACATTAGTCACTCTGGGAGAGCAATTCACATCCCATAAATCACATCCAGACTGTGACTTGTAGGGTTGTCTGGAGTTGTATTTACTCATCTTATTCTGTGTGCCGGAATTAAAGAATATCAGCAACTGTCAGGATGATACCACCTCGGTCTGGGTCTGGTTATGTAAAATTGAATGTGAGACATAGGTTTACTTCTTGCTCTTGTAACATAAGGATTGTACAATTCATCTGCTCCAATTAATATGCTCCATTTGGGCAGATCAGATTTTGTATTCCCTATATCATCAGAGGAAATAATCTTTTTTTAAAAGGATTTATTTATTTGAGAGAGAGAGAGAGAGAGTGCATGCACATGTGCGCATGGATGGGGGAGGGGCAGAGGAAGAGGGAGAGAGAGCCCCATGCGGACTCCATGCTAAGCACAGAGCCTGACATGGGGCTCGATCTCATGACCCTGAGATCACGACCTGGGCTGAAACCAAGAGTCAGTCATTTAACTGAGTGAGCCACCCAGGTGCCCCAAGAGAAAATACTCTATTAATTATATAAAACAACATGTCAGTGTTGCTTTTTAATACCAGTAAGACATAAATAGAAACCAATATTTATTAAGATTCAAAATTTTTGAATTTCCACAATCCTCTTAGATACATGTTCCTTACTGTAATTGCATTTTGTGTCCAACTTTACTCTAGGTATTACATATTTATACAAGATTAAAATGAAATGCCCTTTTGGAAATTTAAACACCATCCTCTTTTTTTTTTTTTTGGTCCTTATTCATGAGCTCTAAATAGCAGATACTTAAATCTCTGAGCCTGTGAGACAGGTCATAAATGTAATCAGTTGTTATAACTAGTGTGATTTCTGGTTTTCTCTGGTTGAAGAAAAGTAGAATTCTTAGGCTTAAACAGTTTGTCAGATGAGGCATTTATGTATGTACATATGTATGTATGTAATTTTCCAGAACAATGCCAGAATGCCCAAATTTCCTTCCTGTATTTAAAAGGATGTTTTGGGGCACCTGGGTGGCCCAGTCCCTTGAGTGCCCGACTCTTGATCTCTGCTCAGGTCTTAATCTCCAAGTCATGAGTTCGAGCCCCTTGTTGGGCTCTACATTAAGCATGGAGCCTACTAAATGAATGAACGAATGAATGTTTTATTGAAATAGACTGAAAATGTGACTTTTAACTACTGTTATATAACAGAAGAATTTTCAGACTTTGTTGCAAAGTCATTTGACAATATCTAATCAGCTTCCCTTGGAAGTATACATTGTATTGGGCGAAAGAAAAAGTGACCGTAGTTCAGTGGTTCCCACATGCATGAAAAATGGCTGTGTGAGTGCCCAGGTGAAGGGTCATCACAAACAGGCCACGGAAGACAAGGGCAAGAAGCATTGCATGCTGGGCACATAAGGAAAGAGATGGGAAAGCAAAAGGACAACGAGAGGACAGAAAAATGAGCCCACTTAGCCTGGTCCTATCACTCTTGCTGCTTAGCTCTGCAACTTTGACTGTGTGTGGTTGTTTACAGCTTTTTCCATATGGTTTAATAAAAATTAGAACATCTCTATTTTCTGCAGTGCAGTTGGGATAGATGTTTAGCTGGCAGTTTCACACTCTTATTTCATTAAAAGAGATACATTCTTAGTGCTCTTTGCATTTCAGTTTCCGGAAATGGCTTTATTTCAGAGTGGTGGCTCTCTTCCATCCTAGACTCGATGATGGCACGTGATTGCCCTGCGTGTCCACCCAAGGTGAATGTTATGCATTCCATCCTGGGGATGGCTTTGGCTTAATTTCCGAAAATGGGCCTTAGATTGGAGAATCATTTGGGTGAATGACACAAAAACTCTGTAAAATGGAATTAAAATGTTTGCTCAGGAAAAGCAAGAATGCAGGGTGAAATTTTATAAAAGACTAGTAGCAGAGGATTATGTTTGATTGATGATGTTCATTCATTTATTCAAGAGTATTTCTGAATGCCCTCCATGTTCTAGGCACCACCTTATGCTTGGTTATAAGTGGACAAATTGAAAGAAAAAAAAAAAAAAACACTACCCCAGGAACTCAAAATTTAATCTGGGAGGGAGTCAATAAACAAGTGAACAAGTAAAAATTTAAATTTTGTATTATAATATGATGATATTTGAGTGCTGTGATAGAGAATCATTTAGTTGAGCTCCTATTCAAAAAGTATAGTTATGGAAAGTCCCTCAAGGAATTCCTATTTAAACCAAGACTCCGTGATGACCAGTCTTCCATGTGAAAAATGAGCAGTATCTTTCTAGGGAAAGGAAGTAGCATGAGGAGAAGACTGGCGATGGTCAAAGTTTCACAAATTCGAGACAAGGAAAGGGAGCCAGGGTGCTGAGTGGGAGGCAGAACTGAAGTCAGGGAAGATGTAGTTTAGATTATTTAGGGCTTTGTAAATTCTAGTAAGGTGTTTGAAAGAGATGCCCAAAATGGGTCTGTTTGTAATGCCAGTCCTTCTTTACCAGTTGGTATTACTTCTGTTATTCAATATAAGTTACTGAATGAAATATTATTATTATTCTATATACATTAGTGGGCACCTACTTTAACGATGAACACAAACCACCCCAGACTATCCAATGGAAAAGAACTGGCATTGTGACAGGGCCAACCTGTTGAAGGGAATGACAGTGACTTTGAAATGACACAGACTAAGATTAAGTGGTGGAAGCAGAGTTGGGTCTCATTTCATGTTCTCATGTTCATTTAACATGATTCTGTTGCATTTCAATGGATTGGAAAATAAATCATGGGTTCGTTGATGTATTAGGATGTGATGTGACCTGATAAACTACACGAGAAGACGGTATGTCAAGCAGGATTAGGGAATCAATGATGTCATGGAGATGGAATGGTTTTCCAGTCTGGATCTCTGTACTTTCAAAAGAAGATGGAAATGAGTAGAAACTTAAAATCTTGTGAAATGCATATGCTATAACCCATGTAGGTGCCAAGAATGTCACCATTTTTAGAGCATTTGCTTCACTAGAGAGTTTGGGGGGAAGGCATGCAGGTGATACGGTCAATATGGTGGATAGAGTTGTCCTCGAAAGCATATTTCCCTATTTGTTTGCCCTACCTTCAGCCTCAAAATTTTTCCCTTGACCTTCATGTCTTCCTGTCCCCTAGGCCCTTCACTGTGTTGAATCCTTCTGATAGCATGCTGTGTGGTATACCCCCACCCCTTCACTCTTTTCTATAATCGCTGGAACACCTTCCATGCTGGACATATAGGAAAGAAGACATTGTCCTTCCTCGCAAAATACTGAAACTAGATTAGTGGGAAGAAATGCATAGATTGATAATTACAATGCAGGGAAAAAGTTATCGTTGGTGCCGGGGACATTTAAAACATCTGAGGGTGGAATTCAGAAGAGAGCGTAACACTGGGTTGGGAGGGGCAGTTGAACACATTTATGGAGGCAGCAGAATTTGAACCGATACTTAAAGAATTGGCATTATTTTGCAGGCTGGGAAAGGAGGTCCAGGTGCGGAATATGGTGAGCAGGGGAGAGGGATGAATGCTCTAATCTTGGGGAGAATGGAATGACGGCTGCAAATGGATTGTTTTGACACAAGCCAGTATGACCCAGCTCATTTGTGCCCTTTATTCATCCTATTGGCACCAAATGACTATTAGTTATCATCAGAAATGAAACCTACCTAGTAAGATAATGATACTGTTCTGATACGGCTCATTTATGTCTTACTGTGGGAGCCAGGTTCCCAGTGACTACCTTTTTGCAGTTCACTCCCACCTTGCACCAAGGTTGGTGTCTGGGACCAATCTAATACAGATGAGAGGTTGGGGTGTCACTTCTGAGATGAAGTTATAAATAACTACTGTTTGGTTGTGCACTTGCTCTCTCTCAGATTGCTCGCTCAAGGAAAAAGTCAGCTGCCATGTCATGAATAGCTCTAGGGAGGGGCATACACAGTGAGGAACTGAGGCCTCCAGCCAAGTCACATGAGTGGCCTTAGTAGGAGATCCTAAAAGCCCAGGGCAGCCTTCAGATGACCAAAGTCCTGGCCGCCATCTTGATGCCAACCCCATGGGAGACCCTGAGTCAGAATGCCCCAGTGACACTGCTCTTGGATTCCTGATCTTCAGAAACTGTTGGTCTGTGTTTTCTGTTTTCAGTGCTGAGTTTTGGGGTTATTTTGTTAAGCATCAATAGATACAATTCCCAATGTCTGATACATAAATGATTATTAGTAAAGATTTAAAAGAATAAATAAATGGAGTGTTCAGTAACTTTTTATACTAGGGACTATTTTTAAAAAAATTTATATCTAAATGTATAAGCTTCTATATAGAAGTCAAATTATGTTTTGGGCGCCTGGGTGGCTCAGTCACTGAGTGTCTGCCTTCCGCTCAGGTCATGATCCCAGGATTCTGGGATCGAGCCCCGCATCGGGCTCCCTGCTCCACTCCCACTCCCTCTCCCACGCCCCCTTGCTTGTGTTCTCTCTCTCACTGTATCTCTCTATGTCGATTGAATAAATAAAATCTTAAAATCAAATTATGTTTCAAAAAATTTTTTAAAATATTATTTGCAGTCATTGAATGCAGTATTTACTTGTTTACTCCCCAGGTTAGTCCCTGACATTCAAATGTCACTGTTGGCTTCAGGTTAAGATTGAATTTTTAGCAGCTGGCTCCATCCCATATAAAAGGCTATGATTCTATTTTTGTTTATCACATAGGATTTTTATTTTACTCTCCAGAAGCAAATTATAAAAAAATGGTCCATGAAAGTGTTAATTCTTAAATGCAGAATTCCATGATAAAGATGTAAACATAATCTATAAACTCAATTTTTAAAAAATTCTCTTCATATTTAATTATATTTAAAAGTTCCTTTCTATGAGGATATCTGATTTAAGAACTTAAATAACATTTGTAAGGATCACCGTGAAAGGGGGACAACAGGTATTATTCTATGTAAGTCTTGCTCAATCCTTTATTTTTTTTTAAAAGAAACTACTTTCTCAGAGAATGTTAAGTTTCATAGCAGAATTGAGGGGACGGTATAGAGATTTCCCGTGGACTCCCTACCCCACACGTGCATGGCTTCCCCCATGGTCGACATCCCCCTAGAATGGTACATGTGTTATAATTGATGAACCTATATTGACACATCCTAATTACTCAAACTACGAAGATGACATTAGCGTTCACTCCTGGTGTTGGCTATTCTGTGGATTTGGACGAAGGTAGAATGACCTATATCCCTCATCATGATGTTATACAGAGTATTTTCCCTACCCTGAAAATCCTCAGGGCCCCACTTACTCATCCCCACCTGACCCCGGCAACCACTGATCCTCTTACTGTCTCCATCCTTTGACCTTTTCCAGGATGCCTTGTAGTTAGAGTCCTAGAGTATGTAGCCTTTTCAGATGGGCCTCTTTCACTTAGAAATACGCATTTAGGATTCCTCTGCGTCTCTTCATGGCTTGATAGCTCATGTGTTTATAGTGCTGCATAATATGCCATGGTGTGGACGGACCACACCTGCTGAAGGTTGTCGTGGTTTCCTACAAGATTCGGCAGTTCTGGATCAGGCTGTTACCGCGTCCGTGTGCGGGTTTTGTGTGGACGTACACTTGCAACTCCTTTGGGGGAAATTCCAAGGAGGGCAATTGCTGGATCGTATTGGAAGAGGCGGTTTAGTTTCCTAAGCTGCTGCCAAACTGTCTTCCCAAGTGGCTGCCCTGTCGCCCCCCCGCGGCCCGCCCCCGCCACGGCGGACGCTCTGTTCTCCACACGCTTGCGCGCATTTGCTGTTGTCGGCGGTCGGGACTGTGGCCGGTCTCGCAGGGGTGGAGCTGTAGCTCGTTGTTTCCGTTTGCATTTTCCTGTGTAGCTTCTTCGGTGGGGTGTCTGTTAAGGTCTTTGGCCCATTTTTTAATCACGTTGCGTTTTAAGAGTTCTTTGCCATTTTGGCTGACAGTCCTCCATCACCTGTGTCTTTGGTCAGCATTTTCTTCTAGTCTGTGGCTGGTCTTCTCCTTGTCTGGACGTCATCTGTTCCAGAGCAGAAGTTTTTAGTTCTAATGAAGTCGAGGTTATCTGTCATTTTTTTGCCCCTTTAATTTTAGACACGGAGATAATGGCTACAAACGTGTTTTTATAGGTTATCCACATAACTTAATGCAGCAGACCGACATTCGTGCCCTTGTGCGGTGCCCTCTCCCCGAGTGTAGGCAGGACCCGTGCTGTGCTTGGGACCCACAGATGCGGCCGGCACCCTGGGATGTCGTTCCTGTGATGACATCAGCTCGTAGAAGACTGTCAGAGCAGCCTGGGGCTAGAGCCTCCCCTCGTGAAGCTGAGGAAGGAGGTGGCCACGTGTGGGGAGGCCCCGAGGGGAGGACGTGCAGGAGGCTTCTGGGACCCGTGGGCCTGGCACCCGAGGCGGCGTCCAGCCCCCAGGCCGCAGCGGGCCGGGCTCTCGGGCAGCTGCAGGGTGTTGCATGCTGACAACAACCCGCATGAGCGCGAAGCAGGTTCTTCCCAGCGAGGCCTCCAGATGAGCATGCAGGCCCGCAGACGCCGTGTGTGCTGCTCCCTGAGGCCCTGAGCAGAGGACCAGCTCAGCTGTGCCTGGACTCCGGACCCATGGACACTGAGCAGCTAAGTTTATGCTACGTTAGTACACAGCTAGAGAAAACTCAGGTGCTTTGTGATTTAAGTTTGTTACTCATGTTCCTAATCTCATTAAAGCCATTTGTGTCTTTGAAAATAACAAGTACAGACATTTCAAACTATTTCAAAATAAATTAAAAGTACTTAAAAATAAATAATTACAGTGGCAAATCCAAACAAATCTTTCTCTTTCTCAGAGCACATTTCCCCCCGGATGTTTTTATTAACACTCTGTGGGGACGGCATGCACTGATGAATTTTTCCTTCCCTGACACTAAATGGCAAACCCTTCCGTAACACAGAGGCACCTGTTCGACTATTTATCTAGGTAGGGAACCGAAAGGGAAACGGGAAGGCAGGAGCGGACCGTTTGCTGTTGGTCACTCATGCATTTTATTGCAAACAGATGTGGTCAGTGCGTGGCGCTGAGTTCCCCCTGCGGTGAGTGGGATCTGTTCCAACGCGGTGGAGCCGCCTGGCTTCCTTGCTGCAGAAAGGACCGACTGCGATCAGTTGGTCAGTTTTCCTCCTCCCGTAACTCCGGTCTCCACCGAGGGGTGTGTGTGCGGAATGGCTGCACTCAACATAGTCCATTCCGTGTGATTTCCAGTTATGTGACCCTCACCTTTATCTTCAGTCCCCTTCCATGTCCTGCACGGACTCGCCATGTCATTTGTAAACAAGAAACGCCCTCAGATGCTAGGATCCACATACTGGGCTTTTGTGAAATGTCCAACAGAAACTTACCTTGAATGGAAAGACTTTTCTCATCTGGACTAAGTCTCTCTAGTAATATTTTCCATGTTTTCTTATGACTTTTCTGTCTGTATATTTCCCTGCCCCATGACACAGCAATATCCTTTGGACGGTAATGTATTTCCTTTCGTATTGCCAGCCTAGAATCGGGCCTGGCTCTCTGCTTCCCACCAGTTATTCAGGTGCTACTGACAGGTGCTAACTTTGTTCATGCATTGTTTCCACCGGTTCCCCTAATAACCTTATATTTTAGATAATACTCTTATCTCCAATCTACACAGGAGGGAACAGAGGCTTAACAGATAAAATGCTTGAAGCACTTGACATTGGAAAGGCAGCTGGAAAAAAATTGTTTTAAATATAAAAAGAGAAAACAAATGAAGGGTAAATTATTTTTAAAAAGAAAATAGAAAAACATAATGTAACACAGAATTTTGAGTGGAAAAAATTTGTTGAGCAACCGGCTCTGACAAGACTGCAGGTGTATTTATCGGGACCCGATATGGAGGAAACACACTGCTTCCCAAATGCTCCATGGTGAAGGCGGTGTGGCCTGAGGGCCCAGAGCTGTGGGACCTCACAGGAGGGAGCCGCCATTTTACACTGACCTGGGCTCCACGCACAGCTTTGTAGATCAGAAGAGTGAGTGATGCTGTTCTGTATTGTGAATAGGCAGAGGGTGGGAAACAATTCTCGTAAAGCAGGAACACTATGTGACCAGTGTTGGGGTAAATTTCAAAATAAATACAGAAAGGAAATCAGATTAGGGAGGATTAGGAAAAAAATCACGTGTTTTTTTTTTTTTTTTTACTTGAAGGTCAACGCCCTGACCCTAATCTCCCCCAGCCTGAAACCCAGCCCCATTTCCACACCAAATATGCCCATTTGCTTAGGTTGTTAAGAGGACTAAAATAGCTGAGCTAAAAACACAGTTCCCAACTGATCAGATAAAACCTCCAAAGTTGCGCTTATTCTTGGTAGTTTCATTTTAGCCAGGGAGGTGCATGGTCCATGTGAGCCCTGAGTATCTGGGACTTGAGGCCGGGATCCATGCAGAGTTTATATTTGCTTTTATCAGGGTGCCCCCCACCTCCCACTCAGAACAGACCACTAAACATAGCAAGATCCTGGTACTTGTGGACTAGTCCAGGGGTTGGGGGAGGGGGAATTAAACAGAAATCGTGGGATTGGTGGTTACTTCTTGATGGGAGAAGGAAAGGGGGGGGGAGTATTGAGAGCTCAGTTGGGACCCAGATCCAAAAAGTCTGGGCTGTATGTATTTTATCCTATGGTCAGGAGCAGCCATTGAGATTTCCTTGAGCAGTAGACTGGTCATGAGCAGAACCACTCTGAAAAATTGAACGGAGCAGGAGATTGAGGTTGGAAGGATGAAGTTGAGGAGGCGGCGGCAGGGGCCTAAACCAGGCAGTAGGAATAGGAAGAATGAGAGGATAATGCACAGGTCTAAATCACAAGGGATGCCAATTCAAGTCTAATTCTTTCTTTGAGCAGCTCTAAAGTATGAAAACCAAGGGAGTCATTTTGTTACTTTTATTCTCAAAAAGGAATATCCCATTACTTTCTTTCAGTAGAAGCCATGTTGAGTTGTGGTATTTTGGTGTGACGCCGAGGATATGGTGTGTCTTTCCTGGCACCTGCTGGGTACTC
The DNA here is from genome assembly GCF_964656455.1 of Halichoerus grypus. NCBI lineage: Eukaryota > Metazoa > Chordata > Mammalia > Carnivora > Phocidae > Halichoerus > Halichoerus grypus. The sequence goes on from NC_135726.1 coordinate 10,542,903, forward strand.
CTATTTGGGCAGAGCGAGGGAGTGCTCACGTTCTGGTCAGGCTACCTTCGTTCCAACCCATGCCTGCCCACCTGTGTGACCCTGATCTCCCCAGTTCAAGTGCACGGGTGGTTTGTAGTAATAGGAGTATAGCACAGCCATGGTGGGGGGATTAAGGACCTGACCCACAGTAAGTGCCATGCCCTTAACCTGAACACACGGTGTTATCAAGGCATGCATTTGCAAACTTCTGGTCACTGTACTCAGTGAACAAACCAGGGAGCACGCTGCCTCAGTTAACATGGTCTGCCTGTGTGTATTGTGTTCTTAAATATTGGCTTCTCAATTATTTTTACAGTGGGTTCTATTAAGCTTATTTTCTTAAGAACAAAATTGGTATGACTTGTCTATTTTCAGTGAAAAAAAAACTAAAAGATTCACTTTTTAACTTTCTTTTGAATAAGAGGAAAATTTCCATGCAATGGAACTATAAATTTAAGTGAAAGAATACACTTTGGAATTTACAATAGATATAAGACTGTGTTCTTAGTCTTCCTGAAGGTGTGAAATTGTAGTTAATTGCTTTGTTCTCAATTTTAAAGAGCAAAGAGTTCATAAATAATAAGCTTGAGTGGCAGTTTGCAAAGGCTCTAAAACCTCTGAATGTGTTTTTCATTGCCAAAGATGTAATTCTTCTGAGTGTTGATTATTCCCATGAATTTTAAAATATTTTAAAATACTCTACAGAGACTAAACAGATGAAAATTATCTCTGAATTCCCTTTGAATAGAGCTGGATGTGTCAATGAGAAGCATACAACCTTTGGTTTCCTGTGACACATGCATCCCTTATCAAGTTATATTTCTTAAATATATAATGTAGGATCCTACAGTGAAATGTAAATAATGAATTACTGCCTTTTTTTTTTTGAATTACTGCTTAACTACCTTATAAAATTTTCAAAAATTTTGGGTTACCCACTGTGTGTGTGTGTGTGTGTGTGTGTGTGTGTGTGTAGAGAGAGAGAGAGTCTATTTTCTTCGTATCTGTCAGCTATTTGCCTATTGAAAATACCAATCATTAAGAGACTGCATTGTCTATTCAATATCTTAAATCTTCTGGATTACAAATTTTCACCAGTCATTTGAAAATACTTACATGTGCTTTTAGTGCTACACTATTCTTAAGCTTCATAATAGGACCATTCCCACCAAAACCCAGCAGAAACTGCCTCATGAAAACCACACCCATCTGAGGTAAATATAATTCTTTGCCACACTTCACCACCGTAAGATTACTTGAACTTTTCAAGGCACTAACTCTACCTGGCCATGTTGTATCATCATTTTTTCTTTTTTTTTTTTTAAGATTTTATTTATTCATTTGAGAGAGAGAGAATGAGAGAGAGTGAGTACATGAGAGGGGGGAGGGTCAGAGGGAGAAGCAGACTCCCCCCTGAGCAGGGAGCCCGATGCGGGACTCGATCCAGGGACTCCAGGATCATGACCTGAGCCGAAGGCAGTCGCTTAACCAACTGAGCCACCCAGGCGCCCTGTATCATCATTTTTTCTTAAAGACAGTTTGTCTCTAAAGAACTTCCACGTTGGGGTGCCTGGGTGGCTCAGTCGTTAAGCGTCTGCCTTCGGCTCAGGTCATGATCCCAGGGTCCTGGGATCGAGCCCCGCATCGGGCTCCCTGCTCCGCGGGAAGCCTGCTTCTCCCTCTCTCACTCCCCCTGCTGGTGTTCCCTCTCTCGCTGTGTCTCTCTCTGTCAAATAAATAAATAAAATCTTTAAAAAAAAAAAAAAAAAGAACTTCCACGTTAACAGTGTTAACAGAATCCTCTTTTGAGTGGCTGTGTATTGAGCAGGTAACAATAGCAGTGAAGGAATACATAAGCAAAGCAACCAAGCCAAGGCATGACTTGAGAGGTGGTTTGACTAACTCAGCCCCTGCCCTGGGAGCCCATGGGGGGTGGGTATGAAGATTTGTTTCACTAAAGATACTAAGAATCCCATTTCCTCTGGGTTCGTCACATCACGCCATCTCCCACACAAGCATTTGGAAGTCAGGCTTGAAAAAAATCAAGATCCATCAGTAAGTTGCTCAGTTTGTTTCTGCACTTGAATACAGTGTCGTCTTATGTTTTGTCTTTGGGAAATTACACAGGGGAAAGTCTATTTTAGGGACATAAACATTGCAGTGTCTGTGCCACGAGAAGCAGGATTTTGTGGCGGGAAGTGCCCAGTGTTCAGGTGGTGAACATGGTGTTCGAGTTCCAACTTGGCCGTGAAGAAATGTACCTCCCCAGGCTGCACTGTTCTCAGGAGGTTTCCTGGATGAGTCAAGTGCTTGAGAAAATGGTTTGTGAACGTAAAGTGCTGTGCAAAGAAGAACCACTGGTTTTCCTTTTTTCCTAATTTCAGACTCTTGGAGGAGCTCCCTTGTCGGTTCAACCCGAGTGGGATCCATTGACGTTTGAGACTTAAATATCATGTCCATGTGACAATTAATGATGATGCCATTGGTGGGGATGTGAAGAACAGCCCTTCCGTCAGAGGGGAGGCGTGTCTGAGAGCACAAGCACGCGGCCCCGCTGTTGGGGGGGATCCTTTATAGGAGCCAGGCTTAGAAACTGCAGCTTTTCTCGTGATGCCTCGTGTTTGGTTTAGGCTGAATGACCCCTCAGAGGACGGTGGGGAGCACGTGAGACTCAAATGATGGTTGGGCTACGTGATCCCTGAAGTCTGTGTGAAAGAGAGCTCTTTGTGACCGAGTATCTCCCACGTGGTGGTGGGTGCTCCAGAGTCACCAGCTCTCGTGACTGTGTGACAATTTTATAGACCAGAACCGTGTTGTAACCTTTGTCTTCCTCCGCTTGTATCATCTGACATTTCTGCCTCCAGGATAATTGGACAATTCGCTCTATGTGCTTCCAGGGAATGGGCGGCTGGAATGGGAGCTGTGCTCTTCTCGATATTTATCAGAGTCTCAGCAAAAACCCTTCACCTGACCCCATTCTTTATTTGTATCGCTCCCATCACCCGAAACAAAAATACCAACTACTTAAAGGAAAACTGTGTGTTTTAAAGCTTAGTAATCTTTCCCACTAGCTAAGACTATACCAGTTCCCTAAGTTATAGTGGGTACATTTCCATGTGTACGTGAACATTTAGGATCTCGAAGGAGGGGAGAATTGTGGAATAAATAGGACCGCTGTCTGATGTCCCTGAGCCTAGAGAACCTTTCACTTGCTAATTCACCTGATGGGCTCGGTCCAGCTTCCCCTTCCTCTCCGTGCCCTCCGGAGAAGGGCTGCATTTGCAGCAGCGTGGAGATTATAACGGGATTCTTCCCAAGAGCACCACTGGGACACACCAGGGCTCTGCGTCAAGGGACGGACTCCTGCCCGCACTCGAACAAGGTGGGGCTGCCGTGTGATCTCTTGCACTCGAGTCTGTCGGTCCTCCTGTCGCACCACTGAGGACACAGGAAAGTTAAAATCAAGTGGAATTTAATACACGTTTCCTACATATCTATTTATTTATAAGTGTTTTATGAAATCAGAGAAGGAAGAATTCTGTGTTATTAGCCGGGGTTCATCTGTGGTGATCATACATTTATTCTCATTCAAAACATGGTAGCTTTCTCTCTCTCTCTCTCTCTCTCTCTGTTTCTCTCTCTAGCTTGCAGGAGTTAAAAGCACATATGATGCTTTGATCAGCTAATTTCTAAGCTGCCTGGACCAGATACCGGCTGGGGCACACCTGCCCCCACCCCCAACCCCTCACCCCCCAGGCTGCTTCTCTGAACTGCATCCACGGAGGCTGTCGTGGGCTTTCTTCGACAGTTGGGATGACGTTGGCCACAGGTAGACACTCTCCTCACTGTAATGCCCAGTGCAGCGAGGAGGTTATGTTCCCACATCACGGTTGTTCAGGGGGGTGGTTGGCTCGCAGCTTGGTTGGCCAGCCTCTCCCTGATCTCTTCAGAGACCTTGATGCTCTCTCTCTGTCTGCTCCGTCTCCTGCTTTTCAGCCCCCTCCATCTGTGACTTGATGGCTGCGGAGATTCCAGGCATCTCATAGTAAAGGTAGTGATGAGCCAAGAGGAAAGGAATAGCCTCCCTCAAGTCATTTACAGTTAGGTTTAAATGACTTTTGCTCCCACCTGTGGGGCTGCCCTGCCCCCGGGGACCCCTAGAGACTGCATTTTCTCCTGCGTTGTCTGGGCACCTGCCATCCCTGCTCTGAGCAAAGCGTTTGCAGCATTTCCAACAGTTGTTACTGTCCACGTGGTATCCTCTGCCTGCCTGTCTGTCTGCACATTAAAACTTACCTCCACAGAGGGAAATATATTTTTGTTAGTAGTTTTTGTTAGTAAAAGTAACAAAGTTGTATAGCTATGGGGACCTTATTTTTCCCATTAGCGAGGTTACTTTTTTTTTTTTTTTAACTTCAGATACAAGTTGCAAATACCATGGTTGTAATAATCAGTAGTCTTTGTGTTGTAGGCAAGATTGATTGATGGCTGCTAAAATTAGGAGTACTCTCTGATCCTGGGATGGAGTTCTTTAATGTGGCTTGCATGTTTTACATAGTTTACAGAGACCAGCTTCCCCTTGCCTCATCTTCTCTCCTGCACATTCCAAACCTTGCAATGTGGATCTTAGATTGTTACCTGCTCCACACTCTCACTCCTCTGTGTACATTTCTGGCACTGAATAGACCGTGTTTTCCCTATCTCTTACCTCATTAACTTCTGTAGTTCTTCAGATCTCATCTGAAAGGTCACCGCCTCCTGCAAGCTTTCCCTGATTTCCCCTAAGTCATCCTCCTGGCCTTAACCTAAACCCAGGATTGATCATTCTGGGGCAGCACTTCTTGCTTAATATTCCCTGTTCTCCACTAGCCCTTAAGATGCATGCAGGCAAGGATCTAGTGTGTGTCTGGCATATGGTAGGCAAATAAGGAGTAAAGGAAGCAAGGAGTCCTGTTCTGTGTCTTGCCTTATCTAGGATTCCTCTCGCCCCACAGCATGCCTGCTCTTTGTCCCGCTTTAGTGCTTCCTTCTATTCTGTCTTACCAAGATATTTGCATTTTCACAAGTTACTCTTGAAGACCAAAGCCTGTACCATCTACATGGATATGCTGGGAAATAAGAGGCTTGAGAGATTGCATACTAAGGGAGGAAGCATTGACCAGTCCACTCAGAACTGTCCCCCTCATGGCTGCTGCTTGCTAAGGCCACACGTGCTGCACTCTTTTTTTCTGAAGTAGAAATTAAGAACCAGAACTAAACAAATTTTATTAACTTAATATCAATGTATTAATTTCTTCAGTTCACTTGATTCCATATATAGAATCACTTTTGTGTGGGGCGCCTGGGTGCCTCCGTTGGTTAAGCATCTGCCTACAGCTCGGGTCATGATCTCGGGGTCCTGGGATTGAGCCCCATGTTGGACTCCCTGCTCAGCAGGGAGTCTGCTTCTCACCTTCGCTTGGTCCTTCCCACTCCCCCCACTTGTGCATGCACCTACTCTGTCTCTCTCTCTCTCTGTCTCAAATAGATAAATAAAATGCTTAAAAAAAATAGAAGCACTTTTGCGCTAAGCTATATCTATGGAACTTGGGGTATGGAGATGGGGGAAAATAAAGAAAAATAATTTCAGACTTGGACCTTAGCCTTAAGAAGTGAAGAAGCTACTGGGATGACAAATACACAAAACAAAATTTCAGTACAATCAAATAATTGCTACAGTGGATCCCTGCCGAAAGCACAGGGGGAACATATGGTAGGAGCGTCTGTTAGAGGTCCAGGAGGAGGAGAGTATGAGTTCTCTGCATATTAAATTATGAAACCATCAGTTGCTTAAACTGGGGAAGTATTTGAGGTCGTCTGGTTTCTGCTTCCTGCGTCAAATTCACACTTTTAAAATTAATTTTAGAAGAAGTGTCTAGAGAGAGTCTTTGGCTTTCCTAAGATTGCCAAACAGTGTCAGAATCAGAATCACGGCCAAGGTTACATCCAAAAAAATCAAACTATGGGGGGGGCGGGGGAAGCTTTCACGATCTTTAATTTGTCTTGGGAGTCATGTCTGCAAACTGCCAAACTTTAAAATTCTTCTATTTGTAATCATGGAAAAAAAAATCAGGGTGTTTGTGCAGTCAAGGACAATTTACTCTTCCTTTCTACAAGTCAGTTAATAGACCAGAGAAGAGTGGCCTTAAGCACTGTGCAAAAAGAAAATGTTAAGATTTTAGCCCAGTGTGTCTGAGAAATCTAGAAATCTTAGAAAAGGGGTTCAGAGAGTTTTCTCATACTTTTCAGGGCAATTGAGAGCTATATAATTAAGAGGCTAGTTAGAAATATCTTTCTTGATTACATGCATATATATTTGTGCATATATACACATCTCTAATTATGTGTAATATATAACATTAAAATATAATGTGTTTTTATTTTTTTCTAATTAAACGGCAGTTTTTAATCCAAATTCTCTTATAGTTACTGAAAGTATAATGTCTAAAACAAACCTAGGTTGGATGCACATACAAAATTCCTAGCAGGAGAAAAAGTCGGAATTGGATTGTAAGGTGAAGTAGGCATTGTGGTCTTGTCTGGATGGTAGCAGAGAGCCTTGAAAAGAAACTTGCCCTCCATCTCTTACTTTGGTTGAGTATCTAGTAGAGCGACATTTCTTTTGTGTGTTAAGTTCCACCGGTTCTAATACAATGTTTTGGGATAGAGAACTTGTCACTTGATTTGCTTTGGCACATTTGAGAGCTCTATCTATTGTTTATTGGCTTAGTGACTTGCTTGAACTAATTCTGGCAAGTCTGTCTCCCTCTGCTCAAGGTCTCTTGTCCCTGCACAAATTGTTTCATTCCCTTGTTACTATCCTAGAGCCTGGGTACCCAGGGTTGTCCTGGGTAGAACAAGCCAATTATTGTCTGATGTTGTGCTTAGGTACTCATTGCCAGTTAGATTTTTATCCTTTGTAACTGGATGTGTCTGTGGCTTGGAGAATATCATTATAGTTCAGGGCTTTACGTTTTTTGCCTTCTCTTCAGCCAGGGTCTGTGAACTTGGAAGTTCCCTCTAGGATTGCTCTTGAGAGGACCTAGGCTTGAGCATGCACAGAGTCTTCCAGTCTTCCAGGGACGAGTATGATTGAATTCTGAAACCTGATTCCTGTCTGTTCCCCCTGGGTCAGAGTTGCTTATTGTTCAGTCACTATTTGGTCAGAATTTGTATTTAAGCCCATTGTTCCACGAAGGCTTTGCCTTATGTTGAAAGAATGTGCTCCTCCCTCTGTCCTGTATGCTCTTAGGACAATCTCTAGAAAATTAAAATTATTTTTAAAATTAATTATCAGATAAATTGCTGTTTTACTAGGGAGAGAGTTTCTCCAGCTCCTTATGCTACCATTTTATTGGTAAGAATTTTTGAGACTTGAATAAAATCACAAATGTGAAAATCTTAGTACTATCATGCACATAGTGCTCAGAAAAATATTGTTTTGTCTCTGTCTACTAGAGAATTGGTTACAGTGGTTTTTTAGGTTTGGTCATTATGTGTACAATGAATGAAATACATTGCAGAATTCATACGTATATTAAATATATACATGTGTATTTCACATAGCCACATACATCCTTTACATGTATCTGTATCTGCAGATAATCTCAGCATCAGTTTTTGGTTTTAAAATGCACATTGTCATCGTTTGACTTCTCTTATGCCATCCTAAAGAGCCAAATCAGTAAGGCCATAGATGTATTTTTAATTCCAGGTACAAATGTAGAGAAACATTTGGGAGGGGGACAAGGCCTATTTAATTACTACTCTTCTGAATATATTAATGTCTTTGATTAATAATTAGATTGGACCTGACTGAGTTACCTTGGATTTACCCACCATTTTACAGTCACCTAGTACAAAAGCTCTGCCCTCGTTCTTGACAGAGCTTATAAAACTCAAATTATGAAGATTATTTCTGAGAACGAGCCCACTGAGCTTTCTTTCCTTGACTCCTTATCTTCTACTTCCTGAATGGCTTTATCAGGCTTGAACTCCCAGTAAGACAGCCTTATTGAATTTTGCCTTGCATTTTCCATGTGTAGGAGGAAAGCTATTTTGTTTGAATAAACCCACGACAGCAATGATTGCTTTAAAGTCTTTCAAAGTCTATCACAAATACATCCCAGATGTATGGAGTGGGGTTTTGCATGACTAGTGTATCATCTAAGCATCAACAATATATGGATATAAAATACCAATTTGGCATAGATTTCTGGTAAAAGGAGGGACATTCCTGGACATACTTCATCCAACAAAGTCTGAGAAACTGTCATCCATCCAGTAGAAGGTCCACCTCCTTGTATCCATCACTCATAACATGCATGCTTTCCTAGCTCACTGGAGCAGGAAGTTTGGCCAAAATATAGAAGTGACACAGAGGTAAGTAGGAAAATACCCACTGATGGGGTTTGTATCGAGGAAGCAAGATATCAGTATACATCCTTACATGTTCACATCCTTCTGTCAGAAGGAGAAGAGTACATGCTTCTGCTGACTCTTCTGAGAATCCAAAGAGAAATATTGATGAAACAACCAACAACAACACACAGAATACTTCAGAATTGATGCAGATCACGTTGAAACGCCAGTGATAGAAACATCATGTCATTCACATGACATTGTTTATGTTGTACTTTTTTGTGAGCCTTGTCATGTTCTCAAATAAGGTGGCTTCTTCCAGGAAGATCAAAGATCTCTTGCCTAGCAACAAGAGCTAATGTTACTAAAGTGACATGAAAGAGTTTTGATGTGCAAGTTAAGAACAGATGTGTTTTCTTCTTTACTCCAAAAAAAAGAAAAAAAGAGAGGAAAACGAAATGCTTCCAGCTTGTCAGCATTCAAAATTGACTCCAAGAATTGTTATTCTTTTTGATGTATATCTGTAGAATATAGCTAGATTTGGTTTATGTATATGTCATATATGTCACATATATGTTGAGGCAGTTACTTTCAGTAAATACTCCAAGAAAATTGTGTTAAGATATTTTTGAAGGATGAAATTTTTACTTCTTCCTGACTATTAATTATCCTGAAGAAAATGACAGAAAAACTAGGAAAGCAGAATAGCAAGACTAAAAACTTATGGAAGATATTAACCAAAAAAAAGAAAAAGAAATACAAATAAATAGCAACAATTTTTAAAAACTCTAGCTGGGGCCCTTTAAAAATTTTTTACATATTGAACAAGTTCTAATCTTAAATTTTTAAGTAAGTGGCTCAATAAAACAAACATATCTTAAGTTTAATACTTACATTTGCAAATACTTGTATACGTGTATAGGGTTTATGTGAATGTGTGTCTGTGGTGTGTGTGGTGAGACTTTTGAGTGGTATGTGTGTTTGAGTGTGCATTGAACCTTTGGTGTATGAGTGAGTGAGTATAGTAGGTGTAAGAACTCACCGCCATCCTGTTACGAGTCAAACGGGCTTCAATGGGAAGATGGTGCCACAGCTGTTATCCCTTTACAATGGAGGGGAAACTGGATTCTCTAGTCTCGTAAGATTTTCAAGATTACTACAGGGCTTTGAGTATGGAACAAAGTGAATAAAGTCAGTTCTTGGAAATGATTGGAGAAACTTGTCTCTACCTTGCTTTTTCCCTAACTTTGCCCTGCTATTGGGAAGAAGGTATTTCTTAGGAAAAGGAAGGTAGCTGTTTATGACAAAACAGCAGGACCAGACCGCTCTGGGCACCTAGGAAAATATTCTCAATTTCCTAGTTCTAGTGATTCCCCCCCCCCCCCACTGGTCACAGAAAGTGAAAACAAATGAAGGTAACATTTGCTCTGGTGTAACATTAAGTACAGAGCATCGGGAGTTTCTTTTTTATAGATGGTGAGATTAACTGTGTCTTCAGGAAGTGAGAGGCCAGTTATGCATAATTCGGTCATGTCCGTTTTTCTGCCTGTTCTGGTCCACATTCCACTCATGTTAAATTTTTTATTTCAGACTGGGACCGGCAGATTTCCTTCCCTGGTGCCCTAGCATTGCTCTTCCAATAACACTTCAATGTGCCTCATGCCTCCTACATGTAGTAGCACTTTTTTAATGTTCCATGCTATTTACAAAGCACAGGCATTGTGATTTATTTCCTTCAATATTTATGCATATTGAGTATTATGCTTGCTTATTGGATCAGGCACTTAAGTTCAAAGAGATCAGAAGTGATACTGTTATGTGTCATCAAGGAAGGTTTAGACTATTGATCTTGAAAATACAACAGCCAGTTATTTTACCAACAGAATGGGTTTATTCGGGAATGGCAAAGGAATTGCAGTTCTGGACCACGCAAGCTACGCCAAAACCACAGGCAAGTCTGGAGAACAGAGGAGAGCAGTGTCACTTCCTTGAGAAAAACTAGAAAGTTGGGAGGGGCTGCTTTGCACTCAAGTCCACTGGAGGAAAGTGAGAGTTAAGGATGGTGACAGTTTCTCATTGGCTGAGTTGTGGCCATTTCTCATTGGCTGGGCTGTTGCCGGGCAGGAAGAAAATCTTCCTTCTCTGCTATGGTAGTAAAGTACGCCTCCTTTTGTTGGGATCTGCCACAGACTGAGTTGTTGGTCATGAGAGCTTTCCCCTCTGGCCTCCCAACTCTCTGTTAAATGAGGTTTTTCTTTGTTCAGTTTCACAAGAACTTGAGGAGAAAGTGATCTGCTTTGATTAACTTACTGAAATAATGAGACCGTGATCTGCTTCAGATATATTCTTATCACTATAAGGAAATAGGGTAGTTAGGAAATTAAGCTCTTAGTTTAAAGATTTTATTTATTTGACAGAGAATGAGCACAAGCAGGGGGAGCAGCAGAGGGAGAGGGAGAAGCAGGCTTCCTGCTGAGCAAAGAGCCCGATGTGGAACTCGATCCCAGGACCCTGGGATCATGACCTGAGCTGAAGACATTCACTTAAATGACTGAGCCACCCAGGAGCCCTGGAAACTTAGCTGTTTTACCTGGACATGGCCGTCTTCAGTGTGTATTTTTATTAGTATGTTTTATAAAAATACGTACTCACTATAATAACTTAAATAGTATGGAGCCGCATTATTCAGTTTGGTAGATGGTAGCCACATGACACTGTTGCACACTCAGAATGTTGCTAGTCCAAAATGAGATGTGCTGTATGTGTGAAATACACGATGGGTTCCACAAATTTTGCATGGAAAAAGATGTACAATATCTCAATACTTCTATGTTGATTTTATGTTGAGATAATAGTTTTGATATATTAGGTTAATATATATTAAAATTTTTACCTTTTTTAAAAAAAAAAAGTGTGACTATTTATAAAATCCTATATGTGGCTCCCATGTGTGGCTCACATATTTCTCTGGGACAGAAATGGTTTTGAAGCATAAAGGAAAATAAATAATACAAAAATAGAATAATTCAGTAATAACCAAAACGCTCCCATTGTCTTACCTTCCCCCAACTCCAGCTCCTCTCCTGGGAGTTAAGATATTTCTTTAGCATTTAAAAATACAAATGCACATATACAATCAGAAACTATTTTTTTAACACAAAATGAAATCAAAATATGCATCAAGTTTTGCAACTTGCCTTTTCTATTTCAGAGTATATAATAGAGATCTTTTCACAGATATACACTCTTTTTATTTTGCTTTTGTTTCCCACCTAAATGTATAATGAAACCAGTAGACTCGCCAAAGACTGCCATTTAGTACCTGCAGAGCATCCCTTAGAATGGATGTAGGTGGTGAATCCTGCTCCATGTTTCGACTGCTTGACTCCAAGGGCCTGTCAGAGGCCTGGCCTGGTCCCATGTTTGTCTTCCTCTGTTGTGGCCCGAAAGGAGCCAGCTTCTCTTTCTTTCTTTTTCGGAGCAGCCTGGTCTATGAGGGCAGCTCCAAGCCCAGCCTGTGCATGGAATAAGGTTCTCTGTGAATCCTTCTGTTCTGGCTCTGAGGAAAGCTCACGGAGCTTTTATACTTAAAGGCTCTTCAATCCAACAGCCCTGGAGTAACAAAGCTTTTAAAAAGCCTTAGAACAGAAGCTAATGGGGGGGGGGGGTAGTCGTAGATGTCAAAAATACAGTCAATCCTTAAATCAGCCAATCATATAAATGCTTCATGGTTAAGGGACTATATATCTGTTTAATAACATCATTAAAGAGAGGCTTTGGATTATAGAACATTGGGTGGAAATGAGGGTGAGGTGAAGGAATTTTACTGAAAAGAGCTGGATTGTGTGAAAGTCTACTAACTAAGCACTGAAATGCCTTCTGTCTTCTCATGCTTGGCTCCCAGTATTTTGGAGCCAGACTTGTAACCCCAAAGTAGAGAGATTGGAAGATTCTTTTTGAGAAATGAAGTATAATTTTTGAAGGGAGGGGACTTAATCAGAGTCAGAGTGCATGGTGTCCACTCTGAGCCCGGGTAATGAACAAGCATATCACACCATTGGGGAACATAATTCATGATTGATTGCATTGAATTGTAAGGTGATTCCAGGGTGATGCTTAATTTCTCTAGTTAAAAAACAAAAGAAAACAAACAAAACACAAAACCAGTTTCCTTAAAGAGCTAAATTGTGTTATTTTATGAAAACATCACTTTTGTCTAGGTTTATCTTCCCATGGAGAAGTTTCCTGTGAAGGAATTCTTCTTTCTTGCCTATGACAGCGGTGGGCGACTGCAGTCAGTGCTCGCTTGACTCATACTGTCTAATTGAACGCAGGTTTTCTTTGGGATTAAGCATGTTAGAGTGCTTGCTTTGGTCCCCAAGGCAAATATTCAAGGACATTAAGTAATAAAACTTAATATAAGAGCAATTAAAATATGGAATATAATTTATGAAATATTAGAAACCAAGTTGAATGTTTATTATTGCAAACGTTAATAAAAAGTTAATTGTGCCCTTTAGCAATTAATTTATGCACAATTATCTCAAAGTGTTACTGGGCCTTCTGAACTAATTATAATTATATAGAGGTATTAAAAAGAAAACTCCAAAGTACCTACAAAATAGCTCCATAAAAATCTGTATGCTTAGCTGACATGGAAGCCTTTAGCTATGTAAGTAATATTAAATGAGTTAAGACTATACTCTAATTACTCTATAAGAGTTGATCATTTAAAATTAGTGTGCTGAGGCTGGGTACATTTAAAGAGCTTTAAAGCTTCGCAAGACATTCAAAACAATTACTATCTATTGTGCCTTTTAATTAATCAGTCTTGTATGTTAGAACTCCTGCACTTAGTTCAATAGGTGTTAAATTAATGCACTGGAATAATGTAAGTCTATGTAATATTACCTTCATAGCTACAGGGGTTTTTTTCCCCAGGCTTTCACAACTTAAAAATAAAAATTAGGCAGTTTTTCTCAGTTGAATTTATTACATTACAAGTAATACTGTTTGTTGATAACTTACCAGGTGTCATGTATTTTACATATAACAAGAGATAACTCTGGAGACTCTTAGATCAGGCTAGCTCTGTTCCAAACATCATTGTGTTTACAGTGGCAAACTAACATACATATATATGATGTGTGTGTGTGTATATATATATATAATTAGTCATGTTTGGAGCAGAGCCTAGCGTGATCTAAAAGCCTATTTTATACACACACACACACACACATATATAATGTATTTATCATGGTTAACAGACTTTCATGTAATCCTGCTATTTTTAGTAAAATCCATTAAACTTATCCCTCATTTTGGGATGCCTGGGTGGCTCAATCAGTTAAGCATCTACCTTCAGCTCAGGTCATGATCCCAGGGCCCTGGGATCCAGTCCCGCATTGGGCTCCTTGCTCCCTTGCTCGGCAGGGAGCCTGCTTCTCCCTCTGCCTCTGCCCCTCCCCCTGCTTGTGTGCACACTCTCTCTCTCTCTCTCTCTCTGTCAAAATGGATAAGTAAAATATTAAAAAGAAAAAAAAACCTTATCCCTCATCCCTACCTGATATTTCTCAGTACAAAGCTTCTCTTTAATATATGAATTAATGAATGAATCATCAGTGAATACATATATTTATTTACTCTTTATCGGAATGTAAGTGCTACTCTTATTATAATTTTGAAGAAAGGAAGGCACAGGGAACTGAAATGACTTGGCCAATATTGTAGCATTGCCAAGTGTGAGAGCAAGGATCTGGACCCAGGGAGTTCAGCTCTGTTAATGGTGGATCCGAACTACTAGTCCATGGTGACTATTTGGAGCCATATATGTTGGGTTTGGTGCTTTGCTCGGCTTCTTACCAGAGTTGTGACCTTGGACAAGTTATATAACTCACTTGTAAAATGGAGCATATGACTGAACCTGTTTGATAGGAATGTCAACAACGTTAAATGAGATCATCTGTGCAAATTAATTAGCGGAGTGCTGGCACCTGGTCCATATGTCTGGGAAATGCAAGCTTTTATTATCATCTTCTATTGTAATTCTCCAAGTTAGATAGTATCCCCCAAATTTAACAGAGGAGCAATCTGATGTCCACAAATTTAGATATATTACCAAAGGCTCATGGTGAGTGAACAAGCATTCTAATTAAATGTTACCCAAATCCAAAATTCTACATCCTGTTCATTCTACCAGAGATACTGTAGCAAAGAAGGCAGATCTTTTCAAAGCTACATTTAGTTATACATGTCAGGGGAGTAGGTAGATGTGGTCTTTATTATTTGAAGACTGATTCTCTTGCTGCTTCTCCCTACAGCCAAGCTCGTGTTCATTCATATGCTTTTTCATTTATGAGTCCAGTGATTGTGGTAAAGTCCACTTGACTGAATACTTATTTTTATACCCAGAACTGAGTTGAGCTAGATTTGGGACAGTGTGGCAGAAGATGGGCATGAGGGGTGTGAGGAGGACAGAAGGGGCAGCCCCAAGATTCAAATTTTTTTCTTGATTTGCTATGGAGACTCATTTTTATTTTCATGTAAAGTAGCCTAAATGTTGGTTTATGCTAATATGTTGGTTTCTCCCCCACTGAAGTTGCCTTTCTGAGATAGCCTTGAGCTGATTTTGTACTCAATATTGCAGCATCTTTTTCTAAGTTGTGACTATTATTAGGTAAGGCTGAGCCCTTTCCTTTATTTTAATGGGGTTTTTGTTTTGTTTTTGGTGGAGGGAGTATTTAGTTCCTTGAAGTGCATCTCCACGACCAACATTGCTTTGCTACTTTTCTCTAGAAAAGAACTTCAATGGTACCTAGTTTTGTAAATGTTTAAATGCCAAAAGGTGTAAAAGGTATAAAAAGGGTGTAAAAATGATGCAAGGAACGACTATGGCAAAATTCACTAATTTTGAACATTTTGTTCCTTTTGCCTCATCATTCCCTCTGTGGATGTGTGTTTGCATGTGTGTCCCTCTGTCTTTACACAGAGACACAGCACAGCACACACATTTCATTTAGCCACTTAGATGAGAGTAAGTTGCAAACGTGCTGCCCTTTTATCTGTGTATTTCATAAATACAAGCATATTCTGTCAAACAACCGCTGTGTGTATCAAGAAGTTTACTGATGTGGTATTATTATTTAATCCCGTGTCTATAATCAAATTTTACCATTTGCCTCCAGAATGTCCTTTATGGCTTTCTTCTTTTATCCTCCATCCAGGATCTAATTCAGGATCACACATTCCATTTAGTGCTGTGTCTATTTATTATCCTTTAATCTACAGCTCTTCTTTGTTTCTCATGACTTTGAAATTTTGGAAGTGAACAGGCCGGTCATTTGAATGTGTCTGATGTTTTCCCATGATTAGATTCACATTATGCATTCTGGGCAGGAACACCACAGAAGCGATGAGTTTTTCCTCTCTATGAGAAGGAAATAAAGTCAATTTGTTTCATTATTGGAGATGTTAACTTTGACCATCTGGTTAAGGTAGTGCCCATCAGGTACTTGCATTGTAGAGCTACTATATTCCTTTTTTCTGTGATTAATAAGAAACATATTTTGAGACTACTGAAATATCCCATTCCTCAGTGAACTTTCATCTTCTAAAGTGGCAGAATTTTTTCAAAGTTTATTTATAAATATTTAGTAACTGTCCCAGTTTCCCTCCATACTATATTAATTTATCTGAAATAGATCATATGTGGTAATTGATGAAAAAAGCAACTTGCCCAAAGCTAACACATTATTCAACATCACTACATATAAACAAACATTCAAGATACATTTATGTCAGTGTGCAGTGGTATTACATGAAAATGAAAATCATCTTTCAATTCATTTAAGAATTTTGACAAGTCAGGATTTTAGGATATTATTTCATTTTTGTTCTTCAGATGGGCTAAGAAAACGTAAGGCAGGGAAGAATGGAAGATCTGAGAAATACTCCCTTCTGCCAGCCAGAGCCTTAAAGCTGACAAATTTGAGAACAACTCACTTCCTTTGGTTTTAAACCCTTACATATTGTTAGATTATCTTTATTTGCTTGTCTGTTTGTTTACATTCTAGAGCAAAATATCTATTAGATGTTCCTACCGTTCTATTACAGAATCAGGCCACTTTTAGAACATGAGGGATATTGAAAATGATTTCATCAACTTTGTTATTTCACAGATGAAAAAAAGTTGAGACCTAGAAGTAATCTGAATAAGTTAGTTGAGTACTGGGAACTGGGATTCTGATAGTTGACTGCTGATCTGGTGTTGCAGCCACGAGGTGACCTTGATTCTTTAATATATTCTGCTTGATTACAGCTAAGGATTTGGAAAAAAAAAAAAAAAACTAGGCTGAATTTATGGTGGTAGAGTATTCTTTCAAGTACCTGTTTAAAACATTGTGTGTCCTTGCCTCTCTACTCTAAAAGCCTCTCTACTGGGATAAAGGGGCACAGGTGAAGCAATTGTGATGTTTTTTTGGTTTTTTTTGTGATGGGTTCTTAATATCATTATTAATGACATTGTTCCCACTTTCTATAGTGTATTGTCTGATGCCAAGGGAAAGTATACTCTTAGCCGCCCATTCTTTTTAATGAAAACCTGTATCCCCTGCACTCATATAAAATCCTAATGAACTTCTCCAAAGAGACGTAGGTTATCTCAACCTCTAATGTTATCCTCACTTTAGAAGAATCTCTAATGTAAGCTTGATTATCCTTTGAAATATCATTTGGCTTAGGACCAGAGAGCTCAAGAATTCTTTTAGACCCTGGATTCATCTTTGGAATCATACCAGAAAATCCATTTAAAATCAATCTCTTAGGAGAAGCAACATTACTCCCATCATTTGCCTTACACCCAATTTGTTTGGAAAATAGCACATAAAAGAGGATCTGGTTGTAGTTTATGTCTCTTCTAGTTTTCCAGTTGGATGAGACTTTTATAAATGTCTGAGCACCACTACCAATAAGGATTTGTCATCTGTTGTCAAAATAGTCATACATAATTTTTATTTTGAAGTTGAGCATTAGATTTACTTAAATGTTTTTTTTTTTTTTTTGGTGTTGACCCCATTGGCTTAATGTTTTAAGCTCTATAGTTATGATAATATATCATCAGGTCCCATTTCTAAACCCATCAATAACATT
Source organism: Halichoerus grypus (assembly GCF_964656455.1). Taxonomy (NCBI): domain Eukaryota; kingdom Metazoa; phylum Chordata; class Mammalia; order Carnivora; family Phocidae; genus Halichoerus; species Halichoerus grypus. The sequence goes on from NC_135726.1 coordinate 10,560,471, forward strand.
GCAATTCAATTCTGCAAAAGAAATTATTAGTCAATGCCTGTATATTAATCATTCAAAAACAATAAAAATAAAAATGAGGGCAGAACACTAGTTGCCTCAAAGTATTGAATAAGCAAAGTCTTCTGGGAGATTTATTATCAGGATTTACAATTATTTTTTTCTGATGAAATTGAGCTTTGTCTGTTAGAATGAAATTGAAGATCACCTTTCCTGAGTCTTATAACTACGAAAAAATATTCTTGACAAGAATATTTAGAACAGGAACCACATACATTTAGCATGTTTTGTTTTCTCATCTTTTTCCCACGGTCAGTGAAATAGAGTCCATATTCCTTGTAAATACAATGATTGCACAGATACTAATTTACCTGAGATGATTTCAGCCTGGGAATTTCCAATGAATGAATAAGTATCTCAAACAGACAGTCAATAATTTGAATTGAATAAAACCATCTATAAACACATGCCAAGGACTAAAGAAGTGTTGTATCACTATAAATCATGCTAGGTAGCATTTCACTGAGATGATAAGCATTTTAATGTTCCAAAATATGCCATTCTTTTAATGTACAATGTGCTCCTATTTACAAAGTCAAATGCATCATCAAAATTCTTTTTTTTTGTTTTTTTAAGATTTCAGAGAGAGAGAGCGTGCGTACATGTGAGAGAACATGAGTGCGGGGGGCGGGGAGAGAGAGAGGGAGAAGCAGCCTCCCTGCTGAGCAAGGGAGCAAGGAGCCTGATGCGGGACTCGATCCCAGGACCCCAGGATCATGACCTGAGGCAAAGGCAGATACTTAACCTATGAGCCACCCAGGGGCCTCCATAGTCAAAATTCTTTGATTGCAACAAACACCAAAGCATAGATTAGGAGGGGAAAAGTCCTTTTTTATTTACAGTTGGTAAGTCCAAGATGGATAGATTTGAACTTAGGGACATTGACATCCAAGAGTTCAGCCCTTGATGTCTTCATCTCTATGGATCACTGAACTCTGCTCTTCTGGTCTTCATTCTTGGGGCTTTTAACATGACGGCTTATGGGAGGCTCTGAGCTCGTGTATTCATTGATTTCAGGAAAGAGAGAGAAGCACCCTCCTCTTAGATCCATCAAAATCTCATGAGAGCTCTCTGAGAATACTCCAAAAATATGAATGCTCCCATGAGTCAAGCAATAAAAGAGGCAGTCTGGTTGACTGCCAGAACCCTGGAGTAGGAGTCAGAGAATCTGGATTTCCATCCTCTGTCTGTTCATTAGGAGCAAGACTTCAATTTTTATACATTCAATGAGCCTGTGATTTCTCATGTGGCAAATTCAGGGCATAACTACTTTCATTAGTCCTTTTCGAGCACCAAGTATACCCCATGCATGTTGGGGAGGTGGGATACAGCCATGGAAAAAAACAGAAGAGGTTCTGTTTCTATGGAGGCTTCACTCCAGTGTGAGGGAGACCAGCAATGAAAAGATAAGTTAACTTATTATTGTTGCTCATTTATTTAAGTAGTGCCGAGTGTTATGACAAAAATGGGGCTGAGTGCAAATGATGGGTGAGGGCTGTTTAACTAGCAGGAGGAGACAAAGTTCATTTAAAGGGACACACATAAGAACTGAGACTGCCCGGCGATGAAAGTAAGCTTTGTTCCTGGGTATTTAGGAAGATCGTATTCTGGGCAGAGGTAAAAGACAGTGCAGAAGTGCTGAGTTGGGAATAAGCGCTGGGCTTACTTAAAGACTGGGGAGAGGGACGATGTGTGTCTCATCCATCCTGAGGAAAGGAAAGAGGTAGAATTGAGTGTAGGGAAACCCACAGGGGCCACCAGGAGATGAGAATCCACTGGATGATTTTCGGCATTTTTTTTTTTTTTTAAACCTCTTTTGCAGTGGCTGGTCGAGGGTGAACCAAAGGAGGTGCTGAGTCCAGTTATAAAAGCTTGTGGTAATAATCAAGGCAAGATGTGTTGGCAGCTTGAAATAGGCTGCTGGCAAGGAAGGTAGTGAGAAGTGCCTGTGTTTAGGTTTATTTAGGAGGCACCATAGGCAAGACCTACAGACTCACTGAACAGGATCAATGAGGAAAGAGATTAAAAAAAGATTTCCAGGGGTGTGCTCCTGAGTACCCAGGGATGGGATGGTTCAGTGGAATGGTATGGGGAGGTCTGGGGGATGGGACAATTAGAGGTTGGCCTTTTAGATCTAAAGCACCAGGATTCTCTGACTTTGAACTTAGGGTGAGCTCTGGGCCGGTGAGGGCAGGATGTCCTACGCTCTGTCTTCCCTGGGTTGCTCAGGAAACAAGAGCAGCAGATACTCAGGAGTCTGGGGGCTTTTCAACACTGGGTCCAATGGTATCCTAGAAGCTTCTTGGCACATGACAACAAATATGCAAGTGGCAGATAGCCTTTTTGGCTGGGTGCCAGGTTTTTTAAATCCCCTTCTATAATTTCTTCTCTTCCCAAATTTGTAGACAGGCATGAATTTGGCAGTTGCTATAGAAATGTGAAAATTATAAGAGAAGCTGAACTACTCAGTGACTAGATTTATCGTTGAAATGTATTTTTCATACGTTCTTTCCTCCTAATTAATTATAACTTGGAACATTTGGGTAGCAGATACATTGACAGAAGGCTTTACCCCCTCTGGCTGAAATGATCATAATATAGTGAGTAGCTCTTCAGATGGTGTGACCCCAGACTGTGATAAGTAGGACTGCGCTTTTCATAGCAGAAAAGTAGAAGAGCTTCAAGATACCTTGACAGTGACTGAGCCTGAAACAGTCGTAGGATGCCAATGAAGATAATGAATAACAAGGATTCCTGCTCTGTGGAAACCGTACAAAAGGAGCTTTGAAAAGTTATTAAAAGTCTGTGTCCCACGTAGTTTCTAATTGACACCTTAGACCATGTTGATTTGCATGACATCGTTTACAATTAAGTCCTGTGACCAGGAAATTCAGGTTTGGGTGAGAAAGGGGAGGAGTATCTCCAGAACTAGGAAATGACTTAGGTATGCGTGCCATTATTTGCTTCCCCTTGGCCAGCCGTATCTCTGTCCACGTGCCCTTCCAGAAACGAACACACACCAGCAAGCATCATGAGATGATCAGTGAAGAGAAAGATGGGGTCACCACTCAATTTCTCCTCCCTTCAGAATTTATCTGCTGGGACAAAACACCACCAAGGTTTTCAGGAACTACAGAAAATGCCTTGTCAGTGAGGTGAATCTCCACCCACCCCCCACCCCCAAAATGGCAGCAGTGACACTGGTCTAGAGTCTCCTCAGACCCCATCCATGCTGGGTGTGTTTAAGAAAACTTAAAGCCACTGACTTCATTCCCATGTCCTAGCTTGCTGTTGAAGCAAGACACGGTTTCATGGGTTTACTGGCATTTTATTTTATTATTATTTTTTTTAATTTTTTTTAAGATTATTTTTTTAATTTATTTGCGAGAGAGAGAATGAGAGACAGAGAGCATGAGAGGGAGGAGGGTCAGAGGGAGAAGCAGACTCCGTGCCGAGCAGGGAGCCTGATGCGGGACTCGATCCCAGGACTCCAGGATCATGACCCGAGCCGAAGGCAGTCGCCCAACCAACTGAGCACCCAGGCAGCCTATTTTATTATTTTTTTACTGGCATTTTAAATTTGCTTTTGGAAATAGCTCTTTCTGTCCTTTGCCCTGTTTTCTATCATTTTTAAATCATTTTTCTAACATACCCTAAGTTATAAATATCTTTCCTGGTTTTGCACATGTCATGTAATTTTTATGGTGGTCTTTTTTTCTATATAGATATTTTTAGCTAGCACAAAGTCAAAATACTCAATCCTTCTCTTTCAGGGTTTCAAACTCCGGGGTCCTATTTAGGAAGTCTACTCCTGGTTTCTGTCTAGGTGTTTTTTGTTTTGTTTTTTTTCTCTTTAAAAGAAAAGCATTATTGTTATTGTTTTATCATTCCATCGTTGATTGTATGCAAGGGGAAGGCGACAAATTCAAGTTTATGTATTTTTTTTTAATGATTACCTTATGAGACCAGGGGCTCTATCCATCTCCCAAGACCTGACAGAGTGTGCAGCGCATAGTAGACTCTCAATAATTATTGAACAGATGAATGAATGACCTACATCTAAAACCTAATGGCTCCCTATGGTATAAATGAGTCATAAACTTGAAGGCTTATAATAATCTGGTAACTGACTATTAAGTTAGAGAACTGAATTCCAAGGGCTCTATAGTACTTAGTAAGAAAAGAGGAATTCTTTTTATGTAGGCTCTAGAAACTATATGGATTTTAAAGGCATTAAAAAAAGATGAGACACATGACACTAACTTACTGTACCCAAGTGAGAGACAGCATAAAAATGAGAAGATTTTGAGTGAAATAGATGCAGGTTTGAATTCTAATCTAATTCCTTGGTTTTCAGTCCAGATGTTGTTACTGACCTTCTGGACTCAGTGTTTTTTTGTTTTGTTTTGTTTTTGTTTTTCCTTTTCGCCTCTAATGTGGGGATAAAAATACTTCCTTTTCAGGGACATGGTCAGAATTGTAGTGTTGGTACACACAAAGCATCAGGCCAGTTCCTGGTGGAATAGACGGTGTATTTCAACTCTTCCTTAAGCATCCTTCCAAAGTCCTCAGAATTTGAGATCTCTGTCAGCACATTTAGCACAGAAGACTTAAAACTTGTGGTCCTTATGTATACTCTGACATTTGGGTAATTTACTGGTATCGGTATTTACTAGTCTGTAATTGATTATTGTGGGCAGAGTTTAAAGAGTTTGGTTGAATGAAATGCACAGACTGCAAACGTTTGGGTGATGCGCAGTTAAATATGCTGTTTTCCAAAGACCACATAGTTAATGCCGTTACGACAAATCCCGCACCACCCCCCAGTGCTGCAGACACATAAGCCTGATATTCGATTAAATACACAATCAGCAATGTTTAAACCTGACTTTTGAATTGCTCTTTTTAATGAGTCGTTGATATGTTCACGTGTTCACAAACTGAACTCAGATGCTCACATGATATCCTACTGCCCAGGGAAAATGCTGACCGAACTGCTTAATGATCCGAAGTATAACAAAACTCTAAGGAAACTAATCATGTGTCTACTGGATAGCAGTGATACAGTCACTGTTGAGAGCATGTGTCAAAGAAATAAATTATGCACTAAAGCTATTTCTCTTGTTCCACTCCATGGACAGAAGGACCAGTTTATCTCCTATAAAAAGCATACTGTGACTGGCAACAAACAGTATTCTTACATCCTTCCATAAAAAGCTCAGCACGCTTCTTTTTTACATAAAATAGAATTCTCTCTAGCAAACTAATGAAATACGGTGAAAAGAAAAGAATATCATTAGGAGTTAAAAAAATCGCTGACTGAATTTCTGTCACTCTTAGTGCTGTAGATGTCAAATGTTAAACTTTCAAAAGGAAACTTGACAAGATTAAATGCTACCAGAAATAACTTAGGCAAACCAGGCTGGGCTTGTGCGCATCTTACAAAAACATCCACTCCCAAGCAAAATGTTGAGCCAATCTAGTTTTTAATCTTCTGTTGCATTTTCCTCCTTTTGCAACAGTGTGTCCTTTTCTTACAAATGCTTAGAACCTTATCAAAGCTGCTTTGCTTAAGAGTGCTAATTTGTTCTACTGCATTGGAATTAACTTTTCCACTGAGAGCTGCATGGCTTTGCCTGACTTTTTTTTGAAGTTAACAAATTAACATCTTATCCTAATAAAGACTGCAATCCCAAATGACTAGAGTACAGATACTGAGAGAAACATTCACGAACATTTTTTGGTTATTCTTTATTCTCTTTGGGGATAAATACGATAGGAAGTAGTTCAAGAGAATTCAAAAAATGTACTTAACTTTACTTGAAACATACTACTTATTCATTAGTGATGAGCATTATTTTGTTTTTCCGACAACCCTGAGAGAATTAATAACGTGTTAAATGATAAGTACATGGAAAAAAAAAATGGATTGACAAATGTCATGTACTTACTGTTTAATATATGCTATTAACTCAGGGTTGTCAGAAAAAAAATATATGTTTTTACGTGCTAATTATCCATTTAATTGGGACTGATTTTTAGGTCTCAGGCTAAAGTGGTAAGTTTTCCCACCTGCATTATCTGTAGGTAATAATTGTACAGAACTGAATACTTAATTCTATGGGTTAATAGTATCCACAGCATGAGATCATATTACATTCTATAGTATCTTTGCTGTAGCATAGGACTGAAGTTCACACAGAGACTTGCTAAAAAGTGAATCTGACCTTTTATTTTTATTCTTTGTCTCCTCCTACATGTCCTACATGTCACACAGTGTCTTGCACATAATAGGACAACCATTTGTTTAATGAATGAATAAGAGAATGAGGAAAACACGGTAGACCTCAGTCACTTTATCAGTACTTGGTCCAAACTAACCATTAGAGCCCAGTCTGTTGTTCTGTCCACTATCCTTTCATAACTACACATTTGCTAGTGTAGGCAATCATGGTCAAGTGCCAGTTGGTAATGTCATATATTTTCATTCAGAAAAATGATATGGAGACCGTTTCTTCAAAAATTAACATAATTTGGGGGCACCTTTGTGGCTCAGTTGGTTAAGCATCTGCCTTCGGCTCAGATCATGATGCCAGGGTCGTGGGATGGAGCCCTTCATCGGGCTCCCTGCTCAGCGGGGAGCCTGTTTATTCCTCTGCCTGCCACTCCCCTTGCTTGTGCTCTTTCTCTTTCTTTCTCCCCCTCTCTCTCTGTCAAATAAATTTTAAAAACTTAACATAATTTTACCTACAGTGACTATGTATAACATTTTTTGAAACATTTATTCTGCTCTTCCTTGAGCCTGACCATTCAAACCTAAAACCAAACTTTAAAAATACGTAACATTCTTTGCTTGAGTAATAATACAGTGGGAATTGAGCTGTAATGAGGTGAATTTTCTTTCCCATTTGGAGAATGTCAGTAAAATGAACAGAGAATTATTAATAATTGAGATAAAAATGTGCTTGTCTAGGTGAGTACGTGGATTGGACAGACATCGCCATCAAAATTACTTTCGCAGCCAAAATTGTGTTTGCCACAAATACATTAAAGTATATTGAAACTGAGTTACTGCTTCCTTTGTGCTTTTCTGGACCGGGAACTGTGTGAAGATTGTGAGCGGTCTTTGGCTTCCCGTGTATAGTAGCAGAGGTGCTTGCCAGAGGGCTGGTGCTCATGCTCTCGGCGCCCGCATGAGGTTGGAGAGATTTCCTGGTGTCCAAATACAGACAGTGCCTTGTGGTCTCTATTATTTGAGTAACGTGGGAGTTGATAACGCACACATATAAGAAAGGCTTGTAGTCTGAACTCTGCCCCCATCTGGGCCCCTAGACCCACTTCCGTGGAGGTTTCTTTCATTCCCACCAGGGGTAACCAGACGTAGGACAGGTGGGAAACACGTGGACTTCCCAGTATTTGGAGTTAGGGGAATTAACATAGGAGCTGATATGGTGTCCGGGTATGATATTATGTAAGAAATGCAGATGGCCCCCAGCTTACAATGGTTCTACTTAACTTTTTTTTTTTAATTTATGATGGTGCAAAAGTGATAAGCATTCAGTAGGAACTGTACTTTGAATTCGGATCTTTTCCTGGGCAAGTAATAGGGGATCCCATACTCTCTTATGCTGGGCCCTGGCTGCCCCAGGCCCCGCCCCCTGGCAGCCCCAGGCCCCGCCCCCAGGCAGCCACGCAATCACAAGGTAAACACCCAATACACTTAGGATGATTCTGCATCCACGCAACCATTCTGTTTTCCACTTTCAGTATAGTACTCAATAAATTACATGAGATGTTCAGCACTTTATCATAAAACAGGCTTAGAATTAGATGATTTTGTCCAACTGTAGGCTAATGGAAGTGTTCGGAGCACTCCTAAGGTAGACTAGGCTAAGCTGTGATGTTTCAGTGGGTTAGGTGCTGTAATAAATGCATTATGACTTAAGATATTTTCAGCTTTCAATGGGTTTATCCGGACATAACACCATGTAAGTCAAGGAAGGTCTGTATATATTTGGTCTTTGCCTCCAGTTCCTGGCACAGAGCTTTTGAAACCCTTTTAATTTCCTGAGTGATAGCAGTGAAAGGAGTATCTTTTGTTATCCATAATAAGCCCCTTTCAACCAGGCCTGTGTTTATGTTAATGAGATGACTGGTGGCTAGCTGTTCCTGATAGCTTCGGGATGGGGGCTGGTTTCCAGAGGAACCAACTATGTAATTAGAGGGTTGGAATTAGAGGGTTGGAATTTTCAGCCCCATCCTCCAATCTCCAAGGAGGGATGAGGGACTGAGGATTGAGTTAATCACCAGTGACCAATGGCTTAATCAATCATGCTTACATAATGGAACCTTTATAAAAAACCCGAAATAAAGGAGCCTGGAGAGCTTCTGGGTTGGTGGATGAATCCATATGCCAGGAGGTTGGCATACCCAACTCCAAGGGGACAGAAGCTCCTGTGTTTGGGACCCTTCTAGACTTTGTTCTGTGTGCTTCTTCAAATGCCTGCTCATCTGTATCATTTATAAAATCCTTTATAATAAACCAGGAATAGTAGGTAAAATGTTGCCCTGAGTTATGTGTGCCATTATAGCAAATGATTGAATTTGAAGAGGGGGTGATGGTGATTGCCGATTTGTAGCCAAGTCAGACAAAAGTGTGGGTAACCTGGTGACCCCCTACTTGTGCTTGGCATCAGAAGTGGAGGGCAGCCTCATGGAACTGAGCCCTTAACCTTTAGAGTCTATGAACCTTAGGGTAGTTAGAGTCAAAATTGCACTGAATTGGAGGACACCCAGCTGGTCCTCTTGGAGCCTGGGAGAACAGATGGGTGTGAAAACCCACACATTTGGTGTCATAAGTGCTGTTGAGTCGAGAAATGTTTTCCTTGGCCAGGCCATCTCAATTAGGGTACATGTTCAGAACACAGTCATCAGGACACAGACCCTATGGCCACGTCCTAGAGTTCTTGCTCCGGCCCTGCCGATGACTGGCTCTGGGAATTTGTCAAGTAATAATCTCTATGAGCCTCCATTTGCACATTTGCGAAAGAGAAATAGTAGCACTGGGCTCATTGACTTAGGAGGAGGCTTGCATGATTTAATATTTGCAAATGACTTAGAAATTTCTGGCCCCTACTAAGAAGTATAATGCTTAATTAACTGAATGAATAAAATCAAGTGAAAGGAATCTGATATTTTTTGTCCTACTTTGTCCTGTTTCCTGTATCTTTTTGCCCCATGGAGAATTCCTTTTCTATGTATTTGTTTGGTTGTCGGGTCGTCGTCTTCCTTTCCTGAAGGGCACCATCTTGAGTCGTAGAGTCTTAGATGCTGTGTGCTGTGCTAGCAAGGGTTGCTACCTGCAACTCTTGCGTAAGACAGATGGTGTTTCCAGCTGATCTGAGTCCCATGGGCACACATGCGGGGATGGCTGGAGGCCCTTGCTGGACTTGTGATAGTGTTATAGGTCCTCTCTGAAATGTCAAGAAGAGAAATATTTGGGAAAGACAAACATTGAAACCCTTCTATCACCTCCTTGATAAAGCTAATCATTAACTGTGACATAGGAGTAGTTACGATGATATAAGGTGGCTAATTAGAAAGGGGCCTGGAAATGCACTCACATGGTTAGAGATGACCTACCACATCTTTGTGAATGTTCCCATCTCGAGTCTGCTTTGAGACTGGGCGGCTGCTTCCATGGTTCCCAGGGCATTATTGATTTCATAAAATTAATTATCCCAAGGCTCAGTAAACCTTTTGGTCTCTGTTCTCTATTATTTGCGGAGTGTCCAAGAGATGAAGATAGTATGGTGGTGGGAAGAGAGGGGTGTCCTGGTGCCAGGAAGGCGGGTGGAGGGATTTCATCTATGGGTGTAGAATTTGTGAGATAGATAATCCTTAAAGTTTATCCGGTAAAATCCAAACATTTCAAAGGTTAGGGAAATGCAGTCAACCTACTCTCTATTTCAATCAAAATTTAATAAGACATTCCTTGTTTTATCTTGAAATATTATTCTGAACTCTAAGGGAAGCCAGGAAAGGATTCTAAGCAAGGGATGGAGAGGGGTGGGGGATGGATTTCATTTACCAAGATGACGTGACCATAGTATGAAGAAAAATTGGAGGGAAACGGTATTGGAGGCAGGGGGATCTATTAGAAACTCATTAGAACAATACAGATAAAAAGTGTTGGAGGCCCAAACTCAAGCAGTTGCAGTTTAAATGGAAAAGAAGCAATGGATTGGAAAGTTAATAAAGGATTAGATTTATGGGCTTGGCCATAAATCAGATATTTACAGTGGGGGATAAGGATGGGGGTGGACTATAAGGAGATGTCTAAGATCCTCTGAGGGGCTGAGACGAGTAGAAGAGGCAAGTAATAATGCCACTCATGAAATAATAGCAGTCAGTGTCAGTCTAAGGACTTGGGGGAGAATGATGGGTTGAATGGAGATGTTGATTTAAAGGAGACTATTGGACTTCCCAGAAGAGACAGTGAAGTAATTCAGTAAAGAACCATGCTGCTTAGGAGGAATGTCTGGGGTATAAATATATATTTTGTAGTCATCGGGGATATAGTAGTAAGTAGTCAAAAGATATTAATTGACTTGTCAGGGTCTCACACCATTGTAAGACTGAGAATGGGGTCTCGTGACGTACCTGCAACTCTTGCGTAAGACAGATGGTGTTTCCTATGCAGGGACACTAGGGAGCTATAAATATGTGCTTTGAGCTGATCTCCCCTTCACATTCTGCATATGTTTGAAACTGGCATATCTCCTCATAGTTTTAAATGTTTTAATCTCAGTATCTCCTATTTTGTATTCAATAAATGGGTCACATTGAATCTTGTCTCTCCAATGATTATTATATGTTCTTATAATTATGTGTATTTGTAGTTTATCATTAACATAATTCATCATACTATAGTGATGCTCATGGTTTTTTTTTTAAGATTTTAAAAATTTATTTATTTGAGAGAGCATGAGAGGGGGGAGGGTCAGAGGGAGAAACAGACTCCCCGCTGAGCAGGGAGCCCCGTGTGGGACTCGATCCTGGGATCCAGGATCATGACCTGAGCCGAAGGCAGTCGCTTAACCAACTGAGCCACCCAGGCGCCCTGATGCTCACGTTTTTTAAAAAAGAAAGTAAATCACTTGACAGGTGAGATGTCGCCTTGTTCATTCAGAAAAACTCTGAGATCCTCTTGGAAATGTGGGTGGGAAGTGGGATAGAGCAGAATGTAGAAAGCTGGTCTTTAGTCTGACTCTCATCTCCTTGGAATAGAACATCAACCAGGGTAAAACTTAATGCATCTAGGTGAATGGAAATCAGTTGAATTGATTTTTGAGGGACTTGTTCCTTTGCTGCCATTTCAAAACTCAATACCATGTAATGTTCTAGAATAAGGCCATTACGAAGATCAACAGAAAAAAAAATACAAAATTTTACTTAATGCATGAAGATTATACATTTGCAAAAGCCTTTAATTGTGCAAGTTTTCAGTGAAACTTGAAGCTTTAATTTAATCACAAATCTATAATATGCAAGTAGGCATCGTGCTTTCCAATACTAAGAAATCTGTTCTTCTACTGATGTGTGAAGGATTTAAATGGCCATCAATCCTCAACACTAATAGCTTTTCTCTTTTTCCCTCACGTATCTGCAGCATATAGTTACAGCCCAGAAGACTCTAAACAGTGTTTCTGAGCACACTTAAGAATTAAACATTAAAATTCTGCTAAATCATAATGCCAACATGATAAAATGTCTGCAGTAATTATACCCACTGGATTATGGCAATAGAACTTTCTTTATTCCATTAAAAATAATAAGAATCAATAACTAAAATCTATATGCAGACATGTTTATTCTTTAAGAAGTATTTGCTTACAAGTAGTATTTTTTGAAAAATCAGCTGATGTGCTTAAGTTGTGCTTGTAACAATTTCTGGCTTACAAAGTTACTGTTAGGTACCACCGTTTTATGGCTTTTAAATCGGGCTTGTAAACATAAATATACGTGTGTGTGATGTATATGTATTGGTGTGTTCAGTTGATAAAAAAAAAAAAAAAACTAAAATAAGGAAAGAAACATCACTTGACAATTCCTGTGTGCCTCAGTCGTTAAGCGTCTGCCTTCAGCTCGGGTCATGATCCCAGGGTCCTGGGATCGAGCCCCGCATCGGGCTCCCTGCTCCGTGGGAAGCCTGCTTCTCCCTCTCCCACTCTCCCTGCTTGTGTTCCCTCTCTCGCTGTGTCTCTCTGTGTCAAATAAATAAATGAAATCTTAAAAAAAAAAAAAACAAAAAACAATTTCTGTATAAAGGCGCTTCTTCAACTGAACATCAGGATAAATTCAAGCAGCCAGAAGACAGACTCTCACATAAGGACATGCCTCATTTATAGCTAGATAGAAATATTTTCTCTTCGATCTCCTTGGAATGACGGCCTCAGTCATCCCTGGAGAAGGGGAAGTTCATTGCCCCAAAACTTTTTCTTTTTAAGATTTTATTTATTTATTTATTTGACAGGGAGAGAGAGAGAGCACGCACACACGCACAAGCAGTGGGGGCAGCAAGCAGAGGGAGAGGGAGAAGCAGACTTCCTGCTGAGCAGAGAGTTTGATGAGGGACTCAATCCCAGGACCCTGGGATCATGACCTGAGCCAAAGGCAGATGCTTAAATGACTGCACCACCCAGGTGTCCCATTGCCCCAAAACTTCTGCCAGGGTCAGAAGATGTGGAGGCAGCCAGAAGTGCAAGAGAAGAGCATGCCCACTGCATGCTCACCCACTCCTCTCTCCAGGCTGACATAATGGATCATTTCTCCTTCATGTTAGCCAGGAGGACAGCCTAAGAGTGCCCTCTCTTCCTGGGTGGGTCACAGCTCTCCTCTTCACAGAGTAAACCTGCGGTCCACTGTCCAACAGAATATCCCTGGCCCCTCCAACCCTGCCAGGCCTCATTGCTTGTTGAGTGTTTTGGAGTTGAATCTATTCATCTGACATTTGTTACCTTTAACCAAAGGATAACTGAGAATGATAGTAAGGAGGAAGAGGAGAAACACACCATAACGTATTGAACCCTGGATGCGAAGTCGGCACTGTGCAAGGCATGTAGCACCTTTTAGACCTGGGATTATGTTTAATCTTCCTAAAAAGCCTAGGAGAGGGGCACCATCTCCATTTGACACAGGACGAATACCACAGTTATGAAAGGTAAGTAGGATATCCTGTTTAGATAGCTGACACAGGGGCTGGCCAAAATTCAAAGCCTGGATCATCTGGCACCAAAGCCCTTCCTCTACAAACACCTAAAATGGTTTTTTTTAGGCACAGTAAAATTTGGGAAAGGCAGCCCCCTCACCACTTTGTCCCAGAGTTTGTTGCATGAATATAACCAAAGCTGGAAAGGTTAAACGTAAACATTTCTCTGAGCAAGGAGCCAGGACTGCTAACACCTGATTGACGTGGTGGATAGTCCCTTCTGCCTGTAATGAGCTCCTTAAACTAAAGCACTTAGTGCATCTGAGAGCATCCTCATCTATGCGTGATTCGTAGCTTTATATCTCAGCCAGGGGTTCTGACTTTTGACCTTCAAGTCATTTGCATTGATTTTCCCTTTTCTGCCAGCTTACAGAGAACTTTGGCCCAGATTTCCTCTTGATTAGCTCAGTAATGACCGCCCCCCCCCAATTTGGTGCTGTCCCCTCTTTTTGTTTATCTGGGAACATTTTTCTCTCATTGTCGCTAAGACTCATTATGAGGATTGTACTAACCCAGGCTCTTGGCAAGGATTCCATGATATCCACTGGATCATAGATCCTTTCTACAACTCTTCCCTGTGAGCTATGCAAAATATACTTACTGCCCTTTCCTAAAATTTTACATGAAATGCTTTGTTTTTTTGTTTTTTTTGCCAACTTAATTAGATTTATTTACCAAGGCTCGAATTGTATAATTTGAACTTGATCCAGTCCTCATTTTCCAGATTTTTAGTAACCATTACATGTCTTAGATGATTTCATAGCTAATTTGTTATCATCCTCTTGTTCAGACATCAAGAACTGCCTAGAAACATTTTACTAAAAGCAGGAACTTGTGATTAATGCTATCAGCACTCTTGGTAGATAAAAACAGATATGCAGAATCCTATGAAGAAGACAGTAGAATACCATCCCAGCAATGATTCTGTTTCAGAGATCTCAACTATATGCTAAAGTATTTTCCTAAGAAGTAAATCTCAGTAATTTACTATAGGGGAAAAGAAAAAACAACTGAGGTTTTTTTATCAAAATATTTTAGGCCAGTGTTCTAAGCCTGGTTAGGAGGTAGCCTCTTTATCCTTTGACAATTTCTGAATACACTGGGAGAAAGGTATATGTATAAATCTTAGGAGGCACCAAGTATGTATGTCCTATGTACTTGATAAGTGTATATGATATATGTATAGGATACTGCTAGAGATACAAAATCTGTGATGATTTTAGTTTAGAGTGATTGAAAAATTCTTTACCTTGATTAGTTTGGTGGTTTTGATGAGGGAGCAGAAGGCTAGCTAAGGACAGAGCACAGGCTGACACCTTGCAACCTCCCCCACCCCACCCCACGTGGGACATTCCTCCTGGAAGCTCCCAATTGTCTTAATGTTAATGCCGTACTAGAGGGAGAAACAGTCTTAACTTGGCCAAGGCAAAGGCCTCCAGTATCTTGTAGGTCCTCTTTAGCATATGAAAGTTCTTTTGAAAAACTCACTTTTCTTTACCTCCCCCAACTCCCAAGTATCTAATCAGCCACCCCTCACAATCCTGGTGCATCACCTCTCTCTGCCCTCGGGTCCTGTGTCCTGTCCTGTGCTTTTAATAAAACTTTTTTGTACCTTTTTGTACCCAAGACGTCTCAAGAATTCTTTCTTGGTCATCGGCTCCAGACCTCACCCCACCAAACCCCACCTATATTCCAAAACTACATCAGTTAGTCATGTGCATACATTTACCAAAACTCATCAAATTACACGTTTTGTAACATACATACATTTTGCTAATGGGAATTTTACCTTAGAAAAAACTAGGGGCGCCTGGCAGGCTCAGTCAGTGGAGTGTGCGACTCTTGATCACGGGTTTGTGAGTTCAAGCCTCATGCTGGGTGTAGAGATTACTTAAAAAAAAAAAAATCTTAAAGGAAAGAAAAAACTATCAGTCATACATGTCTAATAATGTATATTTATACTCAAGTCCAAAAGAAATATTCATGATCAGAAAGGGAGCACTGGGATAGCTAGTCACTCATCTTACTTCCTTAGGCTGTTGAATTATTGGAGAACCTCTATCTTTATTTCTGCTTCCTCTTCACACCTCCCCCTCCCCATCTTGAAATCTCATTGATATCCATATGCATTTATAACTGTGGTTGGCAGCATAATGGCCCTTCAACTACTTCAACATTCTAATCCCCAGAGCCTACATGAATATGTTACCTTACATGGTAAAAGGGACTTTGCAAACATGATTAAATTACAGATCTTGAGATATGGGGATTATCCTGGATTATCTGGGTAGGCCCAATGTAATCAAAAGTGTGCTTAAAAAGGAAGGAGGGAGATAGTGTCAAAGAGAAGATAAGACTACAGAATCAGAGGTCAGAGGATGTAATTGCTAGCTTGAAGATGAGGGGAACCCTGAGTCGAGCAATGCCGGTGGCCTCTGGAAGCAGGGAAAGGCAAAGAAGTGGATTGTCCCATAGGAGATTCTCCCCTGCATCCAAAGGGAACACAGTCCTGCAGATACCTTGATGTTAGTCCAGTGAGATCCATTTGAGACTTCTGCTCTCTTGAATTGCAAGGTAATCAATTGGAGCTAAGTGACTACATTTGTGGTCATTTGTTACAGCAGCAATAAGAAACTAATACATTGCCCTGAACTTGAGAAATCCCTCTGTCCTTACAGTTAGGACAGTGAGCTTTCCTAGATTTTACCTTCACCTCCTCTTACCCTCTGTATCCTTGTGGTATTTTCCTTTAAGGATTTTTTTTTTTCAATGTCTAGGAATCTAATTTTGGATGATTCCCAAGTAGCATGACTTTATATACAGCATTTCAAATCTTAATTTGTTATATTATTTTTTAAAGTAGGAGTTCTTAAGATCTTCTTCTTAGTCTATAAATGATACCATTATTCCCTAAGCATCATGGTGACGACAGACAGCAAAGCACATTGCCTTACTCTCTCCTGATAATGGTTTCCTTTGAGAATCATCATGTGGGGTCACTGGTGGGGAGAGGAGTAATGTGTAGAAAAGGGTATTTGTCAGTATTAAATGAGCTCAACACAGAGGCATAGTAATCACTTAATAACTCTTAGAACTATTATTTTCTTTGTGCATGCATCCTAGTCCTTCTGCAAAATAGGTTTCTAGAAGTAGCCTGTTCTAAATATGCAAATAATATGGAGATCTGGAAATTGCCTAGTGATTTGCATTACTCATTTCCCCGGCATTATTTTATAAAATGTTTGTATGATTATGCCATAATTTTATTGCCCAGATTATGTGAGCAAAATAAATTTGTGTCTCCCCAAAGGATTTCAGAGATAGATTCTGTATACTAAAGAATTTTCTTTCTTTTCTTCAGTAACACTTTTAAATAAATCATTCAAATGAGTTCTGCTGCATAATGTGTTTTCTTTTTTTAGCTTTTTATCTCTTTTCCACAAGCCATGCTTGGATAGATACTTTTAAAAGATTTTAGCCGTTGAAAAGTATTCAGAGCAAAACTGGAAAGAGGCATTTGCCATCCTCCTCCATGATTATGCCAACTTAATGCCGGGGTATCTGAGGAGTATTATTAAAGAAAATGAAAGCTTCTGGAGCTATTAATTAGACAAGTAATTATTTCGTTTCTTCACTGACTTTATTTTTTTTTATTCAAGGTCATGTTCAAAGTCTTAGCCAACCAGCTGCTAATTTTAGTCTTGTATTTTATTTTATTGTGGCAAGAACCCTTAAACACGAGATCTACCCTCTTAACAAATTTTCAGGTGTAAAATACAGTATTGTTAACTGCAGAGACAGTGTTGTGCAGCAGATCTTTAGAACTTTTTCATCTTGCATACTTAAGACGTTATGCCCATTGATTAGCAACTCACATTTTCCCCTTCCCCCAGTCCCTGATAACCACCATTGTACTCTCTACTTCTGTGAGTTTGACTATTGTGGATACCTCCTATAAGTGGAATCAGGCAGTATTTGTCCTTCTGTGACTGGTTTGTTTCACTTAGCATCGCGTCCCCCAGGTCCATCCATGTTGTCGCCAACAGCAAGGTTCTTTTGTAAGGCTAAGTAATATTCCATTGTATGTATATACCACATTTTCTTTCTCCATTCATTTGTTAATGGATATTTGGCTTGTTTCTACATCTTGGCTCTAGTGCCTCATTGAACACTAGAGTGCTCATATCTCTTGGACATGCTGATTTCAGTCTTTTGGGATAAATATCCAGAAGTGTGAGTGCTGGATCATAAAGTAGCTCTATTAGTAACTTTTAAAGAAATAGCCATAGTGTTCTCCATAGTGACATTTGTCTTGACAATGATTTCATGGATATGACCCCAAAAGCATAGGCAACACAAGCAAAAATATACAAGGGGGACTTGGTCAAATAAAAAGCTTATGTATAGCAAAGGAAACAAGAGTGAAAAAGTAAACTATACAACAGGAGAAAATATTTGCCAACCATATATCAGATAAGGGGTTAATTTCCTAATACATAAGAATACCTACAACTCAATAGCGAAACAAAAACAAAGCTATAGTAACTTGATTTTTAAAATGAGCTAAAGGCATGGAAGATGGACATACTTCCATCTGCAAAGTGGACATACAAGTGGCCAACAGGTCTATGAGAAGATGCTCAGTATCACTTGGCATCAGGGAAATGCAAATCAAAACCACAATGAGATACCGCCTCACTCCTGTGAAGATGGCTATTGGCCAGGATGTGGAGAAATTACAGTCCCTGTAAATGCGCACTACCATGATTGTGATGTGTCCACCTGTGACTAATATTCATGACAGCGGGTTGGCCCGTCAGGAAGCCAGTTTTACATGTTAGCGTCATAGTTACAGAGCTTATGAGAGACTTTTGTTGGATTTTAATGTTCTGAATGCATCCTTCTGCTTGCTTGCTTTCTTCTGCTCTTCTGTAATTGATAACCATTTTTAATAATTTTATTTTCTGAATAAAGCAGAACTAGCACAATTCTTTAGATTGCTATACTAATATGCTTAAACTTTCAAGAGTGCCCACATGGTGCCTGGGTGGCTCAGTCGGTTAAGCGTCTGCCTTCGGCTCCAGTCATGATCCCGGGGTCCTGGGATCAAGCCCCACATTGGGCTCCCTGCTCAGCGGGGAACCTGCTTCTCCCTCTTCCTCTGCTTCTTCCCCTGCTTGTGCCCCCTGCCCTCTCAAATAAGTAAAATCTTAAAAAAAAAAGAGCACTTGCAATATCATCTTTTGCTCGTTATTTTATTTTATAAATTTAGCACTGAACCATTCTAACAAGCTCTAGAGATTTTCTAATGAAAGTCATCAGAAGACTTGTGAGAAATAACAGCATAAGCAAAAGATAAATTCTAATATTTATCAAAAACTATAAATCGGGCTCTAAGTACCATTTTTTCAGAGCTTTAATTAGGTTTTATATTTCTCTTCTAACTAAAATTATGCATCCTACATAAAACATCAATCATTTTGGGAAGTCAGGGTCAGTAATAACATGAAACAAGCATGGGAAGAGGATGTTAGAACTCTAGGGATTTTGGGAAACCTCTGATCTGACCTCATTATCCAGATGGAGAAGCTGAAATCCAGAGGATGGAAGTGAATGGTCTGGCTGGCTCAGGGCTACTGACCTCCTCTGTGAAATGAATGACTGCATCCAGTGATGTAGTTTCCCCGGGCTAGGGCGGGAAGCCTGACATTTATTCATCTCCCATCATCTGTGAGCTGCTGGGGAGTCCGCACTCAGGCACATTTTTCACAACATTCCAGAGAAGAGACTTGGTTTCCCCATTTTCCAGTCCCCACTTGTAATGGGAAAACTGCAACTGGAAAGTCAGTGGCTATTGACTGGAAGTATGTGACCCCCAAAGTTCCTATGTGGAAGCCCCCCCACCCCCCCCCCCCATTATAATGATACTCAGAGATGGGGCCTGTGGGAAGGACTGAGGGTTAGAATGCTTCCCTGAGGCTGAGACCATCATAACGAGATTAGTGGCCTTAGACAAAGAGCAAGAGCTGATGCTTCTTATGGGCATGCATCAAGGAAAGACCATGTAAGTGATGTAGTTTTGGAATGTTTTGGTGAGGTCCGGAGCAGATGGCCAAGAAAGAATTCTTGAGGGGTCTTTGGTACAAAAGGGTGGTTTTATTAAAGCACGGGGACAGGACCTATGGGCAGAAAGAGCTGTTGCGCCAGGGTTGTGAGGAATGGCTGATTCTATACTTGGGAGTTGGGGGAGGTAAGGACAAAGGGAGGCATCCTAAAGGACTTTCATCTGCTAAAGAAGACTCTCAGGATGCTGGAATCCTGCCTGTTGTCAAGCTAAGGTGGTTCTTCCTTCTAATTAAGCATTAACATTAAGACAGTTGGAAGTTTCCAGAGGACTGTTCTACTCCACTGGCCTCAAGTATTTGTCAGTGGGCTGTGGGTTATGAGGAAATGTTATTTTATTTCCATTCCCTTCTACCTCTGTTCCCTACATCACTGTGGAGCAGACGGTGATGTTAGGGCTCCAGAAAATTGAGTCATTGGAAGTGAGGTTATTGATGAGAATGCTTTTTTTTTTTGTAAATCACTAAGACATTTGTAAACTGATGGAGACTCACATCCTGCAGGACGGTGATCTTTATCAGTGAACCATTTGTTTTTCCCTTCCCTTAGTTTTAGGGCAGGCAGGAGTGCCTGAGGAATGTCACACATACCCCGGCTGGCAGGGGGCAGGGGGAGGTTCGAGGTATCAGCTTCTGCGTTGTCCTCAGCTTGCCTTCTGCTCCCTCATCATAAAGACATAGTGAGAGGGAGGACAAACACAAGCCAAGAAGGGAGCTCTCACCAGAACGTGACCACACTGTCACCTTCATCTTGGACTTGGAGCCTCCAGAGTAGTGAGAAAGTAGATTCCTGTTGATGAAGCCACCCAGTCTATAGTACTCTGTTAGGGCAGCCCGAGCTGACTCATGCATCTGTCCCATAACTTTTCCAAAGTTGCAAAGATACTCAGTGCTGGGCTGAGTGCCCCGAAACAGATGGATCTCTGTGCATGGTGACGGTCTGTCCTTGGGGCCCAGAGGTCAAGCTCGTGAGGCTGTCTAACATCTGTATTAGCTTAAACAATTAACGTGCCACTGTTAAAAAAAAAAAAAAATACCCACATGCAAAGAATTCAGGCTCACATCTATGGGGCATTTACTATTGCTGGGTACTGTGCTTAGTATTTTATAAAAGTTGTATCACTTAAGCTATTTCTTGCTCTTCTTACTTGTGGTTTCTCTTCTTACTGTCCTGAAAGATAACACTATACCCCTACCCTCCTTACCATCTTCGTCTGTCTGATTCAGGGCAGAAATGACAGTAGGGTCCATGGGCAAGGAAACTCCACTTATCCAAAGTGATAAGTATCTCTGTGATTTCCTTATAAAAAACACCCCGTGTGGGCATTATGAATTTGTGCAGTATCAGTTCTTAAAATTTGTTTAAGCTCAGCTGGTTGTCAAGCTAAGGTGGTTCTTCCTTCTAATTAAGCATTAACATTAAGACAGTTGGAAGTTTCCAGAGGACTGTTCTACTCCTCAGCTGGTTGAGCTGGATTCAGCTGGTTGAGCACATTTTGGTACTTACGGTGAACCCCAAACTGTTCGCAATCGGGCAGGTTGTTAAAACTTAATCATTGTTTCAGCATTGTTTCATTTTATTTCTTGATCTTCCCCAATTCTGACAGCCACCCGTTGCTGCTCAGGAGATTGCATAGCCGAGGAAAACAATGTGGACGAGTTTTGCCAGCATCAGTAGTGTTGGAGAAGAGGCTCTGGGGAATACACAAGTGAAGTGAGGTTTCCATACGAAAGAACAGAGGGTCCTATGCTTGGCTGCTCTTCATCTCTGTCTCCTGCCTGCACTCAGGCTTAGCAGAGATACCTTTGATCAGCTCTACACAACCTGGAAAATATAAGGCATAGGCCTGGCAAAGGAGTCTCTCCACAAGTTGCTAACAAGAGATGGGAAACTGAAACTAAAACGAAGAGCTGGGGAGTCCTGAACAGGATCCCTAAGTGAGGGAACTGGAACCCATTGAGGAGATTGGAGATTGATCCCTACATTTGGTAAACATGTGCTGGTAAGGAGTCAGGAGCTGTGCTAGCTGCTGCGGTCAGAGCAGTGAGGAAAGGTACGGCCCCCCGGGGCGCCTGGGTGGCTCAGTCGGTTAAGCGTCTGCCTTCAGCTCAGGTCATGATCCTGGGGTCCTGGGATCGAGCCCCACATCGGGCTCCCTGCTCAGCCGGGAGCCTGCTTCTCCCTCTGCCTGCGTGCTAACACTCTCTCTCTCTCTCTCTCTTTATCTCACACACAAATAAATAAAATTAAAAGAAAAAAAAGGCACGGTCCCTAAAGCTCGTGATCAATGCAGCATTTCTTAAGCAGGGTTCCATGAAACTCTGGGAAATGCTGCTCTCTTCATGTCATTGGTTGGAATGAATTGCATAAAATGATTCCTGTGGATTCAGCAGGACTCTGGCTTACACATTGAAATAAAGAAGGCCTGATGGGGCTAACTAGCCTTGTTGAGGAGCACTGGTTTTAAAATCACACAGGTATGGTGTAAATCTCTTTCTTTGCATGAAAAGAAAGAGAAATCTTGAGCAGTTATGTAGCATCCCCAAACCTCTCTTTTCGTGTCCACTTGGTAGTGGATAGCCCAGCTTCAGCCTCATGTTTTTGTTGAGAAGATTAAAAAAAGATGATGGATATGACATAGATGCTACAATGAAGCTACACAATAAATTCTGGGAAAAATGATTCATTATTAATATCCTCATATTTATGAGCTGATGTAGTTTTACGGAAGAGATAGGAATGGGGGCGCCCCAGGAGTATAGACCCTGAGGCATGGATTGAAGAAGTGTATTTGGAAATTGATTTCAAGAATCCGAAGAGATTAGGGAAGTAATATGCAGAAGGAAATGAAGCACCACCCCCCCCCCCCACAAAAGCACGTCACCACGCTTTGTTGAGCATATCACTGCTGTGAGCCACCGGAGCTTAGTCCTGCAGGAAACTCTGAGCATCAGTGAGGAACACACACCTCCAAGTTACCCAGTGAGGGGCCGAGGGAGCTGGGGTGTGTCTCCCCAGCTCTGGCTCTGTATCTATCACCAGTTCCCTGGCATTTATGTCCTGTGTCCCACTAGGGCAGAGTGTGCTTGGGAGGCGAGAAAAAGCCTTCAGAGAAGGAGCTGTGGCCCTGGCAATTGGTGGTCCATCTGTGTGTTAGTTTTCTATTCCAAATTATACAAATTTAGTGACTTAAAACAGCCACCCACCTCCTGGTTCTGTAAGTCTGAAGTCCAGGTACAGTTTGACTCAACTGAACCCCCTGTTTACAGTCTCACAAGGCGGAAATCATGGTGTCAGCCAGGCTGTATTCCTTCCGGGAGGCTCAAGGGATAAGCCTGTTTCCAAGTTCATTCAGGTTATTGGCCAAATTCAGTTCCTTATAGTTGTAAGTGTCCTTTGCTTCTCGAGGCTGCCCACATTCCTTCTCCTTCTTTCCATGCGGCTTCCCACCAGCAATGGGAGGTTAAGACCCTCTCGTGCTGTGAGTCACTCTGACTTGGCATTCTGCTCCATTTCTCAGACTTCAGCTGAAGAACGTTCCCTGCTTTTACGGAGCCATGTGATGAGGTTGGGCCCACCCAGATAATCCGGAATAATCACCCTGTTTCAAGATTCATAAGCTTAATTACCTCTGCAAAATCCTTTTTTCCATGTAACCTAATATATGTGTAGGTTCCAGGGATCGGGTGTGGACTGAAATGATGGGGCCTGGGCATATGTTCAGGCCACCAAGAGCATCTGCTAGGGCTCTCAGACACTGTTCAATTATCCACGTGCCAGGCGCCTGGGTGGCTCGGTCAGTTTAGCGTCTGCCTTCAGCTCAGGTCATGATCCCAGGGTCCTGGATCGAGTCCCGAATTGGGCTCCCTGCTCAGCAGTGAGTCTGTTTCTCCCTCTGCTCCTCTTCCCGCTCGTTCTCTGAATCTCTCCTTCTCTCCCTGCAAATAAATAAAATCTTTAAAAAAAATTATCCCTGTGCCTACGTTTTGAGGTAGAAGGGAAAACTCTGAAATGATATTTTGATAGGGGCAAAGGCCGGCAGAATGTGGCGGTTCTTCAGGTCTTAGTGGGAAAATAATTCCTTTAATTTGAAGAGAAAAAGGAAATCTAGAACAATTGGCTCTTTGACAGGGCAAACTTAGGAAGACGAGGCTTTAGGTTTCATGGAAACATAGACTTTATTCATGGTAAATAGCCATTGTAATGTCAAAACTTACAGGGAAGTGGAGAGAATCGATTTTATGTTTTAATCATGGAACCTGGGATATGATATATGGAGAACCACCTTCATGCCTTTTTTTCTGACAAATCTATCCAGAACAGATTTGTACCACACGCTCTTGCAAGCAGAAAATCCTGGGCGACACCCTTGTGCCCACTCCAGTTTATGTGGGGTGTGTGAATGTCTGTCCTCTACCTGTGATCGCTTCAAGACATCTGATAAGCCATCAGTGATCGAGATAATGCCCAACAAAGCCCCCACGCCCCTTCGGAAGGGGAGAACTGAGTAGAGCTTTTCTGCTTGATCTAGGAAAGTTTTTTTGATGTTTACACTCAAAGGTCAAGAGTGGGTTCAAGCTTTCTTCAGTCTTCCCAATTCTAACAGTCCTATACTTAAAACGCCACTGGGACTCTTTGAAAAATATCTCCATGACTTGAGCATTCCAGCAAATAGAGGCACAGTGTAATAAAGAGCATGTCACTACAGATTGATTACCCAAATGGGACAAGAAAAGTTTTGAATACGAAAGTAGCCCTACCTGCTCTGTTCCTCTAGGCTGCAGATGTTCTTTGTTTCCCATTTCGTCTGCCGGCACCAAAAGGTAGCCCTTGCAAAGCTTTCGGAATGCTTTCAAAACCACTCCATAAATGCTGGTTAATATTTTTAGACTCTTGTGTAAACTATTAGGAAAAAAAAATCTATGTGTTTTATTTTATACCTGAAGATTTTGTGCATACCATCAATTCGGCTGACCTTCTGCGGGCTTGCAGGAATCTACTAAGAAAGACATCTGTGGTTTTTATCTGGGGCTGCCTATGGCTTACCCCTTTGCTAGAAATATTCTCTCCTAATAAAGAGTCTGCTTGGTGTGCTCACTTATCCTCCCTTGAATCTCTGATGTCTACTTATTTACCAACTTGTTTTGTTTGCTCGTTTCTTATTCCTCCGCATGGAGAAAATCTAGAATGGGTCCACCACTGCAGTGATGACTACAAAAAAATCAACAAGGGTAAGACTTCAAGCCACAGAAACGTTGCCAGGTTCCTGACTAATTTTATCCCAGGAGGGAAAACAAAACCAGAACTCCCCTTAAAGTAAAATTAAACATAATGCTAGAATACTGAGCTGGAGTTTGCTTCAAGATTTGCTTATCTGTCCATAAGCTTTGCTTTCACATATGCGGCAGGATGTCAGTAAGAAGCAAGTGCTATTGAAAAACATTCATTCTCTAATAGGATCTATCTCCGATTCCTTTGTTGCTTTCAACTTTTTCCCCCGAACAATGCAGGCTCTGATTCAAGATGCATATTAAGCTACACTATACCAGGTTTCTTAACGTTCGCTATTTGCAGTATTATAATTAGATGTGCCCAAGAGGCAGAGGGAATATGTTATCTACCATCATATTCTGTTTATATTAAAAGAAACCTTTTGAGAAGTTAAACATAATACGCATTATAATTAACTAGGTTCTTTTTAGAAATGGGACTTAATTGGAAGAACATGCAAACTGATTAACAGGTGGCAAAACTAAATGGATCAGAACTAGCACATCCTCCATGTGTCCTGTTGGGATGGGCTTTTCTTTTCATTAGACAACTTTTCTTCGGAATGAGCAAGTAGCCTAAAAGATTCTTAGCCTCTCCTTATGCGTCTGTTGAACACAATTTGTGACCCATTCTTAAAAATGCCCCTGAACGTGAACTTCATAGGAGTGAAGTAAAACACTTGTTGTGTTCTATGCTACTGATAGCAAAGTCATGATTAGCCGACATTTCTGCTTTCTTTGTAATTATTAATTTTTTTTGTATTAAGTTTTTAATCATTCATGATCCCTTAAGGGAAAAAAGGACATTCTTGCTGAGAAGTGAAAGCACAATCACAGAACCCTCTGGCCACATTTGTTCTTTTATAATTTTTATATTTGTTCTTTTATAGTTTTTTTTAGTTACTCAGAAATAAACTTCCTTGTTTATAGACTATAGTACCTCCCGCACTGCACGTACGTGGGTGACCGTGGGCATGTGGATGGTGAGGAAGAAGCATTGCCACACCACCCAGCTCCACCAACCCCAAGTTGGACAGCTGAGGCGTCTCTCCTTCCCAGGCTCCCTTTATTAAGGGTTGCTGCCCCTTTCTCTGATGGCATGCCCCATATATGTGGTCAGTGCGGGACTTGAATCAGTGATTTGTCCTCAAGTTTAGTAGCAGAACATCTCTGTCTCTTTCAAAAAGCAGGCCTGCTTTTCTTAATCAGATAATCAATAGTAGAGAGTCCACCTGAAAACTTTAAATTATCAGAATAATTAGATCCAACTAGGATTTTCTGTATTTGAGCTCACGTAAATCTATAGCATTTTGATCTATTTTTATGCTTTTGCAATGTGTGTAAGGATGTATTTTACGTAGGTGTCTTTCTAGAAAAAAACACGTATATGCAGATGCCTAGTGATAAATATCCTAAGGTGAGCTTGAGACTCTGTGAAATACATAACCTCCATCATGATTCTCCACAAGCCAAGGTTCCATGGGCAAATCACTGAAGACCAAACACAAGAACGATGTGAGGAAATTCACTGGGGAGTAAGAACAATCTTGCCCAACAACCTGCTGCTTTGGAAATTAAACTTTGAAAAAGAGCAACTATGATTTTGGGGGCCTAAACTTGAGCCAGTTCAGCATTAACCTACTTTCTGTGTTCTCTGGAAGTAAGATGAGAGATAAGCTTGAGATGGATGTTGCTATGTCCTTTTAGAAATGTAACAGCCAGGGCGCCTGGGTGGCTCAGTTGGTTAAGCGACTGCCTTCGGCTCAGGTCATGATCCTGGAGTCCCTGGATCGAGTC
Source organism: Halichoerus grypus (assembly GCF_964656455.1). Taxonomy (NCBI): domain Eukaryota; kingdom Metazoa; phylum Chordata; class Mammalia; order Carnivora; family Phocidae; genus Halichoerus; species Halichoerus grypus. Next base: position 10,586,988 of record NC_135726.1, read on the forward strand.
CCGCATCGGGCTCCCTGCTCAGCAGGGAGTCTGCTTCTCTCTCTGACCCTCCCCCCTCTCATGTACTCGCTCTCTCTCATTCTCTCTCAAATAAATAAATAAAATCTTTGAAAAAAAAAAAAAAAAAAAAAGAAATGTAACAGCCAGAGTCAGAAAGGAGATAAAAGGAGAACTCTTAACCCACGCCTTCCACAAAATTATCTGGGGTGCTGATCTGAAGTCAAAGCCTATAAAATATCTGGAGCTTTTCTTCCCTATGAGCTTTTATCTTTAAGGGTGAAATTTGACCTATATTTATGAAGACATAGAGTCTCTATCACTTGGATGAACGTGGGTTGTGCTGTTGATGGGTTTGCTTCTCTGAACGTGAAATGGATCATTGGTGTCACAGTCGTGGGACAGGGAGCCACTGAGATGGTATCTATGCGTGTGGAAGAATGACTTCATTTGTATGTTTGCCAGTGACCATTATTTAGGATTAGCACGTTCGTCTGAGTCCTCCTCCAAATCGGCCCTGTCTCTGAGAGTAGGGTTTCCTAGGCCAGCCATCACCGAATCCTCTCTATATGATTTCCCCTCTTCATCTTGCTGCATAGAGCTTTGCTCCCCACCTCATTGGCCTTTGCAGAGAGCTGGGAATCTTTGAAAGCTGAGCCTTACTGAGCTCCTGAACCCAGAGGGCAAATCCAATGAGATACTGTGTGCAGCCGAGGACTTTCCTAGCAGACCAATGTATAATTTAGGCCACAAATGGTAAAACTACGTGGTGTGGTTTTGATTAGCACCAGATTTTGTTCAGTTACTACACTCTGGCTATCCTGTCTTTGTTCCCTCAATATTTAAAGCCCAGAGTGATACTGTCTTTGTTTGCAGCCCTTTCTTTCCCTTCATATATGCCCTAAGTCATGAAGCAATAATCAAAGCTGTATCTCAAATCTTTCTTTTTATTCCAAATCCCATCAGGTTGGTTCAGGGCATTATCATTGGATGGTTGGAGGACTGGGCTGGCGTCCCCACTGGGCAAGGCCCTAAGTATTTTCATTAATTTGAATCCTCAAAAATTACTTAATTCACTTGTCCAGTGTAACATTTAGTGAGTAGTGGTTGCCACATGCCCTACTACATACTGAGGATAAAATGAATGGATGAATGAGAACCTCACCTTTAAGGAATATTAACAAGGTGACCGCGAATACACTTAAGGGTAGAAATACAAAATAGGGATTTTTTTCAAATTTTAATATAGGATTTATGATGTGGGAATTGGACATACATTTGGGGGGTCAGGCTGGAGTACTGGTAAGGGAGAATGGGGCTGAAAGGGCATTCAGCTACCTGTGTGGAGACCAAGAGGTGTCGGAGCCCAGGACATTGGGAGGAGTAGGTGCCCAAGGTGGATCCTACGGTGGTGATGTGGGCTTTTTGCAAGGGATGCAAATGATATTACTTTCAAATGTCACCAGTTCCATTCCTCCCGGAAAGAACACAAGGGAATGTTGAACTCTAACTCTGACTGGGGCTCCTCCTTCCTTGGAACAGCAGCCTTAGAGAGCTTCTCTGGCCGTTCATCCCTCTGTCTTTCGTGGTGAGCCAGGTGGGACTTTCCCAGTGGTAGCTGACAAGGATTCTGGACCCAGAAGTTGTTGGTGAGATCTCCCCTTAGGTTCTTTGACTCTGGTAATATACCTAAAATAAATTACACATGAGTTTTTAGATGAAGCAGTTATTTTATGACCATGACATCATAATTACAAGGAGCTGTCAGAATCCAGGAAATCCATTTCTGTGTGTGTGTGTGTGTGTGTGTGTGTGTGTGGTTTCCTCCAGGTTGTTCTGGAATAAAATTAGATTGAGTCAAACCGTGGCAGGGCTCTACCAGAGAAAATTCTGCTTTCAGTGCTTTTCAAACCTCTGAAAAGTTTGCTGGGGCTCAAGAGAGTAAATCTGTGCATATGGCTTCCCTTTATCACTCCCAGAAGTGCCACTCGGATTTCCATTTTAAATTATCTGGGGTGTAGAGATCCCGTTATTTCTGCACTACCACTTCTTAAAGATGTGAAATAGCTCTCATCACAGCCCCAGAAATAGAACACCAGAAACAGAACTAATGAAACCATGGGCATTTTGAAATTAGGAAAAAAAAAAAAAAGATGGAATGGCTTATTTTGTTCTTAAAATAAGAAAGACTATTTAAAATGTTTTCTATGAGATTGGGGTCTGTTAAGAAGAGGCTTCACCACTTATCTTTTTTTCTGTGTAGTTTATAAATGAATGCAAAGGTTTTCTTCTCCCCCTACTTCGCAGGTACTCATTATCTTGTATTTATTCAGGTTTTGGTTGAGGAAATCATATATTTCAACAATAAATATTTGTCATATGCTTTTCATAAAAGCAATCACCTCCATTTTTATGATTCATAATGTGGGTAAAGGGGCAATAAATAGATATTACTTTTAAGTAAATTGTAATGCCTTGTATCCATATTCTAAACATAACTCTGAAACGAGCGGGTTGTTAAAATGTATGAACACACATACACATACACGTGTGTGTGTGTGTGTGTGTGTGTGAGCTCTGCCGTCAGCCCCCACAGACTCAAAGGGAAGGGGAGGGAAAGAATCATAAGGAGAAAGAGCAGGGATGCATGTCTGTGCTTGTGTGTTGGGGTGTTGGGGATTAAGTAAATAAAAACCATTGACTAAAATAAAAGGAACTCTTTTCCCTTGCCCCGTCTCACTTCACCCCCTGAATTTAAAAGTCCACTATAACTGAACAGGGGTTCTATTTACTTTGTGAACCTAGATGCTGGAAATTATTTGAGAAGAAAATAATGTTGAAATAATTGAATAAATATGTTCAGACCTCTCAGAAGCTTGATAGCTGATTTTCATACAAATACTAACAAGACTCAATTTACATAATAAGGCATAGGATTTGGAGGGGGGAAAGGTTTGGACTCTTAACATAAAAATTTTCTTTTAAGTTGTAGAAGGGGAAAAGGGTTAGGAAAGGAAATCTTAATTTTAATTTAATGCATTTTAATAAGCCACAGTTTGCCAGGAAGTAAGTCAAGGGCAAGAATCTGGTATCTCCTTTTTTTTTTTTTTTTTAAGATTTTTTTTTTTATTTTTTTGAGATAGAGTGAGAGTGAGAGAGCTCATGAGTGGGGGCAGTGGGGCAAAAGGAGAGGGAGAAGCAGGTTCCTCACTGAGTGCGGAGCATGATGAGGGGATCCATCCCAGGACCCCGGGATCATGACCTGAGCCAAAGGCAGATGCTTAACCAACTGAGCCACCCAGGCGCCCCTGGTATCTTCTTTTTGATGTAACCTTTCCATGTTGGTTTTCCTGGGTCACCACGTCCCCAACTTCAATTGCCTATTTGACCTGAGGCAATATCCAGAAAATTATCCAGTGTCATCAGAGAAAGCAAACCTGCTTTTAAGACTCCTACTTCCTGACAGACTGCTAGTATCATTGTTTGTCTTAGTGATTTTTAAATACTATGATTTGGCAAGCATCCCTTTCTCCACTTGATCATAAAATAATGATGGGGGTGTGTGCATTCACCTGCGTGTGTAAGGGAGCATGCTTTTTCTAGAAGGAAGAGTATGAGCTGCCTGAAGGTCCAATAATGGCCAGAAGTGTGAGAGACTAGGCATATTGCCTAGAGAGGGATGACTGCATTCTTGAAACTGTTATATTTATTTTCACACAAGTGATAATATCCTGTTAATGTCATCATTTTTGTTGTTGGCTCAGTTGTCTGAGTAAAAGGGCTATAGTTTCATTTGAATGGGGAAATTATATACCAAAAAAGGAAATCTACCAATCACACATTGGGAGTAGGGGCACCATTTAAAGTATCTGCTGATAAAACTTAGGAGATGTGTTCAAAAGCTCCCCTTTGACCATTGTCTTTCAACTCTACAACCCTTAAGAGGATACGTGGAAGCATTTGTATCCATTGGTATCACTGGGTGAAGGGTTTGCATTAAATATATATCCTACAGCGAACCCCTTCTCCTATCATGTATCAAACCTAAAATCAGAAAAGAATCATGACTTCCATTCTTCATTATTTCACAACTGATGGAAATTATATCTATGTATCTGTATGCTTATATACCTACATGCCAATATACCTCTGTCTGTCTGTCCGTCCAACCATCCATCCATCCATCCTCCCACCACCCATCCTCCCACCACCCATCCTCCCTTCAAGGAATACTTCCCTGAAAACATGTTAGAGTTCTGTGAATAATATTCAGATGCAAATCAGAGGCTTTGTGTTATGCTCTGTAAGCAGCTCAAGTGTTTTTTTTACCTAATTGATTTTGTGCCTACAATAACAATAACCGGAGAACTTTGAATAACTTTTTCAATACTTGAGTTTCCTTGCTTTTCTTTGAGAGCTACACATTTTGATGCTTTTCTTGGCATTTAACACATTGTCCTTATTAGAAAAGTTTTGCCAAGATAGTTGATCGAGATTTGTTCCACGATATCATGGACCAAATGATGTAATACTTCCCTAATCATTTTAAAACTGGGTCTGTGATCCTACCCGACAGGGTTCTCTAGAAATAGAATTTCAGAGCTATACTGAGGTTCTCTCCCTTACACCAGGGTCTCACAGATTTTTCTGGGAGAAAAATTGGGCTTTCCTGGGAGAAAATGTGTGACGGGCCTGTATTTAGTTCCTGGTTATGACTGTGATACTTTTGATTTTCTGCTGCTGTCAACCTTGGTCTGGCCTTTCCACCTACCATAGAAACCCCACAAAATCAAGCAAATTAGCCCCATATGGGAATGCCACATAGAATTATCCCAGCCAATAGATGCAAGAATATGTATTTTATTTTTTTAAGATTTTATTTATTTATTTGACAGAGAGAGTACAAGCAGGGAGAGAGGCAGGGAGAGGGAGAAGCAGGCTCCCCCCTGAGCAGAGAGCCCGATGTGGGGCTCGATCCCAGGACCCTGGGGTCATGACCTGAGCTGAAGGCAGACGCTTAACCGACTGAGACACCCAGGTGTCCCAAGAATATGTATTTTAATGAAGAATTCATGAGGGACGCCTGGGTGGCTGAGTCAGTTAGGTGTTCAACTTGATTTCGGCTCAGGTCATGATCTCAGGGTCATGGGATCGAGCCCCACATTGGGCTCTGCACTCAGCAAGGAGTCTGCTTGTCCCTCTCTGTCTGCATCTTCCCAACTGGAGCTTTCTTTCTCTCTCTCAAATAAAAAAAATCTTAAAAAAATTTTTTTTGATATTCACAGAGCCTAGTTTTACCACCACTGTGTATGATGATCATAACCTTCAGAAAGATGCTGGTGAACTGAAAAGATGCATGGGGGAGGAGAGCCTGTTCACACACACAGCCTTTTGTATACTTTAAATCTGTGTTCCAATGGGTGAAGGTTAGAACAGCCATCCTCAGCCCACACTGATAGCGTGATTTCTAGAAAAGTGAGCATGCTATAGCAGCTTCAGCAGTGACATCTATTATCTTCTGGAAGTGAATCTGGCATCTGGTGTGCTACTCTGATGTGCTTACCAAGCACCCTGTGCTCATTTCATATTATACGTGCATTGGGCAGTAGCGAAAATGTTGCTGCGTGACTTACTCTCAGACAAGGTATGGGCTTCCTGAAGGCAGTTGAAGTGAAATATTTATATGTGAATCCTCATCCCCCAAGTATTGTAGATTCAATCAGGGGATTGGAATAATTGGATGCCTTTTGTATCTCTCTCAGTATAATCTCCCAAAGGATCACATGATGGTTTTGCCATCTTTTATATTTCATTGTGTCTGGCACTTTTTTTTCCTGATAGAAAAGCAAGAACATGAGGAGAATCTGAGACAGGCAAGATTTGCGTTGAGTGGTAGCATGGCGTTAGCTCTTAGCTATCCCCTGATCGGCGTGGGGCCTCCTATGTTCATAAGAGGGAGGAAACTTTAGAAGTGTGCAAACAGATGCCAAGTACCTTCAGAGCATATACTGTTCAAATCTCCAGTTGTGCTAGTTGATTTGTGACTATGTGTCCCCAGTCTTTGTTTGCTTTCCTACCCTGAATCATCCTCCTCCCACTTGTGGGTACTGTCCCAAGCATGGATCCCAACAGTGGATCCTCTGGAGGAACACGGGTGCATGTGCTCATGGCATGCCTGGGGACCCTGAATCTTGAAATGACTACAGTGTCTCTCTCTCTGCAGTCTCTTTCAACAGCGAGTGAGGAAGGAGATAGAATAGCACAATAGTTATGCCGCCAAGCTCTATAATCAGACATGCCAAGATTCAAATCCAAGATCCAGCATTTTGAGGCCAAGTGATCTTGGGCAAATAGTTAAACTTAGTAAGTTTATGTTGTCTTACTTAAAAAAGTGAGTACATGTATTTATTCATAGAATGGTAGGAAGGATTAAATTAGACAATGTATTTGGTATAGTGCTTGGGAACATAGTAAATGCTCAATTAAAGAGTATCAGTAGATGGTTATTTAAGAGACCATGTGGGCTGCTAGAAATGTTATATTGGTATTTAGTTGAATTAAGAGTGCTCTGCATATTATAAGACTATGAATAATTACAATTGTAATTTCTGTAGGGCTTTAGAGGCTCATGATAAATGAGTTTTGTCCATTGATTTTAATGTAAAAAAAACTATGAATATAATATCTACATAAATATTTGCTATTTAGAATATGGTAATCTTGAGAAAGTATTGTGCTTAAATCCTAAAATATATATTTATTATATCTAAGATGGGTGATAAGTATGATAGGAAGAGAAATATGCAAATATATAAAGAAGATGTGGAACTCATTTTTTTCAATATCAAGGCAAAGGGAATATTATTAATCTCTTTAATTAGTCTGCCATAAATAATTTATTACCCTGTATTCACATATCAGACTCTGGAACTTTGTGTAAGTGTAATATTCCAAAATATAAAATAAATGACCTTTCAGTTTCTCTTACACTGTTTGCCTGTAGTGGGAAACTCAACATCTCTTACCATAAAGTTTGTGCATAGATGGCTGTTGGAAGATCCTGAAAAAATCCTCATTTTTTATTGTCATTCTAAGTAAACAATGACCCCCAAATCTGCTAGCCAAGTTTGTATCCTGTAGATTAATTCTTTAGTCAGATATTTTAGATTCTAGATATTTTAGACTCAAATATTATAGGAGAAATTAATTAGGACCCCAATAACCCATATAGGATATAAACTGACCTCAATTAAAATTCAAGCTAATAATTAACTTCAAATATAACATCCATCAATTTTGTACCCTTACCTTGAACTACAGTTGATGATTTACCAGATAATCATTTCATTCCAATTACTTCTTTTTGTTTTGAACAAGTATTCGGCTCCCCAGAAGCAAATGAAAGCTCTTGAGGACTGTTTTTTTTCCCATGGTCATTGGTGTTAATATTAGTATTACTTTGAATTACTGGCTTCTTGTCTTTAATTTTACACTTTCTCTGTGCAGTGGTTCATCTCAGCCCTGCCTATGGTGTATGCCCAACAAGAGAGTATTTGAGTATTGGAGAACCTAGCTGTCCACGTGATTGCAGTAAGAAGCAGGTTCATTTTAACTTAATTTGATGAGCAAACCTCTCCAGATCAGAGATTTAGCTGGCCTGCTATACTGGGAAATGGCTGTCCTTGCTTATAGCCTAACCATTCACAATTTCCTTTTATTCTTTTTTTTTTTTCCCCCAACTCGGGAGAAACATAGTGTCCCAGGGCATTCACATTTACTTGGCATGTCAATTAATTGTTTCCATTAGAATTCACTGACTAGACATTTTTAAAGCAAAAATGATGGGGATCAGAGAGAAATCATAAGGGTTGGCAGTGATCTAGGGAAATGGGAAACTTCACACATTGCTAGTAAAACAATACAGTCACTTTGGAGAAGAGTTTGGTAGTTTCTTAGGAAGGTAAATAAATATTTACTATACATCTCAGGAATTCTACTCCTAGGAATCTACCCAAGTAAAGGAAAAAAGTATCCCTGCACTGAGAGACGTTAATGCAAATGTTTATAGGAGCATTATTCTTAATATTCAAAAATTGCAAACAGTCCAAATGTCCTGCTGAATGGATCAACAAATGTAGTATATTTATACAGTGGAAAACTATTCACTCAAAAGGAACAAGCTACCGATATGGGCTGCAATATGAATGAACCTCGGAAACATGCCAAGTTAAAGGAATCAGATGCAAAAGACCACATATTTAGATACAGAAATATTCTGGTGCTGGACCAACAGATTGGATGTAGGAGGTAACAGCAAAGACGATGGGAAACTTCTCACATTTGGCCCAAAGAAGAAAGTAGATGTTGAGCCTTTTAATAACAAGAAGACCGAAGGGTAGAGGTTTAGAGGTGCACCTGGGGGCTGTAAGTTGGAGACCCCGAACAGGGCTCCTGGTGAGAAATCACGTATGAAGGTGGATTTAAGAGCCTCAAGCTTTAAGAAGAGGTCAGGGCTTGTGAAAGGTAGAGACCTTTAGAGCTGTGACTTAATTAATTGTTAGAGAAAGTATATAGTTGGAGAGGAAAACTGAACCCACGACCTTGGGACCAAGAAGCCTGTAGAGGTCATAGGAGTAGAATAAGCCAACAGAGGAGAGTGAGAAGGAGTGGCTAAGGAAACAAAGCCAGGAGCAGGGAGACTAACACAGAGAAGGCATCCCAGTGGCGTAGACCAGAATGAAGAGAACTATATAAAGAGCCTACTACTGCTACATTTATTTTACCTGATAAATGTCTATTTAATTATTTCTTACTGGTAAATATATTCTACTAATTAAGCTTTGCATTTTCAGTTAATGGAAGCATTTTTTTCCCCCTCTCCATCTATAATGATGCCATCAAGTCTCATCTTCAGGAAATTAATTAAAAAGTAAGACAGACTGGAGAGGAGTCCATTTTCAGAAAAATACCGCCTGCTTTTGAAATAAATTATCATAGCCAACAATTAGTACTCCAAGTATTTAACAATTCCAGTGGCTATATTCAAAAATTTTCACCCGTCTAAAGCTTTTCAACAAATTATTTGTTCCTTCTTTACATAATGTATTCGAGAGAATGTGTGAGCATGCCAATGAAGCAATTCTGTAGAGAGGGCGAAGAGGAGGTGAGAATCATAAATGGATTGTGAAGTCTTTCATGGAAACAAATTTTAGTCTGAATGTTCATTAAGTTTTTTGGTTTTTTTTTTTTTTTTTTTTTTACCTTAAACTTTGTCTGAAAAGTGAAAACCACTGGACTCTTTATCTTTCCAGTGCATGTGCTTTCAATTAGCTACTGTCTAAACAGGTAATCCAACTGTTTTCATTGGTCGAAAAGCCAGTAAACAAATGTACTCAGAAAGAAGAAATGTGGTCTTTCTCTTTGTTCCAGTCCTTATTCTCTGTGCCTGGTGTAAAATGCCTAGGGCTTTCTCTTGAGCCCTCAAAATCAAGTAAGGTCTCCATGGACCAAGGAGGAGCTGCCTGGTGTCCTGTCCATCCCTTACCCCTCTGTTCGGTCCCTCAAGTGCTAGTTACTCAGTTTTCCACCGAATGAACGAAGATACTACATTGTGAAGATGTTCCATTCTTCTCAATTTTAACCATATGAGCTGCTAGCAGTAACTGAACAAGGAATAACCATTAGCTTACTATGACGAAGCAAGATTAATTATGACACAAATTATGACACAAATCTACAGATGCTGCTTACTGTTCTCAGTTATCATCGAAGAGCATAAAAGCGCTTGTGATAATGTATGTGTTGAAGTCAGGAAGCAGTCACCACTGAAAAATAAGGAAAAACAGAAGAGACCAGAGAAAGCAAATCATGTGCCAGAGTGTGAGATCTTCCTGCATCCTAAGTATTTTCCCAGAAACCCACTCCACAATAAGCTTACTCTACAAAATATAAACTGGTTTGGCATATTCCATTTCCTAGCACACATTTAAAACTGACCTTACGGCTCCTTGGGGAAATGTCTCATTCTTGGTCTGGGGCAGGAAATGCAAGATGAGCCTAGAGGATCTAGTAATGACAGAAAGCAGGGAATTGCTAAAGAAAAAAACAGTAACCTGAGGCACGCCAAAAGGACACAGGGGTCAGCCTGAAAGCACTCCCAATGGCCAAAGCCGGAACATTAGGAGCAACAGAATAAATTATAATAACTGAATTTTATTATAACTGAGTTATAATAAAAAAAAAGTATCTGATCAATATTGATAGAATTAATAAGTATCTGATCAATATTGATAGAATTAATAAATATGGGAGAAGGGCTGACTCTTCCTCTAGAGAAGAATGACAAAAAAATGTTTCTCCTCCCGGGGGAGATATGTCCCCACCAGGTGGTATAACAGTTTGCCTTCTGCTGAGTGTGGGCTGGATTTAATCACCAGCTCGCACAGAATAAATTAGGGAAAGAGAATTTATAGTGAAGAAGTCTGGCATTGATCAAGATTAACATCCTCATTGGAAAGTCATGTTGATGTCAGCAGCGTCTTCCTGTGATTGGGGTCTGTTCCAGCTGCAAGTATAGTAACACATTTCTGTGTCTTTCTAGATATACTATAGAGTCTTCTTTTTTTTTTTTTTAAACTATAGATCCTTCAGTAGCGGGAGGTCTGGTTGAATCACAAGGCTGAAGACCTAGAGCTACATGTGTCTAAGTGTGCATCAGCTGCAGCAGATATTTTTGTCCTCAGGACCCCACTCAAAGCTAAAAGTCTCGCATGTAACCCAGTAAGTGTGTCAGAACATTATCCTCAAGCACAGGGTATGCAAAGCATGTGCGCTTCTTTCTTTGTTTTATAAAAGAGGCAATGTGCAATGGTTGTCCTTTATTTTTCAGGGGATGTGCGGGCAATTTCCTAAATCTTTGTAGACTCTCTGTCCCACTGTCAGGGCATCTAGAGTATTTGTTGCTTCTTGCTTGAGAGATTAATATGATGTCATAAATATAATGGACCAAAGTATGTTCTGCAGAATATCTGATGTGGCAAGACACCTTAAGACTGCATTGTGATGGAAAGCAAGAGAATTCACTCCCTGAGAAGCAGCTTCCATGGGCTGAGGGCGGTTCCCAGAGGAGGGGGTAATAGACCTGAGACACGAGTGGCCAAACCGAAGAGTGCTGGGGATGGATGCACTGGGGACCTGGCAAGCATCACTTAGACTTGTATAGAATAATACCACAAGCAAAAGGAAGCTAACACACACACACACACACACACACACACACACACACAAATGAATCACCCATGAATTAAAATAGAGAAGATATTTTAGGCAAATGACTGACAATTAATTTGTTATAATACCAAAAATAGAGAAGCCATTTACTTGTGATTCAATGAGCCATGCTAAATTTCATGAGGTTTCATTTATATTTACACTGGTAGAATGTGGATTGCATATGACATCATTTTAAAGCTAGTAACTAGAATAAAAAACAGAGACAGAATATAAATCAAAGCTTAAAAAAATAGTTCAGTGTTCTGATTGCAAATTTTTTTTTTATTTTTAAAATCCTGCAAAGATAAGCTTATATGGTCACATTTTAAAGTGGCTAATACCCAGATCAAAACTTTTCTCAAGTTTTTATCAAATACAACTCTGAGAACAGTCTTTATAACTTATACAAGTGTCTCAATGAATGCATTACTGGAAGGCTCACAGACATCCATGTAACTGAGCAGAAAGCCTCTGTTCTCTGGACGTTCTAAACATTCATAACATTGATGAAGGGAATGACATAATGTGACAGTTGAAATGTGCAAGTTGTGGTCATAGGATGAGAATTTGGGTCTGAATAATTTTAGGACCGAAAGACAATTTTTACCATTTGCTGGCCACTTTAGTGAGCCTCACTAGGTGGACTGTAGGAGCTCCCTTGGAGCATCTGGGACTCTTTTCATGATTGCAAAGGACATGGTGAAGCTTTGTGTGTCAGCTGAACCATAGGAGGTACTTTGGCCTATGACATGTTGGCAGTAAGAACCATGCAAATGCAAGGGTAGGCCTTCGGAGGCCTTGTGTATTTCTCCCTGTCCTTTTGTGTGTTGACCTTTGCCGTGAGAGGAGCAAGGCCTAGTTATCAGCAGCCAAGAAGGATGCAAGACATGGGGAGTAGGGCTGCTCCAGCTGTCGCAGCCAGAAGCAGACCTGCTCAGCCAAGCTCAACCCAGCCCAGATGACTTGAAGATCCATGAAAACAAATGCTTATTTCCATATGCTTCTGACTGTTGACAGCCATTTTTCATGACCAAGTCAGCTGATTGTGCACATGCCTGTGCTCCACCCTGGTCTCCACCCTGGTCTCCACCCTGGTCTCCACTCTGGTCTCTCTTCAGATTTCCTTTGTCTCCTTCTACAACTTTCAAGCCTACACTGCTTAGCTTGCACCACCCTGGAAGTATGGCTGTCCCAGGCCATATGACCTCTACCATCTTTCCTGACAGCTCAAGCCCTGGGCCTAACTCTGGTAGAAACTACATCTATAAGCTTCTGCAGGAATCAGACACAGAGTGAGAAATTGAACTAATTCTCCCATTAATCGGATGCTAAAGATGAATTTTCCTGCCTGTGATCTGTGTAGGGATTGGGAAATGGATGATACTCAGTGGATGCCTACTGCATGCATCTCATTTAATCCTTATAATGAATGCTTCCATGGGTATTATCATTCTTAGAGGAGACTGGAAACTCAAAATGTTTGTTACTTGCTCAAGGTCACCCATCTGGGAACTGGCTGTAGACCCAGGCTTTATCCTCGCTCCAGTGTGTCTAAACTCCACGGTGATGTTGTAGTTATTCTGACTTACTAAAATCTCTAGTATTTATGTAAGTCTCCTAACAGTGAGATCTATAGAACAGGAAATACTAATCTCCATTTTTTTCTCTAAAATAATAAGTGATTTATCCCAATACCTGGTACCTAATGACTAGCTACCATTAAGTGCTAGCTAAGTGCTAGTAAGCTCTCTTCACTATGATCACAAATATTGCTAATACAATTGTAAATAAGATATATGAAAAGGAAGTAGTATTCCCAAGCCATTTACTTTGGCTAGCACCGTGGAAGACATAGATCCTTAACAATGTGATAAATGTTTTCTCTGATGATTTACCCTCAGAATTTCTCTTTGGAAGGAGCTAGTTTTTTTGTTTACAAAATACTTAAGATGCCATCCGGGATGGAAGAAGAGAAGCTGGGGGCCTGGATGGGAACAGAACTCTTAAAAGTGCAACCAGGGCTGACGTACTCTGCACGGAAATGCCATATAACCTGGTGGCTGGCACTGATGTGGCCCTGAGCATGCCCAGGAAACCAACTGTGCACCCTGCCGGTTAACTCACCTAATCCTCAGGTACACTGTGCATTAGTTGTACTTTTACTGACCCACTTTTCCAAATCGGACCACTAGCCACAGAGCGGTTAAATAACCTGCCCAGTCGTACAGGCTAGAGGCAGTAGGATCAGGAATGAGAACCAGGGGTTCTGTTTCACCAGCTATTATCTTAGTAACCCTTCTTTGACTTAGTTCCTCCTGAATGGAAAGCAAAATTATAAAGAAGCAGCAGCAAAGAAAAAGGTGGAAATCGGGATGGAAATGGAATCCCTCCAGGGAAAAATATTGAAGGCCTGGGTCAGATCCAAAGTCACTTAAGAAACACCCGAGAGGATGAATGGATTAAAGTGGAAAATGAAATAGAAATCAATGGCTCATATAAAATTGGGTATTTTTGTCTCTCTGTCCGTGACGTAGACTCAAAACCTTAGTAAAATCTACCAGATACATAGTTGATTCTTTTAAAGTGTTAGGTTTGTTGGTGAAGACAGTGACTATGAAGATGCTGAATTTCCTTATAGCTCACACAGCCTATGTAAATAGCTATTCTCTCAGTGCCGTAAAATGCCTATAAAATAATCTGAAATTAATGTGCATCAAGATTTGAAAAAAGGAAATCAAGTTTAGGCATCTTGAATGGAAAGTATAGAAACGAATGCAAACATTTTTCAGGATTGTCTTTCATCTTACTGGAAATAGATCATTAGTTGAAATAATTTTCTCTTATGAAACACAAGTGTGTCTTAGGAAGTGGTTATAATCTATTCTCACTGAGATAGAGTGGGATCCTACTTTAAGGAGTAAGAAGAATCTGGAGGAAAAAGGAAGAAAAAGATTTAATAGCATGCAACTCCTAAGGGACGAAATACAAACGTCATTGGTAGCGGGATGCAACAAGATATGACAGAAACTCATTCCTCAAGAATCTGTCGGATGTGCTCCATCCTATGTCCTCCACTTGTCAAGGAAGAATTTCTAGGAACAAGGAACCTCAAAATAGTTACTGCTTACATGAAGATCTGGAGTGGCAAAGGTCATCAGTTATTCTCCCCTGAAAATTTAGGAAGGACAGAAGTAATTATACATTGGGAGTGACACAGGGCTTTCCCCAGAGGGAGAGACTTGATCTTATGTGTCACCACAATGTTCATACATTGAACATTTAAATGTTCAATGGCCCTTTACAAGAAGGGCCTTCCATTAATTGTCATGAATGAAAGAGGGGAGATCACAGCCATGCAGTCTAGTTTATTCTTTTCTGACTACTGAATCACCAAAGTAGGAGGAATCTCCACCAAGCTTCATATACTCTTTTTTTTTTTTAATTCTAAGGAGAATATAGGTAAACTATGCCTAAAGTAAAATTTCTAATTTCTGACTTCTTAAAATTTCAGTTCCCCAAATTCTGCTGGTGTTGATACCAATTAAAGACAAGTTGCATTCTGTCATTAAGTCAGCAAATGAAATCAGGACAGACAATCCATATGGTGACTTTTCCGATCTGACTTTATTATAAGAATTAGGCAACAGACTGTGATCCATTACCATGGGATCCCATATAGAAAATAAGCACTATTTGCAAAAACTTCTATATAATTCTATAAATACAGACCACTTTCAAGTTTATTTAATTTATTCCATCTAGAATCAAAAGATGTTTGAATTCCAGTTTTCTCTTTTATTGGCTATGTTATAAAAATCCACTTTAAAAAACTGACAATACCAAATACTGGCAAAGGTATAGAACAACTGAAAATCTCCTATATTGTTCATTGGAAGCAAAGTGATACAGTCCCTTTTTAAAAGAATTTGGCATATGACCCAGCAATGCCATGCTTAGACATTTACCCAAGAATAAAAGAAGACCTGTGTCCCCACAGAAACCTTACATGAGTGTTTATTGCAGCTTTATTTATAATTGTCAGAAAGCCAGAAATAACCCAAAAGTTGTTCGGGGAATGAATGGAAAAATTATAGTATATCTGCACCATAGAATACTCCTCGGCAGTATATAGGAATGAACTCTTGATACACACAATAATTGCCTTAGCTGAATCTCAGAGGCATTATGCTGAATGAAAGAAGCCAGACTTAACAGGCTGCGTACTTTGTGCCTGCACTTATATGGCATTCTGGGAAAGGGAAAGTTACAGGGACAAAAATCAGACTGGTGTCAGCCAGGGGTTGGGGAGTGGGGAACTGATCATGAATAACCCTTTAAGGCTCATGTCAAATACAGTATTTCTTGATGGTGGTGGTGCTACATGACTATATGAATTTGTCAAAATCCATGGAACTATATATAAAATGTGTGAATTTTGTTCTATGTAAATAGACTCCATATCACAATAAACTAATCAAAAATGTAATGCCTCTGTACTTAGAACCTTCAGTATTATTTTTTCGTATTGAAAGATAAAAGCACTTTGAGCTTCTGTGTCTCCTGCAGATGACCTAGTGGTAACCCCACGGGATTGTACGAGGACCAAGCGTTCTACTGGCGAAATGCTTCCTGAACAGTAAATTATCTGTAGTCTCTGTTAGCTGGGGAGGTTGAGGTCAGATTGCTGTTCCTTTCCCATTACTTGCCCTTGGCACTCACTGGTAAAGCAAATGGTCGGAGCTAAATTCCAGGTTCCATTTCTGTGAGTCAGGAGAGACTATGCCCCCCCACCCTTTTCTTTTTCTCCATCTTATACAGTCAAAAAAAATTAAATTTAAGAATAACCTAGAGACCCTTAATCTTAATTCTTGAAAAAAAAAAAAAAAAGGAAAATCTCTCCTTCAGGATTGAACATATACACATAACATTTTAAAGTCAATGATGGATGATTTACAACCATCTACTGGTCGTGCATCTGCTCAGATGCCTGTTGGACTGTGTACTTCCCCTCTGATGGGAACACTCTCCCTCCTGCACTTTAGGGAAGGACTTTTTCTCTTCACCTCACTCTTAAGGATGTGGTTTGCATAGAGATTGGCCAGAGAAGGGAGCAGATGTCGCAGCCCCAGGGTTCTCCTAATTAGAACGGAGGTGAGGAGTCTCTTTGCCAAGAGTGGGAGAGGTGTTCCCGGAGCTGCTGGAGACAGTTTCCCAACTCGTGGGACAAGCCAGGAGCAGAGCAGTAGGCAGCCTGAAGAGTGTGGAAATGGGGGTTCTGGGGTCCTGAGCATCGAGTTCTGCCCTTGCTCTCTTGCACTTGACATGGATGAAGCTCCCGGTGGGTATTAGTCCCTATGTCCTCTCTTCAGCACTGTTGTGTTTTATCATGAGGTAGTTTCGAAATGAGTTTTTGTTTTCTATAACCAAATGAGCCCTGACTAATAGCCCATAGATCCGTGTTAATGAATGCTGATAGGAGCCACAGAGTCATGAACTTTTATATTGAAAGTTAAGGTGGTTCATGAAATTCCCTATCGTTAATTTTAATGAAGAAACGGAAGCTTATAGAGTTAAGTAATTAACCCATTATCACATGATGTAAATGGCATAAGCAGGAATTAAATTTATGGCTTTCACTTTTCTCTGCTTCCTCCGATGCACGCAAGTAAGAAGCAATACGTGTGTCCTATCTGAGCCTCTTACGATTCAGCAGCAGGTGATGATACCCATCTGTGCACAATCTCTCGTCCCTTGTGGCCAATAAAGTTGTTTCTTTTAATTAAGAAAATTGGAAAAAAAGTTCTACATAATCTGGCTACTTGCTACCTCTGGGATCTCTGTTTGACTACCCTCCTCATACACACTTCACTCCAGCTACCCTATCACCTCCCTGGTTTAGGTTGGCATATTTTCCTCCAATTATTTACTTTAAACCTATATGTGTCTTTATATTTAAAGAGGGCTTCTGGTAGACAACATAGAGTTGGGTCCTGGTTTTTTGATCCTCTCAGAAAAATCTCTGTCTTTTAATTGGTGTCTTTAGACCATTGACATTTAACTGGTTCTTGATAATGGGTACATTGGTTATTGATATAGTTGGATGAATATCTACCATAGTCATTGGTGTTTTCTGCTTTTTGACCTTGTCCTTCCTGTTTTTGTCTTCCATTCTCTTTCTGCCTTTTGTGGTTTTAACTGAGCATTTTATGATTCCATTTTCTCTCCTTTCTTAGTACATCAGTTATACCTTTTTTTAAAATAACTTTTTTCATTGGTGTCCCTGGAGTTTACAATGTATGTCTACAACTAATCCATTTCCACTTTCAAATAACACTACACCACTGCCCGGGTAATGTGAGTACCTTTGTAGCTGCCCCCACAGTCTTTAGCTAGTCTGTGTGTGTGTGTGTGTGTGTTTTCTCCAGTCTTTTCTCTTTGCTTTTCAGTTTTCCAGTCTTTGTTCTCTCTGCTTCTTAGTTCTGGAAGATTCTACTGAGATGTCCTTAAGCTCAGAGCTTCTTCTGTCAGCTGTGTCCAGTCTACTATAAAGCCCAAATCAAAGGCATTCTTCATCGCTGTTACAGTATTTTTTATATCTAGCATTTCTTTATGGTTCGTTCTTAGAATTTCCATCTCTCTGCTTACATTGCCCGTCTGTTCTTATATATATGTTGTCAGCTTTATCTATTAGAGCCCTTAGCGTATAAGTTGTAGTTGTTTTAAATTCCCTGTCTGATCATTCCAACATCCTTAGCACATCCGGTCCTGATGCTTGCTCCATCTCTTCAAATTGTGGGGGGGTTTTTGGCTTTTGGTGTGCCTTGTGATTTTTCTTGCTAGCCTGACATGATGTACAGGGTAAAAGGAACTGTTGTAAAAAGGCCTTTAGTAATGTAGCCAAGAGGTATGGGGGAAGGAGAAGTGTTCTGTATCCTGTGATGGGTCTGAGTCTCTGAGTGAGCCTGTGCCTCTGGCCTGTGAACTTCACCAGTGTTCCTCTGTTATTTCTTCCCACTTCCGTGGGACAGGAGGGCTAGAGTGAGCTGCTGTTGGGTATTTCCCTTTCACTGGTCAGTGAGGATCTGAGAATATACCTCAGCAGTTTAGGCTCTGGGTAAGTAGTTTCTCCGGAAGACAAGCCTTGTTAAGAACAGAGTTCTCTGATGTGTTTTAAAATGGTTCCTTTCCCCCTCCCCCTGCCGGAAACAGGAAGGGATTTTTTTTTTGGTGATATTTACTGTGGTCACCTGGTTGAGCTTCTGGAGATAAATCTCACAATATTATGGGGGTGCTTTTATGACTGAGCCCCCCTGGAGTTTTCATCTCTGACTTGTCCACAGTGAGCCCCCAGCAATTGAACAGTCCCAGATCAGCCCGATCACAGGTCCTCATTGTGGTTTACAAATCTCTGCTCGGGAAGACAACTGTGACTCCCTGTTATTTGCCAGCCTGTGTCTCTGGTCTTAGAGGCAGTGGTTTGCCCTGTGTCCTTGCCTCTCTTATGGATCCAAGGGATCCAAGAACAGTTGTTGACTTTTCAGTCTGTTCAGCTTTTACTTATTGGGATGGAGTGGTGACATTCAAGGTCCTTACCTGCAGGAACTGGAAACCCCAAGTCTCCCCTCACTGTTTTGCAGTCATGCGCCCACCTGAAATCCTTTTTACTTCTTTCCTCTCCATGGAATTTTCTACCCTTCGGCTGTCCTCTGTGTTCACCCCCTCATCTTCTTCAGGTGTCATTTTGTCACATAGATCTCTGGACACTTCATAGAGTATCGTAACTCCCCCCGAGTTTTCCTGTCTTTTTTACATTCTCCTCTCTAGAAGACGTTATTAATATCTATCACTTCTTTCATACTCCTCTTTTTTTTTTTATCACCTGTGTTCCCCACTGAAGTGCAATCTTCATGAGGATAAAGATATTTGTCCATTTTGTTGACCCACAGACCAGAGACCCTTGAAAAATGCCTAAAATATATGAGGTACTCCTATTTTTATCAAAATGTGTTAAATGAATGGATGATAAGTAAAGGATTCTGGGATTTCATTTATTTTACAAAAAAAATCAAAACATTGATTTTTGTTCACTGAATTATAGAATTCACCAGTGAAATGTTTTTGAGGGCTTCGTTTTTGTTCTAGTAAAAGGAGGACCCCAATTCTACCCAAGTTCTATACAATGAATAAAATCTTTATGGTAAGGAGTACCATGTGGAATCTAAGGACAGGGTAAAAAGTATTTTCTGGCCTTGAGTGGTCTGTTCCTGGAAACAGGGACTGTGTTGAGATATGGGCAGCTCTGCTTCTTGCTCAGTCTGTCCAGAGCCTTGTGGTCTCTTACCTCCATTTTCTCTGCACCTGTTCCACTCTCTGCTTCTCTGTACATGGGTTTGCTTGGTTACCTCCAAGCAAGTTCATAGAACTAAGAAAGGGAACAGGGTTGGCTATCTTTGATCACGTGTCCATCCCTGTGTGATCATATATATGACCAGGAAGGTGGAATCACAGGAAAAACCAGGAATACCTCTTCTAGGGACTATGGGCAAGTGATATCTCTACAAAGGACTAAGGGCAGGTCTGACAATGGAAGTGTCCAAAAGTGTTTTGCCATTTTATAAAGTCATTGGTGGAATATAAATATAAGTGTGTGATTCTTGGCTGTATGTGGGATCTAGAATAGACCTCAGTAGATGACATACATCTTCCTTTCTTCATTTTAAAGAGGAGGAAATTCAAATCCAGAGAACTTTTGTCATTAATGGTATCACATTACTGTGCTTGGACATCTTACAAATTTCACCTAGATATCCTAGGATCTCAGTTTCCTTATTAGTGAAATAAAATGAAATCTACATTTAAAAAAAATAGTATTGACCTTGAAAGGAAACTTCACTAATAATCTTCCCTCCCATTCTCCCACTGTTTCTGTCTTTGAGAGACACTGTTCTGTTTGTCCATGGCTCCCCCCCCCCCATAATTTAAATGAAAGAGTCCCATTTCTTAATTGGCGAAAAATCTTAGGAAAAGAAGCAAAAAAAAAAAAACAAAAACAAAAACAAAAAACAAAAAAACCCAGAGGAAGTTCTTGATTAAGAAAAGACAAGTGTAGGGGTGCCTGGATGGCTTAGTCGGTTAAGCGTCAGCCTTTGGCTCAAGTCATGATCTCTGGGTCCTGGGGTTGAGCCCCGTGTCGGGCTCCCTGCTCAGTGGGGAATCTCCTTCTCCCTCTCCCTTTGCCCCTCCCCCCTGCTTGTGTGCTCTCTCTCTCTCTCTGTCAAATAAATAAATAAAATCTTAAAAAATAGAGAAAAGACAAGTGTAGCAGCTTCATAAAATGAAACAAGAACTTGTGAGGAACACTTAAACATACAAATACATTATACATATACAGGTAAATTCTCAAACATATTTACACCCCAAACGTTATTCTCTTGTGAAGAAAATAAATCAAACATGGTATCTATAAAACTTCATTTTATTTGTGCAACAGAGGAGCAAAAAATAAATGTTTTGTGCCTTTGCTTGAGAAGTATCTGTTTACTTTCTGTTTACATTTGTATGCTTTGCTATACGTATTTTTATTTCTTTTTTTTTTTTTTTTGCATGTATTTACTCCTGTATACATACCTTAGCAAAATCACTGGAGACACTTTTTTAAAAAATGAAAGGAAATCTACTAAAATAATGTGCACTGCATAGTCCTTAACATAAATCAACTTTAAAGAATAATGTACTAAAAAAAAAATAATAAACACAAAAAAACTCTTGCAGTGAACACAGTATAGTCTGGAGCAGGATTTGTTGAAAAACCATGGAGACAGGGTGCCTGGGTGACTCAGTCAGTTAAGCATCTGCCTCTGGCTCAGGTCATGATCTCAGGGTCCTGGGATCAAGTCCTGAGTAGGGTCGGGCTCCCTGCTCAGCGGGGGTCTGCTGCTCCCTCTGCCTCTGCCCCTTCCCCACTCACGCTCTCTCTGAAATATGTATATTAAGAAAGAAAAGAAAAACCATGGAGGCTAAACGTGAGAGAGCCACAGCTACTTCTACAGTTTGGTTGCTCTTTATACAAACACTAGGATGTTTCTTTGCCAGGGGATACGATATTTTTGTGCACTGTTACGTATTACTAAACTCTGAAGTTGTAAACAAATGTTTCTTTCTGTTTCCCGGACTGTATACCACTAAAAAAAATAACTAGATGCTGACATTTTAACTACATAAATTAATTTTAAGAGAAATGAAGAAACACAGATTTATTAATTTAACATATTTTATTAGTTGCCTCAGATGTTACATATATGAAAACTTATATGTTTCCTGAATGACCTTGGGTACATTAACTAGCCTTTTTGGACCTCAAATTCTTTACTTGGAAAATAGACACTAACTCCAAGAGTTAGTGGGAGAAATTCCTCTTGGAGCCAGAGCCTACTCTGTACTAAAATGGTCAATATATTTGGTGTTGTTTTACCATAATTCTGTAGCATCAGGAAATTACCATGGAATCAAATGCTCCCTAGCAATCAACATTTTGGGAGACTATTTGGAAACTCACAAAACTAATTTGCTTTATTTTTACTTGGCAATGAGCAGTTTTAAATTGCAGACTTTTGTATCTTGAGGTTACGTCACTGCCGGTGGATGATGAGCAAGTGGATCTCTATCAGGACTGCATTTACACACGATAGAGTATGTGGCTGAGTTTCTGTGGAGTGACTGGATGGGCTTGTGGCCAACAGTCCACTCTTTCAGTCATTGCTCTAATGAACTTGCCTTGATGAAGGGGTAGTTCATATCACCTAAGAAATCTAAGCGTGCCAGATGATCATCTTCTGTTTCAGTCCATTCTCATAAGAGACAAAACACACTGATTGCACGCCTCTAAAAGGTGACCCTTTCCTCTCCTTCCCATTGTCCTGTGTTCTGTAAGGAATTTAATATATGTGCATAGCTTGAAAAGAAAAATATTGTCAAAACAAGTTGCCCCATAATCTTGCTCTTTTAATTTTCTCATGGCCATCTTTGACTTGGATAAGGATTCACTTCAAATGTTTCATCAACATAGAGCGGTCAGTGAAGGCCTGGCGGGGGGTCTGTGCTCATAACACAAGCCATCAACATCTCCATAGCGCTCTCTAAACTGGATTTGGTCCATTTCTTGCTCTTCCATTCAGTTTCCTCCCACTCTGAATCGCTGTGTTTTAACTACATGCATTTAATATGCCACTATTGAAGTTCTCAAGGCTAAATAAGGATGAGTCTTATGTGGCATATTTCTAGACCACAGAGCTATCACCTTTAGGGAAAAAAAAATTCCAAACGAACCCAAAAACAAATCAAACAAACAACAGTCTAAAAATCTTCCCTGCTGATTTCAGAAAATGTCTCATCTACCCTTGTTGATAAAATCAAACAGAATTCAATCGGGGTGTGTTTGTTAAAAGATTAAAATAATAAACTTTTGTATTTATAGGTTATCTTACTTTTTAGCTAGATGCACTGTTCCCAGTACTCATCCTACTTTCATGATCTGTGAAAATATTTTTTATAAGCAAAATTGAAGACATCTTTCAGAACATTAAGATTTGATGCCAGGGGTACTTGGGTGGCTCAGTTGGTTAAGCATCTGCCTTCAGCTCAGATTATGATCTCAGGGTCCTGGGATCAAGCCCCATGTCACGTGCTCTGCTTAGCAGGGAGTCTGCTTCTCCCTCTCCCTCTGTGTTCTCTCTCTCGCTCTCAAGTAAATCTTAAAAAAAGATTTGATGCCAGAAGCTCTAGATACATCTAGAGTTTGAGGACAAACAAATGCATGTAAAATACACAGTGGGTAAGCTGTTAGTTACATGTTATATGATAAGATGTCACAATCAAAGGACTTTGATAAAGCTGGAAAGTTTTACAAAGCACTGTAAGTCAAATCATCTAAAAAATAACTTTTGGGGGCACCTGGGTGGCTCAGACAGTTAAGCGTCTGCCTTCGGCTCAGGTCATGATCCCAGGGTCCTGGGATCGAGCCCCACATTGGGCTCCCTGCTCTGCGGGAGGCCTGCTTCTCCTCTCCCACTCCCCCTGCTGTGTCCCCTCTCTCGCTGTGTCTCTCTCTGTCAAATAAATAAAATCTTAAAAAAAAAAACAAAACTTTTGAATACATTTAATTAACATATATATTTATATTTGCAAATGCCTACTTAACATCTGAAAGCAACTCATCAAAACTGGAAAGAGAGACATGTTGCCTAATTGGCTGTGGGAAAAGCAAGGCATCATCTCTTCTTTCAGTAGCCATGCACGGACTCAGGCATGATTCTGAACAAGGGGTTTCAGATTAGGAATCCTCTGCCATTCCATGTTTCTGGCACATTCTCTCTAGGCTACACAAATGTTTCACTGAAAACTCCTTCCATGTGCCAACCGGACACATACCAAGAAACAGAAAGGATTTCATGCCAGTAATATTCAAGTACAGTGTGCTTAGCACAGATTCTTGGACCAAATTTCCCAAGAAACTGGCAGCAAATATAATGGGTGGTTGTGGCTCATATTTTTAAAATTTGTCAGAATAATAGTAGTTCCTTTCTACAAAATGGTTCTTTCATGTATTAACACCCGCAAACAGACAAACATGGGAAGAGTGAAAGGTTTCTTTGAGTAGAATGGCATTTCTATAAACAGAGAACGACTATAGAAAAACCTTAATTTTGAAACTAGTGTGAAACTAACTGTTCCAACACTGGTCATTAAAACCATTAGATACAAGTTTCAATAGGACATTTACGCAGTTTCAAAACTTCCTCACCACAGATATTAATAACAAAAAGAGCAAAATACCTTTTCAGTGGAGAGATCTGGTGGACACCACCTTAACCAAGTGACCAAAATTAGTATCACTGTTAATAGGATAAAGGGACAGCAGGTGCTGCCTGATACGATCCACTAAGGAGGACAAAATATCGCTGAGGTGGTATTCTGCCCCAAAAAGTATTTAAATGGAAACACAAAGATTTGATTAAATTCTGAGGGATAAACAGCCACACAACCAGCCTGTGGGCCTGTTGCTTATTCTTTAGATTATTTGTAATTGCTTTCAATGAATCCTTTCTCAATCACCTTTAAAACTTGTTGCCAGAATAAAGGAAATGAAGTCTTAGTATATGTATGAAGTGAAATGAAAATATAATTTTAAGACCCATCAAAAATGTTTCACTGGAACAGTAAAACGAGAAACCATCACTTCGAGGCAAAAAGAGCGACAAATTCAACAAAATGCAGCATTCTTTTTACACCAGAGACTATATTTCTTAGAGAATTTTACATGTTTTTAAGTCCTTATATGCCCCCAGTCTTCCTATCTGTTCAAAAATGCTCAACTCCTGTTGTATATAGAATTTCTATTGGCTACTAGATACTTGGATGGAGGGGTGTGTTGAATGCTTTAGGAGTTAACACACTGGAAGAGCTGAAGTGAAGAAATGAAAGAGATTACCACCTTATGAAGGTACCCCCCAAAATGTTTTCCAGTCACGAATGCACTACGCAAATGCTGATTTTATTTATTTCTCCTCTCGGTCTGTGTGATTTCCAATGAGTGGTCCCACGAGTCTCTGTTTAGCATGGAAGCAAAAGAGAACTCTTTATCCACATTCATGTAAGAAGATTTTCTAGCTCTGTCCACTTTCAGTGAAAATAACAGAAAAGAATACTAACGTAAACCTGAGCGCATCCGTCCTGACCTTGAGTCCGATGATTGTCAGGCTAATGGCAGGCGAAAGCTTAGCTCCTAATATCCACATCTGTGCCTCCCCACATGTTAGCTTGTTTTTAATTCTCACATTGATTAGGTATGATCACAGTGTGATTCCCCCTCCTGCAGACAATTCATTTGTATTGCAAATTGTTAATAACATCCTAAAATCCAACAGTATTATCATCACTGGGGGCCCCCACAGCCTTCATATCCACTTCCACGTTATTGAACTAACGAGCATGGATGCAGGGACAGCTGCAGCTCCTGGTGAAGCTTATGTAATCAGAAATCTCTCCCAGTGGGAACCTCAAACTATTAAAGGATTAGGTGACTCTGATGAAGAGGTAAAAGCCTTTGTTTCATTTGTCCTTTTTCTGGGTGCAGATAGCTTCACGCGAGCGTTCCATATTTATATTTGTGTTCGTACTCAATATTTTGCCCTCCAAATATAACTCTGGGTAGATTTCTTGAACAGAATATACAACAGGTACACCTCTGGGCCTTGGAATCAAATAGACTTGAGTTGGAATTTTGGCTTCCCTGGTTACTACAGAGTAGCATCGAATGAGTTTCTCTTCTCCTTCTGCCTATTCCCTCGTTTCAAAAATAGAAATAGCAGTAATCCTTTTGTGTCTTTAATGAAAACATGGATTAAAGTGCTGTGTACAGTAAAATAGCAGCTACTGCTAGAGTTCATCATGAAAGTGCTTTCCGTGGCAAGAATATGCTCTCGTAGGTTTTAAGTGAAATAAACTTATTATACATTCAATTGGATTAAACATATACTACTATTTTCCGAATTATATCTTACATGTTGGAATCTTGAGGGGGCCAAATGAATGTAACTCCGTGAGTCCTTTGAATGATCAGATAATCTCCTTTGAAATATGGTCATACATTTACTTAAATATCTTAGGTTGATGGTCATTTTGTTCTATCAATCATTTTCTTTCACTTTCAGGGATTTATTTGTGGACTCAAGAGTGTGGTAATTGAAGATTTCTGCTTCTGGCTATGATGGATTAGTGTGCAGCTGACCAAGCCAAAAGCCAAGAACATGAGAGAAGGTGAATGCAATGAGAACACATTTTTGAAGGTACCAGAGAGTTATCAAGGCAGTTAGAACTTGGGGAGCCAAGAACCTGGAGAGAAGGAAAACACATTGGAGGTAAGCCCAACATTCCACGTGGCATTTTTTGAGTCAAGGCGTTTGCAGATTGTTCAACAGCATGGGGCAGGAGGTAGAAGAGCTGAGCAGAAAGTAGCAGCTGAGCAGCATCAGTGACAGACTCACAGGTGTGAGAGCCAAAGACTGGGGATCCGATCTTTTACAGCATCCAGGACTGGAAGGGCCAACTCCTGCAGTGAAGGGAAGAGAAGCAAAGGAAATCTGACTCTGCTCCCATTTTCATCGCAAAGTTGTTTGTCAGTGAAAAGGGATCATAGAACAAAAGGCAAAGCCGAGATTGGCTCCTAAATGTTTCTAACAAGATACTCAGAAATGTTTGCGCATGCACACCCTAAGGAGGAAGGGGTCCTGATAAACAACCTGTAGGAAAACTAGCCAGAAGATAGACCAGGTCTTACAGAAACCTAAACCCTCCCTTGAACCTGTACAAGTCCTGCTTGGGTAAGGGCATGCCTAAATTCGGTACATGCAAGTATTTAAAGCCTAGTTTCCTAGAGGAATATAGTAAAAGCCTGTAAATTTTTTCACACAAAATGGATGGCATCTAATTAAAAAAAATGAAGACATGAACAATAGGCCCAAGAAAATCACGTTAGAAACAGAGCCAATAATCATCCATATTTTGAAGTACATAGAAAAGAAGTTTAAAACTGTGATTTTTACCAAGAGGAGAGATGGTGAGAGGGTCCCCACAGAGAACTGGAGTCCATACAATATCCCTGCATGGTTTCAGAGTAGGCCAAGTTCTCTTAAACTGGATGCCAAAAGTAGTCATTGTAATGTTTCTAGGTTCATCCATGTAGCTGCAAATAACAGGATCTGCTTTTATTAAGGCTCAATAATATTCCTGTGTGTGTGTGTGTATCAATCATGATTTCTTTATCCATTCATCTGTTAACAGACACTTCGATGTTTCCAAATCTTGGCTATTGTAAATACCAAACACATAGAAGCAGAGAGTAGAATGGTTATTACCAGGGGTGGAGAGGTGTGGGGAGAATGGAGAGTGGGGGAGATGGGTCAAAGGGTACAAACCCACAGTTGTATAGGATGTAGAGATCTAATGTACAGTATGATGACCATAGTTATGCATATTAAATACTGGAAATTTTCTAAAAAAATGGATTTCAGGTGCTCTCATCACACAAAAACATGGTCACTGTGTAAGATGATAGGTTAATTAGCTTGAATGTAGTACTCATTTCATGATGTATGTATATGTCAAAGCATCATGTTATATACTTTATATGGTTAAAAAAAAAAAGTAACCATATAGGAAAAGCTTGATAGAATTTCTTAAGCATTAAGAACTTTGGGCCACTCAAAGACACAGAGAAGAGATGAGAAAGGCAGGCCGCGGAGTGGGGGAAGTTATTTGCAATATATAACAAAGAACTCATATACAGAATAGATCAACAACTTTAACAGATTACACTTTACAAATGAAAACAACCAATAAGGCATTAGTATATAAGATACTCTACATCGTCGTTTAAAAGGGCAAATTCTATGACTGCCAGAGTGATAAAATTGAAAGGCTGGTGATGGGGAGGGTGTGAAAGAACATAACTCCTATTCTGCTGGTAGAAGGTAGAATGGTTACTAGCCCTTGGGACAGGTCTTCGGTCCAGTATACTAAATATGAATGTGTGGATTTTCCATGACCCGGCAATTCAACTACCAGGCTGGGTCAACAGAAATGCCTAGAATATGTACATTAAAGATGTACGATCATATCCATGGCAGTGTTGTTCACTATAACTCAGACTCAGATACTCACCAGCTATAGAGTGGATAAATAATTTGTGGTATATCTATACAACAGAATAATATATCAAAATAGAAATTATTTAGCTTACGCTACAAGGAACAATCATGGATAAATTTCACAAATATAACGTTGAGCAACAGAAGTTAGACACAAATATGAGTGTGCTGTTTTAGTATGTTTAGATAGATTTCATAAATAGACTAATCATTTGGACTGGAAGTCTAAATAATGGTTATTTTGGCTAGAGGTTGTGACCAGATGTAGCAACATGGGTTCCTACAGTACTGCTAATGTTTTGTTTCTTAATATCTAACAACGTGAAGTTAGTACCTGAGAATTCCTCAAACTTCCCTTAATAAAGTTATTATTAACTTATCAATCAAACCAAACCACAAGCTTGTGGAGCCTGTCTTTATATATAAATAACATTTGCTATTTATCCTATTTCTCTATCTAGGATTAATCACATGCTCAGTTTCTCCAAAGTAAAAACTGCTTATAATCTTAACTTTCTGAACAGAGCACATTGGACATTGCTATGTTCATATATTAGAATAATTTTTATTATTATGATATAAAATAATTGGCACATGACTGGGGCTTCTAGATGCAATACAAGATGGATTATGCCGTTAGTTCTTCTGATGGCTTGAATTATGCCATCCTACTCTCATGCTTTCTCCGCTTTCCCTTATGCATCTGCCTGCAAAAGTCTGGAAGAGATATGTCCAGATGGAGGAGTGTGTGAGTGCAGGGATACCATATCCTCCCCACTAGCACAGTTTTAACAACATATTAATATTTACATGTTAATTTTCACAACCATTTATTGGCAAAGTCAACCTCAACCAGAATTTAACATTTATATTACACCAGCATGGTTTTGCTTTTGCTTTGCCTTTATATTTATCTGTGAGGGTTAGCATGTCCTTGGTGCTATGCAACATTTCTACCCAAAGGGAAATTAATATACTTTATGAAAATACTACTCTTACTATATTTGTTCATTTTTAGTATCTTTCGGCAATCTCATAATTTGTCTATTCTCCTGCTTTGCAGCTTTGCTGATACTTATTGTAAATTTTTACTGTCTTCACTCTCCACATTTTCTCTTCCATTTGGAAGAAAAATTATTTTACCCTAAAAAAAGTAGTGCTTTAATTGTCAGCAAACAGTACTTGTGAAAATGGAAGCTATTATCACCTTGTTGATCTGTGAGTTGATATCCAAGAGGCATTTTAGCCAGAACACTCAGATGAGTTTACCTCTGTAGGCTGGGGTTCTGTCTGGGGAAAGGGAGTGGGCTTTAGGGAAATGGGCAAGACCAGCCAGTGAGCTTTTAATAGAGTAGTGTGTGTGTAAATGTTCTAGCACATCTTTTCTAGCTTTTGTAATCTCAGCTTATGATAGTAGCAGCATTGTTTGTGATGGACCAGCTTTTGCCCTGAGAACTACTAGAATAAACTGGACACAACCAAACAAAACTGTTTGAAGACATCAGGGAGCTACGTTTAAGGCAGTAGGTATTGGGGGGCTAAGATCAGAGGAAAAGAAAAAAGCCAAAGAGATGGGAGTCTGGTAGTTGGCTTCATTCTCCACTCAAGGCAGTGAGAATGCTAAAAGCAGTTGCTAGGCGACTGGGAAGAGTAAACATTCCAATAGTCCCATGGGATTAGGAGAAGGAAGAAAATGGAGTTTATATTCACCCCATGAGGAGGGACCCTTTTATTTTTATTTATTTATTTTTTAAATTTTTTATTGTTATGTTAATCACCATACATTACATCATTAGTTTTTGATGTAGTGTTCCATGATTCATTGTTTGTGCATAACACCCAGTGCTCCATGTAGAACGTGCCCTCTTTAATACCCATCACCAGGCTAACCCATCCTCTCACCCCCCTCCCCTCTAGAACCTTCAGTTTGTTTTTCAGAGTCCATCGACTCTAATGGTTCGTCTCCCCCTCCAATTTCCCCACCTTCACTCTTCCCCTCCTGCTTTCTTCTTCTTTTTTTTTTTTCTTAACATATATTGCATTATTTGTTTCAGAGGTACAGATCTGTGATTCAACAGTCTTGCACAATTCACAGCGCTCACCATAGCACATAGAGGAGGAACCCTTTTAAATCAATAGGGGTTTCTGTTGGGTCCTTGAAATCACCACACAAGGTTATAGGTGAGGTAGAAACCAGTAGTCACTAATACCGAAACATCTAATTTAAAACCTATTCAATTCCCGGTTAGATTTAGGTGATATTCTCCAATCCAGCCATCTGCCCGAAGCAGAAGCAAATCCTTATTCTATATTTTTTATAAATATACAAGAGTCAATGAAATATGATTTGGCATAAAAGAAGAAAGGACTAAGAACCAAAGAAAAACCATACAATAAAAATAGATGCAAAAGAAAAGCAATGAAAATATTAGCTATGTGCCTTGAAATCATGGTAATGAGACTGTTCCAAGTATTAAAAGATGGTATAGAATTGGCAGAGGACTGGAAACTCTAAAGAAGGGCAAAATGAAAGTTCTAGCAACAAAACCATACAAAACTGAAACAGTTGCCAAGTGGATAAACACAGCCTCAGTTTAGACGTAGTTTGAGACGGTTTGGTTGGTAGGTGAGAACAAAATATCAAGGATGAAGCAGAGAGTGGAAAAAGTAAGACAAATAGAATTTAAAAGAGATGCATGACATGGGTAAAATTCAGATATTAAGTATAACTGTAGTTGCAGAAAAGAGGAAAGATAATGGGGCAGAAACAGTATTTGAAAATACAGTGGCAGATGATTTTCCAAAATTCATGGAAGACATTAAGCCACAAACTTAAGACATGTTAGAAACTTCAAGCAGGATACTTCCTAGAAAGCCATACCTAAACACTGCTGAAAGCCAAAGACAAATGGAAAAATCTTAAAAATCAGCCGGAAGAAAACCTTTGTATTACCTTCCTAGCAGAAAAATGAGAATGACAGCTGACTTCTCCAGATGAAACAGTGGAAGCCAAAATACAATTATTTTTCATTATTTCTAAAAAGTGCTAAAAGAAAATAACAGTCAATGTGGAGTTCTATACCCAATGAAAACATCCTTCAGAAAATGGAGGCAAAACATTTTTCAACAAATGAAATGTGAGAGCATCTGTCACCGCTGACCTTCATTAAAAATAACTCTGACAA
Source organism: Halichoerus grypus (assembly GCF_964656455.1). Taxonomy (NCBI): domain Eukaryota; kingdom Metazoa; phylum Chordata; class Mammalia; order Carnivora; family Phocidae; genus Halichoerus; species Halichoerus grypus. Next base: position 10,618,144 of record NC_135726.1, read on the forward strand.
GTATTCTCACACAGAAAGAAAATGATATTAAAGACAGATCAGAGGGTAAAACTAAGCGGATAAATTTCTGACTAAAAGTATGTCATTTTGGATATAGAGTTTCAGTTTTACGAAATGACAGAATTTATGGAGATGGATGTCATGATGGCTTTATCATATAAAAAAATGTATTTAATACCATTGAACTGTACACCTAAAAATGGTAAATATTGGGATTTTACCACAATAAAATTGAAAAAGAAATGCACATATACACATGGAGATATAAGGAATAACATAAATACTCAGCACCCACCAACAGCTTAAGAAATAGTATTTCTTGTAAGGGATGAATCAGTGATGAGTTCCCTAAACTCATGGTTTAGTGGCTTGTTTTCTGCCATTGCATTAACACATGAGGGACTAGGAGGGACTGGACTATGAAAGCATTTCAACTTTTATAGCAGTCTTTCCTCCTTAATAAATAGTCCTTTCCTTAAAAAGTCATTATCTATTGTACAGAACAGCACATCATGATATCTTGTGGAATTTGAAATTCATATAAAATATTCAGTACCAATAGTCCTTGTGTCAGAGAAAGGTCCACTCAATTGACCAGGATGTGACAAAAAGTACTAATTTAAATTAGAACTTAATTAATCAAGGATGCATGTTGCAATCTCTAGAGTAACTTCTTCGGTTTTCTTTTTAAAAATTTTAACATACAGTGCAGTATTGGTTTCTGGAGTAGAATTCAGTGATTCATCATTTACATGCAACACCTGTGCTCATCACAACAAGTGCCGCCCTTAATACCCATCACCCATCTAGCCCATCCCCCCCACCTCCCCTCCATCAACCCTCACTTTGTTCTGTAGAGTAACTTTTTAAAAGATAATAAAAGAATATACTAACTCACAAGCTAATGGAGAGAGAAATGGAATGATAAGATTCGTAGTAAATCAAGCTTTTTTATCATTGACTTCCTCATAAGAAAAGTCTGAAGGAACAGACTTGTGAACTGGTAGTTTTTTGGGGCATGTGATCTCAGGGAGCAGGAGTTCATAGTAGGAGCTGAAACAGGGTAGGAAAGAGAGCTAATACAGAGATGTGTTACTGATTCAACCACCGTGATAAGCTATAAGGCTTACATCCTACCAGGGTATGTGTGAAGAGCCTTAATGAAATAAAGGTCCTAACTGTGCACCTGGGTGATGAAAGGGACCAACACAGATCTATCCTCTGCCCCATTGTGATTCCAAACGCATTGGCTCCCCGGCACCCTTGAGTTCTTGAGGGTGTCTCCATTGGCAGCTTAGGGAAGTTCCTTCTCAGGCGATAAAAGGTAAGTTGTGCAGGCAGGCTCAAGATAAGGCACTGATATCATATACAGAAAGCCAGTCAAAGTCTTCATGGAACTGACTCCCGAAGCATTGATTGGAGAAAGAAGTAGAGCCAATCAGATTTTGAACAGGTATGCAGGAGGTTCTGTTGGTAAGGTTTGGGGTGGTATTCCTGGAAAGCACCCCCCGCCAAGTGTCTTTGGACCCAAGAAAGCCTGTGAGCTATTCAGTTTTCTTTCCATGAAGCTCTTTTCTGCTTAAATGATCCAGTGTGTGTGTCTCTTATATGCAAATAAGAATCCTGACTGATGGGAAGGAGAACACTGAATGTTCGGATACCATCTTGACTTCAGAGAACCAAATATTTAAAGAAATCTCAAGAAATAATTATAGATTCTCCAGGAGACACATTACAACAGGTTGTAGCTTTATAAGTAATATTTGGATCTCACATTAAATGTCTGAAGAATCATAAGTACTTTGAGAACTGAAAAAGTTATTTAGTAAAACCAGTGTTTCTGATCCAAGAGCCATTTGAACTCAGATATTAAAAGAATGTTCTAGATATGGAAAGGAAGATTTAGTCAAATGTTGATATAAGAAAGGTACCTCAAGCTATAGAAACAGTTTCAAGGAGGAGCCCATCCAGAATTTATTCATGCTTAAACATTGTATCTAAATATGAGAAAAGTATGTTTTAAAGTCCTTTGTACAAGAAAATTAACATGAAAAATGAAGGCTTGATTCAGGGTGGGGATGATACATTCAAAAAAGATAGAGAATGCCATCCTATATCTTTAATTTGTTGTTCTCCCTTTGTATTACTTATCACTAACTTTTGAAATGGAAAGGGGAAAATATTTAAGTGCAAGTGGAAACTTAGGAGATGGGAGAAGAGTCCTTTGTTATTTAGTGGAAATTTAAATTTCCAGATTCATTAAAAAGGAATCCTAGATGTTATACTAAAAGTACCAGGAGGACCATGTTGGTGGTACTTAGGGGGAAAAGGACTATTTTTGGAATATGAGGGGAGAGGCTATGTAGAATCTCCCACAAATGACCGTTCATTTAGAGCTCCACAAATACAATGGAAAATTATGTCGTTTTCAGAGCAACGGGAAGTGCTGGCAACATTTAGGTTACAGCCTACAAAACTAGAGATGGGGAGATATTTTTAAGATTCTGTCATGTGCAGGACAAAGTGCCCACCATTCAGTTGTTTATGTAACAGAAATCTTTCTCTTCACTTGATTTCTAGAATTATAGTATCTTACTGCCTGAGGAACTAGACCAAGGAGTTGGGAATTGCCTTCCTCATATACTCTCATTTTCTCTCATGTCTCTTTTACCTAAAGGTTTGCTTTCAGTTACCAATACAATAATGCTCTAATAATCTTTCAATATTCCCGAAGCATTGAGGTTGGCAAGGAAGGCAATGTACATGTCTGATCTGAGACGAGGTTTGAAGAATGGAAATGCTTATTTGCCTGTGCACAGCCTTAAAACCCACCATGTCCTGTTTGCAAATCCGGCAGAATAAATGCAGACCTTTAAAATATTTAAAATATCCATAATTAATGATACTCTCCAGTCTTCGGACCATTTTAATCCACCGTCTTCATCATCCCTCAGACAGGACGTGCACTGTCACACATACTAGCCTTTTTGAGTCTGAGACACGGAAGTAAGCAGTCCACATAGGAAGGTGCATTCCAGAAATAGAATCTAGTGTTTTAATCTGGACACCCCGTGCATTTCTCAGCCACGTTGTTCTGTTACGCTGTGTCCTATATCCTGTGCTGGATCTTCCCTGTAGTATTCGGATCATGGCTTCTAATTCTTGTGGCATATTAATTTAACCTAACTGCATGTAAATCCCACTAAAGGAATTTCCCAGTGGAAGGTTGGCTTAATTATGCAGAGAATGGAATATATGACCATGGGCCAATCCTGCTATTCTGATCATTGGAAGGACAATTTCACTCCACTGTCAGATTGTCATTTTTTACTGCTCAGAGTTGAACTTTGTAGGCAACTGAAAATAATTTTGGCCCCTAAGTGGCAGATTTTAGAAATAGTTGAGCCTACTTTATTCCAGAAATAATTTAAAGGAGAAATGCATAAATTAACAAACTGGAAAGAATAATTTGCTTTATCCTCTACCAGAATTCTTACATACATATTATTATTTAATCTCATGCTAGCCATTAATTTTGAAAGGTAATTGCTTCCACTTTTATTGTAAAAAAATTAATGTCTATATCAATGAGGGGAGTTTTCCTGGGAAAATAAAGTACTTTCTTCAGGTAGAGAAGAAAATTAAGTGTCCTGGGTTCCTGAGCAGAGGAAGCAGCCTGCCTGTGCCAAAAACCAGGGTCTCCTCTCCAGCTGCGAGGCCTGAGGAGGAGAAGGTGAATTCTGGGTGTCTGTCACCTCAGCTATAAGGTGGGGATGATAACCCATCTTCTTCTAAATTTGCAGTTTAAGTATATATGTAAAGTGCTTAGAATCAGCAATTGTACTTCTTGGTATATACCCAAAAGAATTGAAAGCAGGTATTTGAACAGATAGTTGTACACCCATGTTCACAGCATTATTCGCAATAGCCAAGAGGTGGAAATAAAACCAATGTCCATCAGCAAATGGATGCTTCAACAAAATGTGGTCTATACAAGGGAATATTCTTCAACATTAAAGAGGAAGGCGATTCTGACACCTGCTACAACCATGGATGCACTTTGATCACATTCTGCTAAGCGAAATAAGCTAGTCACAAGAGGACGAATGTAGGATTTCACTTTATGAGGTACCTAAAATAGTCGAATTCATGGAGACGGTGGAATGGTGGTTGCCATGGGCTGGGTAAAGGGAGGGATGGAAGTTCTTTATTAGTGGGAGCAGTTGCAGTTAGGGATGAAGGAGTTCTTGGGGTGGAACCATCCCCAGATGGTTGCACCACATTGTGAATGTAATTAATGCCATACGCTTGAAAATGGTTAAGAGGGCAAATCTTATGTAATGTGTATTTTACCACAAGTAAAAAAAAATACTTTGATGCTTGGAGCGATGGTTCTCATTATGGTGTCTGGACCAGCAGTATCCACTTCGCCTGGGACTTGTTAAGAAAGCAAAGTGTGGGTCCCGCCCCGATCTGCTGCCTCCTAGACTTAGGGGTAGAGCCCAGCTGGGTGATTCTGATGTTTGTGAATTTCACAGGAGCAAACTATTGTAAGTAGTCAACAGATATTAGGTGCGTCGACATCACTTATATTACTTTTCTATCTTCTTTAGGCTCCCCGATTCTGTTTCCAGAAGACATTTGTGCTTTTATTTAATTCCATATTTGTCTTCTTTATGATACCTGTTCTAACATCTCCTAGCTAATGTGTGTAAGAGAAGGAGGAGGTATGGGGGAATTAAACAGTAAAGAAAGGTATTTACTAGTGGAGGTACATCCCCAAAGCTTCTCTTCCATGCATTCAAGTAACAGCTAGACCAGAGGTCGTTTCCATAGTAACATCCATTCTGCAATTTATAAATTGTAGAATGGAGAGGAAAATTATTGAAAATGCCTGTGGAAACTAAAGTTTTTCAGGAGAATGTTTGTAATACCTTAAATTGGCATGTTCCCTCTCATGATAAACATAGGGGTTATGAGTTATTTAAATGGGTTGTAAGCATCTGGGGGGCCATTGTAATCCTCATTAAACCTCCACTAACCATAAAGACCTCTTTATTCTTAAAATGAACACGCTGTGAAGGAAGTCATTGCAAAACACCCAGACTGTGACAGACATTAACCTCCTACATCAATAGCTTCTACTTTTACTGAACTCCAATAAAACCTAGGAATTCTCAACTGGAAGTACTCTCCTTCTGCAGCGAAGTTTACTTTTTTTTGTGAACCTATACATCAAATGACTTCCCCTCTTCTGAACAAAACCTAAATCAGACTCCTTTCGCTCATTTTCATCAGGCCCCCAAATGGGTAAACTCTTCACTCAGTTCTTGACAACTAATGGTTGTTTCCTCAGAAAAATCAAGCACTTGGCAAACGTGGCTCACCCTGGTCAAAATTCCTTTTCTGTGGGAGCTAACAATGGGTGCTCACTATGTTCGGGAAATTGCCCTCTAATGAATGTCTGTGAAGGGAGTGCTGGTCTCATTGGATCCAAAGGCTAGCCTTGGAACGGGAACTCTGATTTTTTTTGTTTTGGAGTCACTAGTCATTTATTATGAACATCAGAAAATTGTTCCTGATTCACAGTCAACTTTCACTGAGAAGTGGTCACCCTTGAGGAATCAAAAGGAGACAGAACTCAGAGTTCACGTTCGAGGATAATTTGGCTTTGGGAAGGACACTGGGTGTTAGGCCTCCATGTACAAAACTGCCTTTAGAAACGTCACATTGTGGTGACCACTCTGATACCCCTTGCACTAGGATTCCACAAAACTGAGAGAACCTTCTAGAGATGGGAGACGGGGTGGCCCTATTAGTAATGACTGACCATTTATGTTTTGTGAAGGGGTCAGAGTGTATCCTGTTCAAACTGAAATGTTCAAGAAGAGTCATTGTTCTTGGGGCACCTGGGTGGCTCAGTCAGTTAAGTGTCTGCTTTGGTCTCAGGTCATGATCCCAGGGTCCTGGGATGGAGCCCCGCATTGGGCTCCCTGCTTGGTGGGGAGTCTGCTTCTCCCTCTCCCACTCCCCCTACTTGTGCTCTCTCTCTCTCTCTGCCAAAGAAATAAAATCTTTAGGGGCTTCCGGGTGGCTCAGTCGTTAAGCGTCTGCCTTCGGCTCAGGTCATGATCCCAGGGTCCTGGGATCGAGCCCCGCATCGGGCTCCCTGCTCAGCGGGGAGCCTGCTTCTCCCTCTCCCACTCCCTCTGCTTGTGTTCCTGCTCTCACGATCTCTCTCTGTCAAATAAATAAATAAAATCTAAAAAAAAAAAAAAGTCATCTTTCTTAATGTTCTGTAAGTTGCTCTGGAGCCCAGTTCCTAAGAGTAGCCATCCATGGCAGGGAGATGGGGAACCCAGAAAATGATTTAACATGAAAAAATTCAAGGCAACAGGTTTTGGGTTTTTTGTTGTTTTTTTTTTTGTTTTTTCCCAGTTCAAACCATCTCTTCCCATTTAATTCTGATTCTTTAGGGGAAAGTGCCTGTAAAAGTTGAATCCCTTTTCAGGGCTGTTTGTCCATAACCCCTCTTTCCTTTATGCCTCCTTATCTCTAGGAGGGCTGCTGGGTGAAGAAGGTTGTGTGCAAATCCTAATATGTCTGGGCAGTCCTTCTCTGTTCCCTCTATGCTCAGAAGTGAGTGGTCTGGTGAAGCTCCCGGGGATCCTGCTGCAGGCTCTGCCTTCGGGTGGCTTATCTGTCCTGTACTTGACGGAGGGGCTGTTGATGATGTCTGCTACCCGCTGGTGTGTGTAGCCTTCTGCCTGCCATTAAAAGGGCCCCCTGTCTGGTCCCACTCCGAGGCCTCCACGGGTCACTGGCTGAATGTGCACTTGGCATCCTCACGATCTAAGCACTTGGGAACCCCGGGCTGTCGCACTTCGCAGTGCCATCTTTGGGAGCTCAGACTCGGGGCACTATTCCAAGGCTTTGATCTCAGGGACCGCCTTCTACCCTGCACTGTGTAAGGGGTGACAGGGCGGTGGTGCCCTATCGGAGGGTTCTAGTCCAGTCTCTGCTGTTCACAGCCCCCTTTGACCAACTCCCAGGGGCATGAGTATGCTGGTCCTCTCTCCAGGGCCAGGTCAGGACATCACACCTGGTTAGGGCACCACTGCTCCCCCCCCTTTCCTGTGCAGCCCATCTTCCTTTCTACATCTACAAACTGACTTAGTTTGTAAAATGCAGAAGGTTTTGAATTGACTATACCCTTTTCTCACAAACAAAGCCTCTCCAGCTGTCAAAAGCTATTCAGTCACTCTAGACTCCAAAATCTTAGCTAAAAGCCGAAAGCAGAATACTGAGGCTGCTTTTTCCCTCCACCTTTTAACAATCGGGATCTTCCTTGATGTGTCAGATGCCCCTGGCCACAGAAGGAAAGTCGGTGACACCGTTTGGGAGCTTACTCTGGGCCAGGCTATCTTCCAAACGCTGTCTACGCAGACTCTTCATTCCCTCAGCCACACTAGGAGACAGGTACCACTATTACCCCCACTTGGCAGAGGAGACCAAGGCTTAAATGAATTACATAATTTGGCCAATGTCACACATCTAGTAAGTGGTGGGGCTGGTAGCCGGGGAAAGAGCCACCCGAGAGCCTCAATGACCTCGTTTTTATTTTATATCTATCCTTTTCCTGTTTTATGTAATTATCATTTTTATTCATATATTTATTTCCTATGATATATATACAATTTACTAAATATTAAAGGATTTAATGCTCAATTAGCTAATCTCCATTTGGTTTCATATTTTTATTTTTTTAAATTTAATTTTATTGTTATGTTAATCACCATACATTACATCATTAGTTTTTGATTGGATTCATATTTCTAAAGCCACTTCCATTCATCCCATGGATAATAAGCCAGAAAGGGGCACTGCCCCGGTTGAGGTGGGGACAGGCGGGGGTGGGGGGCTGCCTGGGGTCCAGCAGTGATGGCCAGTGCGCTTCACCTCCTCCAGGGCAACTCTGAGGAACCCCGTTATCTCCTCAGAATCCAGCTTGAAGGCCTGCTCCCTGCAGGTGGCCTTCTCATCCCAGGAATATCTCCTAATACCTGAGTCAGAATCAGATTGCCCAGATGGGACTGATCACAGACCATCCACTTTAGTTTTTGACTTGATGGGGGCCCAGGGGTGATCCCCTGAGCAGTGGGCTGCAGTCACCCACCACTTCCCACTTCCCTCTACTTTTAGAATTGCCCCCCCCTGCACACCCCCCACCAGCCTAGTCCTCCAAAGCAGAAAGTGCCAAGTAGAAGCTGGTGTTCACTCTTGGTTTCAAAGGCATGTGTTTGGTCATTGTGACGTGTTGTGTTAATATGTGTCGCCCTGTTCACCATGGTCAAACTCCTCCTTTCCACCTTGCTTGCTTACTTGCCTGAATAGTCTGACCCCTGACAGCCTCACTGTGTCCAGCCTTGACCCGTAGTCGCTTCATGGTAAGCCTGAACTTAGAATCGCCCAGCAGACCACGTGACTGCATCTTGTTCTTAATTGTGTCCCCAGCGCTTGGTAGATGACTGGGGACATGCTAAGCACTCCACGCGTGTTTTCTTAAGTTACTAATTAACTAATGGCACTAGCTGGTGCTCTTATCGATTGATTTAAATGTCAATGAATTAATTATCCTGAGAAGCAGATGTGGTTTTACATGCTTAATTTACAAGAAGGAAGTCTTTTGATTATCATGGGTTTTGTTTTTAAAAATCTTAAAAAAAAAAAAAAAAAGTAGTCAGAGTTAGTGATTTGATGAACCATGGAGTTAATTGCTTGCTCTGAATTTCAATTACTTTCTCCCTTGTCTAGTCTGTAAAGATACTTTTGGCAGCTTTGACACTTGGTTTTACGTTTTAAACAGGAGGTCAGCTCACCTTCCATTGTAAACCAGGAGCCATAATCATTCAGCTGGGAAGAGGAAATGTGTCAAACTTTGTATCCCAAGTATACAAACAAATTTGAAGCACATTTATAACTTAGAAAATACTCTAATTTTCCATATTTTCCCTATTCCGGTGTAATTCCCTAGAAACAAAGCCATCATCTGTCATTGTTTTTCTTTCATTATAATTGCAGTAATATTATAACAAGCTTTTTAGGCCCTCTGGGAAATTTGGAAATTCTCACTAAACTCTTATCACAAAGTACAGCTCCCTTAAAACTAAAAATGCAGATACGTCGTTATTTTTACCATGCCCAGTTCTTATGAATGATAGAAGTTTGTGAGTGAAATGTCATTTTTAAAAAAGGAGAAGATGCATGTGTGCCACATTATTTTAAATAATATGTGTGTCAACCCAATGTCTAAATGACTTCAAATGATCAAAATGTTAAAGGCAAGAATTTATCAGTTTGAAGTCGTGTCCAATTCCTCTGTATCCTAATCCTGCCTTTTCGTTGGCACAGGATTTGGGCAGATATTCTCAAAGAAAATGAAAGGTATTAAAATAGGTGAGAGATCTGGACCTTACCATTGATTTGCTATCAGAGTTACCCCAGGAGGAACATCACTCTGAAAGAAAACACTGTCTAATGGGAGGGTCTGTTTGACACAATTATCATAGAATGCCTTGCTTTCTATTTTTCATATATCATTTTCCCCAACAATATTCAGCTTTTGAGTAACAGGTCCTAGACACTCCAGTAATCCAGCTTTCCCTTAAACCTACCTGGCCGTTGGACAAACAAGAGGTTGCAGCCAGGTTGGTTAGATTCTAATGTCTGTGCTCATTACTCTCTGCCATTTTGCTTTTATATACAAATTGCTAATGCACTGTTTAATTATGTCACAGGTAAATTGTGCATTAAATATTTTAAACACTACAGAGATTCACCATCTTGCCACACACAGACTGTACTCAACCTCACAAATGTATTTTAAAGGAAGAGAAATAGCTATATTCTTTATGCACCACTAATTCCCGATCGTCTTAATTCTTTTTTCCGTTATTTAATTACTACCCCCGGGAAAGGCATGATTTTTTCCTATAAATACCATGAAATCCGAGGGATGCCATTCTCTCCAAAACTAATTTTCATTAAGAAGGAAATATAAGATTGACCCAAAAAAAACCCTCTTCTCCTGTTTTCAGTTGCAATCTCTTAAAAAAAAAAAAAAAAAAGCCTCCTTTGCAATTCAAAATGTCTTTAGAAAAGGCCACAATTCACTGAAATGCCACACTCACAGATGCTTTATTTCTTTCATTCTGATGACTTTAAGTAAATTCATAGCTGCTACATTCAGTCCTTTCTCTAAAAATGTACTGAGCCTTAAATAAATAGTATATGTGTCTGTATTGGGGGGGGGGACATGCACTAAAATCAGATCCCAAAGTTCATAGAACTATTCTAAATCATGACCTTCCCAAATATCTGGTAAATGAATCCAGAACTCTAATCCTACCCCTGTACCGTTCAGAAGGCACAGCTGCGTGAGGGGTGCTTGTTCATGTTTTCATCATCAGGGGCTTCCCCTAAGGTCAGTGGATATTTTTCTGTTATGGGTCAGTATCAGAGCCCTTTATTTCCATCGCTGGGTCAGAAATAATGGTTGGCCAGTGGGATCTTGCCCCCGTGACCCTCATCTGCCGCCTCTTTCCCACACAGCTTTTTCTGTGATCTGGTCCCCATCTGTTCCCTTCCTTCTAATTCTGACTCCATTTTTTGCAGATGGTGTTCCAACAACTGAGGATTTTCCTCCTCCTCTTTGTCTTAAAACTGTACCTTCAATGTTACTTTCCCAGTGGAGTATTTCGCAAACCAAGAAGTTATGTGTAGCCCCATTCTTTCCCCTCATAGCACTGTTTGTGTGGTCAGCAGAATCTTGTTCATTGCATACAGTTCAGTTAATATTAAATTATGAAAAGTCCGACATAAGAAACTGACGGAACAGAATCCTCTGGTAGGATGCTAGCCCTCCGTGTTCTCCCATTGCTGCGTGCATTTCCACCACCATGATCCCTTAATGTTACATTTAAGTAGCTCAGCACTCATTGATCTCTCCCACATGCTGTAAGCCATGGGAGAACAGGGGTTCCCTGTGCATATCTTTATTTTTTTTAATCTGGAGTACATCCCAGTCACTGGCACAAAAGCAGATCCACAATGAATAATGAATGAGTGAAACTTGAACTCAACCCCACTGCAGTCATGCTAGTTCAGATCTTGATGTCCTATTGGATGACCAAAGGATTTCCCAACCTCGGCATCATTGACATGGGGCCAGATAATGATTTGTTGTGTGTGTGTGTTAGCGGGAGGGGGCTATTCCGTTTATTGTAGGATATTTAGCAGCATCCCTGGCTTCTAGCCACAAGATGCCAGTAGCACCCACCTTCAGTCCTGACAATCAAAGATGTCTCTAGATGTTACCCCCTGTGGTCTTGGGTATCAAAATGACTCCCTGGGGGAACCACTAGACTTACATAGTAATCCGATCCTTGTCTTCCTCTGCCCAACATCTGTCACACCGCCAATAATAAGGTATTTTTAGAATAAAAATTCCCATTGCATCTCTACTTGCCTAAATACTTTTTACTGGGTTACCATGTCTACAGAATTTATAATTTGCACTGTAAATAATGGCATTGTTGAAAGCAGGTCCTGAGCTATTAGCACTGTATTGTCTGTGCTATGAATGGCTACTTTGCCCTTCAGCAAGTGCATTTACCTCTCTGGATTTCAAGTTCCTCATTCTAAAAGCTAAGCTAAATGATTTATAATATTCTTCTCTGTCTAAAATTCTCAGATTCTTTATGTAATTCAGTTACCTATGCAAATTGGCAGTCTTTGCGTGTTTAGCAAAACCCGTTGTTTCAGGTATTTTAAAAACCAGATCTCTCTGCTCCGGGATACTTTCTAAGAACCCAGAGTTTGACTTAAATGTCCTTCTTTTGAGGTACCATGAAACCGCATGCAAAACTGCACATTATGTTATTTTGAAAATAAAGTTTGTTTTTTCCCCTAATAGACTGTAAGCAGTAGAATGCTATGTTGTTGAAAGATGGGACTCGGAATCTTCGTATCTGATCCTGTGACCTTGGGGAAGTGATTTAACTTCTCTGAACCTAATTCCTCACCCCCCTCCATCCATAGGTTAGGAATTATAATGATACCTCATATGGTTATTGTGATGTTGAGTTTAGCACAATACCCGGTGCATAGTAAGTGTTCAATATATTTTATTGCTTTTATTTTTCTAATTCTAAGACACTTTTTAGTAATGGCAACTGTGTTTTAATCAACTTTTTCTCTCAGCGGCACATCCAAATGTTCACCTTGCATCCAACAATATCATAGATTGGAGATCCTGTAGTATTATGAGCTCACAGTGCCCACCAATAGAGGAGGTCGATATAAATTTGTTGAATTAACTACCATTGGTGTACATGCATGTTTCAGTGATATGTGGACATACGTTCTGCTTTATGGAAAAAATGTAGTTTTATTGACCTACATGGACACCAACAAAAGTCACTTCTTGTTTATGACCCTAGATGGTCAGATTAAAAATCACATTATAAAGTTATCCTCATTTGCATTGAATGTCCTTTAGCTGTAACATTTAATTAATATTGTAACTCATCAAAGGTGCTGAATAATAATATATGCCACTCTCTGATTTGGCCAATCTCAAAGGAGTATACATTTATTCAGATTTCCCATACCAGAGAGATTAAGGCCCGAAGATGCTGCATCAGAACCTACAGCTATCTTTGTTTATTTTTCCCCAGGCTGCTAATTATGTTCCCAAAATATGATTAGCTGAAGTAATTTGTATGCAAAGCCCATTCTGTCATGCAGTGTCTTTCCATCTTTGTCATGTGGTTACTCGGCTCATATAACTTAACACATTGTCAGGAAAGATGGTCTCTACACACGTGAGAACAATGAATGGAATGTTGTTTCAAAATGTGTCAGTAAATTCAGACACAATATTAATGTTTTAAAGAATTAAATCCAGCTAAGTCAAAGGAATATTCATTGAGTGGAGGGTAATAGTCCTCAGTTTGGGCTGTGCAGTGGAGTCACTCAGGGAGTATTTTAAAATATAGCAGTGGCCTCATATCAATCAAATCAGAATATCTGATTCTGCAGAATGGTATACTCTAGAAGTTGCCCGAGGGATTCCAATATTTAGCCAGGGTTGAGCGCCAAGGAGCTAAATTAGTAGGAAGTGTCCTTTCCAAATAAGGTTGAGCAGTACCGAATACCTAGAAGATAGCTTAGGTTCTGTACTAAAAGTGCTTCCACCTGTGAATTTAGGTGGTGGGGGAGACACAGTAGACCCTTGTTTACTGGCAAGATTGTCTAGTCTTTCCAAGTAGTAGGACTCAACTTTGGTTTTCAAACTTTTGTCAACTGTTGAAAGAAATGAACTCTGACAGTTGCCCACGAAAGTAGGCTAAGAAGAGCTTTTTGGTGATAATCCTTTGTGTCTTCACATTCTCAACAATGTTTTACACACAGGCTAATAATAAACATCACACATCGTTAGATATTTAAAATATAATAGGCCTTTGGCTCATAATTATCAGATCGTCTGGTTCCTCATGGGAAATCTTCCATTGTTAGAACAAAACAAAACAAAAGTAAACTCACACCTATCGTTGGTGTGATTTCAGTTGAGAAAGCTGAGGGGGAGAGCTTGGAGAAGGAACCTGAGGAAGCAGGCTTAAAAATTTTGTAACCAGGCCACAGATGGATTAAAGGGGAACCACATGGCACCCATGGGGCTGAAGACAGGAGGATGCTGGTTTGCTTACTCTGCTTTGAAACCATCTGGAAGTTTGCTGGGTTTTGGTCACTCACTTCCTTATACTAAACTCTAGATACAAAGATTGTCATGGGAAATTAATTTCATTTTATGATGTTAGGACTAAAGAAAACTTAAGATACATACCTGGTATATTTTATGAAATGCTGAAAACAGGACTAAGAACAAAAGCTGACCCATCACCTCATTTCTGCAGAAAGCAATGAAGTCGCAGTCATGGTGTTTGTCTCCTACTACTTGATGGAATATAGTATGAGAAGGAAAAAAGGAATCAATACCTACATTTGATAACAGCCACACTATATAGAACAAAGTAGATGTATTCAGTATGATTTTCCCTTAGTAAAAGGATAATAACAAATACAAATGTTTATTCCTTTTGATCATTTAGAAAGAGGGACCTTTCTCTTTAATGACACAGGGCCTGTACTGGTTCTTCATGGCGTACATGCTCCTATGTTTAATTAATTCATCAGCTCAGAACATAGGAAATATGGAGGAAAGTGTTGATATGACCTCATTGCCTCTTGTTCTTGTCCCCTGTGGTCCAGCCTCTTCCCTTTAAAAGAGAGAGTTATTGGGACACCTGGGTGGCTCAGTTGGGTAAGCGTCTGCCTTCAGCTCAGGTCATGATCCCAGGGTCCTGGGATTGAGCCCCGCATCAGGCTCCCTGCTCCGCGGGAAGCCTGCTTCTCCCTCTCCCACTCCCCCTGCTTGTGTTCCTGCTCTATCTCTCTCTGTCAAATAAATAAATGAAATCTTTAAAAAAAAAAAGTTATTTTCCCATTTCTTGAATCTGGGCTGGCCTTATGATTCGTGTTGGCCAATAGAAGTTAAAGGAGGTATGGGTGTACCAGTTCCAAGCCTAGGATTCAGGAAGCCTTGCTTGCTTATATTCTCTTTCAGAATCTTCTGGCCTCCCTGAGAAAGAGCCTGAGCTGGCCCGCCGGGGTATGAGAGGCTGCCGGGAACAGAAGTGTCACCAGACAGCCCCCCAGAAGGAGAGATGCCCAGCTGACCTGTAGACTAGGTAAGCAGTAACAAAATAGTAGTATTTTAAATCAGTAAGTTTTGGGGTGACTCGGCTGTGCAGGAGCAGAAACGTGATATAGAAAGTGTGATTTAGGAATGGAATTAAACCCTAGCAAAAATCTAAATTATGCAGCATTGGGAAGAAGGAAAACCTTAGCCAGAGCTGGGGGAAAAAAAAGGAAAGAAAGAAAAAGAAAGAAAGAAAGAAAAAAGAAAAGAAAGAAAAAGAAAGGAAGGAAAGGAAAGAAAGGAAAGAAAGCAAAAAAGAAAGAAAAACTGTGTTACAAAGGCTTGGGAACCGGTGAGAAAAGTTTTATTGGATGCTGGAAAAATGGTGACCTATGGTTTATCGACAAAACTGCCATTTGCACTGAGTAGAAAGTAGGAAGAGTGTGCCTAAAGGATTTTTGGCCTTGGCGAGGTATTTCGTAAGTGGACAATGAAAATGTCACTTGATTTCCTTTTGCTGAATGTGATGAGATGCAGCAGGACTGAGAGAAGCCATCTCATCTGTCTCCTTTTCCTTAGGAAAAGGAATTCCCAGTCACAGATTTCCGTGTGGGTGGGGCAGTGTGGCCCACGTGCTGTGTGAGGGAGGTCTCGTGATCTCATGGTCACCTCGTGATCTCATGATCACCTCGACTCCATTGGTATGATTTCAGCGTCTGGCCAATCGCGGCTGCCAACCCTGAGATTTAAGAAATCCTTTCCTTTCACACTCTGATCTTTTGATAATTATCCATAAAACCCGCCCATTTATTTGACGTGCTTTTTTAAAAATTTCATACACATCTGTCACTCCGTCTGCTTTGGTCTTGAAATTTATTTTTACAGTTTTATGAATTTATGTTATAGGTTTGGTTGGCTTATGTGTTTTACCGAGTGTTTTACACGATGGTTTTGTTGTTGCTGGCTTATTTGTATTTTGCTTATTTACTAAATGATCTAAATTTTTGGGCATCTAAATACATCTTCTCAAGCAAACTTCCATCTGCTTCTATGGAAAATATCATAAGTAATGCCAGAATTACCCATGGCACTTACCTAGTGCTGGAGGATTTTTTTTTAAATGTAGACACAATTTTTATTTCATGTTCAATCAGCACTTTTACACACATATTACAGAAGTCAAGTTAACATCTCCCAAGGATGGGTAAAAATATCAGTTTAGGCTAGAGATGGGGAAAAATAATGTAAATCGTCAAAACCATTCTTTGTAGTATTTTTACCATTTTTATATATCTCTGTTACCCATAGGTGTTCTATATTAGAGAATTGATTTCTTTGGGGCATTGTTAACTCTCTAATTAATCTCCATAATTCTCTATAATAGCCTTTCAAAATTTTAAAAATTAAATACATGTAATTATAATAAATATCCAAATATTTAAGTAGATAAGTATTTTGAAATCTTACAAAAAATACAATTATCTTTCATTTCCCTGACATCACGTTGGTGCTTCTGAGAATGATGGATTCATGTTTAAGTGGATGAATTTCATTCCGTACACACTCACTACATCTATTCAAGATCCATAACCTTTTTTTGAATGTTTTTCAAATTGATGATTTTTGTTTCAAACTTGTATCTGTTTGAAGGAATATGTTTAAATCATAGTAGTGTTGTCCATATTCAGTTTTTGTTTGCTGATCTAAAGCAGAGAATCTGAGCTGAGAAGATATTTCACTCCCACTGTGGAAGTGCTAGAGAAGTCCAAAATGTCATCTACAGACACATATTTTCATTCTGTGTTTGTTCTGCATGCTTCTAATGACAAAAGGATGCCCCATCATCTATAGACGCGTATCCTTTGCTCAGAGTGGTACCTGACATGTGGTATGTGCTCTATAAATACTGCTGAATGAATGATGAAGGACGAACATGTAATCCCCAGGGCAGATGAAAGGAAGAGGAAGAACATGTCCTATCATTAAGAATGAGGTGGTAATGACAGATGGTGCTGGGGACCGGGGATCCTCGGTGCCGATCTTGCATTCTTTCCTTTCCCTGACTTTGAACCAGCCCCTTTACTCATCTGAAGCCAATTTCCTCATCTACATCATGAAGGCGAAACTTGAACTTGCAAATACTCTATTTTTTGTGGTATAATACACCTCCTTACAAATGGGATCCTTGTCAGGATTTGTGTGTGTGTGTGTGTGTAAGCGTAGCCATCTTCTTAGTGTTTGATTTCCTTTTTCCATTCATTTTCTTTACTGGTGTGGAGTCTTTCTTTTATCTGAAGGTTCTGCTGTGGCAGCAGTGTTCTTGCTAACATAAATATCAGTTATTTATGCCTGGAAGAAATCTTACAGATGATCCTTTCCTATTTACTCATTTTTTTTACATAAGAACTGAAACTGACACATAACATGAATTGTTTACGTTTCCACCTCGAATTGGTGGTAGAGGCGAGATTCTTGGTTTTCTCATTTGCTGCAAAGAGAGCTCTTTCTACTCGTGGACTGTGGCAGTTCAACAGAGCTTAGTTTGTTATTTAGGGTTTAATTCACACCTTGCTTTCTTCCTATTATTTGCTTTTTTTTTTTTTACTACATGAACAGATAAAAGTTCTCTTCAATTAGCAATTACCAACCTAGCAGAAAGAGTAAAAACACATGTGAGGTTATAATCGGTGAAGACTTCTTTATAAAGGAAAGGACAGTGCAGCCATCACCGAGAGCAGAGTCCCACTGATAAAGTTTTAGCATCTAACCTTTAACTACCATCCAAGTGATTTTGAAATGTTTTTAACATAGCCAAAACCTATTCCTAAACCTTTAATTTGGGGCAGTTTACTTTTACCTTCTTCATACAACCACACGAATTTCCCTGTGTGGTGGTAATAGAGGATCTGAATCCAAGAAACACATCTATTGCTTTTATTAATTTCATTGTACTGTATATTTTTCCCTGGGACTGGAAGTTGATGGCTGTTTCAACACTTAAAATGTTTACCAATGGCAGCTATTTTCATGAATTCACATCTCAACACCATGGGGAATGTTACTTTAGTGTCTCATCGTGAGCTGAATCTGTCAAAAAAAAATGATGAGCAGCAGTTGGTAACAAGCATTATTTGCCACACTTGGTAGATCCTTCTATATGCTGCTTTCTGATTGCAAGTGTGGATTCACACAGTTCTTGGGGCCAGAAACCATAACTCAAGTAGAATACCAAACCAGAACTCTCCAACATCTGGGCATCATTTAAAAATCCATCTTACTGTCCAGCCAGCAGTAATACTGTTAGCCCTAGGAACAGGTCATTAGTAAGGGACAACTAAAATATCAGAAATTTTACTCTTGCAAATAAGTTAGGCTTAAAATAACCTCTGTGTTATCCTTAAGTGAAACAAATGTCCTGCGTTTCTGTTAAACCTCAGTCCAATAATAAGCAGTAAGCTGTTTAATAAAACAACCGATCAATTTGATTAAAAGTGGCTCAGATTAGCATTGCTGTTGTCACACAAAATAAAACATAAGGGTGATTACCAGGTCATAAACATTTGACTTTGGTTATAAATCCAAGCACTAAATATCTTGCAGTCACCTGAAACCTCGGTCACACGTCTTTCATCATTTCCTCCCCCGTGATTTCAGCGAACATCATTCTGTTCTCTGAACCCCTGTAGTGATTACACTCGGTACTTCACCTCGTAATTATGTGCTGCATTGTCTTTGCGGAATAGCCGGGTAGCACCTGAAAGAATCTTTCTAATCCTCTAATCTAACCTCCTGATGTAACAGAAAGTGACCTGAGGCTCCTAAGTGATATTTACAGTATCTATATTATGTACCTAATGTTGAACAGAATTGAAACTGGGTGCTAGATTTATTGGGGTCTAATCCAGGAATTTGCTGTCTTTACAGTGCAGGACCCTTGCCTCCCCAACCAGTCTGCAAGGTCCCTTTGTACCTTACACAGGAAGGTTCACTGGAAGAAAACTGCAGGTAGATCAGGCGTGTAATAAATACTTTAGTCTGCTTCTCTTACGCCCTAGAGTAAGTTAGCGTTGGAAACAATAGCTGGAAAAGGCCACATCAGTAAATTTTACACTTGTCATAAAATTATCTTGTGACACACCAGATTTTTAAATAAATAACACATCTAGAAAGTATGATTGTCTTTTGTAATGTTTAACATGACTCATCACTGAGATTCCAAAATCTATATTCAAATATAAAGTAATAATTGATAAAGAGAGATTATTTGGATTTTCCTGCTTTACCAAATGATCATTTAAAAACCTTTTCTCGGGGCGCCTGGGTGGCTCAGTTGGTTAGGCGACTGCCTTTGGCTCAGGTCATGATCCTGGAGTCCCGGGATCGAGTCCCGCATCAGGCTCCCTGCTCAGCAGGGAGTCTACTTCTCCCTCTGATCCTCCCCCATCTCATGCTCTCTCTCTCTGTCTCATTCTCTCTCCCAAATAAATAAATAAAATCTTTAAAAAAATAAAAATAAAAACCTCTTCTCTGTTCACTTGAAACTATATAAGGAAAACTGTTTCTGCTAGGTATCCACATTTCCAGTCAAAGGATTCAGGGATCTTTTGGAAAATGCTAACTTTAAGACGAGGGCAGAAAATATACAAGGTGAGCCTGGTGTATCTTGTAGTGCCCAAAAGTAAGGAAATGCTACAAATAAGCAAACACAAACCTACACTGAGTATCAAAGCATCACAAGATCCAACTGAAAGAATTCCCAGTGGCTAAAGATGGGATGATTTGAGCAATAAAAGAAATAAAGTAGTATTGGATTATAACACAATGTATAAAAGAAGTATAAAATCCATGAGTCTGTACTGATACTAATAAATGATTAAATAAATAAATGAATGGGGGAGGAGAGACAAATCTGCCCTGCAGAGGAATTCCAAATATTTTATGTAGATAGTCTGCCCCCAAAGAATTGAAGCAGAAATCCCTTTACTTAAGAGTGGCCCGTACCAGTGATTTCCTTCTAAAGAGCACAGTATGGGAAGGGAAAAAAATAGAGTAAGTTTATTGTGGAGAAACCCAACAAACAGTTCCTCAGTCTGGTGATGAAGGTTAACATCAACAGTAATAGCACACATTGATTTATGTACCCTTGATATGATGTGATAAAATGACACTTTACCTCCCAAACCCATAACCCTAGGCTAATGATAAGAAACATATCAGAAAAATCCCAGTAGAGGTACATTTTTCAAAATCCTTGACCACTACTCTGCACTGTCAAGGTCACCAAAACAGAGAAAGTCTGAGAAACTGTCACAAGTTAAGAGTAGCCTAAGAAGCTGTGATTACTAAATGTAATGCATTATCATGAATGGGATCCAGGAACAGAAAAAGCACAAGGTAAAAAGTAAGAAAATCTGAATAAAGCATGGACTTTAGTCAATAGTAATGTCCTAATATCATCAGCTCAATAAAATTAACAAATGTACCATGCTAATGTAAAATATTAATAACGGGAAACTGGGCTCAGGGTTTATGGGAATATTGTGTTCACAAATTTTTCTATAAATCTAAAACTTTTTCTAAAATAAAAAGATGATTTAAAAGAAATAGGCAAAATATTTGAACACATGAGTTACAAAATATATAACTTGCTGTTAAGCACGTGAAAAGATGCTCAACCTCACTAGTCATCGGGGATATGCAAATTACTACCACAGTGAAATACCTCTGCACCTGACAGTACCAAAGGATGGTGAGTATTTGTTGCAGGTGGAACTGTCCTACATTGTGGACAGGATGCAAAATTATAAAATGATTTGAGAAAATAGTTTGAGGGTTTCTTCAAAAGTTAAACACAGACTTTGCCTATGACCCAGCAATTCAACTCCTAGATATTTATTCTAAGAAATGAAAACATAGGTCACACAAAGACATGCACACGAGTGTTCACAGAGGCCTTATTCCTTAGAGCCCAACCTTGTAAATTAGTGAGAAGTTTCTTATACACAAATTGTGTCCAATAACGAAATGATTATTACGTGATTTTCTAGTAGTTTTGCCAAATATATTGTCTCCAGAATATCAAGATAAATGTTATATAGGCACAAAGATGGCAATCCCATGTGTTATGTGGGCTTATCATGTATTCATCTGTTTAAGGGTAATCAATCTACTTTAAAATAATTTCTCCTTATAGATTCCCACTCCAGTTCCGATTATCCGGTCATGCTCAACCACAGTAAGATGACTTCCTTCAGATCACAAAAAGATTCCTTTTCACAGTGCTTTTCAGCTCTAGGTAGTTCAAGTCAGACCTACTTCAAAGACAGCTGCTTGTGATTTTTCCTTTCTGTGGGACATTTGGCTGACTTTCTGTCAGAAAATACTCTGCGCTAATGGAAAATGGCTAGATGCGTAGTTGTGTATTTTTTTTTTTTTTTACTTATCCCCTTATTAGTTAGATCCAATGTTTTTTGTTTCCTTCAGTATTATACTCTGAATCAAAATGCAAAATTAAGATTGCCTTTAACTTTTATTCATATATTTATAATTGTGGTTTCTACAGAATAGCAGCCATTTATATGAAAAGCAAGAGTATGTAATTATTCAGACATTTTGATTTTGTTAAAGCATTCTAAGTAATGATTCTTTCGTAATTCAAACCTAAATAGTTGACTTCAAGACCTATATTTTCATGTTTCGGTAAAACAGAATTATTATTTCAAACCCATTCAGCGACCAATTTTTAACTTAATAAAATGTTATGTTGAGTTTATTTCTGTCATTTATTTGAAAACACTCAGGTAGCCTCTGCTGAAAGTAAATGATGAGGCACCTCTATATATTTTTCTACTGACACTAATATTTCAGTGGCTAATATTTTGCCTCTGATTTAAGATTCTGGTTATTGGCAATGAAGATAGTCCATGAGACCTGCTTCTTAAAGAGAACTGTTCCTAGAAGATATATTACTTTATTATTTAGATATTATTTATTGTGTATTTCAAACTTTAAACTGTTTGGAGACAAGAATTACTTTTTAAAATATTCTTTGGGTTCAGATTCTTCCACCCTGTCCTGCAAACTAGCATGAGTAAATCACTCCTCAGCAGCATAGCAAAGAGAAAGCAAAGGTCATGAGGGACGTATTAAAGTTACGTGCTAGGACACTTCAGGACTCTGCCACCATTCCAATGCAGTCACACATGTGAGGACAATTTTTAAATGAGCAGCTTTCTTACCACGTAATTTGCAGAATTTGGAGGGCAGAGTTTGTTCAGGAACAATGCACTCTCTAAATATCAGTGCTGAAGCATATGAGTCCACATTCATATGCACACCTTCCTTTCCCTCCCAAATCAGGAGTAGCACCAACTCTCCTTCCATCTGAGCAAGTTATTCATCTAGGATGTGTTTTCAATACTTAACTATTTTCTCTGAGTCTAATTAGTCGCCAGGCAATGCCACTTTAACCTCCAAATATCTCTAGGAAACTATCCACAGATAGACTGTTATCCATCTCCTAGTTCATATTGCACATTATTGCAAAAGTCTCTGCATTTCCTGCCCTGGAGGCATAATTGTCTTCTTACGATGGAGACTGGATCACCTGATCCACCTACTTCAGACTGCACTGACTGCTCCCTTGCCCAAAGATAACACTTTGTATCAAGATCTGTGCAGACTTCTGTGCTTTGCCCCTAATTTCAGTCTTACTCTCAGTCTCCCCCTTTTCTCTGTTCAACAGGAATATTGGGCTTCTCTCAGTTACATGCCTAGGCCTTGCTCCCTCCTGCCACAGGGCCTTTGCATAAGCTGATCCTCCTGAAATGCCCTTGTCACTCAAACACCTCTCACACACCCATATCTGTACAGATGTCAGTTCTTCCGAGAAGTGACTCACAACTCCCTTGAGCAGATGAGAGGTTCTGTTTACACACCCTTTATAAAACCAACATACATTTTTCATTGCTATCCATTTAATAGTGTATTGAACACATGGACATTTGGCTCGACATTTTATTCTGAACACTAAATATAGTGAAGCAAATATTTTTCGATGAATGAACAAATATTGATAAGGTGCCTACTTTGTCCCTGGCCAGTGATCTATCTCCTGTAGAAATAAGAGCAAGCTCCGCAGAGACAGATTATTAATAGATAACAAAGAAACGTCGGATAGTGTGTAAGAATACTATGTTTGTAGTTCTACAGATAAAAAGAAAGCATATTACAACAGAGTAGGGAATAGAGGGACTGGGGATGTGCTACAGTTTTATGTCCCCTGGTCAGGGACCATCTCTTTGCAGAACAGACATTGGGGAAGGGAATTCAATTAACTGAGATGCAAGACACTCTGCTTTCTGACCGCATCACATAGGGTCTTGAGGCATGTTGCATTAGAACTTTGAATTTTATTCTGAGTGAGATGAGAAGTCATCGGAGAGTTATGAGCAGGGTGTGATGTGGTCTGACTCAGTAAATAAAGTGCTGTGTCCTGAATAAATAATAAAGGCTCACTCTGGTGGTTCTGTGGAGCGTAGACTATATTATGGAAAATGTAGAAGCGTGTAGATAAGTTACCAGGTTATGACAAACATGCAGGAGAGAGATGTTTGGATTCTAGATATGTTTTAAAGGTAGAGCTTTCAGGATTTGCTGGAGGAGTAGATGGGTTTGGTAAAAGAGAGGGGAATCGAGATGACCCCAAGATTTTGGTCTGAACAACTCTAGGAGAGCTGCCATTTCCTGAAAGAGGAGAGCTCGGGAGGGGTGTAGGTTTGAGGTGGGTAGATTTGGAGGGAGAATCAAGAATTAGTCATTGTTTTAAGAGAACCCAGTTTTCTTTATGGGTGAAAGGATCTCAGTATACCTAATAACTTAGAGCATTAGAAACTCATGAACCAAACTCATGCTCAAGGGATTTTACATAGAAATATTAACATTATGCTCTGAAGAAATAAAATATTTATATAGTGGTAATTAATTTTTAAGTCTTTTTTTTTTTTTTCTGGAGTTAGCTATAAGGCCAATACAGGGCCTGACACAAATTCCTCTAAATGGTTTAAAGCCTCTGGTTTTAGGTGACTATAGCAAACACAACATTTAATTCACTAACTCTTGACTGTGTTGATTTATTGTAACTAGATGATGTTTTGTTGAGTGTATCACCACACTATACTAAATCATCACAATAATTCCACTGTGGCACTGATAATGTATGAGGGAAGAGATAAAGAGTTTACATTTAGACAGGTTGAATTTGAAATACTTGAAGACATCCTAACAGATATTTCCAGTTATTACCCTCTTAAAATAGGAGTACGCAAAGGACTTTGCCTGTTTCATTCTGGCCTGTAAATTTTTAAAAATCGCTTAAATATTTATAAGCATAGGCATGCCTTCATATGTCTTTGGGGTTTGAATTCATAATACTGTTGTAATTGGGAAAAACTCAGGCTGAGAAATAAATTTAAATTTATCCACAGTCGATATTGCACCTGCTGCCTTGCAGAAGTTAATAACATATTTACAAAAAAAAAAAAAAGACACTTCCTCAACTCAAGAGGTTGATTTCCCAAGTAGATCCACCAAGGATGAGCTCATAATCCAGAATTACAAGACATAAAAGAGAAAAAGTCATATTAGTAAGAGTTGCCAGGGAAAAAAGTATATATAATCAGAACCCAAGAACTACAGATTGTAGCATTATTGGAAACTAAGTATTTATAAATGTCTAAGAGTGAATCAAAACACAAAGGAACTGCACAAAACCTAAGACAAAGATAAAATCTTAACAGAAGATGAGGGCTGTTCTAGAAGAACAAGGATAATAATTACTAATAATTACAGTGGACTTTTTGTCAGAAACCATGCAAGCAAGAAGAGAGTAGAGTGAAATATTTCAACTGTTGAAAGAACAACAAAATACACCAACCTAGAATTCTGTATCCAGTGAAATCACCCTTCAAGAGTAAAAGAGAAATAAAGACTTCCTTAGACAAACTAAAACAGACAATACATTGTCAGCAAACATGCCCTGCATGAAATACTGAAAGAGAAGAAACTCAGATCTACAAAAAGAAAGGGAAAGCATTGTAAAAAGAATGAAGTAAAACAAAATCTCATCATATTCTTCATTGGTCTAACAGATCAGTGTGGACAAGTGACATGAATGCCAGCAATCTTATAGGGGGTGGGAGGAGGAATGGGGAATAATCTTTGGTAGGATATCTTTTACTACCCATGAAACAATATAGTGTTCTTTGAAAGTGTACTTAAATTAGTTATAAATGGATATTATGAACTCTAGAGCAACCACTAAAAAGATTTTTAAAAGATAAAGCACGTTTGGAAAAAATGAACTTAGAAATGAAATTTCTAAATTTTTTAATTTCTAAAAAAAGAATTTTTAATTTGAGTATAGTTGACAATGTTACATTAGTTTCAGGTGTATCACATCGTGATTGAACCACTCTGTATATTATGCTACGTTCACCGCAAGTAGCTACCATCTGTCACCATACATCACTGTTTCAATGCCAATGACTATATTCCCTATGATGTAACTTCAATTCCCATGATTCATTCATTCCATAACTGGAAGCCTGTATCTCCTACCCCTCTTCACCCATTGTGCCCATCCCTCCACCCCCTTCCCCTCTGGCACGCACCAGTTTGTTTTCTGTATTTATAGGTCTGATACTATCTTTTTTGTTTGTTTATTCATTTGTTTTGTTTTTTAGATTCCAAGTATACACGACACAATATGATACTTGTCTTTTTCTGTCTGACTTATCTCATGTCTATGCACATTGTCACAAATGGCAAGATCTCATTCTTTTTTATGGCCATGTAATATTTGAGGGGGTGTGTGTGTGTGTCACATCTCCTTTATCCATTTATCTATGGGTGGACACTTGGATAACTTCCATATCTTGGCTCTTGTAAATAATGCTGCATTGAATATAAAGGTGCATGTATCTTTTTGAATTAGTGTTTGTTCTTGTTTGAAGGTTAGAGAAGATTTACTAAAATCAAATAAAATAATTAATTTTTGTATATTGATTGTAAACATCCAACAATTAATAGTATTATAAGTCTATGTTCCAAAGACTAGAAATACAAATATATGGGTTACTTATTTTGGAACCATTTAAAACAAGTTCTGCTTGACAAAAAAGAATCAAAATGAATCCCAGTTTTATTTCAGAGACTGAAATGTGAGGTTGAGTTGATTCCAGTAGTATTTTAGTCTTTGGTTTTGGAGAGATGTATGACCTTACCTTGTGAAGAAACAGAAATATGACTACCACTTTGTGATGTGGCCCTTCAGGTTGTAAAGAGCAGTTGTTCCAAACAGTTGAGTCACAGTGGTGACTGTGTTAGGTATTATACAAAGGTGAATAGAATGTGATTCCTGGTCTTTATTAACTGATTTGGAAGGTGAGTCAAATCCTATAATCCATTAACAAGAGGTTGTTTTTTTTTTAATTTAATTTTTGTTATTATTATGTTCAATTAGCCAGCATGTAGTACATCATTAGTTTTTGATATAGTGTTCAACGATTCATTAGTTGCGTATAACACCCAGTGCTCATCACCACACGTGCCCTCCTTAATACCCATCACCCAGTTACCCCATCCCCTCACCCCCCTCCCTTCTGTAACTCTCAGTTTGGTTCCCAGAGTCCAGAGTCTCTCATAGTTTGTCTCCCTCTCTGATTTCTTCCCATTCAGTTTTTCCTCCCTTCCCCTGTGGTCCTCTGCGCTATTCCTTATGTTCCACGTATGAGTGAAACCATATGATAATTGTCTTTCTCTGCTTGACTTATTTCACTTAGCATAATCCCCTCCAGTTCCATCCATGTCGATGCAAATGGTGGGTATTCATCCTTTCTGATGGCTGAGTAATATTCCATTGTATATATGAACCACATCTTCTTTATCCATTCATCTGTTGAAGGACATCTTGCATTCCACAGTTTGACTATTGTGGACATTGCTGCTATGAATATTGGGGTGCATGTGCCCCTTCTTTTCGCTGCATCTATATCTTTGGGGTAAATACCTAGTAGTGGGTCATAGGTTAGCTCCATTTTTAACGTCTTGAGGAACTTCATACTGTTTTCCAGAGTGGCTGTACAAGCTTGCATTCCCACCAACAGTGTAAGAGGGTTCCCCTTTCTCCACATCCTTGCCAATACTTGTGTTTCCCGTCTTGTTAATTTTTGCTGTTCTAACTGGTATAAGGTGGTATCTCATTGTGGTTTTGTTGATTTGGATTTCCCTGATGGCTAGTGATGTTGAACATTTTTTTCATGTGTGTGTTAGCCATTTGGATGTCTTCTTTGGATAAGTGTTTGTTCATGTCTTCTGCCCGTTTATTGACTGGATTATTTGTTTTTTGGGTGTTGAGTTTGAGAAGTTCTTTATAGACCTTTGATACCTCCCTTTATCTGTAATGTCATTTGCAAATACCTTCTCCCATTGTGTGGGTTGCCTCTTAGTTTTTAGTTTTAGTTTTGTTTTTAGTTTTGCTGTGCAGAAGCTTTTTACCTTGATGAAGTCCCAAAAGTTCATTTTTGCTCTTATTTACCTTGCCTTTGAATTAGTGCTTTTGTTTTCTTTGAGTAAGTAGCCAGTAGTGGAATTTGAAAAAATATATTGAAAAATATATCACTGAAATTAAAAACTAAATGGATGAGCTGAAAAAAAAAAAAACCAGATTAGACAGATAGAAACAGAAGTAGTATCAGGGCTAAAAGGTCTGGAGAAATTATGCAGGTGTAGTCTAGAGATTTAGGGAGCTGGAAAACATGAAAGAGATGTCACACAGGTTATAGGCTATAGCAGAGTCCAGGCTTTGCCCCTGAGGAACACTACACAACCTATAGCCTAGGATATGGTGATATTTAAGGCCACAAGAATGGTACAAGTGGTGCTTGAGGATCCTTCTATATGAACAAGGCAAGAAGACAAGGCCAGGTGAGCTAAGCAGATCAGAGGAGGCTCACAAACAGAATCTGACACACTTTGATGATGCCCAAATTTGGATTGACCTAGGATAAAATCATTGAATTGAAAATTACAATGTGAAACTTCTAGTAGTAACTGCTCATTCACATATTTAGTAAAAATGGTGAAGTGCAAAATATTTGGAAAAAATATGTAAGCCCATGTTACGGTAAAATTTGGAAAAATAATGAACATCTGTATCATGACCTCATTAGGGTGAATTCAGCTATTTTATGTCTTAAGTATTTTAATCCTCCCATTCTATGATTCCATGAACAGGAACATAGGATTAATAAAGTGAGCCATTTCTAATATAGATGAATGCATAACACAGTAAGGATTTTTTGAGGAAATTTTACTATATAAGTGATCCCAAAGAGCAGACCACAGTAACGTGAACATATCAATAGGAATATTGACTTTTTTGTAGATTAATACTTTATTACCAATATTAAATATTTTATTTTTCATGGGCTTGAATTTGTATAGGGGTATTAGTGCATCTAATACTATGAAAGAGAGAAATGAAATATGTGAAAATTAAACATTCTAGTCCATCTCCTTCATTGTGCTGTGGGAGACAAGAGGTAGCATTAACTGCATTCCCTAGGCCCTTTTGCCATGTTATGCCTCTGGTGGAATTACGTTTGCTGATTTATTATTGTTCACTTCCAATTATATCTGAATAATTGTTCACTTTTAATCATATCTGAAAAATTTGGGAAAAAAATGTATTCCCGTAAATAATATCAGGAACTTGAAATACATACCCTGGAGCAAACTTTTAATTTAACTATTACATCCTTTCTATCTTTAGTATTTTATGGCTGACAGCAGAAAAGTTAGCATTACCTTTGTGCTCCATGATTAAGGTGTGTGTTCACCTAACTGACACATTAGGTAGGAATGACTGCTGATTTCAAATGGATGTTATATCCATGACATATTTGCAAAAATACTCCTTTTTAAAAAATCTCTGATTGTTTTAATGTGATCTCCATCATCTAAAAGACTCCCAGGAGACATTAATGGCAAAAGATTAAGAAAAATGTTTTGTTTACATTTGTTAATGTATTCTAGTGTGTGGGTATCTGATTTCCACTACTGTGCTTCATAGGCTTATAATAGATGACAAATCTAGTATATGGGGAGGAATGTACAGTAAGTAATGCACAAGGCACCTCGGAGTGCATAATCTATGAAAATACCCTTCCTAAAACCAAGTTGAAAAGACCCTGAAATCGAGAAGTAGTGTGTAACACAGCATGAAGGAAGATGGTAGAAGGTGGGGCATGGCAGATTCTTTGGGGGAATAGATACATTTTGGCAAAATACTTTGTTCTGAAATTGCTTTTGCCATTAAAAAATGAGAATATACCACCAATTACTGCTGGAGAAAATAGTCTGAATTTGAGACAGACTCATATGCATCTTCTGTACAATTTATTTAAATCTATAAACCCATGTAGGCCTTCTCAAATTAATCCTGTCATTTTAAATGACCAATTAAACTCACGTTCAAAAGATCGATTCAGGCCCATGGTTGATTGTAAAGTAAGGAGACATTGATTTTTTAAAAATCTCGCTTTGTCCACCTTGTACAAGTTTTTTTTGTTTGTTTTTTGTTTTTTTTTTTAATGGGCTGGTCGAAGCCAGGACAAAAACAAATACAGTATAGTTAACAGATTCGGGTAAATATTTTAGCGGAATTAATGCTGTATGTCCCTATGAACATAGATAATCATTATTGACCACAAATTTATGTGAAATGAATAAATATGAAACGTATTGAAACCTAAGGTTTTCATGTGTACAACCAAATTAATCAAGCCAACTCAACTGAATAAAAGAAATCATGGTCCATGATATAAAAATGGTAAGAAAAGGGGAGTGGCCTCGGTCACCTATCTCCAGTCTCACGTGCCCTCTGCCTTCCTACCCACAGATTTGCATTTAAATACATGGCGGTAATTGTGGGAGGGAGTAGCTAAACAGCACTCTGCAAAACCCTGAGTGGGTCACAAACTTTGTTGTTTTTTTAACCTGTTCCCTAAGCTTGTCAACCCTAAAGAACAATTTGTAAAGCCTTCAATGGCACGGTAAGATAAAACTAACAGCCCTGTCATGAATTGGAAATCAATAAAGCATTAAAAATGCAAATACATTCTTGTTAATATGATATAATTGTGAAGAACTTTTAGGCATTCAATTACCATTTAACACAAAAGCCTGTAACGATTTAATTAGGAATCCTTCACCTAATTGAGGTCAAGATTGTTAGCAGTGGTTGTCTAATTAGCTTGCTTATAGCAGCTATCTTTTTTGAAAACTCCCTGGATAAAACCTTTCCTTAAAAGATAGCTACGCCCCACCCCCCACAACACACACACACACACACACACACACACACACACACACACACACACTGCATGTAAAAGCTATTAAAATCCAAATAAAGCAGTACTGTAGCACCATCAAATTTCTGGTTTTGACAGTATGTCTTTATGTTCTGGTGGGTGGAAGCTGAGTGATGGGTACTCAGGAAGTCTCTGTAACTACTTTTGCAACTTTTGCTTGCTACACAATTTCAAAATAGTTAAAAATGCATCCAGATCTTTCAGAATTACAAGAGCATGTGAATGAGCTACTTTCTCTTCAGATATTATAGGGATTATTTTAGACAATAATTGGTTCCATGAAATAAGGCCAGATTAATAGGACATTTAGTATAGTTCAAGTAAAGACCAGTTTGGTCAGTCCAAAGTTAAGACTTCAGATCACACAGGAGCACTTCAAAAAGTTGTTGGAGAAGATTTCCCTGACTTTATACATCCCTCATTTGTTCTTGGCCAGATTATGGGCTTTCAACATCCAGGTATAAAACCTCAGCTGGAAATAAAATCCAAAATAAAGTCATCGAATTAATCTCCTGTGCCTAAGGGAATAAATAGCCCATTTTATGTTCTTAAAGATTAAGTCTTCATAATTATTTTAATGGAAAATATATAAAAAGAAACAGTATTTTGTAATAAGCAAACAAGAACCAAGACAGATTTATTGTTGTCTAGTCTCCAGTAGCAGCAATGACCAAATTATGTCCCCTGAAGCTCTAATGCTGTTAGGTAGTTCAGGGAAAAAAAGAGGGTAGTAGCCAAATAAATTATATAATTATTCACGTATGACATAATGTTTCCATGTTTATAGATCTGAGATTTTTTTTTTGAATTCTTTTCAAAATTCCAATTAACTTTTAAAATCAGCATCCTACCAAACACCTGTTGGGAATGACTAGTAGAGTCAAAGTATGCTTCCTAATGAAGTCTAGCATCAGCAGCCCAGATCGGAAATGTATATCCCACGTAGGTTGGGTTGCTCATTTTAAAAACAGGGAATTATTCCTTCCTTTCATGACTCTAGGGTTTTCACAACTTTTATTAGAGTCACCTCACTCACCTTATTTTTTTTTAATTTTTGTCTTTAGAATAGCATCTTAAAAAGACACAGATGAGCGGTGCCTGGGTGGCTCAGTTAAGCATCTGCCTTCTGCTCAGGTCATGATCCCGGGGTCCTGGGATGGAGCGGAGCCTTAGTCTTAGTAGTGATTCTCATCCTAGGGCTCCTTGCTCAGCAGGGGGGTCTGCTTTTCCCTTTCCCTCTACCCCTCCCCCAGCTTCTGCTCTCTGTCTCTCTCAAATAAATAAATCTTTAAAAAAAACACACACAGATGAAACATTTATTTTTATCTTGGTTATGAGTCATGAGATTCCAGATCTGCATGACTAGAAGCGTGCTTACCTGTCCAACATGAGCTGTTTCCCTTGTCTGCTCAGCACCCTCGATCTGCACCGGCCCCTTTCAGTTCTTTGAATACGCCAAGCGCTTCTGTGCCTCCGGGCTTCCTCACAGGCTGTTCCCTCCATCTAGGCTTCTTGCCTCTAATCTATACGGTACTGCCTTTTTTTTTTTTTAATCATCCATTCATTCGTAATTTAAATGTCACTTCAAATGACATTTGAAGATGTAAGACACTGTGATACTATTTACTTTAAATAGGGAAGTTCTACTGAGAGTCCATGGGGATTTTCACACAGGAGAAGAAAATGTGTGTGAAATCTTGCGGGTCTGGATATGCAGCTCGTGTCTAGTGAATATCCTGTGCATTTTACTACTGCAAGGGGAGCAGATCATTGAGTCATCCTGGAAGTGGGCCATTGGAGGGTGAAGGGTAAATTTTATCAGAGGGCCTTTATGTCCTCCTCCACGGTTCTGTGTGCAGAGGCGTAGGGCTCAGATTGGGGAAACAGATCAGCAGAGTAGTGTTAAAAGCTGTGGTATTTGGGTATTCACATACAATTCTAATGTAACAGATCGTGTACGAGATCATTACTCGTACACGATCTGTTACATTAGAATTGTATGTCCTTTGTTTTATTTTCCTATTTTACCCATGTTACACTCCCAACCACCAGCTCATGCTTGAATGTATTATAAGCTTTACGAATGGGTATTTTACCTACCCTGTGCCCACAGTGGTAAGCACCTCCTTCTCTCCTACGTCTCTTTTCTCTTTAAGACTCCAGTTAATGGCACTGCTTTCATACCTTGTAAGGCCGCAAGGTTGGAAAGGATGGTGTAAGAGAGGGAGAACGTTAGGATTTTGCTAAAGAAATAAAAATAAAATATCCTTGTGAATGAATTATGTTAATCATTCACCAAACACTCATTAGTAGCTATCACTGTTGAATGAAGCTATGGCAGGAGCTATGCTAGGAACTTTGAGCAAATGTAAATATTTAGCTCTGCTATCCTTTGGTAGAAAACTGTAGTCCCTTGATAAATCAGGTGATTTATCAACCAGTCCGCCTCTTGGCCTCTCCACCTGTTTTTGAAAACTCAATCAGCAGCAACTACATGGATCATATATTTTTAGACATCAAGATAAAAAGGAGCAGTACTCTGCATTTCATGATATTTTTAAATAACATTTGACTAACTATTGACCTTGCCATTTTTATGAATATATTTAAAATGAGTTTCTCCTTCCCTTCAGCTTCATTTCTAACTTGACTCTAAGTAGGCAATTGATAGAAAACTAAGGTATGAATAAGAATGTAGAAATGAGGCACTAGTCAAAATACAGAGCTATAGAAATATACTTATTAAAATGAAAAAAAATGTAGCTCCATACAAAATAGCCCTTAAAACTGCCTGAATGAGTTACGGAAAGGCTTGTTAACAGTCATAAAAATAGCATTTTTATACAATGCTGAAGTTACAGTAAGAAAAGAAGCAAATATCTTCCCAGCACATTCAGGACTGCCCCCTTCTAAGTCAGCTGCTTTTGCTTAGCAATTATGTGGTAAACACTTTCCTTAGGGATTTTTCTGTTTCTTCCAATAGAGATGGTAGGTCTATTATGTAAAATGTGAACAGTGAACTAGAATCAGAAAAAGGGAAGTAAACGACCTTTCTATGCATAAAAAAAAAAATCACTTAGTTTCAAATTAAAGTCATTCCAATGAATTTTGGCCTAAAACTGTCAACATAACTGATGTTACAATTCTAGATGCTTCTGACAAGAAGCAAGAAAAAATCAGGAGCCAGCTTTTTGGTTTTCTGAAGACGCAAGATGTGTTCGAAAACCCTTTTGCATAGATTGCCAATATTAGGTTAAAAAAACAAACACACAAAACACAGAGCAAAAGAGCCTCATCCATCTCGAGTAAATTGATATTTTACCAGATATTTATTTCTTTGCATTAGCAAAATATGCCAAATACATTTTTAAAGAGACAAATTGGTGATTTTTTCCCACTGAATTCAAATGCCTTGTTGAAGTATTTTCTGCTATTTCTACATGGTCTGCTTCATTAACAAAGCTAAGTAGAGACATTAAAGGATTTTATGTTATTCACATACCTTAAAAGTCACAAAATAATCACAAATAAAGTAATTTTCAGAGGGAGTAGATTTTCTCTTTACATCTTAATTTACATGCAATAATTACTGGATTTTTATCTTGCTCCAGCAACCACTTTTATGTGAATAGGTGGCCTATTCTTTTATCTACCCATTTTTCCTAATTCTTTTGAAATAAGAGTGAAAAATGATAGGATGATTTAGCTGTGTAACAATGGGATAGTCCTCCTTTTTTCTTTTTCTTTTTTTTTAGAAATTTTCATTACTATATACCACTTTCCCAATTACATTTTAGAAAGATAGAGGGTGTTTGGCAAACCTTGACATTCTCTTTGTATCTCTTAATCAAAGACACATTCAAGTGAGTAGTAAGGCTAAAAGGACATAGTTCTCCAGAAAAGGCAGGAAGGAAAATAGCCTTTCCCCAGACAACCGGGGAAGGCAGTTATTACTGCCAGGCCTTTCAAATGTTTCTTTGTATCTTGGTCCCTAAGAGATGTTTCTCCTGAAGGCTGTATCGGGAGTATAAAGGATGCAGAGATTGTCTGTTTACAACCAGCATTCTTCTCAAAGGCAAAGGGTCTGCTTTCTTCCAGAGCACTCTAGGCCCATCTACACTGCGGCTGCCAGTCTATAACACAGTTTGGCTGCAGTGTTTGGAGAACACAACATATCAGCCCTGAAGCAACTGCAAATAATTTAAAAATAGCAGGGAGGTGAGGAGAAGAGAGAGAAATAAATTGAGAGAAGCCACCCAGAAGGCTAAAGTCTGAGAACTAGATGGGGGTGGGCCAGTCAGGGACAATCCCTGGTCATAGTCACTAAAGAATATTTGGAGAATGTGGGTGCCCAGCGTTCACTTTGAAGTTTGGTCTGTTGTTCCTCTAGGTGGCCCATTCTGTTTCCCCCAAATCCTCATTCTTCAAGTAAGACTACTAACTACCCAATTGTGGGATGGGAGGTTTTGGTGTATTGTAGTAACTGTGGAGAAGTGGGGCAATTTTTTCCAAGTTGATGCCATGTGGAGTGCAAACCCGTGTACCCAGGACAGTGAAATCATGTAAACGTATCAGGCATGATGGGTGAGCGCGAGGTGACCAAGACAGTCATTGCCACTCAGGAAGTAGCACATATTTTGGGGAAGCATTTTGGACATACGTAAAGATTGGATTTTATGTTTTAAGTCAGTTTTTCTGGCAGGAATGCACCAGCCAGCATTTAGGTGACAGAGGAAGTGGTTAACAGGAGAGCTGTTTCCATGAGAAAACGGGGCCATCAAAATTGAGATGAGAGTCTCTGTGGTTCCTGGCAGCCCGGAACCTAAAACAGAAGGGAGTTGAATAGAAGCCTGTTCTGGGAAATGGCAGCCAAGAAGCAGTGACTCACTCCGTCATCTGGGGAAGACACTGGTGTGGGACTGAGTTGGCTGTGGAAAAGGAGCAGAGATGGGGGTGCAGGAGAGTGTCTGGGGTCCAGAGGAAGGGCTGCTGGGTCAGCTTTGTTGTGCAGCCCCTTCCCAGCCTCCCGGAATTCCTGGTGCTCTGCAGGTCACCCCATTCACCGGCCCACACCTCCTGTCCTCATGCTCCCCACCAGGCCCTTCCAGCAGCCTTCCCATAGGGATGGCTCTACCATCCTTGAAGGGACTGGATTGGACATTGAGCAATGGAATGGGCCTCTGGGCATGAGGTCACCCGTGCCCCTTCCTTGTATCAGGGCAGCTCATGCTCTCTCTTGGGGGGGTAGAGTGGGCTGCCACTCTGCCTCCTTTCCATGGGGGGGATGTCAGGGAGACAGGAGTTAGAGAACATTCCTGGGGGCTCCTGGGCCTGAGGACTGGTGAAGCTTGTCATCCTGCCATCCTCCTGGGATTGCACTCTGACTGCTGGACTTACTCACACTGAGATGTGCCAGTTCCAGTATTTTCTCCTCTGCTCCAGGCAATGAAAGTCTGGTTCATCACCTGTCACCTGGCCTAAGGAATTGGGGTCACCTGTGCTTTGGAGCAGGTCTCAGAGATTCTTCAAGCCCCAGGCAGCATTAGTAAGAAGGACCTGGCTGAGGAAGGTGAGGTCCTGTGTAGCCCCCTCCCCTTCTCCACCAGTGCCCTCATTCTAGGCAGTGGCCCTGCTATCTCAATTCCAGGCTACGGTGACAAAATGGCAGCAAGCCCCTTTTCAAATCTGTGGACAGCTAAAATATGGAACACTTTGAAAGACACTATGTTTCTTGCCATTTTCAGAGTACTTAAACATATGGACATAAATGTAATCCTGCCTCATCAGAATGGCTGGGCTTTAACCAACCCAGCTTCATGGGAATAA
This sequence comes from Halichoerus grypus, assembly GCF_964656455.1. NCBI lineage: Eukaryota > Metazoa > Chordata > Mammalia > Carnivora > Phocidae > Halichoerus > Halichoerus grypus. Next base: position 10,654,162 of record NC_135726.1, read on the forward strand.
CCATCTTGTTCCTACTTAATGTCCAGTATAAAGTCTCCTAGACACAGTAATTGGGACATTTAATAAGAATAATAGTATCGTAATTATTCTTGCTGGGAATTGTGGTCTTCACCTAGAAATGCAATTTTACTTTGCAGCATTTTCTTAATTGCAAGATCTCATTTTTTGCTCCTAGGCCCCCCACGGACTATGGAATATTCTCTTCTATCTGCTACTTACCTGACTCCAGGGAACTTTTGTCCCCTCCTCTTGATAAAGCATTTCTTGACCATTGCATTTCATTCTTACCCAGTAGTACCTGTACCTATATTATGTATTCAAATATCATTCTTTCTAAAACTGAAAAAAAAGAAATTAATGGAATTGATTTCTACTCTTAATAAGAGAATTCTAAATTTCGTTAGGATAAACTTTTAGGTAAATTCAAACTAGGAGAGAAACTTTAGCAGTATATTTATGTGTAACTTATCCTCTGACATTCAGACCCATTTATCTTCTGATTTATGAATGCAGAGTCAATCAATTCCAGGGATAAAATGTCAGAGTTCTTCAGTTTTTGCTCTCAGGTCAATCATATTTATTGCACACCTATTTTTTTAATAAAATGTATTTTTAGAACAATTTTAGAAATAGAGAAAAATTGGGGCTCCTGGATGGCACAGTCAGTTAAGCGTCTGACTCTTGGTCTCTGCTCAGGTCATGATCTCGGTTGTGAGGTCAAGCTCTTCGTCAGGCTCCACACCCAGCATGGAGCCTACTTAAGATTCTCTCTCTCCCTCCCCCTCCCCGCACCCCTCTCTCTCTTTTAAAAAAGAAAAATTGTGAAAATAGTACAAAGAGTCTCCGTATAACCACTGTATAACCCACACTTGGTTCCCTCCATCACTAACATCGAAAGTTAGTATGGTACATTTGTTACATCCAGAACCAATATCAATACATTTTTATTAACCTAAATCCATATTTTATTCAGATTCCCTTAGTTTTTACTCAATGTACTTTTCTAGCATCCCATCCAGGCTACCATATTACATTTAGTAGTCATTTCTCCTTAGCCTACTCTTGGCTGTGACGGTTTCTCAGACTTTCCTCGCTTTTGGTAACATTGACAATTTTTAGGGATACTGGTTAAGTACTTTGTAGAATGTCTCTAAATTGGGATGTATCTGATGTTTTTCTTATGGTTAGACAAGGGTTATGTGTTTTGGGGAGGAAGAACACAGAGGTAGGGTGCCATTTTCATCACATCAAATTATGGGTATATGGTATAAATATGACTTATCATTGTTGATATTGATGTTGATCACTTGCTAAGAAAGTGTTTGGCAGATTTCATCACTTAAAGTTACTCCACTCCCCCACTGCCTTTCCATGATCTACTTTCGGGAGGAAGTCACTCTGCATTCTAGTGATGGGTCAGAGGAAATACCAGATGAGCCAGGGGGGATCATGTAGTCCCAGAAACTAAGGAAGTGTTCAAAAAACAAAAGGCTGGAATTATGTCGATGGGATAGAGGAGCCAACTTGAAAGACTTTCCAGGGACGCCTGGGTGGCTCATTCGGTTAAGCAGCTGACTTTTGGTTTTGGCTCAAGTCATGATCTCACGGTCCTGGGATTGAGTCCCACATCAGGCTCTGTGCTCAGCAGGGAGTCTGCTTGAGATTTTCTCTCTTCCTCTCCCCCTCTCCTGCTTGCACTCTCTGTCTCTCTGAAATAAATAAATAAATCCTAAAAGAAAAAAAAAAAAAGACTTTCCAAAGGCCAAAACTGAAATAATTTTAGCAACAAAATAAATGACATTGTATAGGATTATAGCCCAAAGTATAAAATAAATATATACATGTCATATTAATGTACATAAATAATTGAATAAATAAATGCACAAGAAGAAACTTCCATACTGAAATATCCAAGTAATATATGTAGATAATCCCCCTTGTAGAGGATGGGACTTGTCCTCCTCACTTCCAAGCCCACCTAATGTGGGTTGGACTCTGATTTGCTTCCAAAGAATAGAGTAGGAAAGGGTAAAAAGAATAACTTTAGAGTGGAGAAACCTGGCATACCCTGCCTTAGCCAAGTGATGAAGTCCAACATCATTCATGAAATCATATCGACATCATGTACCCCCTGATATGAGGTGATGAAGGAAGGGTGGTTCACCTCTGTGGTAGCCTTCCCCAAAGCCTGTGACACCAGTCGAATCATGAGAAGACATCAGACTGTCCCAGACTGTGGGACATTCTGTGGGATGCCCAGAAGTACTCCCTAAGACCATGAAGGTCATTAAAAGAGAGAGATAGAGAATGAGAAAGACTGAGAAGCTGTTGTAGATTGGTATGGAGAGATATGACAATCAAATCCAATGTGATATATCCTGTATTGAATCTTGGAACAGAAAATAGGCATTAATGGAAAAACTCATGGAATCTGAATGAAGTCAGAACTTTAGTTAATAGTAATGTTCCTACATCAGTTTCTTAGTTTTGACAAATGTCTCATTGTTCTGTAAGATGTTAAGAGTAATGGGGGAAGTGAAGTGTCTGCATTATCTCTGCAACTCTTCTATATATCTCATAATATTCTAATATAAAAAGTTTATGTTAAAAAAAACACTAGTGTTTCTAAATTTAAAATAAAATAAATCATCTCTTAAGGATATATATTCAGCATATGATCATCACACAAATATATGGGCTAACTGGAATGGCTCCTTGTATTTCTAGTAATGAACAGTGTAAGTCACAGGTAGCAGAAATATTTCTGACCTTCAAATCTAAGGAAATCATAAAAAGATGCAAGATTCCATTATCTTTACATGAACCAGGTAATGAACCAGAATTTCTTTTATTTAGAGCAGATGATCTTCCATGTTTCTTCCCTGAAATTCTTAACTTTGCAAACAAGGCTCTTCTTGCATTTAATTGGGGGGAAAAAGGCTTAAAATGTACTGGGCCCATTTCAATGGTGGTTGGTTGGAACTAATAATGGTGAGTGGTTCTCCCACTCACACGGCTTGGAATATGAAAAGATATTTTTACTCTGGTGGGTGGCTTACTCTGAAGATCTTGCAACTGGAGATTCAGTCCCAAAAAACTACAGTATGTTGCCATTATTGGAATAACCCATAAAGAGTATACAAGAAGTATAAGGGTCACATAATGCCCAGTCTCCCACCTTATGCTTATAGACATAATACAACATATTAACACCAATTAAATAATATTTAGAAATAGGTATTATGAAAAAAAAAAAGAAATAGGTATTATGTCTTGTTAGATGCAAGAAGTCACAAGAGTGATGCACAGAAGCCATAAGAGAGTATATTGAACTACACAAAGGTGTGATTTCTATTAAAAGGAGAATCATAATTTCTTTTTCTTTTTAGTATCTGTAAGTAATATAGCTTTTCTATGCACAGTTCTGACAAGTAGCGGACAGAATATGTAATTTTGATCTCACCAATTCTATTAGTAGAATTTGTGATGAAATTAGATGAGCATATGAATTTCTTACATTTCATAAAAATACTATTTTATTTAGAAAAGAAGTTTTCTTTCTTTCTCGTATCAATATTCCAGTATTTGGCATACATTTGATCTAATTAACAGGAACCTAAAATCGAAAGGAAAACAGAGTGTTGTTTCAAGAGCCCTCCATTACAAAGATCGAACCTTGTACTTAATTACTTAACATAGTCTGCTAATTATTACAGAAACTACTTAATTTCAAACAGTATGAATTTTACTTTCTCTTTTTTGCCACTTAAAGTAAGGGAAATATAGAGAAGGATGTAGTGATGCATATTCATTTTTTTTCCCCTTCTTAAATGAACTCCTTTCAGTTAAAAGAAGAATGGAGAAGAAAACACTGTTCAGGATAAGTTTGGGGATTAAGAAAACAACATTGCTCTGCCCTCTTGCATATAATCAATTTTTCTACTAAAGGGTAAATTTGACATTCTTCCAACTACCACTAAAACTGTCAGAAAATCCTTAAAAATAGCATTTAAAAAAATCAATAGTACCCCTTCACATCTTTTAAATTGGTCAATTTTGATTGCCTAGTTCCCTGAAACACTTTGGAATCCACTTGAGTATAGATGGCCTAAGCCAGTCATTATGAAAGCCATTAAAGAGAGACAGCAAATTTAAACAGCAAGATGTTATAGAAACATATTAAAAATGTGTTCTCAATGCTGCTTGTAAGCGATACCATGATTTCTTAAAAATATCCATCTCCTGGGTCAGTACCAATCATTATAACTGATACATGCATTTTTGGTTGGGTGTAAAAATGTGATCTAAATTTGCAGGCACGGGTTTCTTTTATAGGGTGGTATGAAACAAACCTAGAAATAAAACCAAATGTGATTCCCAGCCAGAGGTGGGACGTAAATGTAGGTCTTTCCCGAGGTCAGGAGCTCTGAGAAGGTCCTGATAGGCACCACCACCCTTGTCCTTCCCTCCACGCTCCCCATTCCACACCCTGACGGCCACAGAAAGGCCACACTGCACAAAGGGACTGTTTGATACTGACTGTATTACAGTCAGCAGGGACAGCCAGATTCATGAATGAGAACTACTGGGTCCGCAGTACAAGGAATAATGAGTACAGATGAAAGGAATGATGACATTATTTGGCCAAGAAGTGATGGCCGAGGGATGTGGATTATTAAAAATAGAATTTTAATTTTAGAATTGTTTGGTATACATATCAGTTGATTTTTTTCTAATAAAGCTGCATTAGTTCTAAAATGACCTGTGTGCCTCTTGTAAGTTTAAGATCTAATAACAATCCACAGGAAGTAGGAGAAGCTGCTCCTGAGGCCAGTCATGGGAATCATGAACGTGACTGTGCCTCAGGCTAAGGCTGACCTAGCATTTGCAGTTAATTGAGCAAATGTATGTTATAGGCTTGAATTGTGTCCCTGCAAAATTTCTGTGTTGAAGTCCTGACCCCCAGTATTTCAGAACATGATAGTATTTGGGGATAGGGTCTTTAAAGAGGTAATTAAGTTAAAATGAGGTCATGAGGGTGGGCCCTCACCCAATGTGACTGGTGTCCATATAAGAAGAGGAGATTAGGACGTACACACGCGCAGAGAGAAGAACAAGTGAGGACATAAGGAAAAGACCGTCCTCTAGCTCTTCACGTCAAGGAGAGAGGCCTCAGAAGGAACCAGTCGTGCTGACACCGTACTTAGACTTCTAGCCTCCAGAACCATTAAAAAAAAATAAATTTCTGTTGGTTAAGCCACCCAGTCTGTGGTACTTTGATAGGGTAGCTCTAGCAAACTAATACCCATTCTTCGTTTGTTTGTATGCTTGTTTGTTTGTTGAATAAGCCAGTTTGAGATGGGGTTTCAGTCACTTACAACTCACTAAATGCTAAAAAAAATTTACTTCATTCTTCCTCATTGAGTTAAGCTGTTGGTTTTCTTCAGAAGTATGGTGGTCCCTTGTTGGTCTTCTGTGTTTAATGAAGTAGAAAACCTAACAGAAAGCTCTGTGTGCTTGTGTTTTCCAGAGTTTCATTTTAGGTTGAGCCAGTGGAGAGCAGATTCCGGGCTGAGTGCCCACTACCAGAGTGGGAAGGATTACTGCAGAGGGGAACACTGGCCCTAGTGTCCCAACTCTCTTCAGACAGTGTGTGTTAGCACTTAAGTGAAAACTTTGGTAGTGCTTGGCCTGACTGTCCCACTTTTCAGTGCATGAAGTTGGAGAAGCTGTGATGGGACCTGAAGGATTATCTTTTTAATAATGTTTCAATTATTCTGTTTTTTTTTAGCTCAGCCTCTTGTTCCTGTCCACCCCTACCCACCCCCCACCCACCCCCATACATGGTAGCTCCACTTCTGGATATTTCTGGAACTCTACTCGGCAGGGCAGGCCGATTCTCTCTTCTACTCTAGTCTTCCCTGCAGTTGTGGCATCCTCTACACTTTCTTCCACCAAAATTTCTGCCCACTTTTATTTTTCCAGGCAAATACTTAAAATCTGTTATCTAGGAATAACTCACTCTCCCAGCTGTTACTAGTGTGTCATAGGAGGCAAATGTTAAGAGGCATCTTTTATAGTGGGGCCAAGGAGGAAGTATTAATACTAGAGGGTCCTTTCAGAGAGAACCTCTGCCCCAAGGAAGAGGGCCAGTACCAGTCAGCCACTGATGAATTCTTTGACAGTGTTAGTCAATGGAGACCTCTTCCGTCCCCATACCCTGTCCCCTCCTCTACTCTAAAACCGGAAGAGCCATCAATAGCCTGGCGAGGTAATAGTGGAGGAGAGGAGGACAAGCACGGGGTAGGGAAGAAAACAAGGACTGACCATGGTCTCTATTCTCCAGGTGTTCAGCCTATAGTAGGCTGGAACAGAGTGGGGGGAGGAGCTCCAGCCTTCAACAGAGTTTCAAGGCTTACTCTTACCTAGGACTAGATACTTTAAGTGCTAAAATTATTGCTTATAATTTGACTTATGAAGGATTTTTATTATCTTAGGAGTGACTGGAAAAAATGAGACCTGCTCAACTGAATAGTACAAACAGGGAGTTAAAACCACAGAATGGATTGAAAAGGACTATGACCAAATATTCACTGACTTTTAAAACATATGTCAAGAATGTTTTCCTTTTACGTGATATAATGAGCACTGGGTATTATGTAAGACTGATGAATCACTGAACCCTACCTCTGAAACTAATAGTATGCTAATGATATGCTAATTAATTGAATTTAAATAAAAATTTTAAAAAATAAAAACCACTGGGAAAAAATGTTTTCCTTTTAGCAGATGTGTTAGGATGACAGCTTATGGGTAGATTTGCTTGTAATTTTGCTTCTTGAAAGAAACTTTCAAATACTTTCTTTAGGTCTGTGATAGAATAATTCTCTAAGATAAGTGCATTACTTTTTTTCTTGTAATGTTTTATTCATGTGATAATCTGATGGTGCTTCTGCACATGTGCAGACTATCAGAGGAAAAACATATCAACTCATAGCCAGAAAACCAAAAATAAACATAATTTCAACTATTACTATCAAGTTGAAACTTCTGGGATGACATTTTTGTTTGCACTTAGATGATATGTATGCCATTTATCTGACATGCTACATTGATTCTGATTAATTTTCACTCAGAATGTGGATGAGGGCCTCCATTCAAGTGGCCTGCTCATTTGCTTCCTGTCTTTTTTTTTTTTTTGAGATTTTATTCTCATGCAGTTAAATTATATGGATGAGAAGTGATGTTGTGCTTTGAGCCCACCTCAAAGATGTGATTTTTTATAAAAATCCATTTTATGGAGGTATACTTACATGCCAATAAAACGTACTTATTTTAAATGTACAGTTCATTGAGTTTTGACAAATGCAGACACGCATGCAACCGCTTTTAAGACAGAGTATTTTCTCATCCCCAAAAGTTCCCCTGATTTGCTTTCCATCACTACAGGTTAGTTGTGCCTTTCCTAGAATATCAAAGAAACTGAATCATACTTTCTGTGTGTCAGGCCCTTTTTGTTCAGCATGATGTTTTCAAGAATCATCCGTATTGTGACGTACATCAGTGGCTCATTTCCTTTTGTTGATGAGCAGTAATTCCATTGCCTCCAGTACTTTCTGCGGTCAGCAGTGATGAGTGTCTACAACACCTGGAAGAATGAGATGGGGGAGGGGTAGATTTTATCCGCAAAGAGGTCATTCACATTTTGTAGGACCTTGAGCACATTCCATGTAAGCCAGCCTTTTCGGTTTGCTAGATGTGGGTGTGATGATGGAACGTTACTTTGTAAGCCCGAGGAAGGTTTACGTAAGAGACATGGGAAGTCAAGTGATATTAGCGCCCTTGGCAGCAGCAAGATGTGGAAAATGGTGTGAGGCATAATAACCCTCGTGAACCCAGACAGCAGCATTGGGAGCCTGATCCAGGAAGCCACCGCTACCATATTCTGTGATTACCCTTTATTTCCTCATTTGTGGCAAGGTAAATATTTCCCACATTGATTGCTGTGAAAAATGATTATTCTCTCACATACAAAGCGTTGTGTTTGCAAGCAGGAAATGAGCAGCAAGAGTAGAAAGATTCTTTGGGAAACCTATTTTTATTCCTAAGCAAGTATATACTCATAATTATGTAAGGTACAAATTAATAATACATGGAGAAATAATAACATAGGATAGCTTTGTCTATAATTTAGAAGCACACCTTTTTCAAATTGCTCTGATTGTCCTTAAAATATTATTATCCCCGTTGTAGAGCATTGTTTGCTCTTTTGTGCTCCATATACTGTCACAGTCATGATAAGGGAGACGAATTGCTGCATGTTTGCACACTGTGCCTTGTTCGTGAATGATGCTTTATGCTGTGAGGTGGTGTTTTATGTCAGTCTCAGCCTGTTGATAACCAGTGATGTGGCTGGACTGGCCCTTGTGGTTCTTATTATGATTTCAAGATGCCCTCAGCAATAACCACAAGGAATCTTGGAAAAAAGTTTTTAAAAGGTTTATTACTTACAAGTCCTGGGAATTCTATGGCATACATAGGGCCATATTGCAAGGTCATAGCAGAAGGTGAGGAGAATCACACAGGCCTGATGTCCTGCTTTTCTTAGGGCTGAAGGTGGAGACTTCGCATCCCTAATTCCAGCAAAAGTTCATTAGAACCCATGGAAAACAAAGTCTCAGAGCCAGGGCCAACTTTTCTACTTATGTGCCTTGGGAGGCTCCTGCTCTCACTCCACTGCTCCTGCAAGCCCTGTCATGCAACAGGCTAGGGGTCCTCCTAGCCCTTCCCCTTTTGCAGTTCACCACTCTGGATTTCCAGAAGGTGCTATCTGCATGGTGACCTCATGAACCACTATCCCAGTTGTACCTGGGGACATACATGGAGGAAGCTGGGGTCCTGCTTAATGAGCTTCCTCCTGTCTGCCTCCTCATGACCACTCTACCTTCCTTTCAGGAAGGAAATCTTTCATTTGTAATCATTATTCACAGGAACAGTATCACAACAAGGTACGGGCATCATGGTGTTAATTTTATGTGTTAGTTTGACTGGGCTAAGTGATGCCCAGATAGCTGGTAAAACATTATTTCTGGGTCTGTCTGTGAATGTGTTTCTGGAAGAGATCAGCATTCAGAATTGTAGGCGGAATAAAGAAGATTGCCCTCACCAATGTGGATGAGCATGACCCAGTCCACTGAGGGCCCAAGTAGAACAAAAAGGTGGAGGGAAGATAGACTTGCTCTCAGAACTTGAGCTGGGATATCCCTCTTCTCTTGCCCTTGGACATCAGTGCTCCTGGTTTCCAGATCTGTAGATTTGGACTGGGACCATTGGATCCACCGATGTTCACACCTTTGGGTTGGACCATACACCATTGGCTTTCTTGGGTTTCTAGCTTGTGGATGGCAGATTATGGGACTTCTCAATCTTCATAATCACATGTGCAAATATCTTATAATAAATATTGTTCTGTACGTCTATGTCCTCTTGGTTTGATTTCTCTGGAGAACCAGGAATTATACAGATTTTAGTACCAAAAGTGGTTTTAGAGGAAGGGAAATTTAAGGATGAGTTTTCTGAATTGGTTCTGGGCCTTCTGGAATTGGCTCTCTAATCTGATTAGATTTAAAGATGCTAATGATTATTTCCAGCAATGAAGAGAGCACTGGTAGTCCATGGTGTGAGCCTTTTATAGCATATGCAAGAGACATGCACTGGATACTCCTAATCAAGGCATTAAGTGACTCTGTATTTAATACTTTAAAACAATTTTGGAAAACAGAGGAATATAAATGACAGTGGTTAGTTGCTCCTAATGTGGCTAGACAAAGTGGTGAAAGAAACGGATGAGCTCAGAGATTTGATTTCTCGGCTCAAACACCACATAAATGACATGAGAGCTTTTTTTTTTTTTTTAAGATTTTATTTATTTTTATTTGACAGAGAGCATGAGAGAGAGAGAGCACAAATTGGGCAGGGGAGAGGCAGAGGGAGAAGTAGACTCCCCACTGAGCAGGGAGCCCAATGCAGGGCTCGATCCCAGGACCCTGGGATCATGACCTGAGCCGAAGGCAGACGCTTAACGACTGAGCCACCCAGGCACCCCTGACCTGAGAGCTTCTATGTATGACCTGAAGGAGACGCTGTACACATAGGGCCGAAATTGCTGAAAATCAAACACGGGACCCCATCCTGCAGTTGGCTGAGCTACAACACAAGTTGAACTCCCAGCCTCACAGGATGTCTTCTGTTAAAGTCAGAGCAATGACTAGGAAAGAATGAGAGCCTTTAAGTTGGAATGGCACATACAGGAAGATCCTGATGAAGCTGGGGTCATTGAGCCTCTAAATTCTAATGAGTCTTCCATGCCAGCAGAAGGGGCCTCTCCATCCTCAGTGATATCAGCCATTCTATCCCCCGTCTCTGGGATGGAGACAGGGAAAGTTAAAATGGGACAAAGCTGACTGTTCTTACTGAGCTTCAACTACTTTTCTCAAAAAAATGTCCCTGTATTAATCCCTTTGGTAGGTTTCCAGAATTTTGAAAATCTTGATTTTTGCCAGTCATGCCAATATTCTCATTCTTTTATGGAGAAAAGAATTTTTGAATGTTCTTACCCTGCTCTTCCTGCTGATGTCACCTACGGTCATATAATGATGCTCTTAAAAACATGTCTGCAGCCCTTTCTCTGTACTTTTCTAACAGTTATGTGTTGTCCAACCAGAGGTTACAACTGTCCATAGTATTCACTTTGCTGAAAAGTGACAGATGGTTTTGTTTGTGAAAAGGCAAAAAAAAAAAAATTCCTAGTGTGCCCCATTTAACAGCAGCATACAGTAATCCCCAGCTGTTCAATATTTGTCACATTTCACAAAGAATCTACAACCATCGAGTAGGATTTATCTTCCATATTTCTAAGTGGACATACCTCAATTTGTACAGGTTTTCTCTTTTTTAAAAGTATTTATAAAATGCTTTTGATAAGTAAATCTAACTCATCTTTTCTCACTTTAATTTTTTCCTCAAGAGCTAGCATAAAAATGAGTCAGATCCTGCAATTAATTCCGTGATTTTTATGACATTTTTGTTCTTTCAGGAATGCCTTTTGTCACTATGACCCCTAATGGGGAAATCTCTATCTCTGAAAATTGAATGACTGCAATTAATCTTTTAGCATCTCAAAATAATTCTGAATGTTCCCTGTCATCTTTACTTCAAAACATTGGCCCGGGGCGCCTGGGTAGCTCAGTCGTTAAGCGTCTGCCTTCGGCTCGGGTCATGATCCCAGGATCCTGGGATCGAGCCCCACATTGGGCTCCCTGCTCCGCGGGAGGCCTGCTTCTCCCTCTCCCACTCCCCCTGCTTGTGTTCCCTCTCTCGCTGTGTCTCTCTCTGTCAAATAAATAAATAAAATCTAAAAAAAAAACAAAAAACAAACATTGGCCCAATCTGTACATATATATTTATGTGCACACCAAGTAAACTTAGCCTTTTTGTAGTCTGTAGAATTTTCATGACTTTTGAGTGTTCTCATCATATGCATCTGGTCTTAGAACCCAACTGATGGAAATTATTCCTGTCTTTTTGAAAGTTTATTTATAAGCAAAATATTTGAAACTGGTCATGAAATAGGCTATTCAGAATCTTCTAATAGTGTAACTTTTCAAGAACATTTTTTACAAAACATCGGAGAAATCTCATCTCTTGTATATTCTCTTTGATGGTCTATAAATATTACTAGGAACATGATTTTGGGGAAAAAAAAACAACCTTGTTTTCATGTAATAGTGTTGAGTGAAACTTACCTTTCTCTACGGTTTACCCTGGTGGTCCTTTATGATTTTTCAATGATTAAGAATGTTGAAAAATATCAATATTCGTCTGAAAGTGAAGAATACCTCAAAATGTCTATAGCCTCTTCAGAGTCCCTTGATAGGAGGATAAGAGTGAGAGGAGAAATTGAACTGGATGGACAAACCAGCCTTCAGTAATTGTGATTAGAATGTCTTTTATAAATTTTAGGGGAACATGTGATTATCTCAGATCATTTCCAGGGTTTTAATAGTTGCTTTTGCCGCTGAGGCATCCAGAAACTCAGATATCCTTGAATCTCGACCCCAGTCTTCTCTTCTCACTCTTTGAAAATAAAAATTCCCATGGCTTCCTTAAGGTATAACGAATACCCTCCATTTAGTGATTACAAGTGTCTAACCAAAACTGACTCCTTCCTCCAGGTGGGCTGATAGAAAGGGGAGTCTGTGACATGGAAGAGGGAGAGCAGCAGCTTCTGTGACGCACACCCTTACACACTCCCCCACCCCCCCAGACATGCACGTGCACAAGCCGCCCCTCCCCCAGACATGCACGTGCACAAGGCGCCCCTCCCCCCCAGACATGCACGCACGCGCACAAGCCGCCCCTCCCATCGCCCAGACGTGCAGGGGCAGGTGCACAAGCCGCCACTTCTTTTTTTTCTTTTTAATTTTTTTATTGTTATGTTAATCCCCATACATTACATCATTAGTTTTAGATATAGTGTTCCATGATTCATTGTTTGTGCATGACACCCAGTGCTCCATGCAGAACGTGCCCTCCTCAATACCCATCACCAGGCTAACCCATCCTCCCACCCCCGTCCCCTCTAGAACCCTCAGTTTGTTTTTCAGAGTCCATCGTCTCTCATGGTTCTTCTCCCCCTCCGATTTCCCCCCCTTCATTCTTCCCCTCCTGCTACATTCTTCTTCTTCTTTTTTTCTTTCTTGACATATATTGCATTATTTGTTTCAGAGGTACAGATCTGAGATTCAACAGTCTTGCACAATTCACAGCGCTTACCAGAGCACATACCCTCCCCAGTGTCCATCACCCAGTCACCCCATCCCTCCCACCCCACCCCCCACTCCAGCAACCCTCAGTTTGTTTCCTGAGATTAAGAATTCCTCATATCAGTGAGGTCATGTGATACATGTCTTTCTCTGTTTGACTTATTTCGCTCAGCATAATACCCTCCAGTTCCATCCACGTCGTTGCAAATGGCAAGATCTCATTCCTTTTGATCACAAGCCGCCACTTCTAGTGCCACCCTAACTGATGGAATTGAGGGGGGAGAGAAATGGGTGGTAGGAAAGTTCCTCTTTACCTGGTCCTCTTGTACATTGGCTTCACTCTCTCTACACCTGGAAGACCTTTAAAGCAGATGCTCTCTCTTGTGTGGGTGTTTTCATAACTTCTTCAGAGCTCTCTGACCCGTCAGCCTGCTGGTTGCACCGAATTGCAGTCTGGGTGATGTTTTCTGTGGTACTACTGCCCATCCTCTCTCAACCCCTAATTTTCAGAACCTTCAGATGACACAGACTCTCTGTTGGAGTTCCGTCTTCTTCCCAGGTGGTTTACATGGTCAGGTGTCAAAACAGGTGCAGGCTGACTCTTAGTGTCTCACAGATCACATCTGGTTCATGAAAAACATCACCTGCCCTATGTCCCTGCTCAGCAAAAGTCCAGGGCAATTCCTGTGTGGCCACCTTTGCGGTGGTTGTTCGGCTTTCTTTATAACTTTTTTTTTATTAAAAACGATGTTCATTCTGTAGACCTCTAAGCTTCAATGGCAAGAATCAGATTCCATTTTATGATTTTTAGCCCATCCAGGAAGCGTGAAGCAAGCTTTCCTTGAGGTTCCATTGGAACCTGGCCTTCTACCCTCAAGATAAAGGAGGTAGATGATGTTCCTCCCTCCCCGCTACACACACACAAGCTTACACCAACTCACGTACCCTGTCGTCTTGTGTGTTGGGATGAATGGCACAGATTTCTCTGAAGAAATCATCTTCATAAAACTCCTCTCTATATAACTGAAAATCCTGACCATTTTCTACCCTCCAGCTAAGCGAGTATCGGTTCCTAGCATTTCCTTTTGATAGCTACGTCGTGAGCTGATCCCTAACACACTTTACTACACAATGTCTTTTTTATATCTGTGTATCTCAACCAAATCTTTCAGTATCACACCATTTGCTTTTTCAGGAGCTTGCAGTCAGAAAATCTACTGAATTATATTTATTTGGGTTGGAAGGGGTTCCCCAAAATGTAGGCCCTCGCTGATCAAAACTGGTCTTGCATCCATCACTGAATTTGAAAATACAGTTATGAGTTGGGGGTCATTAAACCAATCTTTCCATTAATCAAAGACTATCTTCCTAGACTAGCTCCTTATAAACATAAGTAGAAAATTGAAAGTTGTTCTTTTCCTTATCTTTTTCACACTTTAGTCAGAATAATTTCAGGAACGTGCTAGTTTTGGCAGCCCATATACTAAAATTGGAACGATACAGAGAAGATGAGCATGGTCCCTGCACGAGAATGATGCACACATTTGTGAAGAATAATTTCAGGAGCTAAATCAGGTATAAATTTTTATTTGCGTTCAAATAGGGAGACTGTCTTCTTGCCATCTTTCTCATTCCCATCTTGTTTTCCACAGATACCAGCAGAGACTCTCCTTTCTTCTGGTGCTCTGTTTCAGCTTGGAGACTGCTAATTACTGTGGGGAAGATTCAGAGCAAGACTGAAACTCAGTGATCTGCAGTCTCTGTTTACCCTTGACAATCCATTTTCTCCACAGAACCTTCATGCTTTGTAGAAAAGGCAGACTTAATTAGTGTAAGTCACAAATAACACAACAAAATTGTCATTTCCAGACTTTTGTATTTAAAAGATTAAATTAAAGAGTCAATTTTGTCTGCAATAACTCAAGTCAGGAAAGACTTCATTATCTATTTAGTGTTTTCCCCTCAATCTCCACTAATTTATGTAAAGTATTGTCACCAACGGTCCTCACTTATAGGTAAGGTAAGTGCAGTAATTCAAATGTAAGCTGTGTTTGATACAATAAAATAACTTTGTAACCCAAAAAAGTCTAGACAAATAAAAAGATGTCTCCTGGATAAGACTTCCAGGAATTACATTGGCCCTCTTATCCCTTAATAAAAGAACCCAATATTTAGCCATGTCCCTTGCCACTGATGGTGTCCCCTGCCTTCTTGCCAGCCAGGTACAAGCTCCAATAATAAGTTCTTTTCGAGATGTAGGGAGAAATTCTGTGTGGTAATTGCAAAAAGAACAAACCTCTTCAGTGGGAAAGTTTATATTCTAATTTGGAAAGAGCTAGCAAATACCTACATAGAAGATTCAAGATGATCCGGGATACCTTCGTGTTCCTTGTAGTGCTATTTATGATAGCAAACATTTGATAGCCTGAAAGTCTAGCAGAAAGAGAGATTAATTAAATTATTGTACAACCACGGTAGCGGAGGATTTTGCATGTCAGATTTTTCAAGGACACTCAATACTATAGGAACGCATCTCGTTGTTTACATGCTGTGCAAGAATTAAGTATATTTTTCCATATGATGGAAAATTATGCAACCGTAAAATATCATTTCTGAAGATTACTTAATAACATGGGGGAAATGTTTATGGCAGTATGTTAAACAAAGCATATCGTACGCTTGTGCAGAATGTCGATACGTGCATAAAACAAACCTTAAAGAGAAATAGAGTGTGAAACGCTGTTTTATCATGAGTGGTGAGGATATGGGCACGTTTCCTCCTCTTTTTATAGAGTTCAAAGATTCTACAATGGAAAAGTATAATCCTTGTAGTAGAAATAGACTTATAACTTGTATTTCTAAGAATAAATACAAGCACTGTGGAGACTTTAAATAACAGGAGGGTTGGGAGGCTTCCTTGGTTTTGGCCTTTAGAAGGTAATTGAAGAACTTAGCCAGAACATTATCGGTGAAGTTGATGGGGGTAGAAGTCAGTTTACTGTCGATTAAAATTTTAAATGGGAAGCTAAATGTGTTCGTGAATTGAAGCCCTATTTCCAAAGCGCTTGGCTATGAAGGGATGGAGAAAGATAAAGGAGTAACTCAAGAGGGACATTCGATGAGGAAAGGACTGTATCTGTTTGTTTAATAGGAGATACCAGAGGATATTTAGGGCCGTGTGGGAGTCAGTAGAAAAGCAAACGTTTTGAATATAGGTTAAAAGCCTCAGTTTTCTCTGTGAAGGAAGAGAAATTAGCAGCGGAGAGAAGTGGCTGGTGGCAGGTTTTGGGAGGAGGTTATAAAGAATTAAAATGGTTGCTGTGATGAACAGCACAGGTAGCCGGCCAGTGGGCAGAACAATATTCCCGAGCAGTGTTGGAGTCCAGCTACCACTGTGTTCCCAGAAAGCGTGATGACACCAATCTGCCAAATGTGTGATTTAATCTAGCAGCCCGCAGGAGGCTGGGGACGGAGCGGAAAAGGTGAATAACGGGACCGATTCAGAATGGAGAGATTAGAAGTTTGAGTAGGAGAAAGGGGCCGAAATTAGAAGTCCTATGCCACTTCAGTGACGTGGGAGCCAGAGGAGTTGGGATAGGAATTATGACGTGTAAAGCGGTCGAGGTGTAGCCCTCGATCCCATCAGGAAGCGGACAGTGTCCTCGGGAACCGTCTGATGAACTCAGGTCATTGTGCAATCCCGAGTCTCTTCATTGCTGATGGGTCTGGTCCGTCAGCCTTTCTTTGGCAGGTTTTACTGTAAACGTGATCTAACCAGGGAACATTTTCCAGGCTCACTTTCTTGTATTTATTTTTCTTTAATTTCGTAGAGTTTTTTGAATAGTCAAAGAAGCAGCAGCAAATAGCAGGTCTCCTGGAGAAGTGAGCGCTCCTTGACTACTGAGAACAGAGCTGCTCACTGGAGCCGGTGAGCATGCCTTGTGGTCTGTGCCTTCTAGAAAGAGAGAACACCCCAAGGTTCTGCATACTGCTGATTCCTAGGCAGCTCCACTTTGCTTGCTTGAGCATCATCCCTGATAATCAGATTTTGTGCCAACCGTGAGCTAAATTATGTGTAAAGGCTGGAAGTTGATATTTCTCTCTCTCATTGGAGGAAGTAAGTTAGAAGGACAGTGTCTTTGTTTTTAATTATAATTTAATTTATACATATATATTATAGTCTAATTATAAATATATATTTTCTCATTAGTGTGATACAGAAATTCACAAATTGTCATCTCTTACGTTCCAATTACATTAGACATCAGACGTGATTTTTCTTCTGTATCATCAAGAAAATGATTTTTAATCATTGCTGCCAGGGCATCTCTGAGGCTGTCTGGTTCTTTCTTATCACATGATCAAAGGGATGTAGGAGATTCATCGTAAGCTACTGTGTCTATAAAACAATGTCCAGATAGACTGTGGGATAGATTATGGCCTCAAAGTATGAGAGGGACTACTATAGTATATATAATGATTAATATAGATCATTTCTTCCACATCTACTTATGGGGCTCCTTTGTTCCTATTCTGTGATATAGCTAATAATAGACCCTGTGGGCCTGAAAAACTAGCTGTGTTCTGTGAATAAATTTTTTTAAAAATTTTATTTATTTGAGAGAGGGAGAGCAACCATGCTCAAGGGAGCAGGGGGAGGAGAATAGGGTGGGGGAGGGAGAGAGAACCTGAAGCAGACTCCAGACCGAGCGCGGAGCCCAAAGAGGGGGGATAGATCTCACAACCCTGAGATCATGACCTGAGCCAAAACCAAGAGTCCATCACTTAACTGACTGTGCCACCCAGGCACCCCATCCTGTGAATAAATTTAATAAATGTTTCATAATCAAGTGGGGAGAAAAGGAAAATACCATGTACACTTTAACATACTCGAATCAATATTTGCACTAAATTTCCACAAATAGCTGGAATGTGTCTTAGAAAATACCCCTAAAAGCAAGTACTTATTAAGACCGTTTATTTTTTTTTTTTAAGATAGTATTTATTTATTTGAGAGAGAGAGAGTGAGAGAGAGAGATCATGAGCAGGAGGAGGGGCAGAGGGAGAAGCAGACTCCCTCCTGAGCAGAGATTCCAACTCGGGACTCGATCCCGAGACTCTGGGATCATGACCTGAGTCAAAGGCAGACCCTTAACCAACTGAGTCACCCAGGTGCCCCTAAGACAGTTTAATAATGATGATAACATAGAATCTGTGCCTGGCACCGTTAGAAGTGCTTTATATGTATTATCTCATTTGATCTTTTGCTTAATCCTATCAGATAAATAGTACTATAGTCACTATTTTAAAGGAAAATTGAGGTAAACTACCATGCTAGAGATCATACACCCACCACCACTTACCCATCCCTACCCTGTGCAAGATGTCATATGCCATCATCTGTTTCACTTACAGTAGGGTAAAGTTAATAAATTTTATGGTTTCTAGGAATTATCAGGGCTTTTCTTCCATTTATCTAGTAGGATTCATTATTTTTGCTCTCCAACGTGTGTTATTACACTGAGCTTCTTTTATATCTAGGGGTATACTATTTCAAAAACTGAATTGATAGACAGTAAAGTCTAATGACTGTGTGTCAGTGTCATTCATTGAATGGTCAAGTTAACCTGATGCATCTCTCAATACAGACCAAGAATCTGTACCAAAATTTGTTAATGCTAAATATTAAAAATCGAACCATTAATACATTCTAGCATTGACCATTAAATATTACGGTGTTATGTTTGGTTCTCATTTTTCCTGTTTAGATCCATCTTATATTTAAAGGTTCATTGAATCTTAAGGTACATCAATATAATGAAATGCACACATCATTTTCCATGCACCATTGAACATAGCAGTTGGAATTTTTAAAATGCATTTGTAAGGAGAAACTTAAAGAAGTATGTGTTCTTGTTTATTTTTATTAAAACTCTGCATGCACACCTAAATTACTCTCCTGAGCAGCACATGACAACTATATAACAATTTAGGCTTTAAGGTAGTTTTGCAAGTACAAATTAAATATCATCTCACGTTATCAACATTCTCCAGTGGTGGTGGGAGGGGCAATAAACTTTGTCTAAACTGGGGAAGAATAACTGATTGGAACTCGAAAGTCAGAATTGGCCCATTACGGGAAAACATTGAATGATTTTTGTCAAATTTTATGAATTCAACCTGCACCCTTTTCTGACCTCACCCAGCATGTCTTCCCTATAGCAGCTCCCCACTAAAGACTCTTAGTAGGATTCCCCAATACATCTAGTCTCTGCATTTATCCTAAGAGGGAAGAAGATGTCTAAAAAGGAAACTTTTCTCCAGAGGTCATTTCAGTAGGGCCATGACTTTCTTATATGTTCTCATCTTCTCATCTCATCAAACATTATAGCCATCCCTTAACTCCTTGTGACCACTCATTCTCCAGTCCAAATAGTTACTCTTACAGTTGTGGTTCTCCTTGATACAATGGAGTTCACGTGATCCTTCAGGAGACTGTAGGTTCAACATCTCCTGTGCCCCAACCCATGCTTACCGAGGTAATGGTTCCTACACAGTCCTCTCAATTGGGCTGCCTGACTACACCACCAGCTAGGTAGCAACTGACCTAGGTTTAGAGTCTAGATCTATCACTATCACTTGTATGATTTGGGGCAAATCACTTCATTTCTATGAACTTCAATACTCATATCAAAGTAGTGTTTAATTAAGAAGGATGATTGTGAGGATTAAAATGGATATTGCAAATGAAGTTTGTCAACACGTTATAATAGAACCTCATATAATTAGGGAGGATATAAAATAAACCCAAATTGGAAAGGACAGAAATGCGAAGTTGTGGTATATAGGAGAGCCATTATATTGAGATAAAAAGAAATTGACAAGGGAAATGTGAAAAACAGTGAGGTCTACCATGAGGCTGTCATAAACCATCATATTTTTTTAATTTTATTTTATTATGTTATGTTAATCACCATACATTACATCATTAGTTTTTTTTATTTTTATTGTTCTGTTAATCACCATACATTACATCATTAGTTTTTGATGTAGTGTTCCATGATTCATTGTTTGTGCATAACACCCAGTGCTCCATGCAGAACGTGCCCTCTTTAATACCCATCACCAGGCTAACCCATCCTCCCACCCCCCTCCCCTCTAGAACCCTCAGTTTGTTTCTCATCATATTTTTAAAAACAGTGTGTTAAGAGTTTGCTTTCATTGCAGAATGACAGTTCAGAATGAGGACATGATGCTCTCTGAGCTTTGGCAACCTGGAATTGATATGTATTTCATGTTCAAGTCAGTGATAATTTCTTCTTAAAAGCAGTCTATAATTAACAGAAGTAAAATTATAGACATACCTCCGGTGAAAACAGTAAAAAATGTAATAGCTGTAATTCTCATGATAATCATGAAGCCTTACATGTATGGGCAAGAAATACTGTTTCAGAAATTACTTGCTGTCAGACGTTCTAACCATTTTTACATGCATCAGCTCATTTAATCATCATACCAACTTTATGACGTTAGTCATATCAATAATTCCACTTTACAGATAACAAAACTGGAGCTCATTGAAGGTACAGGACTTGTCCACAGTGACAAGGCAAATAAGCAGCAAAACCAGGATTGGAATGTCCCTCCCTAACTGCAAAGCATAGGTCAGCAGTCCTTAGAAGGACCCCTTGCTCTGCCCTTTCTAGCCGGTGGTATGCTGGAGGGGGGTGGCCTTGAGTGACTTGCATGTCAGTTGTTAAATTGTGAGCAATTTTGTGAGATGGTTGTTAAACACAGTTTGGGTTTTTTTTAAATTATTATTATGAAGTTTAGTTGACATACAATGTTATATTAGTTTCACGTGTACAACATAAGGATTCAGCAATTCTGTACATTACTCAGTGCTCACCACTAAGTGTAGTCACCATACAACGTTATTACAATATTACTGACTATATTCCCTATGTGGTACTTTCCATTTTTGTGACTGACTTATTTTATAAACGGAAGCTTGTACCTCTGAATCCCCTTCATCTGTTTCACCCATGCCCCCACCCCCCACCCCTCTGGAAACCACCAGTTGTCTTTCTGGTTGTTTATTTGCTCATTTGTTTTGTTTTTTAGATTCTACATTTAGGTGAAATCATATAATATTTGTCTTTCTCTGTCTGATTTACTGCACTTCGCATGATACCCTCCAGGTCCATCAGTGTTGTTGTAAATGGCGAGATCTCTTTCTTTTTTAAGTCACAGGAATAAGAGGTACAACACGGAGGAATAAACTGACCCTAGTGGGAATATTTCTATCCCAGATGTTGGCCAATATTACAAATATTACACATCAGAGACACTCCTGCTGCCACGAGAGCTGGTTGTTAAACACTTCCCATCATAGCACTAAATTCAAGCTGTAGATGTCCTTCTAGCTTCTTTCTGTTTGTGGCTAATTGTAAATGTCTTTTAAATTCCCTCAAAAGCAAGAGAAAAAACTAACAAAAATGAACCATAAAATATTTCCATCAGGAAACTCAGATTTCCATCAGGCGGTTTATGTTACACCGTGTTAATGTTTGATAACTTTCATAGAAATAGGACAGTTTCTAATGTTGAAAGTTTTAATATAGACTTTCATCTTTGGGAATTTTTCTCTCAATAGAACTGATTACTTCCAATGAATGGAACTATTCCTACTTCGCGCATAGAAAGAGACGTAGTGCTTTACCTTTACAATATTATAAAGAAAAAAGATTTTATCACGGGAGTTATTGTCATGCTATATGAATGGGGAATACATTGATTGGCTTCTCTCTCATGCACAACGAATATCTCATCCCTAGATGGTTTCATCCACCCCAGGTGAACGCCAGCGTGTCCAAAACCAATTCAAAATGCCGTCTGTTTTTCCTCTAAGTTTAACAAATATTTAGAATTGCAAGTAGAATAATGATTTCACTTTCAGCTAAAATTACTCTTTAGGGATTGGATTTGTCACTAATATAGGATGATTTATAACTGATTTAAATCTCAAATACAAATGCTATGTGTTTATTAATCTACATTCATGATTTTAACTTTATGATTTAATAAGTGTTATGCAAATGGAATTATTCTGGAAGTATTTTAACTCAAGAGTATCAAAATATTCAGTCTAAAAAATTGCCCCCACAATTACGGCATTTTAACTCATTAATATCAATTTGGTTCAGAAACATTTGCCAAGAAAATTATACTTACAAAGTAGTATTTTTTTTTTTTTGTTACCTCACTTAAGAACCATGTCTAAAATTGCATCATTCATGGTTTTCGAACACCTCAGGGAAAATGTCCTGGTCATAGCCAACAAAGTGTATCACAAATGGACCGTTTCTTCTCTGAGCATGTGCTTTTTTTTCATTTCTCATCAGTATATGAAGAGGCTTATCATTTTTGTACCTTTCCATAATGTCTAAACCCTTGCCTGAAAGAATCATTATTTTACAAATCTCGTCCATCCTGGAAATGTTAAATTAACAAATTTCACCATTAATTTAAAGGTTGATCCAATGCTGTAAGAGTTCTCTTGAGACTACGTCCATGTCTTTGTGGGAACCTCATAGTATCATTCCTATTTCACTTGGGTGAGTCTTTCCATGTCTTCTGTTGGAGTTTAAGTCCCCGTAGTATATAATGTATAATGTCTGTGACTGTTTAAGTGCTTAGGATGAATTGGTGATTCTTTAAAGCATGATAGCACATATTATTAAAGAGCAAGACTGGGGCTCCTGGGTGGCTCACCCAGTTAAGGGGCTGACTCTTGGTTTTAGCTCAGGTCATGATCTCAGAGTCATGAGATCGAGCCCCACATTGGGCTCTGTGCTTAGTGCAGAATCTGTTTGGGACTCTTTCTCTCCCTTTCCCTCTGCCCCTCCCCCCATATACTCTCTCTCTCGAATAAATAAATAAATCTTTGAAAAAAGAAAGAGCGAGACTGATTATAATATGTTTATTTGCTATTTTAAGATTTTAGATGTTGATAAATATTATGTGTATAATGAGAACAGTAAACCAGAGTCAGTTGTTTAGGGAATACGGGGTGGGAGACTTGGAGTTGTAGTAACCTAAATATTTTGGATATAGTAGGACTTGCTGCAAAGGTGATAACTTTTTGGCACAGGGCCTTCCACACACTAGCTGGTACAATTACTCTATTTTTAGAATCACTAAAATTATTTTTCTAAATAATTAGACATCTCAATTCCAATTTTCCCTTTTAATACCTTAAATATTTTAAAGGAAAAGCCAGTGCATATCTTTACACCTAGGTAAAGCCATTTTTATGTGAAGTCTTTTTATAGATCGTAAATCCAGTATTTTCGAACCTATAGTTGTCTCTCAGTTGAATCTGCTGGATCATTCTCAACCCTGATTTACTAGCAGATTGACAGATATTTTTACATTCTTCCTTATGTAGTAGAGATTATGGACATTTTGATAGTGCATGGTATCACACTGTTTCATTGATAACCTAGACCCACTCAAATGAGAGAATCTATGTTATCATATCTTTTTATTATAATATTGCCATTAGTATTTATTTTTCTATGCATGATATATAATCTATAAATAAGTTATATATAAACATGTAACTATATGTTATGTATAAGTAATATATAATATGTAAATATATATAAATTACCTATAAACATATAAACATATAACATATACATTTATATATATAATATACACATTTATATATAATACATATACATTTACATACAAATTTTATTTGCCTTATTGCTTTGTTTAAGCTCTTTGCAAGTCAAGGAAATAAATCTTTTCTCATATGGGTTGCAAATTTTTCCCAGTTTATTATTTATCATTTAAATTTTTGTAGTTTTTCATTTGACATTTAATATATATGTGTATAGAAAACAAAAAGTATACATGGATTTGGATTTTTAAAATATTTTACATAAGTTTATTGATTTTCTTCTTAGTGTGGCTTTTAACACATTCCCTAACATTTTAGAATTTTGAACAAGTCTGAATTTGTAAATTAATTATGTAACAGTATTTTTTTTTACAGTGTGAAATGTCCCTCTCTGAAACGATTCTAGATAGTTATTCAAGAGGACACAGAAAAATCCCAGCTCCATGAAGATATTAATTTTTAAAATCATAAGTGTTTTCTGTTTTCCATCACAGAGTTTCTTGCATAAAAATTAAATCCAAATCTAAAAAAGCAGATAAACATCCTAAAAATAAAGGGAAATAAAAATAGTGAAATGCTACAAGAATAGAAGTTAAGACATGTTTTCTTCAGTGGTGAAGGAGGTTTGTGATGCATGACCTCAGAAGCTCATCTACTAACTATGTAGTGGTAAGTGAATCACTTAAGTGCCCTGGTCTTTCATTTTCCACCTAATAAAACAAGAGAGTAGGACTGTCTTCCTTGTTCCCAAGCAATGTGTGGAGGACTCTCTAGAACATGGAAAAACACTGAGGCAAAGAATATACTTTGTTTTCCACCATATCTATCACTAGCACCTCGGGTTAACTCTTTGACAGCTGAAAAATAGAAAACAAAACTTCAAAGTATTAGATCTTCTCTTTCCACCCAGTATAAGCCAACTACAAGTAAATATACTGTGAAATGTGCTTCTGTGTATGCATGTATAAATTGATAACGGTTTCCATGAACATCTAATGGCAGTATTAAAAATATCTTAAATTGCACACCTGTGTGAGAGTCGGAAAAGGCCTTTGGTACTGATGTAATTATTTATATAAAGGAACAGATTGGTTTTGCTGAATTCACTGACTTCTAAACTCTGCCTCTAAGTTTCTAGCACTTCAAGGCTGTCTTGATTAAGATGTAGGAGGGAATTAAATCGATTCAAGTTGGATTAATAAAGCGCTGATTTGAATAGAGTGTTATCCCACAGTATTTAGTATTTCCTTGCTTTTCCTTCGCTCTTTTAAAATTCTTTTTCCTTACTCCTTGAGTTTAATATATGATTATTTTACAGAAAGTGCCCATATAGAGTGTTTCAGCATCACACATGTGGCCATTTTATATCGGCTGCAGTATTGTGAAATTATAGTTTCATTATCTCCTGGCCTGTTTTTCAGGGAGAAAAATATGTGTATCCCCACCATTATAAGCTTTGGAGGCTTTGGAACACTATTGAGATTGAAATGCTGTGCTTGCAAAAAAAAAAAAAAAAAATTGATTCTAACAAATGGCGTGCTTTGAATTTTCCTTTCTACTGCATTTTTATTCATTTTTTAATTCTCACATGGTGTTCTGAAGCAGTTACAATGAATCACGGGCCTGGATTCAGCTTTGCAAATATGTTAAAAGAAATTATGAGGCACCTTCACTTCATCTAGAAATATCACCCAAGGAAAAAATAATAAACCTTTGCTAGCTGGTGTTGCACAACAAGCAAAAAGAATTGAATCAGTATTACTGCTTTCCATTTGACAAGCACAACATTGTACTATCTGTGAGAGAGGAACTATTTGTAAACTTCTCTGAACATAGTTACCTTCGTATGCATTACTTACTAAGATCCGTAATGTGCCTCAGTAATGTTGGGTGAATACCCCTGTGCTTAAACATATATTATGTGCCTTAAACTCTTCCACGTGAGACATGGATGATGTTTAAGCACTTTCTCCAGGAGTGGAGTGGCCTGTGAGTACCTTCACCTAGATCCAAAGGTGGTAGAAACTGCTCCATACATTTAGGACCCATTGTCACTGTTGGATGGAATGAAATGTGTTGGCCTGGTGAAGTTTTTCTAGTGCAACTTCATGGATCGTGTGAACAGCATTCCAAATGGTGATTCATAACGTCTTCATCTATGGGGAGCAGTTTCCAAATCACTGCTTACTTGTTGCTTTGAATTCTAAATGTTATTAATCAACTTGTAACTAAGAAGAGCTTTCAGTTGGTGGTCTCTTCCTGACGACATGTTCTACAATAATTATGAAACATACCAAGCTGGCTTTTAGTTATCCAGAGACTGGTTTTTCTTTGCTTTTTTCTATGCAGGATATTTGCTTACCTACAATTTTCCTACAAACCATCACACTGAACTTTGGTTTTCAAATCAAAGAGTGTGATACAGGGAAAAGAAGGTAGAAGTTAGCTAAGATCGTTTGGAGTCTTGGGTTCACAGCAAGTTGTGAATCATGGATTAGTCCCATTCCTCGCTGGTGTTCTCTCTAAGGCGTACGCCGTAGAGAGACTTTAAGACACAGAAGGAAGCTGTCTGGGCTGTGACCAACTGTACAAATGGCGGGACGGTTGAAAGATTGTATACCTCATTCATTGTGGCATAATAGAACCATTGATGAACTTCTTAACTGCAAAAGATTCCAGAATTATTCTGGTTATTCTGGATGCCATTTCAAACATCTTTCAGGCTGCTGAGAAACTAGGTGAAACTGAGAAACTTAGTATAATGATTGAAGAATGTGGAGGTTTGGACAAAACTGAAGCTCTACAAAACCATGAAAACGAGTCTGTGTACAAAGCTTCATTAAACGTGATTGAGAAGTATTTCTCTGTAGAGGAAGAGGAAGATGAGAATGTCGTGCTAGAGACTACCTCTGAAGGCTATACGTTCCAAGTTTGGGATGGCACTCCCGGGACCTGTGACTTTTAGATTGTACAGCCGAGGCAGAAAGTTGTTTGTTGTGTATTCTGTTTGATAGAAGTTTGTCTTACTGTTTCTCTACTAAGAACTCTTTTTAAATGTGTTTTGGTATTGTAGCACTTTTTACAACGAAACTCTACTTGACCAGTTCCAAACTCTACAAGCTGTATGAAGCTCCTACTCTCAGTGGGTTTCTCATTTCTATGTGGAATCTCTTCTCTTGCAGTGTCTTGTAAATAAAGATTAAATTCCACCCTTTTCTTTAAAAAAAATTTATGAGATGGTAGGTAAATCAATGGCTTTGTGAGTTTCAGGAATTGTCCATTAGCCTAGCTATCTTTTCTTTGCCGTGGATAATACAAAACCATATTTTTTGCTACTCTTAAACAGTGGAAAACCATGTATTTATTTATTATTTATTTTAGAGTGTGCACAAGCTGGGGAGGAGAGTGGCAGAGGGAGAGGGAGAGAAGGAATCTTAAGCAGCCTCTACACCCAGTGCAGAGCCCTACAGAGCGCTCGATACTATGACCCTGAGATCATGAACTGAGTCTTTTGAACTCAGGTCAGATGCTTAACTGACTGAGTCACCAGGCACCCCTGGAAAACCTTTTAAATCTGAGTTATCATAGAATCTGCCTACATCCTACATATTTACTCAGGTCCATGCTATTAAGACTTTTCAGTGTCTTCCTTTTACATAAATTATTAAGAAATCGTGCATAGTCAGAGAATATCAATGTAAGTAAATTTAAAGTTTTCTTCACCTCTTAATATTTTAACTATTCTAATAAACACTTTCTGTGTTCTATTTCCACTAAGAGGCCCAAATTTCAAGTATAATAAAAATAATGCAGGAATTAGTTTCCCTTTATATCCCCCAAATCTACAGCTATAGACACAGATGGACATTCGTGTATACCTTCAGAATAGTATACTTAATAGTTTGAGTCCTCTTTTAAAGCTGAAACTGTTTAGGCTTTTGTGGCTGTTAGGTCGGCTTTGAAAGCTACCTTCTTTGTGATAGTTGATCCTCTGATTTCTCTGTAGGGGCTGCAAATGTCAAGACTTTCAAGGACTCAGAACGTGCTCCTTTGTTCCCTTTGGGATGTTCTAATGACGACAGTGTGATTACAGATATTTTGTTTTCTTTTTCCCACTTGAGAGAAGTGGGGGAGATTAGAGCAAACAGACAACCGACAGGAAATTGCCAAGTTAAAGGTAAAATTTGGCACTTCTTAAATAGTATTTTTTAACATTAAATTTGAATTCTTTAAGAAAAAGCTGCTTTTAAAAAATGTGTCCTTAAATTGTATGCTTTCATGCCATTAAACATTTTATTTGTTTCAAATACATCAAGAATGTCATTCATACAAAGCCTTATATTATCTTTAATCATAAAATACAACTAGGCTTATTGAATATGAATACATTCTGTAGTTTGATGCATTATAAAATGCTGTGCTCTGCTTTTTTGGGGAAAAAAAATCTTTTCAGTGTAAGTTTGGTTTATGAATATTGTAACTGTTTTCTTCTGTTCATATTCAGTGAACTGAGACAACCTTCCTTCTAGTATTTGGAATCTCTTTCCATGATTTTGTCTTATGAGGATGCATATTCAATGATTGGGTATCTCTGAAGAAAAAACTTTGGAAAGCTCATAACTTTTATGGGTACTCTAGGTTTTGTTTTTATTTTTCAGTACATATCAGGCAAAAATTTTCATTGGTTTACTTTCAAAGAAAGGTTAAACAGATGTCACAATCAGAGTAGATAAAGCTACTGTTTTTCTCGCCAGGACAATTTTATTTTGGCATATAAGATACATAGTAATTATCTCTCTCAATTAGCAGCCCATTCAGAGTATCACTGCCACTTAGGTTATACACCAGTTTGCCTTCTGAATGTTTCAAATATTTTTTTCTGGAACCTACTCGAAGGCTGTCTTTCAGATGTCTGAATAAAAAGTGTTATTTTGTTCAATTAAACATCTGAATCTAGAGACTATAAATCAGAATACTCAGATGGTGGACAGTATTGAGTCTAGGGTCAATAAAGGTAAGAACTTTTATTGTGCTTGGAGAAATCTTTTCCCACCTCTTTTTTGTCACTTGATAGTAATGGTATGTATCTGCTAAGTATGTGGTCAGCAAAAAAGGAGCTAATAGCCAATTAACAAGCTTTTACTGGACCAAAATTTTTCTGGTTTAGAAAAACATGTAAAAAGTAAAATGGTGTCTGGGCTAAGCCTGGGGGAGATGGTCTCTCTCAGGGAATGCGCTGTGAGCTGCTGGCAGCCAATATTCCCATCAGCTGGGAACCCAGGACATTACCGGTGTCTGCTGGGACACCACAATATCCCCTGTAGCCTCCAGGAAAGCTTCATTTCTGTGACTGGAGCCATCCTAGCAAGAACAAATCAACAGGCTTCAGGCGGCATTCAGCAGTCCTCCTAAGACCATTCACCATGACATTTGCATTCCTGCTAAGTGAAAATAGGAGCACATGGTAAGTTGTCTTCAATTCTGTGCATCGCTTGCAGGAGGAAGCTCCCATAAACTCTGGGCTGGAGGCCTTCCAGAGGTGTATCTACCTTGCTGGGCCATGACTTCAGTCCTCCACTCCCCTGGCCGGGCCCGTCCTTCTAGGTATGATAACCTTAATATTTTTAGCTAAAGCCTTTTCTTTCAGCAACACAGGTGATTTATGGGGGTAGACTTTTTTTTATATGGACATATTGAAGAACTGTCAGATTGTGTTGATTAAGTACTCAGATTCAAGAGGCAAATGGCCAAGGTTAAAAACAAGGTGGTAAAGCATACTACCGAGGAGTCTCTCGGCAGCTTCTCTATGCTTTGGTTTATTTTCCTAATAAATAAATCAGGAATGATGGTGATAGTGGTAGTAGGAATAATAGTAGTGCCTACCCTATAGGGTTGTTTCAAATATTATATGAAATTAATCTATATAAGGTATTCAGGGACATGGCAAACAGACCATTAGCTACTAGAATACTCTTAAGTAGATTGTAGGAAAATTATATTCTAAAAGTAACTTTTATTTGCACACAGTAACCGATAGTCATACTCAATGTATTTTTATAGCATCTCTGAACCAGAAGTGCAGTCATCAGAGATCCAAGGTTGGAGCCCCAGACAAGTAAGAATTTGTCCTCAAGCTTCTTTCTAGCCACTACACCAAGAGAAACCAACACAGGGTAGGGTGGGGATCTTAGCACTCAAAGGAGGCCCCCAGACCAGCCTGGCAAGCTAGGGGTTGCAGGGGAAGCAACTGGTAGCCTTGCTTTCTGGGTTGGTATATTCACTTTCCTGTCAAATCATCACAAACTTAGTGGCTTAAAACATATAAATGTATTGTCTTAGATTTGTGGAGGTGAGAACTCTGAAATGGGTCTCAGTGAACAAAGATCACCATGTTGCCCGGGTTGTGTTCCTTTTGGAGGCTCCAAGGGAGAATACTTTTCCTTGCCTTTTCCCCTTGAGAGACCACCCACGTTCCTGGGCTCATGGCCTCTTGATTCATCCCCAAAGCCAGCAACTGTAGGTAGATCCCTCTCGCATCCCAGTACATTACCCTTACCTACTGTCAGCCTCCACCTTCCAACTGAAGGACCCTGTCACTGCATTGTACCCACCTGTGTTATTCCAGAATAATCTCCACATTATCAAGTCAGTTGGCTAGCAATCTGAATTCCCTCTGCAACTTAAATATTCCTTTGACATGAAAGGTAACAAAACTACAGGATCTGGAAATTAGGACATGGTCATCCTTGGGAGGTCTTCATTCTGCTTACCACTGAAGGCTAACCATCATGCTAAGGAATAAAATGGAAGGAATAAAAAGGAAGAAAGAAATGCAACACTTCGAATTGAAAATGTTCTTTAATATATGAGGATCCAGAGGAAACACATACCACACACAAACACAAACAAAGGAACCCTACACAGCAAGGCCTTCCAAGATCAGTTGCTTACATTTTCTCCAGAAAGTCAGTATTATCAAAATGCTGCCCTGCTGCTTTCTGTAAGAGAAACACACAGGGTATAATGAAAGCATCTGATCATCAGATTGTTTGCAGAATGAATGGAAAGTGAGGGATGATTTCATCTTTGCACAGATTTGGTTCACATTTTATTAGCATTAATCTGCAAGCCTGTGTCCTTTTACTGTCCATCATTCTTATCAGAAAAAAAAAAATCCCTCGGCTTCCAGGTCATCAGTGAAGTCAATCTACACAGGAAAAAAAGAGAAAACAAGGGGGAAAGAAAGGTATTATTGGGGGCGCCTGGGTGGCTCAGTTGGTTAAGCGACTGCCTTCGGCTCAGGTCATGATCCTGGAGTCCCGGGATCGAGTCCCGCATCGGGCTCCCTGCTCTGCAGGGAGTCTGCTCCTCCCTCTGACCCTCCCCCCTCTCATGTGCTCTCTCTCTCATTCTCTCTCTCTCAAATAAATAAATAAAATCTTTAAAAAAAAAAAAAAAAAAAAAAAGAAAGGTATTATTGGTTATATTTGAGCTTACGCTACTTCTGGTTTTGCTTTAGTATAAAGTTGTAAGGTAAAAACACTATACAATTGTAGTTTTTAAAAAATCAAGCAGGACAGGAAGCGCATGAAATCCTAGTTCACAGGTCTGCCACCATTTGCCGTTCTTGTCCCAATTCTTAAATTGTCTTTAATATTTGGCATGTATCTGCTCCAGACATTTTTCATGCATGCATATATACCCACTCAACAATGAGGATGAAGATATATATTGTTCCGCAGCATGGTGTGTGTATGCGGACCCTGTGGCCGGTCTGAGGTGACATTGTTTGACTGGGAAACATTTACGTCTTTATGATACTTCATGTGCCTTTCCATCTTTATGATACTTCATGTGCCTTTCCAGGAAGAGGAGATGTCTTTGTGCTATTTCAGAATCTCTTTTATGGACCTTACTTATCTTAGTAGAGTTTTAAAGCTTTCTAGACAAGAACCAGACCTTCTTTTGAGACTCATTCTTAGCGTATTGTATTTTTCTCCTTCTCCCTCCTTTTGTTTTTTGTTGTTGATGATGATGATGGGCTCTTCTCAAAGAAAGTGAATTATTGAACTACAGGGATTACCTACCACCTTCCTTCCTTTTGGAAACATCACATCCTTGAATACGTTGCTTCCTTGATCTGCTTTATTTCAAGGATACCGGTCATCTACACCTGGTCTCTTAACCATCCTCTGTGGTTTCCCAGTCCCACGAGTGATGTTCTTGCACCTGTTATTCCTATGACAGAACGGGAAGTATCCGAGAAGATACTGTAGAATCCTGTTTTGTGGACTAGATATAAAATATCCGTGGAATTTGCCTTAAATTAAGCCAAATCCTCATTTACAGTTTACTACCATTACAAAAACATGGAAAAATGCATATGATTCTCTGCATTTCAGTTGATTCATCTGCTTTTAGCCAATACATTTGAAAGCATTTTATAACTGAGCACATTTTCATCACCGTAAAAATTTTTATCTCTTTAGGAAATTGTGTTCTTTTTTCTATCAACTATTTTCCAACCCACTCTACTCTCCCAAACATTAATTTCTCCCAGTCATGGAAATCTACTGGCTCAAAACTCCCACAGTTAAATTTCTATATTTATTTTATAATTACTTTCAGTTGTACTAGACTAGGGTGGTAGAGAAGAAATCATAGGTTAATTACCAAGAGTGCGAGTAGCTGTATCTTTTGGCTCTGTGTGTGAGTGTGTGTGTGTTCCTTGTCTTGCTGCTGTGGCTGTGGTTTGGGGAGTTAATTAATCTCCATGTATCTCTCTTTTTCAGAATCTCTAAAATGCTTCTATGAGAGTTAAATGTTACAGTTTACATGTTAATCATTTGTCACAGTGCCTAGCACATAGTAAATGGCAGTTGGCTGATAACATTGAATTATACGCTTTCTCTGTTTCTGCCCAAGAATGTGCCATCTAGTGCCAAATTAAAAATATATATATATACATATATATATGTTTTGTTATCTTTATTAAAAGAGAATAACTTGGAACTACTGAGGTATTTCTGCTTCCTATATTTTAAATGAAAGTGTATGATCTCATTGTTTAATCATAAAATGCATAATCCAAACAAAATAACATCCATATAAAGAATACCATGGAGCAGATAATGCAGTATTTTGGGGATACCAAAGCAGAAAGAACAAATATAGAGTAATATGAGCCAAAACACCTGTCTAGCACCGAGAGTAGACATTGCTAAATGGGTAGAGTCCTTCTTTTTAGATACGCTGAATTATTTTATGATGGTAGCTGGCTGGAGTGTGTGCTGAGAGTAAGATCAACCAGAAATGCATAGGGGATGAGTCCTATTTTATCACCCCATTCTAATGTAATGTTATGTAGAGGGGCTCAAAAATACATAAAGAATGTCAATGAATTTATTTCCTCTAAATAAAAATAAGAAAGCATAATAGCAACAAGTAGTAAACTAAAACATGTTGATACAATGAAAACATCTTTAGGAAAGTATTCCTAAAATGAATAGTCAATCTGATGAAGGAAGAAAACTGGAAAATAAATGAGATATTGAGCTTATTTTTTTAAATCTGTGATTTAAAAGAATAATTTTTGCCACAACAGAGGATAATTATGAAGTAATGAAGACTCCATAGAATACATATTAATCAAATACAGAATTTGAATGTGCACATAAATTTATAACCAGTGTGGAGTGAACTTATTTAATATTCAGAGATACAAAGTAAATTCCTAAATATTGCAGTTTTATTTAATTTTCCTCAAGTCCTGAAAACAATTTTTGTAAAAGACATTCTGATTTAAATAAACTCAGAATATAATTTCCTTTAAAGATGCATTTTTACAACACATTTATCAAGTCACTGGATGCTGTACTGGAAGAGCATGAAAACAGAGGGCCAGTAGAACTCAAGTAAAATAAATCACATATTCATTTTCAAATATAGCATCCCAGAATATTAGAACAAAAAGCATTTTTAAGGATTAACTTATCCGATCTCCCTCAGCCTTTTATTTTTTTATCTTTGTACTAACATTTCCCCTTTAACCATTTATATTTTTATCTTCTATGTGAGATTCATATTCTTCTATGTAAGATAAATATTTTTATATGTAAGAATATGTATTTCTAGAAATCCCCTGAGATTCATTTTAAAACAGGCTAAGATATAAATTACTTTAATGTCTTCTATCCCTCTTTTGCGTATAAAAATTAGATCAACTGACTCAGCCAAGCAGTTAGACCATCAGAAATTAGGAGAAGCTCCAAAGGCCCAGGGATCTTTTTACAGCTTGTCTCCTGTTGGTACGTTTCAATCAATAGGAAATTGCAGCCCATTAACTATATGTAGAATCTGTTCATATATAAAGTCAAAACATAATATTGTATATCATTTGTATTTACTTTTTTTTTAAAGATTTATTTGATAGCACACATGCACGCATGCACGCACAGGGGGAGGGGCAGAGGGAGAGAATCTTCAGACAGACTCCCTGCTGAGCCCAGAGCCTCACATAGCTGGAACCCATGACCCATGAGATCATGACCTGAGCTGAAACCAAGAGTCCCACACTCAACCAACTGAGCCACCCAGGCACCCCTAATACTTTGTTTTAATATAGGATGTGTTACATTATATGCATAAGCTCATGTGCATACAAAGATGTAATTTTCAATGAAAAAAATACATGCAAAGATTATTATATTGGCATCTATTTTGACTAAATATAGGAAGACACATCTTAGGTAAGGCTGTCACAAACTTAGGAAAATAGGGTAAACCCCATAAGTTATGGCCATTGTATTTGAATCAGTACTGAAATGAATACTGTAACTTACATTGAAAAATGAATGGAGCTTTCTGTGATGGTTTTCCCCAAATTGTGTTCCTTCGATCACTAGTCCTAGAGCAGGTTAGTAAGTGTTCAATGGAAAAGGGTACTTTGGTCAAATACATCTGTAAACTCTTTGGTGGGATACTAGTATCCACTTTCCACTGTTGTATATGAGTTCAGTTGCCTTAAGGTGCAGATGTGCTCAATGCATCTTCCAGAGGGGAGTTGAACAGCAATTCCCCATTCCATATGACCATGGGACTCTTATGTAACAGGGGACCTCACCAGAGCTATGTTCCTTGGAGGATCTGTTGAAGCTGTTTTGCATTATATTGTCCATACCTGTCATTTATTACATGTTTTGTGTGATCTCTGCATTTAATTCCATAAGACTTCAGTGGACATATTTCATATACATATAGAAGTATAAATATATATATATATAAATATATATAATGGAATGTATATATATTTATAGTTAAGTACAGTTTCTAGAAAGAACCTTTATTTTCCTCCATAGGAACAAATCCTTTGAGTCCAGGTTACCTGAACAATAAAAATTTAATTTCAACTTGCTCTGTGTATAGAATAGACATTCCATAAGAATGAATCTGATCATAAATGACAGTAAAACATTGCAGGTTATTCCAGGGACTCCTTTTTTTATGGCTGTGTTTTCTACAAGGTGAAGATTTGTAGGTGTATGAAAGTAAGTCAATTGATTACTTGTACTTTGAGGTCTTGATTCACACATCACAAAAAAGCAGAGTAGTATTTTTCAGTATTGTTTCTTACACAAAGGTGTATGGGAAAGTTAGTGATTCCATTTAAGAATACCATGCACATCTTAAAACACCACAGAAAAGGAGGCAGATCTGTGGAGACAATATTTTAATGAGCTAACGTCTAGGAATGAGCAAATTCAGGCAAACTGTCAAAAATCTGCCACTAAGCTCCCTGGGTGGTGGTCTCCAAATGCAAGTCATTTTATATTTTCCTTCTTTGAAAATAATTTAACACCATTGTTCTTGTTTACCTGCAGTGAGCATCACTGAAGATGCATCCAAGTAGCACTGCTTCTTTCACAGGCTATACGTGGTGAAATTGATCCAATAGCAGGCTGTGTGTGATGACACGTACAAGAGTCAGAAATCACACACATACCAATTAAACAGCTTTTTTATAGTCAGTGTATTTACTGTCTGTCCTTGAGGTTGCATTGTGTCTTCTCTAATTCACTCTATCATAGACTATTAACGCAAACGGCCTATAATAAAACTTTGAGATAAATAAAACTGAAAGATGATTTTTTTTTTTTAATTACTGGCATAGCTATAGACTCCTAGAATAGTAGATGCAGGTGAAAAGAACTTTATGTTAGGGTAGCCCCCAATCACATATGGCTACTTAAATTAATTAAAATTAGGGGGCACCTAGGTGGCTCAGTCAGTTAAGCGTCCAACTCTTGGACCACTAACCATATGTATTTAATGTACTCTTTCTTGTTTGGTTTACATTCTGTATCCTTGCTAAACTCACTTTTTTTTTAGTCATTTTTTTTTTTTAATGTAGATTCTTTAGAAATTTCTACATAGATGATCAGGCTATTCGTAAAGACAGTTAGTTATCTTCATTTCCCGCAGTGTGCCTTGTATTTCTTTATCCAGTCATATTTCTTTGGCTAGAAGCTCAAATTTCATTTCTAATGAAAAAGGTGGCTTTTTCATTTTGTTGATGGTTGCCTTCCCTACATAAAAGCTTTTTAGTTCGATCTAATCTCATTTGTTTATTTTAGCCTTTGTTGCCTTACCTGAGGGGAGATATCAAAAAAACAAAAACAAAAAAAGGCTAAGACTTATGTCAATACTTATTGCTGTACAATACTATTCTATAGAATAAACATAAACTTATTCTATATTTAGCCAATAGAAATGGTAAGTGTGAACAATTTGTGTGGGTCCTGAAATTAGAGGGAAATACCCAGTCTTTCATCATTAAGCACAAAGTTAACTGTAGGTTGCCTGTTTGCCTATCTTAGGGATTTGACCTTATGCAGTTGTGAGAGCCGGTAAAGTGGTCTCGAAGCCTGTTGCCTTTGATGCTTGAGGTTGAAGTCAATGTGACTGGCAGTTAAAGGAGGAAGAAAATTGTAAAATGGGGTCATCATGGACAAGATGGAACCACAGACAAGAGC
This sequence comes from Halichoerus grypus, assembly GCF_964656455.1. Taxonomy (NCBI): domain Eukaryota; kingdom Metazoa; phylum Chordata; class Mammalia; order Carnivora; family Phocidae; genus Halichoerus; species Halichoerus grypus. The sequence continues at coordinate 10,690,707 of NC_135726.1, forward strand.
TGGAACCTATGAGGATGGACAGGAACCTATGTAAGTCTGCGATGTCCTCAACCTTGATGATGTGAGTGTCTTGCCCCAGGAGCTGGTGCCCTTGCGTGAATGGAGCTAAGCAGGCATCTGGCCTGAAAGTCAAAGAAACTGGGAGGATCCAGTGGGAGGAGGGGCAACGGCAGGTCTGTCCCCTGTTCCATGAAGAGGAAGATTCAAATTCTCCAGTAAGCACTGCTTTCACAGCATTCTACAGATTTAGGTAAGTTGTGTTTTCACTTTAATTTAGTTCAAAATATTTTAAAATTTCTGTCTTGTGATCTCTTCTTTGACCCATGTGTTACAAGCGTCTTTTTAAATCTCCAAGCATTTGGGGATTTCTCTGCTCTCTTTCTGGTACTAATTTCTAGTTAAATTCCATTCTGGTCAGAGTGCAGATCTTGTATGGTTTCTATTCTTTCAAATTTGTTAAGGTGTATTAGGGCCCAGAATGTTCTCTGTGAGCTTGAGAAGAAAAGAATATGTAACTGCTGTTGTTGGATGAAGTGGTCTATAGACAATATTACATCCAGCGTCAGGTGTGTTGACTTCAGTATGTCCTTACTAGTTTTTTGCCTGCTGGATCTTTCCATTTCCAATACAGGAATGTTGAAGTATCTTAACTCTGACAGCAGATCCATCTCTTTCTCCTTGCATTTCTATCAGCGTTTGCCTCATGTAGTTTGACGCTCTGTTACAGGCACTTCACAAGTAGTTTGAGTACCTTAAAATGACAAAGTAATCCTATTTTTTCCTCCTTGTCCCTGTATAATTGCTACCATTCATTTCATTTGTATGTATCCATAAGCATATAAACATACATAATCAAATATGTTGTTGCTATTATTTTGAATAGTTATCTATTAATTTAGAATAAGAAAATTAAACATTTTTATTTTGCCTTCACTTACTCCTTCTCTGATGCTCTTCCTTTATGTGCATCTGAGTTTTGGACCTATCTCTGAAGAACTGTTAACATTTTCCACTATGCTGTACATTACATCCCTGTGACTTAATTCTTTTATAAATGGAATTTGGTACCTCTTAATCCCTTTCACCTACTTCAGCTGCTCCCAGCTCCTCCCCTCTGGTAACTTATAGCTTGTTTCCTATATGAGTCTGTTTTTGTTTTTTAGATTCTACATGTAACTGAAATGAAATGGTATTTGTCTTTCTCTGACTGATTTCACCCAGATAATACCCTCTCGGTTCATCCATGTTGTCACAAATGGTAAGATTTTATTCTTTTCTAGGGTTGAATAATATTCCATCGTGTGTGTGTGTACACATCTTCTTTATCCATTTATCTATTGACAAACACTTAGATTGCTTCCATATTTTGGCTGTTCTAAATAAAGCTGCAATGAACGTAGGGGTGCATCTGATTCTTTGAATTGGTGTTTTCATTTGCTTCAATGGAACTGCTGGCTCATGTGGTAAGTCTATTTTTAACTTTTTTGAGGAACCTCCATACGGTTTTCCCTGGTGACTGCACCAATTTACATTCCCATCAACAGTGTACAAGTGTTCCCTTTTCTCCATATCCTGGCCAACACTTGTTATTTTTTGTTCTTTTGATAATAGTTAATCTGACATATACAAGATAATATCTTACTGCGGTTTTGATTTGCATTTCCCTGATGATGAGTGATGTTGAGCATCTTTTCATGTGCCTCTTGGCCATCTGAATGTCTTCTTGGGAAAAAATGTCTTCAAGTCCTCTGCCCATTTTATAATTGGGTTTTTTTTTTTTCATATTAAGTTGTACAAGTTTTTTTTATATATTTTAGATATTGTCCCTTTGTAAGATGTATGATTTGCAAATATCTTCCTGTATTCAGTAGGTGGCTTTTTCATTTTGTTGATGGTTGCCTTCCCTACATAAAAGCTTTTTAGTTCCATCTAATCTCATTTGTTTACTTTAGCCTTTGTTGCCTTACCTGAGGGGAGAGATCCCAAAAAAAAAAAAAGGCTAAGACTTATGTCAAAGAGCTTACTGCCTATGGTTTCTTCTAGGAATTTTATGGTTTTAGGTCTTACATGCAAGTCTTTAATCCATTTTGAATTTATTTTTGTATACGGTATAAGATGTGGCTCGGTTTTCCCAGCACTGTTGTATGTGTATGTGTATATGGTTTATTTTGTATACGGTATAAGATAGTGGCTCGGTTTTCCCAGCACTGTTTATTGACGAGATGGTCTTTTCCCCATTGTATATTCTTGCCTCCTTGGTCATAGATTAATTGACCATATAATTGTGGGTTTATCTGTGGGCTCTCTGTTCTATTCCACTGATCTGTCTGTTTTTGTGCCAGTACCATACTGTTTTGATTACTACAGGTTTGTAGTAGAGTTTGAAATCAGAGAGCATGATACCTCCAGCTTTGTTCTTCTTTCTCAAGATTACTTTGGCTATTCAGAGTCTTTTGTGGCTCCATACAAACTTTAGGATTCTCTGTTCTAGTTCTGTGAAAAATGTCACCGATATTTTGATAGGGATTGATTGCATTGAATCTGTAGATTGTTTTGGGTAGTATGGACATTTTAACAGTATTCTTCCAATTCATGAGCATGGTATATCTTTCCATTTGTGCCATGTTCAATTTCTTCTGTCACTGTCTCAGAATTTTCACAGTACAGCCCTTTTACCTCCTTCATTAAATTTATTCCTAGGTATTTTATTCTGCTTAATGTAATTGTAAATGGGATTATTTTCTTAATTTCTTATTCTGATAGCTAGTTTTTAGTATATTAGAAATGTAACCAATTTCTGTATGTCATTTTTGTGTCCTGTGACTCTACTGAATTCATTTATTTTAATAGTTTTTTGGTGGAGTCTTAAGGGTGTTTTTTATATGTAGTATCATGTCATCTGCAAATAGTGACAGTTTTACTTCTTTTCCAATTTCATTGCCTCTTATTTTTCTTTCTTAATTGCTGTGGCTGAGATTTCCAATACTATATTGAATAAAAGTGGTGAGAATGGGCATCTCTGCTTTGTTCCTGATCTTAGAGGAAAATCTTCCAGTTTTACACCACTGAGTATGATGTTAACTGCATTTGTCATATACATTCTTTATTACACTGGCATACATTCCTTTTATACCCACTTTGCTGAGAATTTAACATTTCTTGCACAGCAAATCTACTGGCAACAAATTTGCTCAATTTTGCTTGTGTGAGAAAGTATTTCTCCTTAACTGCTGAAGTATAATTTCACAGAGTACAGAATTCTAGATTGGTGACTCTTTTTTAGCCTCTCATCATTTTAAATACTTCATTCTCTGCTCTTCTTGCTTGCTTGGTTTCTGAAGGTGTTTCTTCATCTCTTTATCTTTGATTTTCTGAAGCTTGGCTAGGATATACTTTGGTGTAATTTTTTTGCTTTTTGTTTTCACATTTATTGTCCTTAGTGTTCACTTTTCTTCCTCAATCTGTGGTTGGGTGTCCAACATTAATTGGTGGAAATTCTCAGGCCTTATTGGTTCAAATATTTCTTCTTTTCCTTCTTTTTCTGATATTTCCATTATGCATATATTATACCTTTTATAATTGCCCCAGGGTTCTCGCATATTCTGTGGTGTGTGTGTGTGTGTGTGTATGCGCAAGCGCACGTGTGTGTTTTGAGTGCTTTTCTTTGCTTTTTAGTTTTGGAAGATTCGATTGAGGTGTCCTCAAGGTCAGAGATTCTTTACTCGGTGGTGTCATTTCTGTTCCAGTGTTACTGATCACTCATATTTCTTTTTGATTCATTCTTAGAATTTCCATCTCTGCTCACAGGGTACATCTGTGCTTGAATACTCTCTACTTTATCCATATATGCCCTTAGCATATCAGTCAGTTGTTTTGAATTCTGGTCTGCTAAATTTAACATCCCTGACATGAGAGTCTGGTTCTGATGCTTGTTCTATTTTTTCAAACGGTTTGACCTTTTAGTACTGTTTGAGTTTTTTTCTTGCTCTAGGGACATGATGTACTGGGTGAAAGGACCCCAGCTCTGGTTCCAGCCAAGGTTTCTGCTTGTGGGTTTCACTCTGGTAAGTTGTGATTCTCTGTTTCTACCTATGTCTCCAAGTTTGGTGCAGCAGTTTGCCCAGCACCCTCACATCTTTGGAAGATCTGAGATGAATTCTTGAGTTTTTTATTTGTTCCATTATTTCTATTTATTGTTAAGATAGAGTAATGACTTCCAAGCTCCTTACATGTAGGACTGGAATATGGAACTCTGTATTACAAGACATTAAAAAATAATTCAGAACCCATATGGTAACAGGGAAATATTTTTCAAAAATTTGTGAAGTTAAAAAGAAAAAAAAAGGAAAAAAAAATTTTTTTTCCCTATGAAATATCATTTTATATTAACTTTGGATAGCAATTTCTATATTTTCCTCAAATATCCCACCCACAACAAAATGCAGGATCTTTTTTTCTCATTAACAGACGGTCAGTTAAGATGTTAACTTCCCACAAAGGCACAAAGTTCTGTTAAGGTGGCTATTGCTGCTGGTGTGAAGAAATGGATATAGGTAACCTCTTAAAAAACAATGTTCTTTTCCACTAGGACCATAAATAAGAAAGACAAAAGCCCACAATGGTCCTAACCATAAGTATCCTAAAAATGTAACTATGAATCCAAGTTGTTGTGATAAATATTGACCTTGTCTTTCCCAGAAGAACATTTCTTGACTTGAAGAACTGTTGCATCTACTCATAAAAATAGTGAAATTTAAACTATTTAAAATTTAAGTAATATTTAATGGTATATAATGAAATATATGACCTCCATTTTTATGAGAGCATATTAGAAGGCCTTCTTTTTCTTAGGCCTGAATGATAATAGGATGTAAAGGACAATTCTCAAAATTTTATTAAACTCATCAATGAGGGAACCATCAAGAATACAAGAGCTCACTTAAAGAACAATGGAGAAAGAAGGAGATTAGTCAAGAAAGAAATGTCTAAATATGTCTAAGATTGCTAAATTATGTATAAGATTGGCTGTCTAAAGGCCAATAAATTATATTATCAATATTTTCTGGTTAACCTCTAACTTTATTGAGCTCAAAACTACTTGCACATTCATCAGTTGTGGATTGTTACTCAAATACACTGTGACCACAAAGCTACACCTCCAGGAGTATTAGATGAGAATCCAGCAGGATTTTTAGAAAATGCTCTAATGTCAAAAGTAATCACTACTTTGTCTCTTTCTAGATGCAGCTCCATAGTTCAGCTTGTTTTCTAGACCAAGATGCCTTTTGGTTTCAGAGGGATGAAGTGAAAACTCCCACCCCATGGACATCCTCACTGGAGGTTTATATACAGTATACAACCCAGACAGACCAGGTAGAGCATGCTGAAAAATAAGGTAAGAAATCAGTCTACAGTAGCCCCAGGAGACCTTCATTGACCTTCCAGGTAGTAAATTCCATCAGTGTGTTTAAAGGACAAAACTGAGTTGTCCCAGAGGACAATGAAACAGAGTTGCAGACCCAATGTTAACATTTTCTTACCCACATGTAAATAATGTTTCCATGAACTGTCCAGCATTTGGTTTTGGTGGTGGTAAAGATTACATTTTTTTTTTAAAAGGGCAAAATCATAATTTTGATGCAAAGGTAAAAAGAGCACATGCCATAGATCTTGTAGAACTCAATTAATTAGCAAGCCAGCAAAATGTTCCACTGGTTCAAAGGACAGTTCAAACAATATACCTATATATACACAATCAGGAATGCAGGAAATGAATTTACACGTAAATGCTAAATTTGTCAACATTTACAGGACAATAATCAGTTGCATTCCACAAACTTAAACTCATTAGCATTTCTATGGAAAAACGATTTACAGTACTATAAGAAACTACAAATTATAAAACAGGTCAAAAATGGGACACCTGGGTGGCTCAGTCGGTTAAGCGTCTGCCTTCAGCTCAGGTCATGATGCCAGGGTCCTGGGATCGAGTCCCACATTGGGTTCCTTGCTCAGCAGGGAGCCTGCTTCTCCCTCTGCCTGTAGCTTCCCCTGCTTGTGCTGTCTCTCTCCGACAAATAAGCTCAAAAGCAATGAACTGGAAGACTGGGAAGGGTAAACAACACAGAAACCCAGCCATCTTTTGTGTGGGTGTGTGTGCATTTCAGATGTGTCCATTTCTCCTGACAGTGGACACTTTAATCAAGTGTTTGCCTAGAAGTAGATTTGCTAAATCAGGGGTATTCATATGCTTAGGTTTAGTGGATTTTACCAGGTTTTTGTTCTCAAATGATGGTGTCAATTTACACACTCAGCCATATAGAATTCTTTATATGCTCTTGAAAATTAGGAAGTTCTGCAGCTCAGTTCAGGTGTACAGAGGGTGAATCAACGGCCTCCTTTTTGGATTTCACGCATCCTAAATTTTCAGAGCTATCAGCTGTGGTATAGTAAAGAGTGTATCTGTTTTTTGCCTCTGGTTCCAGGTAAGGAATTTGTAAAACCCTTGGAATTTGGGTGACAGGTGTGTCTTTATTATGCCAATGAGGGGACTCAAGGTGGGGCTCTAGTTGGCTTCTGGATGGAGGCTGGTGCCCAGAGAGACTCACCCCCGGTCAAAGCGTTGTGACTTTGGGTTAGCTCAAAATCTGGGAAGAAGGGGGGGTTTGGAGATAGAGTTCCATCACAAGTCCGATGATTTAACAAATCATGCCTACATAATGGAGCCCCACTGAAAATTCTAGACATGGAGCTCAGCGAAACTTTCCAGTTTGTGAACATACTGTGGCTGGTATCTTAAGTTGGCACATGTACTACGTGCAGCTTATTTGATCAACGAGTAAATACACTGATTCTAACCTGAGTCTTACATTGAGCTCTTGAGTAAATCATTCTAGAAGTATAAACTCCATGAGCACAGGCCAGTCTAGGTAGGGCTTGATATTCTGTACATGCAGACAGATTCTAGAAGGTTATGGCTAAACAATAGGAACACTGTGTGTAGGAAGGCTATATATCATCATAGCAAATGACACCCTCTAGGACAGTAATTTTCAGTTCAAAGCAGGTCAAGACAAATTGACCATCAGACTTGTGGTCCAGACAGTGGGCCCTGGCCTCTCTAATAGGATTAAGAGGAGGCCATTGTGTCTCAGATTCTCACAATATGGAGAGGGTTCTAGTCTATAATTCATAAATACTTGGTTTGTGAGGCTTAAACTCAACAAAATATTTATGTATTCATCTCTAGGGAATCAGATTGGCCCAAGAGGAGAAAAATAATCTAAAATCTAAATGTATTAAGCATTCACCAATAAACATTCACAAACAGCACAATATCCTACAATACCAGGATGATACTTGAGCCTTCCTTTCCTAGGAGTAATTTTGGATAAAAAGAATTATGTTGGACTTGGGGTATCTGGCTTAGTTTGATTTTAACCTCTGTTCACGGTGCAGAGTTAAGTTTTGGTCAATGGAGTGAGAAGAAATGAATGCCACAGGAAGAAGGATCTAACACATACCCAGTGAATTGAGAAAGAGAGAAAATTGACAATCACGATAGATGGCTACCAGACTTTCTCCAGATTCAAAGTTTTACTGAAAACTTTTTTTTAACTCCTAGGGCTTACGTTCACTACTTCTCCCATGCACAGTATGCTTAAAAAAACTGTTTTAATAAGAAACTTCATTTTAAAGCAGGCACACAATTTTTGAAGGACTAAGGAGATCTATCTGACTATATTATGGAACCCCGTTGTTGACTTCCAGCCAATTATGAGTAACTTCAGTACCAAATTCAGGAATGAATAGGCTCTCCATATGGCCAAAGCAAAGACCGCAGTGAAGTTGAACAGGGAAGGAACACTATTCTAGGCAATTGCAATCGGGGAGACAGACCAGCACTCAGTCTGAGCTCAACTTCACCGAAACAGAGGACAGGAGGGAGCTTTTAAGTGCTGGTGTGAGAGGCAGAACAAGTCATCTGTGTTTGCTCATTGGCTTTACCCCAAAAAAGTGACAGGAAGTAGTTTTACAATCAGGAGCAAGGCACACATGCAAATTACGCTCCTATAGTCTCACAGAACCTGGGGAGTGTCAGGTGCTATCTTCCCCGACGTTTTATGTTCAGAAAGATGGGATACAAAGCCAGAAAGAGGCTTTTTAAAAGATTTATCATCTCAGAGAGGCAGGGAAAAAAAAAAAAAACTGACAAGCTTTCTACCATAAATGTTCTAGAAAAGGAAGATCAGGTGCCTATGTAAAGTTTGATAAAGCTGAGGGTAATGTGAAGACCATCTAGGTCAATGTATTTAAACGTTTTTAAAAGGACTGAAGCTGTCCTCTAGAGGGGCAGTCTCCTAGCCAGAGTTGTACAGAAAAACATAACCAATAGGATGTGTGTACGTTCCATTATACATAGAGACCGAGAAAGAGATGGATTTAAAAGAATTGGCTCATGTTATTGTGGGGGCTGGCAAGTCTGACATTTATTTGCAGGGCAGGCTGGTGACTCAGGGAAGAGTTGATGCTGCAAGCTGTCTGCTAGCAGAATCCCCTCTTCCCTGGGAGACCGAAGACTCCGGGTGAGGCCCACCCCCATTATGGAGGATAATCTACTCTATTCAGATTCTTCTGAATTAAATGTTAGTCACATGTAAAAAATACCTTCGTGGCAGCATCTGGACTGGTATCTTATAAAATTAATCCTCACAGGCAGTGAGCCTGGTCTACAGAAAAACCCTCTAACAGGCTAGATGGAATTTTGATGATGTCTTCCTGAAAAGTGTCTGAGAAATATTCCTATCCTCTTCTTATTGAATAAATCCGCTACTTAATGGGGGAAAATTCAGGTGACTTGACATAGACTAGGTTCTTGTGAGTTTTTACAGTTTCAGAGAAGCACAGACAATCATAATTTTTCTTTTCTGGATAATGAAGCTTGCTTTGAAATATATGAATATCAGAAGAGTGCCCTCAGGCAAAGAAGATGCCACTTTTTGAGAAAAGGATCCAATTTGGGAAGTAGGAATGGTGCTTCCCTGGCCATAAAGGTAAGGAGATTCTGACCTTCTGATGATAAGCGAATATTATTCCTGTAACTGCAGGGGACCCAGCACACAATCTGAGAAGTAAAGACATTTGCAATTTACATTTTCACTGTGATATGGGAAAAAAAAAAAAAAAGAGAGAGATGTGGAAATACAGCTTTTTGTAGAGTTTGTCTACACACCTACCACCCAGGCTAAGAATTAGATGTAGTTAGCCTTAAAAATGATGACTTTGTATATTGTGCAGGGCTGGGTACTTTGGGAGAGTAGCAGATAGAATAGGATGCATTCAAGCACTAAATAGAGATGTTAAGAAAAGCTTGCAGCAGCTGAAGTTAATATTCACCTGATGTGTTGCTATCTCTCAGATCATTGGATAGACCTTAAAATGCAAATTGTTCTTTTCTAGATATTGGCGATTTTTTCTCTATATGGAGGCCAGAAGATAATTTTGGCTTTCTACCCACGGCCTTATTTTTCAACTTTCAAAATTCTGTATAGAGGTAAAGTTACCTTAATCTGGTCCCATGTGTTCCTCCTCCTCCTGGAGTCTTCATCATCCCATACAGTCTGCTAATGACAACTTCTAATACTAAGGAAATTAAACCACTCTCTAAGACATGGATTTATGGAGATGTATTTGCTAGCATTTACTTCTCAAAAATCAACAATCTGCATAATAACATTGAAAGTCTAGTTTTCAGAGCCCATACTCTAGGTTCCTTTTTCTTGTTCCACCTTTTATTTAGTTGTTTTTTTTTGAGAGGAAGAGAGAGAGAGGGTGGAGGTTGGGGGAGAGGCAGAGGGAGTGGGAGAGAGAGAATCCCAAGCAGGCTCCATGCCCAGCATGGAGCCCAACATGGGGCTCAATCTCACAACCCTGTGATCATGACCCATGGCAAAATCAAGAGTCAGATGCTTAACGGACTGAACCAGGTGCCCCTATTTTTTTTTTTAATTATTGACACAAGAGTAGCTGAATATACCACTTTGGCATAAGGATTATTTTGAGCTAAAGTCAAGTGAGAAGCAGAGACAAGAAAAGCTCTCTGTCCTGTTGTTTGCCTAAAAGCAGGACATAAATTTGTGCACGTGTCCCCCTCTCCCTTCTCTACCAGGAAGGACAGATACTAATCACTGGAGAAAACTCTAGACCCCAGTCAGCTCCGAGATGGCACGAGGGGGACCTAACAAACATTACTAGGTAGCCCTTAGCTTCTCAAAGTCCTTTTCCTTTGTCTTGTCACCTCTCTGAAAAGTTATGGTTCTTTTTCTTCTGATGCTATATAAGCCCAAGTTCTTCGGGTTCCTTATCACTGAGGACTGCCATCTGTGGGAGACACACATGGTAATAAATTCCTATTTTTCCACTGTCAATCTGTCTTTTGCAGAGCCCCAACCAGACAGCCTAGGAGTGTAGAGGAAATATTATTCAGTTTATTTGAGGGGAGAAGAAAAACCTTCCTTGTATAGGTGTTATAGTCTTTTTCTCCCCTCCCCACCTTGAAATGCTAAATATTTCATTCATTGAGTTCATAAAAATGCCTCGTTGGCCTTATTTCCTAGATTCTAAAACCCTATCCATGGTATGGCACTTCATAAATTTAATAACGTTGTGGGATCAAGCCTGATTTTAGGGTCTTAAAACTAAAACTCAGTATGATAAAACAGAAGTAAAGCAAGTTAATGATCAGCGGGAAAAATGGACTTCAAAGGAACCAGTACTGTGTGATTTCTTGAACTGAGTGGAGGTACCCAGGTTTTTCTTATATTAATACTTTTATACTTTAACTACATTTTATATACATGTTATATTGTAAATGTATGCATACATTTGTATATACATCCAGTGTATTTCACATACATAATTTGTAAAGACATCCACTTGCAATGGCGGATTTCTGATTTAGATGGAGCATGGGCTGGTCCTCTCCCTTGAGATTAGTCATTTTTAGTCATTATGTAATTCATGGATTTTTTGCTTTTGAAATAGACTTTCTCCAACTTAATTTCTTTGGGAATAGACACTTTTGACAATATTCTATAATATTACTTCTCCAGAATCATCTACTAGAAACCCTTCTGTATAATTGTGTAAAAGGAAAAATCTCCCCTTACAGCAGTACTTGCCTAAGAGATCCCAAGATAAGAACGGTGTCTCAAGAATTATTCTAACCCACCAGCCTTGTCAAAGAATTTGAGTGATCTCACTGATGCTAGGCTGGCCTTGGACCTGACGAAGGAGCATTAGGATTTGTTTTAACCAATCATAAACAGACCATTGGATGCCCCCTGCCTATCCAGAGGAATAGCTCTCAATCCCCCCATCTAACTAACTACTCAGTGAGATTCTTCACAGGTATCTTCTTAAAACTGCCTTGTTTTGTACAGGCCCGGTTGCTTTCACAGTACTTTTGAAACCTACATTCAGGATTATTACTTGAATTTATGGTTTATAGAGATGTGAAAGTATACTTACAAGAATGAAGCCAAAGTTCTATGTAGTCCGTGTTTTATCTCATATTAAGTCTTGCGATTACAAAATTTCTTAGAAAAACTATCCTGTCTCCAATAATTTTGTCAACACAAATGCAGAAACTGAATTTTTTCCCCTCCTTTTTTTTTTGTGCTCGTGCCTAGAACACCAGCAGTTTGCAGATGAGGTTTGTATGTGTGTGTTGTTGTGCTTGGAGCTTTTAAAAAATTCCGTGCCAAAACCTTTGTTTCATCCTCTGCTGCAGAGAGTACGTATCATGAATGTATCCAACTGAGTTCAATTTTACCAAACAAGCATCTAGAACTTGGGAAGTGGTTCTCTCTGTGCCTGCTTCCCCAAGAAAGGAAATAAATTGGACTGGTCTTTTTGTGGACTCAGTGTGGCCGTGGCAGGGGCCATGAGAAAGTAGAAAGTGAGGATTGGAGTTACATTTTCCTAACAAATGGGTAATCCGTCCTCAATCCGAATTGGTTGAACACTACAACCTTCATTGTTTCCATTTCATTTAATGCCCATAAAAATGAATTCACTTGAATTCAATGGCTGTAGGCTCAGAACATTTGCAGTGTATTTGTGCTGGACTCTAAGACTGATCTGTTTGGCTTTTTATTCGCTTTCTCGGAAAGACCATTAACTCAAGAATAAAGAAAGTAGAGAAGGATGCTCAGAATTGCATCACAAATTAAATTAGTTTCAAAATTCTTTCCACTCCAAGCTCACATACTAATTTTATACAGCTATCATCAATGCTTTTATATGGTTATGTTAACCATGTATTTTGTAATGATATTTAGTGGGTACATAATATTACATCAGTTTCCTTAAAGCATTCTGTCATTCCGGGGAGTGCAAAGTGAAGCTGTTTTTACTGAAACAAATGATTAAAATTAACCTATTGTTTAATAGGAACGGATTTTCTCCATTGCCATTTTTTTTTTCTGAGAGAGAGGGAGAACGCACGTGCAAGAGAGGGCAGCAGGGAGGGAGAGAGTCTCAAGCAGAGCCCCGGCGGGGGGGGGGGGGGGGGCTTGACCTCATGACCCTGAGATCATGACCTGAGCCAAAATCAAGAATTGGATGTTTAACCAACTGAGCCACCCAGACCCCCTGCCATTTATTTTAGCATAAATTCCATGTAGTGGTCAAATACTATATACTGTTCCAATGACCCATTACGAATTTTCAAATATATACGTGTATTTTTCTGAATGACTTGAGCATCATTTACAAACATCACATCTCTTTTTCCACAAATAAAGTCCATGACTATTTCCTAAATACAAATACGGCTTTTCTCTTATGTAATCACAATATATCACAACCAGGATACTTAACAAGACTCTCATATATTCCAGTTTATATTCAAATGTTACCAACTGTTCTAATAATGTCCTTCATAATAATTTTTTCTTGGACCAAGTCCAATCCAGAATCATTCAATTGTTAGGTACCTGTTTTCAGCCTTTGTCTTGTGACCTTATTGAAGGACACAGGCCAGTTAATTTACAGAATGTCCTTCCACGTGTATTTGCCTGATGTTTCCTTGTGACTAGATCCAGGTTATGCATTTTTAGCAGGAATACCACAAACCTGACGCTGTGTCTTCCCACTGCATTCTTTTAGAACATGCAGGGTGTCACCTTGTCCGTTGGTTGGTAATGCTAAGTTGATCATTTCATTAGATGATGTCAACCAGTTTTCTTCCCTATAAAGTTATTTTTTCTTTTGTGATTAACAAGTAATTTGAGGGAGATACTTTGAGACTATGTAAATGTTCTGTTCATTACTATTTTATCCACTGTATTTAGCATCTATTAATGATACTTGCCTGCATCAGTCATTACTGTGATAGTTGCAAAAAAGATTTCATAATAAACCATTATTTCTATATTTATTAGTCTTCTGCTCAACATGACAGCTTTCTCTTTCCCAACATTCATTTATTTCTATCAGTATGGACTCCTATTTGCTTATTTAATTCAGCGCATGTTCTGTTACTATCGATCATTTTATGCTCAGATTGTTCCAAATTTTGCCTGCAGGGAGCCCCTGCAAACTGACTCCTGACATGTCCCCATAATATTTTAAACACTGATTTATTTACTTTTTGGCACAAGATGCTCTAGGCTTATCCTGAAGTTTATCTCCTCCAAGAATCCTTGATTCCTTTAGCGGGTATTGTCCTATAGAAACCAAGGTCTGTGGGCTTGGACAAAATAGTGAAAATTTGGGGCAGTTGACCCATGACCCACGTGCCCCCAGCTCCTTGTGGCAAAAGCACTACTCTGTGTGGGGCACCTGAAAATACAGGATTTCCTCTTCCTGTAGCTCACAGGCTAGGACTATAGTTCTTTACCAAAGGAGTAAGTCACTAGCATTTCTGATTTCCTATAGCTCTGGATGGCAGAAGCTATTTTCCTAGAAGGCAGAGCTGAGAGGACCAGGCTCCCTTTTCCCCATATAGGATAGAAGCCCTACTCCAAGTGTAACAACCCAAGCATTATTGATCTTTATTGTCTTTGCCCCAGCTGACTCTTAAGGTAGAATTTTCATGCTGGAGGAAAAAGCCAAGCCAACTAGGTTATACTAGCCATCCAGGACCTGCTTTTAGAGCAAGGTATCACACAGGATAAGGGGGCCACTGTCCTTACCCGCAGCTCCTGTACAATGTCCCCAAATGGCAGGCTCTACAGATGAGGGACTCTGCTATTCTGCCTGAGGGGACTTTGGGAAAGAATATGGAGATATCCACACTCAAAGAGATTGACAAAACAATGGAGATCCTGGTGGAGTATTTAACAGGGAGCACATAGCTCCATGATAATGGTAGCCACAGCACAATGATGGGCGCTTAGAAGTTGAACAGAATCCAGGTGAGACATAGCCATTAAGAAGAGCCATCCTGGGGCACCTGGGTGGCTCAGATGGTTGAGCGTCTGCCTTCGGCTCGGGTCATGATCCCAGGGTCCTGGGATCGAGTCCCACATCGGGCTCCCTGCTCCTTGGGAGCCTGCTTCTCCCTCTGCCCCTCTCTCTCTGTCTCTCATGAATAAATAAATAAAATCTTTAAAAAAAAAAAAAAAGCCATCCTGGTTTCACATTCAACTTTGAGGGTCGAGAAGGCTGCACCCACTCGGGGGAAATTAGAACTCAGTGTGACAGGGGTTAGTAAAAACAGTCCCCAGATCACAAAGGACAGAAGCCTCACTGTCACTAGAGGATCAAGCACAAGTTCTAACCAAACACTGGCTGAATAATAAGCAATCCAGGGGAACCTTTAGGAAACTGGGCTTAAAAATAAAATCACAACCATCCCTGGTGGTCTTGGAATATCGCAGTCATGCCCAAGACTGTGCCCTTCCAGGAGTGATTGGGAGGGATTTCCAAACTGCTAATCCCTGTCTGAACATGGGGCAAAGACCTAAACTTGAACTAGAGTAGGAGCCTCTAAGCCATACACACATAAAATGGTACAGGCTAAAATCTGGCTGGCCAAGAGAGCTTGAGCACAGACGTTGAGCAAAATGTGACTGCTGCTGACCCAGGGGTAATGTCTAAGCAGCACTGGACAAAATGCAATGCTTTTCAGACTAAAATGGAATTTAAAAATCTGAGCACAGATATTAGACATTACAGATAGATATCAAAGATGTTAAAAGGCAAAAAAATCATGTTAAAAAATGAAAGGAAGATATGACAATGTCTCAAGAAAACAGAACTTACTGAAAAAAAATAAATGGAAACTCTGGAGTTGAAAAGTAAATGGAAACTCTGGAGTTGAAAGTGAAACAACTTAAAAACTCACTCAAGGAAAGACAATGTTAAGAGAATGAGAAGACAGGCTCCAGGCAGGGAGAGAATGTTTGGGAAAGGCACATCTGGGAAAGGACTGTTATCCAAAAAATACAAAGAACTCATACAACTCAATAAGAAAACTACCTGATTAAAAAGCAGGACAGGGGCGCCTGGGTGGCTCAGTTGGTTAAGCAACTGCCTTCGGCTCAGGTCATGGTCCTGGAGTCCTGGGATCGAGTCCCGCATCAGGCTCCCTGCTCAGCAGGGAGTCTGCTTCTCCCTCTGACCCTCCTCCCTCTCATGCTGTCTCTCATTCTCTCTCTCTCAAATAAATAAAATCTTTAAAAAAAAAAATTTAAAAAAAAAGGCAGGACAAAGATATCAACAGACATCTCACCAGAGAAGATATACAGATGGCAAGTAAACATGTGAAAAGATGTTCCATATCCTATGTCCTCAGGGAAATGCAAACAGACCTATTAGAATGCACCAAATCCAAAACACTGACCACACCAAATGCTAATGAGGATGTGGAGCAACAGGAACTCTCATTCATTGCTGATGAGAATGTAAAATGGTATAGACAATTTGGGGAGAGTCTGGCAACTTCTTACAAAACTAAACATATCCTAATAATATGTTTCAACAATCCTACTCCTCGGTATTTCCCCAAAGGAGTTGAAAACTATGTCCCAACAAAAACCTGCAAATGGATGTTTATAGCAGCTTTATCCGTAAGTGCCAAAACCTGGAAGCAACCAAGATGTCCTTCAGTAGGTGTGGATAAATAAACTGTGGTCCATCCAGACAACAGAATATTATTCAGTGCTAAAAGAAGCAATCAAGTCATTAAAAGACATGGAAGAACCTAAGTGCCTAGGGCTCAGTGAAAGAAACCAATCTGTAAAGACATACTGTATGATTTCAACTATATGACATTCTAGAAAAGACACAGTTATGGAGACATTAAAAAGATCAGTGATTTCCAGGGATTTGGGGTGGCAGGGGTGAATAGGCAGAGCACCAGGGCACAGAGGATTTTTAGGTCAGTGAAAATCTATGATACTATAACAATGGATACATGTCATTACACATTTTTACAAATCCATAGAATGTATGACACCAAGAATGAACCCTAATGTAAACTATGGACTTTGGGTGGTAACGACGTATTACTCTAGGTTCATCAGTTATAACACATATACCGCTCTGGTGGTGGATACTGATAATGGGGAGGCTATACGCATATAGGAGTAGGTATATTGTTACCTTCCCTCAAGTAGGGAAATTGCTATACCTTCCTCTCATTTTGTTGTGAACCCAAACCGCTCTAGAAGAACATCTATTTAACATTGTACTAGAGGACCTAGTCAGAGAAATGAGGCAACAAAAAGTAACAAAATTAATACAGATTGAAAGAAAGAGAACTCTATGCAAAGATGCCATCTTTTATATATAAAGTTCTAAGGAATAACTAAAAACACTATTAAATAAACTAATTCAACAAGGTAATGGGATATTAGAATATTTTAAAAATCAATTTTAATTTCTATACACTAACAATGAACAATCCAAAATAGGATTATTAAAAACAAAAATACATTCACCCAGGGTACTATAGGAAATTGCAATATTCAATATGAGTAGCCCCTAGGCTTAGGATGTAACAAAATATTTGCTTAAGTATGGATTTTGTTATTAAGATGATGCAAATGTCTCTGAAAAGTCAGCATCTCCTATGTAAGAAACTCTGAGTAACTACTGAATGAAATCAATTTGTTGCCAGAAGGAATCACACCAGTTTGGAAGGAAAATTAACAAATATTTACACCAACAAAGACAGACAACTTGTTCAGGAGTGAGAAGACCCAACAATTTAAGCATGTAAAAAAAAGATTGTTGGAGGTTTCTTTAGAATTCATTCAATCAGAGCAATTTT
This sequence comes from Halichoerus grypus, assembly GCF_964656455.1. Taxonomy (NCBI): domain Eukaryota; kingdom Metazoa; phylum Chordata; class Mammalia; order Carnivora; family Phocidae; genus Halichoerus; species Halichoerus grypus. Next base: position 10,707,988 of record NC_135726.1, read on the forward strand.
GTTAAAGGAATATGCTGTAGATATGGCCGAATCACTTCAGGATCTCTAAGAAATAACGAAAAAGCAGAAGCATGACCTTATCAAAAGAATCTGTCAAAAGATACATTTGATTGTACACACATTCTGTCTCTCAATCTAAAAAAAAAAAAAAAATCCATGTCTCTTTAATCCACTTAGAAGTTCTAACAATGGGTAGAAACCATACCCTTGATTTGATCCTCACTACATAAGCTCTATCATCCTGTCTTGAACAAAGACCTTCTGAATTTTATCTTTCACCACTTGAGGATAAAAAGCACTTGCCACTTTCAGCTCTTCGTGCCCTGAAAATGGGTTCTGTGCTCTTTTACCTCCCAAATTATTTCAGACCACACACTGTTTTATCAAAAATTTCATCATAGAATAAGATGAATGGCCATTAACACAGTATTCGGTATCAATTTACCTCCAGTCTGCCTATTAACTCTCTATCGGTGTTGATGCCACATGAAAGCATCCCCTCCTAGTCAGAATGGGCCAGGCGTTGGAAGACATAACCCCAAATCACAGTGGCTTGGTTAAATTTTCCTCCAGTCCACGTAGCAGGTGGCTGTGCACATCAGTCATCAGAGATACAGGTCAAGGTTGGGGGGTGGGCGCAGCCATCTTTGCAACCATTACCAGAGGGGGAAAAAACTCTCAGGAGGGTTTCACACCAACAATTAAATTCTCTGATCCGGAAGCACTTCTGCTCATGTGTCATCACAAGTCACATGACTTCAGTCAGTCACATGGGTTTTTGGAAATGGAATCCCTACATGTGAGAACCAGTATTAACGGAGGATTTATACATTTGTGGGGGATTTATTTATCCCCATAAAAAGTCATCAGGATTTTGGAAATCATGGGTAAATTGAAAAACCATTCTTTTGGTACTAAAACAGAGTATCAGACGGAAGTGTGTGCAGAGGGGCATGGCCTGAGAAAAATTTGATACTAAACATGGTGAAACTGGGGGGAAACGTGAGTGACACGGTACAGTGGAAAAATATATTTCAATTTCGATTTAAAGATACCATTCTTCCTCGTTCCTCTGCCGGAGCAATCACAATATAATAATACCTATGTCATTTAGCAAAACTCCCTCTCACTTATCAAGATTAATCATAACACTTTCATTGAACTGAAATGCTTACTATCTCAAGTCTGCAATGTCTGCCACACAGAAAAAGAGCTAATAATAGAGTTAAAAGGGATATTAAAGTCAATTAGCAGCAGAACTGTAAACATTATTGCTCTTATTAACTTAGCCCCAGACTTCATAAAGCAAAAATGAGCAGAACTGTAAGTCGCTCAATGACCAAGTGGTCGTGCTGGGGTTAAAAATCAGGCAGTCAACTTCAGCATCACTGGCTTTGGCTAGATGCACTAGACCCTTTGATATGCCAAAGTGAAAAACAGTAATTAATTTTTCATTAATCAAAATCAAAATATCAAACACCAAAGACTTCCATTCATAATAGCAAAACACGCTGTGAAGAACGAGAAACAATTTTTAAATACTACATTTTAAAAGACCACAGTATTCATAGATAAAGAGACCAAACAAGGGCCTGCTGACCTCAGATGCATACGCAGGTGTGTGTAGACCTGGTTTCTGAAAGAGGCAGTGTTAACAAATCACTAGAAATGATGGCTTCTTATTAAATGCTAATGGGAAAACTTAACAGCCAGAGGAAAAAAGTATATATATCGCTTGCTCATAGTGGATACTGAAGTCAAGCCCAAATATTCTAACCACCTCAATGAGTAAAGCTAATCTAAAATGTCTAGGAAATATATAGATAATTATCCTGAGGATATTAGGGTAAAGAAGATTTTCTTAAAGCAGCACAATCATAAAGGAAATCCTGCTATATCTGCACAATAAGTTATAAACAGATTCAAAATCTAAGACACAGACAAGGGGTGTCTTTAGAGCTTATTCAAGTAGAAAGTAGCCAGTAGAGAAATCCTAAAAATGGGTAATGCACAAAATATGTATGAGCAATTTACCTGAAAAGCAATAAACACATGGCAAGAAAATGTTCACCCTCACCGGTAATCAGGAAAAATGCAAATTGAAGCCGATATTTCCATCTTACACAGGAGAAACTGTAGTATATTCTGAGGAAATTGATCTTAGGAGAGAATCAACAGATTGTGTTATTAATGGCTAATATGACAGGAAGAGAGAGAAATTCATATTTTGCTTTGATATTATTTGTAGGCTCTTTTTTTTGCCTTCCTTCACTACATCAGTTTTTCCTATAAATAGTCCAGGGACAGACAGCAGAGGGGATATAATCAAAGCATGCCAGAAAGTAATGTGTGCAGCAGTCTTGAAGGAATTTAGAGGCTTATAGCATCACCGAGTTGACAGCCCCGCACAAAACATACACCTACGCAAGAAACGTAGCCCGAAGTAGAGACACTCTTGGCATATCATTTAACAGGGTACTAATTAGATGAGCAACAACAAGAAACATGCCAAGAAGATGCTTTTGGAGATTTTTTAAATGCTGAATGATAGGATAAAATGCTAAATATTCTCATTTGAAGGCAGGATGTTTGGTCATGTATTGCCCCCAAACATAGGGGTTTCACACAATACTTTATTGCTTGTCATAGTCATGTGCGTTGACTGGGCTCAATGAGACAGTGCACACTTGGGGTCTCACCGACAGTTGCCATCAAATGGTGGCTGGAACTGGAGGCTCAAACGTCAGGCATCTCGGCTGAGGATGGGTGAACATCTGAGGGGTGGCCAAGAATCCTTACACGTCCTGGTTTTCCCCAGAGCAAGAATAAGATGGAATCTGCTGTCTTCTTGTCACTAGCCTCCCAAATTCCAGAACATCGATTCCATTACACTCTAGTGGTCAAGCAAGTCACGAAGGATAGCCCAAATTCAAGAGGGCTGGGGATGGGGGTAAATTGCATGCCATCTCTTGACGAGAGCAGTTTGTGGAAACAGGAGGAAAGGAGGGGCAGGTGGCTCTCTTTGGAGTAACCACCACCCAAGAGAACTTCAACATCCCTTCACTGCTCGGAGTTTATTCCTAATACGATTCTGAAGGATCAGCCTCTCCGTGTGTTAGCACTATGTGTGAATGGACGATTCTTCAAGCTTTTATTTATCCCCAGGCACGCATGGGCACCAGCCAGCACCAAGAGAAGTCTGAGTCATGAGTGCCCCCATGAGAAACGGATCACATTATCTCTGTCTTCCTAAAATCACTTCTTCTGTGGCAGGTTGGTCACCTGGTTTGTCAGGGGATCGTCTGAATCACCGACTGTCAATCAAATCAAGTCTAAGAAAACAAATTGATTAAATTATCTTCTAAAAATAGTTTGTGTCCGAAGAAATTTCTTCCTTGGTATTTTTTCACTCATGTACCCTTCACTTTCTTTAAAGCGAGATAAAATGGTGCTTTATTTCACTGAAAAGCAATTAATAGGTCAGAGTGTTTCCTTCTGATACTCATTTTCTTTTTCACCTTGTCTTCCAAGTGAATAGTTAACTATCATGTACAGCTAATAGCATGTGGCATTAACTCTTGTCATCAATAATTCATTCTTAACTGACTTTTGGAGATACTGTATAATTTCTCACTTATGCAAAAAACACCAAATTCTTCCTCAAAATCTATCTCAGAATTTGAAGAAAACTTTTATAATTTATCAGTCACTAGATATATTTTATTACGTGCATGATGCAGTATTGTTGACTATAGGCCTAGATCTCTAGAACTTATCTTGCATACTTGACACTTTATGCCCATTGGTTAGCAGCTCCCCATTTCTCCCTGCCCTCAGCCCCTGGCAACCACCATTCTACCATTTTTATGCACTTGACTATTTTAGACACCTCATATAAGTGGAATCATACAGTATTTTTGTCCTTCTGTGTCTGGCTTATTTCGCTTAGCATAATGTCCTCCAGGTTTATCCATGTTGTTGCATATGGTAGGGGTTCCTCCTTTTTAAGGCTATCATTCCATTGTAGGTCTATGCCACACTTTATTTATGCATTCATCTGCTCATGGACATTTAGGTTGTATCATATTGTGGCTCTTGTGAATAATGCTAAAATTAACATGCATGTGGAGGTAGCTCTTCAAGGTCTAATTTTAATTATTTGGGGTATATACTCAGAAGTGGGATCATAGGGTAGTTCTATTTTTAATTTTTGAGAAACTTCCATACGGTCTGTGTTCCATAATGGCTGCACCATTTCTTATTCCTACCAGCAGCGCACAAGGGTTCCTTTTCTTCACATCCTCACCAACATTTATCTTTTCTTTTTTGATAATAACCATCCTACCTGGAGTGAGGTGATACCGCATTGTGATTTTGATTTGCATTTTCCTGATGGTGAGTGATTGTAAACATCTTTTCATATTCCTCATGGCCATTTGTATGTCTGCTTTGGAGAAATGTCTATTCAAGTCTTTTGTCCATTTGTTAATTGGCTTATTTATGATTATTTATTTATCTTGCTATTGGGTTGTAGAAGTACCTTGTATGTTTTGGACCTTCACCCCATCAGAGAGGTGGTTTGCAAATATTTTCTCCCATCCCGTAGGTTGCTTTTTCATGGTTGATCGCTGCACAGAAGCTTTTTAGTTTAATGTAGTCCCACTTGTCTATTTGTCCTTTTGTTGCCTGTGCTTTCGGTGTCCTGTCCAAGAAACCATTGCCAACACCAATGTCATGCATCTTTTCCCCTGTTTTCTTGTAGGAGTTTTTTAGTTTCAAGTCTTTGTTTGAATCCTGAATCTGTTTTGAGTTGGTTTTCCTCTATGGTAATAAAATAAGAGTGAAATATTTCATTCTTTTGCATATGGATAGCCAGTTTTCCCAGCACCATTTGTCAAAGAAACTTCAGGAAAGAAGTCATTCTTATTTTTTAAATCGTAATTTCAGTTCATTCACGTCTTTTTGCTCTCAGAAGCTTTCTTTTTCTCATGAAATTCAGGGATTATAATTAAAGTTTAGCCACACAGTTCAGCTTTTAGACATCTCAATCTTGCAGGACTTCTGATCTTGAGAAATTCTGAGCTCAAAATACTTTTTTTTGCTTAATTTCTTTTTGCCGTCAATCAAGGATCTCTTCTACATTATAAAAGCTATTCTTTACTGAGAATGGTTGATATTTAGCTCTTTTCTTTAATCCTTCCCTCTTTTATCTAAAGCTTTGTATCTCAAAGACTAAAGTAATATCCAAAATGTCAACGTGCTATAGGACCCTGGGCTGTAATCCTGGCATGAAGGACAATTCAAATGATCACATCAGTCTCTTTGTATAATTAAAGCTATTTCACAAAACAAATTAATGAACTGGAAAAAAATATTATTTCTTTATCTTTCAGCTATATTTCTTCAAGTGTAATCTGAACAATTTTCTCCAATCTCAGTGTCAAACTTTTCTCCAAAGTGGTTGTGTGAATAAAATGCTCCCATAAGCAGCGGGCTAGGGCTTCTGTTGTTTCGTGTCCTTACAAACACTTGATTTTGCCCGATTTTTAAAGTGTAATTCTAGCATTATCTGTGATAAACAGAAATTCTTGACTCGAATGTAGTTGAACTTATTAATGATTTGCACTCCGTAAATATTGGAAGAAATCTATATTTTAATGTAGGAAGAAACAAGTATCTATCAAGAATTTTGGAGTGTTCATTTTCCAAGTGTTTTTATAATTTCATACACTCTAAAGAAATGCATGTGTGTGTATATATATATATGTGTGTGTGTGTGTGTGTATATATATATAGCATATTATCACTATATTGTGTTATCCCTAACATTATACAAGGTCTCATATCTACAGATCATGCCAAATAACTCCAGCCACTTGACTACCAATGTCTTCCATTTCAAAAAAGGCAAACCATAGATCAATTTATATATGAACTCTCTTCAAAATTACAAGGGTAATTCTGCAACATCTTGGGGAAAAATTATTTAACTTTGCATTACAGTACTTATAAGTGTTTAGGTTGGTTGGTTTGTTTTCCATAAGAAAGTGCAGTAGGGGCACCTGGCTGGTTCAGTCAGGAGAGCATGCAACTCTTGATTTCGGGGTTGTGAGTTCGAACCCCACATTGGGTGTGGTTAGGACTTAAAATCTGGGGTGGGGAGAAGAAAGTGCAGCAGCTTTACTTTAAAAAGTTTGCATTTAGGGACTGTCTTGTTCTGAAGGGTGATGGATGTTGTCACAGAAACAACGATAAGTACAAGAAAATATTTATCCTAAAATCTGCTCTACTTTCTCCTTGTTATTGAGGAAATGAGTTATTTTTTAGGAGCAAGTTTTCTATTTCGTGAGTATGTAGAGGATTATTGACCTTCTAAGTTTTTCACTCCCAGGAGGCATTTTTTGGGCATCTTGAGGCTTAATTTAAGTCAGTGTCCTGCATCCTAAACATTGCTGAAGATCGTGCTGTCTCCTCACAAGATTGATTTTAGAAATTGTGTGATGGAATAGAACAGGCTATTGTTTGTGTTTGCAGGGTAAAAACACCCATGATATTTCCCAAGTAATTATCTTCAATAATATTTATCCTTGGTGTATTCAGAGTTAACAGAAAAGCAGAGGAGTAGAGAGACGTGTAAATACCGTGTTTGTTTTCTTCTGTCTGGAAGTTTACCTCTTCTTCTTCTAATGAAATGATGCTTTGATTTTATTTAAAATATCAACCTCTTCCTATTCCTAACTCGTTCTAATTTTGCCTCCGTGACCACCTCATAAATATTTTAACAGTTGTGTCCAATGCTTAAAAATATGTATCCTAAATATGTTTGTTTTAAATGTTTATATTTAATATAATATATATTTATTTCTAAAACCAAATCTATCTTTCTATTTTAAATGTACATATGTTAAAAGGCATTGGACACAATTTATTTACACATGTATCTTTTCCTGATGGTTTAAATGTTAGTTATCCAGGGGCACCTTGGTGGGTCAGTGAGTTAAGCGTCCGACTCCTGGTTTCAGCTCACGTGATGATCTCAGGGTCATGGGATTGAGCCCCAAGTGGGGCTCCATACTTAGCAAAGAGTGTGCTTGAGATTCTCTCCCTCTGCCCTCTCCCCGCTTGCACACTCTCTCTCTCTCACTCTCTCAAATAAATAAAATCTTTAGATAAAATAAAAGTTCTCCTAGTTTCTTCAAAAAGTAGGTTTATGGCAACTTTCAAAATATATAAAATACGATAAAATTAAAACAATAAAAAACTTAAGTGGGGAAATTCAGGTAAAGTTAAAACAAAGGCACAGAATACAAGATGAAATCTGGTTCACATAAAGTTGCTAGAAGGGACAGTTGAATTGACTTTGTTTTCTCCACCAATCAGTATACTGAGGCAACCCTATAGCTTGGCCACATCCTAAAGATGCCATCAAAATCAGTGCTCAAAGAAAACACAATTATCCTCACTTCTGCTGAGAAAAACTTTCCCCAGGAGCATCACAGACCCTGGGTAAAGCACATAATGTTGTCAACATTTTATACTAAATCACATAGGTTTCATCTTACATGCTAAAATATCCCTCAAAATTATAATGACAATGATGGAAAACTATGTTTTAGGAAAAGTGTCCCATGATGGTGTCAGAAGGCTGGGTTCCTGGTTCCATCCTCCCCTGGGTCAATATAAGGACAGAGTTTAGAGCACCCAGGGAAATGGACAGATTAAACCAGTTCAGGTCTAAGTGTGTCATTTCACTCAACTACAATCTTTGTAAATTTCAAGGAACCAAGTTATTTTTACTGATAATAATTGGAGGGCAGGTGTTCTATTTTGCCCTTTCTAAGGATATTCTTCCAGCTAGCCACAAGTAGAATCTCATTCTTTGTCAGGAGAAGACGTTGACAAAGCCACAGGCCGTGTATAAATCAGCCTTCTACCTGCCCATGGAGGACCTGTAGGCAGAGCCCACTAGTGTCCTACACATACGCATGTGTACGTGCACACACACACACGCTCGGTAGACTGAAGCCTCAGAACTCTGTCATAAAGCATAGCCTTGGAAGAGTGTAGAGCAGACTTACAAAGGCCATGAATCTCTGAATAAGGACCCAAACAATAACAAAGTCTGAAAATAAATATCCTAGTATAACCAATACCAATTAATGTATGAAAAATCCATCCTATCCTAGGCCTGTAGCTCTTGGACTCCTGGATTTAAAAAAATCATTACATAGTATACACACACACACACACACACACACACACACACACACCCCTTACTCTGGCTCCCACTGTCATTTAAAAATATGAAGGTTATTTTAGGGGCACCTGGGTGGCTCAGTCTGTTGAGCATTAGACTCGATTTTGGCTCCAGTCGTGATCTCAGGGAGGTGGGAGTGAGCCCTACCCTCAGGGATTCTCTCTCCCCCTCTGCCCCTTCCACCCTCTCTTTGCGCTCTCACTCTCTTATTCTCTAAAATAAATAAAAATATGAAGTTTATTTTAATGAATCAAAAAAGTCAATTTGCTACCAGAGGATAAGTCAGTCTTAGAGAATTTTGATTTGTGAAATTTTTTTTCTAAGATGAATTTCACTTATTTGTCACAGACTAACACAAGCGTTCGGACCAACGTTCAGGAAGTTCTGTCTTAGGAAACTGAATGAGTGACTTTGCTGCGTGAGGTTCAGTTAGTTGTTTGCAAGCTGCGGCCATGAAACAGATCCCGTGTCAGACACAAAGTATAGTCTGATAAACAACGAACAGATAATCCCACCAGTGACGAGGACACTTCACTTCCATCAAGTTCTGTAGAATGAGCAGTTCCTGGCGCAATGAGAATTCGTAACAGTGACCCCTCATCTGCTGGGCCACCTCCTGCAGGCTTGCTGGGGAATAGCACAGTGGCAGGGAGACGTCCTGTGATGATTCTGCCATTGCTGTTTGATCCTAACCCGACGTGCATTCAGTGATTCGACATATTTCTTGAGGACCTACTGTTTTCCTGGGACTTTTCTAGGTGTTCCAAGTGATCTGATATTCAGTGACAAACAGATTAGGAAATGGCCTATTTATTACTTGGCTCAGTTTTCCTAACCCCTAGACTATGAATTTTTTTTTTCCTCATTAAACATCTTAGAGAACACACTCAGTTATATCCAACAGAAATGACATGGCTTCATCAGCAAAGAGAAAGTTACTAGGTTACCCTTACATTCTTAGTTTACAGTCATTCTATCTCTATTATATCTAGCAGAAAAGCCTCAACATTATCCTTTTACTTCCTATTAGCCTTGAGTTTACCTATATTCTTACCATATTCTGAACCTCCTTTGGTAATGTCCATCAGGATGCAGGATGCAGGAAAAAAGAAGAGAGAAGACAGGATTCCCATGCTAACTTGACATTCTCCCAAAATTCCACAGAAGAATGTAAAAAAATATATACTCATATATAAAACTGTAGTTAGGGCCAGATTTTAATATCTTTACATTTTAAAAGTTCAGGGAACTTCATGAAAATTTAGATGTGGACACACCCAATGTCAGGAGGTGAATTTAATGGTCTCTTTCTCTATATACTTGATGATGATGATAGTAAGCTGAAAAATTGATGTTTTTGTTTCTGTTGGATTTATTTATGCATTTTTAGGAGATCGCTATTGTGTTATTCCTTATAAAACTGATAACAAATTAAATGTCAAAACATCCAGTGTGTCATAATATAGTTATGTTTTTCCCAGATATCTTGGTCTCTTGGATATATATTTTTTAAATTCACATTAAGGATACTTCTTTGCTCACTTCCTGGAACAAATGGACATTTTTTTTTTTTTTTTAGCCTAAATTGATCACCTACTGCTCACAATGCAACATCTGGTATTTTTTGGTTGCCAAGCCTGTGGAATCTATGCTTTTAATTATAAACTTTATATCATTTCAATGGGCATAAGTTCCCATTAGGATTCAGTTTAAATTGTATTTATACCCAAGGCTACTCCTTCCCTTCCAGTTTCCCATGTACCTTACACCACTGTGAAATGTCCTTCCCCATTTTTGTCATAGTATATCCTTTCTCCAGACTGCCAGCCTAAAGCCAGCGCTGAGAAGAACCTGCTACACTTTGGTCACTACTGATCTGGAAGGTTTAATCTGATGGGCAGATCCAGATCATATTCGATTGCTTTAATTATTTGGGGCCAACATCAGTAATGATCTACTCTCTGTGTTCTGGCACAATCTCTCTTCTTTTAACTACTTCCTTCTTGACCAGGGAAGCAGTTTTACTTTTCAGACTATTTACCTCAAGTCCCGATCTGCTCATTGAATGAGCTCGTCTTCAAAGCTGAATGGAAAATAACCATAAAATGAGCAGAGGGGAATGTCAGAATGCATGTGTTTTGCCTTTACACTTTTGAGATTGTGCCCATATTCATTATTTATTTCTCCATAACAACTTGCCAGAGATTTAGTGGCCAAACCAACACAGGTTTATCATCTTCCAGTTTTTGTGGTTCAGGAATTTGAGCACAGCTCAGCTAGGTCCTCCGCTTTGGGTTTCCTCACAAACCTGGCAACCCTTTTGTCAGCCAGGGTTGTGGTCTCATCTAAAGTCTTGACTGGGAAAGAACTGGCTTCTGAGCTCATTTTTGCAGTCACTGGCAGGATTTTTTCCCTTGGGCCGTTAGGTTGAAGGTCTCAGTTCCAAGCAGGCTGCTAGCTAGAAGTTGCCCTTGGCATGATGGCCTCCCCAACATGGCAAGCTTGCTTCATCAAAGTCAGAGAAAGCAAGCATCTACTAATAAGATGGAAGTTAAACTGTTATGTAACTGCATCACAGAAGTGATAACCCCTCACCTTTGCTATATTCTGTGGGCTAGAAACAAATTTCTAGGCCGGCGCACACACACAGGGAGGGGACCACATAGACTTGTACCCAGGGGCAGGGATCATCAAGGGTCACCTTAGAAGCTACCTATCACCGCATCAACATAGGAAAATAAACACTGAAGATTTCCCTGTCCACCAGCAGCCTATGGAAGCTTTGTCCATGGGCAAGTGGTTGTTCTAACAGAGAATAACATTTATTTCTATAGAGGCGGCAAGTACAGTCTGGACCTTACTCAAAACCACAAGCTTTTTTTCTGTTTGGGCAGCATTAGAGAGCTGGCTGCTGGCAGTCCAGTCTTCCTAAATTGACCTGGCTGAGGCAAGAATTAGATTTCGGGGAGACTCTTTCCACATAATGGCCTTTTAGCTATTATGTGAAAGGGTAACCATGGGCCTGTAATTTATTCCTCCCTCCTTGGGGATCTCTGAAGAAGTTTGACCCTGACCAGAATTCTTTGCAAATATCAACTGATCGAATATGCTAGCTAAAAGATAAATGAGGGTCCTGAAAAGGTTTGCTATGCACTGATTACTAATTTAGAAATGATTTTAGCATTATATCCTAGTCCATCTAGATTGTGTGTGTTAAATTATCTTGCAAATCACAGGCTGAAGCCGTGCTCAAGCATGGAAGTTATACACAGAGCCAAAACAAGACCAGGCGCCTAGTGAGACTCCAGAACTCAGCAGCTTCCCTGGCTAACTTGTCATATATTCTTGACAAACTCCAAAGCCAAGGTATGTCTGGTGTGGGAAGGGACACTGAGGAAGCTGTGCTGTGTCTGCAGGTTTGGATCCTCCCAGAGGCTGTGCATGTTGTTGCTCGTCTCTCACACCTATTGGTAATTATGCATTAAGCCTGGTGCTGGGCAAGCTGAAACCATCTTTCTGAAGCAGTAGGAATGGTAAAGGTAAATGGAACTTCCGATGAGTTAAATGACCACTGGAGCAATGTACGTACGTAACAGCTTTGAGATAGAATTGGCCCACAACAAGCCGCACGTATTTAAAGTTTGGGTCAAGATAAACACTCCAGAAACCGTCACCACCATCAAGAAAATGGATACATCTAATTGGACACTGTTGCCCCAAACCATGGTAGATACTATGATTTGAGGTGCTCCCCGAATTTGGGCTCCTCATGTTATATTGCTATCTAGGGGTCAAAGAAAGACTCAAGAGACAGTAAAGCTCGGTTTCTATGCAGGGGATCCAAAGGTGGCCGAAACGTCCATGCTACCCAAAAAAAGCTAAGACTAAGGGGAAAGTTATAAAGAAGGAAGCAAGAAGTAATAACTGATGTAGTCGACTAGAGTTGTTTTATTCCTTTTGAAAAGGCAGGACAAAAAAGGAAGCAATAGAGAGGATCCCTAGTAGGGTGTTGGTGGCATAATCTTGTGACCTGAGAGATGAAAAACCAACTTCAGCTCTAGCTGTGACACGCACAAACCTTCAGAACCCCTTCAGATTCACTGCACCCACCCAACATGGGTGAACATAAATCCAATGATCAAGATCGTGACTGGGAATGGGAAAAACTTAAAGAGTATTTACTCCCTCAGTTAAAACCATAACATTTTAAAAGGAGCACTGGGCGTTATATGAAAACAATGAATCATGGATCACTACATCAAAAACTAATGATGTTTTGTATGGTGACTAACATAATAAAATTAAATTTAAAAAAATAAAATGTAGATAAAAATTTTTAAAAATAAAAATAAAAGCAAATTGAGGGTTTAGGATTTGCTCACCCAACTCCAAGGAACTAGAAAATGATGCAGGTGGAGTGGCCTCTGGCAAATAACTAAGATATTTAGAACGAATGCTTTTGGGACCCATTGTATCATAATCCCTGTGGTGGCGGGGGGTGGGGTGCAGGGCTTAAAGGTGAAACTCAGTATCAGCATGCTGTGATAGATAATACCAGATGAAAGTTAAACTCTAATGTGGAAAACCTGATGACAGAGTTTTCTCTGGTTGCATCACCTTTACTGAAACACATAACTGGGATGGATGCCATATGTGGATGGAGGATGATAACTGCCCCCCCCCCCATTCTTAAATTGAATGTGTTCCATGTCCACCCTCAGCTTGGTTTCATCTGAAATGCCAAATGACAGTCTTTGCAATTCCCAAGCCCTCCTCTGTAGAAAGTATTAAACAATATAGAATTCCAGGAGTGCAAGAGGAGATTAATGCTTTAGTTAGCATTAATGGTTGAAGCAGGCGTATTGATCTCCATTAATTCTCTTTTTAACAGCCCTTTCAAGCCAAAAGGCAAAGCAGATGATTTGCAGATACTGATAGTGGACGATTGGGAATTCATCGTCCCAGATCACTGGTAGATCTACCAGTTGCCTCAGATGCACTGTAGATAGGATTAAACACACACACACACACACACACACACACACACCCAGTTGCCTCAGATGCACTGTAGATAGGATTAAACACACACACACACACACACACACACACACACACACACACACACACACACACACACACACCCTGCACCAAAAGGCAATGGGACAAAGGAGACTAGTATGCAATACAGATTTAGCTCAGGTTTTCTTTTCTATTCTTATTCCAGAAGCCAGTCAAGACCAGTTTGTGTTCATGTGTTCACCAGTACACTGTCACAATCTAGCATGGTTGCACTTGGTCTTAATAACCATGAAGAGTAAGTTGGTAACATCAATGATGTGTAATTGCTTCCTCAGAGGAAGAAGCACAGGAGCATTTAGAGATGGAGATCCTCCATGTGCCCACAGAGCCTGGCAGATAGATTCCATTAAAATTCAAGACTCACCCCGGTGTCTGAAAAATAACATGAGCTAGAACCACAAAGGGCTTTCCTCATCGTGTGAGAAATAATTTATGAGCTGACCTTGACCCTGCCACTAAACAGTCCTGAGACTGGAGTTATGTCAACTGTCTGAGTTATGGCAAAACCGTATCTCCCATTTGGGGATATTGTTAGTCCTAGTCACAAAGTCACCAGAAAGAAATCAGAGATTGAATTGTGCCCTGACAGAAACAAATAAAAGATTTATAAAGGGCTGACAATCAGGCATTGCCTCTTGAGCCTTAGGACCCCAATGCACAGATGACTGCAGAAGTGTAAGCAACTAGGACACACACAGACTAGAGCTTTTGGCAGAAATCAATAAAGCTATTCAGTGGAGAAAGCAGGGATTTGGGACTTGAAAAGGGTCCAATGCACCTGCTCGGTGCAGCCATTTAGACACGGAACCGTAAGCTTGCTGTTGGACATCGGTAGGAATTGCTCCTACCATAGGTAATCTTCGGACAGTCCTGAAACCAGAAACACCCATCATGACTTGGGGGACGGATGTCAGAAAAATGTTCCAACAGAGGAAGCATCTCGGTGGAGCTCACGGACAAAGGGAAGTGGTAGCCTCAGGCATACACGATAGCTGAGGGTCCAAAAGCACTTCAGTGCATTTATGCATAGATTTCTTCACTGCATTCGAAGCCTTTCCTAACACCGAAACGCCCCTCCACCCCCCGCGCCAAGGTCCTTTCTGCTGTGACTGCTGGATGGTTTTAACCCCAAAATTCTCCCCCGGCCATGCGGAGTGGATCCTAAGTCTACTGATTGGATTTCCTCAACTGAAAGTCATGAAGCTGTTTGGAAATCAGGTCTTACACGTTCTACAGATGGTGAATGCTTGATGGAAGACGGAAAAATGCTGACATGGCATTTTGAGCTGCTCTACATTCGTCTGGAAACGATTTGCTAACCCAAGTAGAGACGCTAGAGGGGGCTATCCTTCAGGAGACTGCACAGGGCCGGCGATCCATCTAGAGACACGGTAATCTGAGAATACAGTCTGTATTATTAGACTCATCAAACATCAGTCTTGCCAGCAACTCTGGGGAAGAGCATCGGCCCTTACTCAGGGGACATCTTTTTTTTTTTTTTTTTTTAAAGATTCTATTTATTTATTTGACAGAGACACAGCGAGAGAGGGAACACAAGCAGGGGGAGTGGGAGAGGGAGAAGCAGGCTTCCCGCTGAGCAGGGAGCCCGATGCGGGGCTCGATCCCAGGACCCTGGGATCATGACCTGAGCTGAAGGCAGACGCTTAACGACTGAGCCACCCAGGCGCCCCAGGGGACATCTTAATAGTAATGAAATCACATGTATTTAAGAGACAATGGTGCTAGTGGAAAAATGTCACTAAGACTTGTAGCTGCAAGTTACATATGACTATCGAGCACTTGAAATGTGGCTAGTCTAAGTAAGATGTGTCATATCTGTGAAAAACATAAGGTATTTCAAAGACCACACAGAAAAAGAATGTAAAACACCTCATTAATTCATTTGGATTACATGCTGAATTATTTTGTATATATTTGGAGAAACATTATATTATTTAAATAAATTTCATTTTTTTTTAACTTTTTTAAGTATGCCTCCAGAAAATTTAAATTATATGTGTGGTGTGTTATTTTATTTTTCTGAACAATACTCTTCTAGATTGCTTATTTTAAATAACCCTTTAGATTAGGGGCCTCAGCTGGGCTGAATAATGGAAAGTACACAGCAGCTAGAAGAGGACTATCAGAAGATCAAGATACATCAACTGGCAGACCCCCAGACTTGGCTCCTCCCTGTGCTAACTTGTTCCACACGTGGCCAGCTCTCACCACTATAAAACCAGAATATTTCCTAATCTGGAAAAAGGGACTTAGGATATCTCTCAGTCCAAGTTTTCCTAGATGGTGATGTGGAATATGCATCATGCCTGCCTGATGTCTTTTGTTAGTTATGATAAACCTTTACGCTAGATAGGACAGGTTTCCAGTGAATCCAACGGACAATCTGAACTTTGTATTTGCACAAGGGTTGAAACATTTGAGGGTTTTGCCATTTTTATTCAGCAAGGTTGGTCAGGCCTTGCTAATACTTGGTCTTGGAAGACAGCCTTATTAGGCCACCTGAAATCCATTCGTGTTATGGAGTATTTGAACTGTGAATGGAACACGAAATGGGTCTATGAAAAAACCAACCTTGAATTCATGTGGTTTATCTGCAGTCACCTCCCAGGACATGACCCATGATTGCCTATGTATCCTCTGACCATAGTTCTTGGATTTAGAAACCTAATTCTCCACATAAGAGAACTGTTTCCTATATAAAAGAAGGATAATTTTTTTTATTAAATAAAAAGAAATGAGATCATTCATTAAAATTTATTTAAAAGGAAATTCTTCTAAGTGGAATAGAAAGTTGATGTAATTATTTTAAAACTAAAGGATTTCTGGGTAGGTTTTCTCAGGAAGGCAAGGAGGGAAGAACTGACCTGCTTAGAAAAACACAGGCTTTAATCTCACTTTCATGATAGGAAAAGTAGACATTTGAAAAGAAACTACAAATATATATATGTGTGTGTATTTTATATATTTACATATAAATATTTATAATTATCAATATATTAATTTATATTAATTTATAATTATTAATATATTAATATACATCTACAAATATATATATTTGTAACTATAAATACATACATTTAATTTAAACTACAAATATATATATGTTAAATTTAAGAAGACAGGCAGAATAAACTAGATGAATGATAGATCTTAGGAGAAGTTTTAGATTTTAAAAACCAAGACAGAAAAAGGGAAAAAGATGCAAATGGGTTCATATGCTCATAAAAATATATCATAAAAGTGGGGCATGTCCCATAGATTCTAAATCAAAAAAGTTCTCATGGATGCAACTGAAATCTGACAGAGAAGGAGAGACTGTTCCAAATAGAATAGATCAACACCTCCTCCAGTAAGGGGCCAGAACCCAGGAAGCCACTGGAAGGTGGTCTCTTAGGTAATGAATATGGGGAGACTTTTACAAGTGTTTACAGAAACTTCAGACAGCTATGAGCGAGAAAGATCCATGCTCTGATATTATTAGGGAACTTTAGAGCAATGCATTATTTGTCATTGGAGATCTTTATAACATTTTTTCCTTGATATACTCAACAATTTGTAAATTGGGATTTTGAGAGAAAACAGCAAAGAGGAGACATTTAAAGGGTATGAGCCAGGGCAATAGTGAATCCAGATAAGATTCATCTTGATGCTAGTTTAATGGGACATCTCCTGGTTGGGATTATTTATATCAGTAGAATAAATGTGGTCAAGAGTTATGGGACTTCATGGAAATTATAAGTGTTCCTGTCACACTGGAATTGCTTGATTTCATACCTTTATCAAAGGAAAATGTCAGGGAAAACTCTGTCCATAGAGCAAAGAAAAAGAGAAGAAGGGGACTCATTTGCAGCAAACATGACTAGACTTTCATGTAATAGTTACTATAAACAGCAAAACTTGACCACACGGTGAACTGTTTAGACTACAACTAAGCATTCTAGAGAATATTCTTTTTTTAAAGATTTCATTTATTTGTCAGAGAGAGAGAGAGCACACAAACAGGGGAGCGGCAGGCAGAGGGAGAAGCAGATTCCCCACTGAGCAAGGAGCCCAATGTGGGACTCGATCCCAGGATCCTGGCATCATCATGACTTGAGCTGAAGGCGGACACTTAACTGACTGAGCCACCCAGGAGTCCCTCTAGAGAATATTCTTGAAAATGAGAAGGAAGGAAAGGAAAGAGAGACCAAGAAAAAGAGAGGGAGAGGGAGAAAAAGAGGGAGAGAGAGAGAGAAAAAAAACATTCCAGCCAGGGGATATATTCAAACTACTTAGCAACTGGTTAGAAGGAAACTAGTTTTGATTTCATACCTAGGGTAAGCACTGACCAAGGGAACAGGCGACACGCCTTGACTATGAACAGTCATCAAGGCTGTGCCCCTGCAATCAGCTAAGTATAGGCATTCTTTAAGGTACAAATATGGACAGAATGAAATTAGAATTAACTAATAATAGTTACTGAATGAAGACACACACACACTTACACTGATAATTAGGAAAGTTTACAAAATCACTTTAAAAGAATGAGATGAAACACCAAGATCTGAAAATCATTCAAGTCACAAGGGGTAAAAAACAAAAGTAAATTTTCCAAAGGCCTAAGAATGTAAATCGGAATAGCTTCGTTTTCTTCAGTAAAATGGAAGACTATGGAATAATATTGACAGAAACATCAGAGGGGAAGACATGGCAAAGTTATAAATGAATATGACTTCAAGGTCAAATCATAGTGGAGAGCTAAAATAGGTTATGAATTGATGTGCGACTGATTTTAATTCATGTGTGTTGTTACCTCCGACCAGTGGAATAAGGGGAATGGAAAAGAAGATTTTCCATGTTTACACTTTTTTTTTTTTTTTACAATCATGTCAGTTATTTAAATGTAATAAATACAAAGTTATTTTAAGAGACTCAAAGAAGCAAAAAGATACACATCCACTTGTCCTGAAGAGGCACCCACTGCAGTTACACACACAATAGAATTTAGGGCTTCTGAATCAAATCAAGGAATCCATTTGTGGTGAGAAAAATCAATAGGGTTTCCTAGTTAAAGGAAGAAATTCAGTAAATAAAAGGAAAAACCCAAGTTACAGTGCTATCAAGTGAGATGGTATTTTAAGGAAAAACCTGTTAAATATCAACTTTTAAAATGTCATTAGGTCAGTCTTTACAGATGAGACCAAATTTCCTGTCTGATGTATACACACACATACACACATGTGTGCACACACACACACACAGGAACTCTGGAAGAATTGACTTCTGGAAAATCATGTCAAGTAAAGTTTGAAGAGAACTGGTCATTTTTTAAATTAACATGATTACTATAATCGTCCTTCATTTGATCATAAGATACTTCTGAAATATCCATAAACATTTTACCAGGTAATACAACAACAACAAAACTCAAGGAATTATCAAACAGATAGGCAAATGGATTTTTCAGGTGGTCTGTTCTTAAATCACTTTTAATTTATAATAAGATCTTCATGGCAAGAATCTAGGGTCTTATCACTGTGAAGTAAGATGGACAATAGTAGGTGTGACCGCCCACATAATAAATCTGACTTGAAACAAACGTGAGCACAAGTAAGTCATTTTCATCTTTCAAGTTGAGGGAAAGGTGGTAGGAATATTATAATTAAGAGGACTAGAGCAAAGCTTATGTATTCTGGGGTTCATCCTCAGAATCATCTGGATTAGAAAGCTTTCAGGGGCACCTGGGTGGCTCAATTGGTTAAGCATCTGCCTTAGGCTCAGGTCATGATCCCAGGGTCCTGGGATCGAGCCCTGCATCGGGCTCCCTGCTCAGTGGGGAGCCTGCTTCTCCCTCTCACTCTGCCCCTCTTCCCTGCTCATGCTCTCTCTCTCTCAAATGAATAGAGAATCTTAAAAAAAGAAAAAAAAAGCTTTCAGATGAACTCATTCTACAATAAGTACATTGATATTTTCAGCATTATTTGCAATTCTTGATTCAATTAAATATTCACATCCCTAAATATCTATAATCAATATCTGTGTCTGTTTTATTTCTATCATTATTTAGTGTTTCTCTAAGCAAATAAACCTGTTTTTCTGTACTATTAAAATAAGTTTTGGGGCTCCTGGGTGGCTCAGTGGGTTAAGTGTCTGCCTCTGGCTCAGGTCATGATCCTGGGGTCCTGGGATCAAGCCCCAGTCAGGCTCCCTGCTCAGTGGGGAGTCAGCTTCTCCCTCTCCCTCTGCCCCTCCCCCCTGCTCATGCACACGTTCTCTCTCTCTTTCCCACTCTCTCACTCAAATAAATAAAATATTTTTAAAAAATAAATTTTGTGTTTTATCTTCCTGACGCCCAGTGGCTTTCCATATTAAATGTATCCTACCCACTCAACACTAATTGGTCTACTTATAACATTTTTTGTTGTGTATTTTTCTCTATTTATAAACACATTATATGATGCCAGCATTGTACTAGTTCAGAAAAATTTACAACACTCTCAGACTACAGACCGATATCCCTCATGTACATAGAAATGAAATTCCCTAACAGATTTTTAGAAAAAAGAATTTAGAAGTATATAAAATTATAATACATCATGACAACAGGCTTCCCCCCCCCCCCCAGGAATATAAACTCTGTTAAAACCTATGATAAAAATCTCAGCCAACTAGGAATAACAGAGAATTTCCTCTAGTTGCCAAAGGGCATCTACAAAAAAAAAATCTACAGATAACCTCATACTCACCAGTGAAGACTAACTGAATTTTCCTTAAGATCAGGAACAAGGCAAACATTTTTCTTTTATAACTTCTATTTAATATTGTACAGGAGGTCTTAGCCAATGCAATAAGGCAAGAAAAAATAGAACACAGAATGAAAATAAAAAGAAGAAACTCAGATTATTGTTTACATTCAGATTGCTGCTTCTCATGAAACTTTTTTTTTTTAAAAGATTTTATTTATTTATTTGTTTGACAGGGAGAGAGAGAGAGAGAGAGAGAGCAGGAACACAAGCAGGGGGAGAGGGAGAAGCAGGCTTCCTGCCAAGCAGGGAGCTCGATGCAGGGCTTGATCCCAGGACCCTGGGATCAGGACCTGAGCCGAAGGCAGACACTTAATGACTGAGCCACCCAGGTGCCCCAAAACATTTAATTTCTAATAAAAATTTCATGGCAAAAGAAGCTATGGTTTTTATAACTGGAAATTAAGATAGCAATAAAGACATGCTTGTGTATAGAGAAAACCCTAAGGAAGCCATTTAAAATGCACTAGAACTAATATGTGAAGTTAAGGTGATAACAGAAGGCAAGATAAACATATATATTTCTATATATAAGCAACCAAGAATTTGAGATTGAAATTAGAAAAATACAGTTTAGTATAGCATCCAAAAACACAAAATAATTAGGAACAAATTTAAAATTGATAAAAGATCTGTACCTTGAAAACTATAAAAGGAATACTGCATAGAGAAATTAAATGAGATGAAAATAAATGGAGAGACAGAATGTTCTTATAAGTCAGAAGGCTCAGTATTGCTAAGAACTCAGTTCTCTATAAACTGATCATCAGTTTAATGCAAGTCCATGCAAACACCCAACAGGATTTGTAGTAGAAATTGATGAGTAAATTCTAAAATTTACATGGATATTCGAAAGATCTCAAAAGACAAAACTTTTCTAAAAAATAAGTACAAAGATGGAGGACTCTAATTTCAAGATTTATCACAAAGCTACACTAAGATTCTTTGGTACTGGTATGAAGATAGAAAAGTAGATGAATGGAGGAAAATAGTGTCTAGAAATAGACTTATGAGTATAGTAAGAACTGATTTTCCACAAAGTTGCCCAGATAACTCAATGGGAGAAAGGTTTTTTTTTTCCCCCAACAAAATTTAGAATAATTGGATATCCATATTTAAAAAAAAAAAAAGGAATTTTGTTCCTTGATACAAAATTAAAATGGATATAGTTCAGTCTTTACAAGGTAAAATTATGAAACTTCTAGAAGAAAGCAGAATATATTCACAGCATTCATAAGCACAATGAATTTTTATATAGAACAACAGCAAGCACACATCATTAAAAATATATTTGAAAGACATGAATAGACAAAAGAATCATGATACTTAGATTTCCTAAAATGGTAAACCTTCAATAAGACAATAAAAAATTCTATAACTAGGTTTGTATCAAGCATATATCAAGAATGCTAAAACTCAGTAACAAAGCAAACAATCTAACTTTAAAATGTGCAAAATAATTTAAAAAATTCACAAAAGACTTATAAGTGGCTGATAAACACATGAAAAAGTTTATCACTAGTCATCAAGAAAATGCACATTAATACAATCTCTCTAGGATGGCTGAAATTGAGAAAGCAGTCAATAGTGTTTGCAAGTATGTAGGGCAACCAGAAATCTTGCATATTTTTTTTCTAGGGGTATAAAATTAAATACAGTCTGGAAAACAGTTTGACTGTTCCTTTTACATACACTTACTCTGTGCCTCAGCAGTTTTATCTCCAAAGACTTACCCAATAAAAATGAAAACTTATGGGCACACAAAGACTTCTACACCATTGTTCATGGCAGCCTTATTCATAATAGACCTAAACTGGCAATACTCCAAATGTGCTTCCACGGGTAAATGAACGAACAAATTATGGCTTATCCATGCAACAGAAGACTGTTTAGTAATAAAAAGAAATGGGCTACTGAGCCACACAATAACATGGATCAATCTCAAAAGCATCATGTTGGAAAAAAGGCACAAGCAAAAAAGCCCACATTTTAGAATTCTGTTTATAAAATGTAGAATAACAGAAGCAAACCTATAGTAACAGCAGGGAGATCAGTGCTTGCCCGGGGTCAGGAGTTGAGGGGGATGACTTTTAAAGGGCATAAAAATACATTTTAGGGTGAGAGAAATGTTCTATATTTTTATTGTGATTATTTTATGAATGTATATATTTGTCTAAACTCATTAATTGTAAAAATCTGGTTGGAAAGAGAAGCAGACAATATATCAGAGAGATTGGATAGAAAAAAAATAATTCCTTTTTTCTGTCTTGGGAGTACCAAGAAGAAAAGAGACCCTATCTTCAACGCATGAACTAGTTCCTAACTATCAGTGGTTGATACTATTTGAGAAGAATCTGAAGGAAAGCTTCAACTTTCTAATAGTCTAGCAAATGTATCTTTGTGCATAGCAATTTGGAAATTTGTTATAAATCTAATGTCAGATGGAAGATTTTCACCAAAATGTATTATATTAAGAATTTGTTAATGTCTTATTTTCCTTTCTTTTATTATCAATAGTAGGTTTGTATACAGAAAAAAAAAATTCTTTGTAAACTGGAAAGAAATAATGTTATTATTGCATTTCAACTTGTACCTGGTGTTTCCCAGGTTAAGTTAATTGGCATTCTGAGGTAAAGCCTCCTGTCTTTTCCTCAATTATGCCAAGTTATTTCATGCCTCAGTTCTTCCAACTCATGTTGCTTTCTGGGCCTGAAATTTTGTTCCCTCATCTCTGCTTGCCTGGCTCCTACTCATTCTTCCAGTCTTGATTTAAAAATTGCTTCTTCCAACTCACCATTCTGTTTCAATGAGGTATTCTTTATTAAACTTATGCATTACATCACATTCTACTCCTTCAAAACATTAACATTTGGATCTTAGGTATTTACAAATAAGATTTTTTTGTTTACTATCTGTTCTCCCGCTAGTTCTATATCTCATTCCTTTCTAATACAGAGAAATGCTCTTGCTTATTGAAACTGTTCAGTGCTTTTGGGTCCCAAAGATGGGTAAGATAGGAATTTTCATACAAAGAGAATATCCCATTGTTCATATATGCTTTATCTAAATAGCTTTTTAATGTGGCTTAATCTGGAGGTAAACTGTGAGGATTTTAAAGCAGTTGCTTTGTATTCAACTTTACAGCTCTAATTCCTAAAAGAGTGCTGGGAGGGAAAAATAATAGCAATAAACAAAATAAAACAACACAACAAACAAAAACAAATTAGTCATCTTTGGAGAATGATAGAAAACAAGTCATTTTCTTGAAAAGTAGTTAAGCAAAGATAAAGAAGCAAGCATTTATTCTGCTTTATCTGTATGAATTGTACCACTGGGAGTCAAAGAGTAAATGATGGAAAGTGTATCTTTATAAAAATATTCCAAATTAATATTTAAAAGAACTGACAATTAAAATGCCACCATTTGCAAAAATTAATGAATCTAATCATTGAGCATAAATGACTGCTAACATAACCAAGGGTAAGAATGTAAATGTCATATGTCTCCTGAATAAAAAACAAAACACCACCTGCAAAGTTTTTCCAAAGGAATGGAACTTGGGTCTGATGAAGCCTTAGCTCCTGCACCAAATATTCAAAGAACTTCAGAGGACAGAGAACATGCTGAACCACACCATGACTAGATAAAAAATAAGGTCCAATCTGTGGAAAATCTTACAGGATAGTTGTCTTGAGTTCTTCAGCAGATGAATAAATAAGCAGAAATAACTATAAAAGTCATGATCAGATCTTCTTAACCAGAAATAGTAAAAGGACTTCTTCAGGCTGAAGTGAAAAATTGGCTAGAGAGTAATTTGAATCCAAAGGAAGAAATAAACAGCAAGGAAATGGTTTCTTAAGGTACAAACTCCAACCTTTTCATGATTAAGAAAAAAAAATTATTAGCAAGCTTACAACAGAAAGGGACCTGATGAAGGACATCTATGAAAAGCTTAAAGCTAAAATCATTCTTAATAACGAATGCTGAAAGCTTTTCCCGTAAGATCACGAGCAAGACAAGAATGTCTGCTCTCACAGCTTGTATTCAACATTGTATTACAGGATTAGCTAGGGTGGTTTGAAAAGAAAAAGGAACAAAAGGCCATCACTTTGGAAAGGAAGAATGAAACTATCTCTATTTGCAGATGACATAATCTTATATATAGAAATTTCTAAGAAATCCATTTTTAAAATAGAGCCAATAAATGAGTTCAGTATGTTTGGAGGTTACAAGATCAATATATAAAAATCAGTTTTATTTCTATAGGCTGGCAATAAATAATCTGAACGTGAATTTAAGAAATTGACTCCATTTTCAATAGCACAAAAACAATAACAAATACATTTAACTAAAAAGTGGTAGATGTGTGGGGCGCCTGGGTGGCTCAGTAGGTTAAGCATCTGCCTTCGGCTCAGGTCTTGAACCCGGGGTCCTGGGAGTGACCCCCGCATTGGGCTTCCTGCTCTGCAGGCAATCTGCTTCTCCCTCTCCCCCTCCCCCTGCTCATGCTCTTGCTCTTTCTCTCCTTCTCAAATAAATAAAATCTTAAAAAAAAAAAAAGTGGAAGATGTGTATACTGAAAACTACAAAACATTGTAGAGAGAAATTAAAGAATATGTAAACAAATGTAATAAAAGACACCCCATGTTTCTGGATTAAAAGACTTAATATTGTTATAAGGACAATATTCCCAAAATACTCTACTCAGTACCATCACTACCAAAAATCTCAATTGCTCTTTGTGTGAACTAAGGTAATCCTAAAATTTAAATGGAAATGCAAGAGACCCAACATTGCCAAAATAATCTTAAAAATTAAGAACAAAGTTGGAGGACTGACACTTCCTAAGTTCTAGACTTATTACAAAGTTACAGTAATCATGATTCTGGCAGTGCCGACATATTGATAGACACATGATCAATGGAGTAAAATTGAGAGTCCTAAATAAACTCATACATTTTAACAAGGATGCCAAGGTGCTTCGATTGGGAAAGAAGAATCTTTTCAACAGATGGTTACTGGGACAAGTAGATACCACATACAAAAAATGATCTTGGGGGACACCTGGGTGGCTCAGTCGGCTAAGTGTTTGCCTTCAGCTCAGGTCATGATCCCAGGGGTCCAGGCTCAGAGGAGAGCCTGCTTCTCCCTCTGCCTGCCACTCCCCCTGCTTGTGCTCTGTCTCTCTCTCTCTCTGACAAATAAATAAAACCTTTAAAAAAAATCTTTAAAAAAATGATTTTTGGTCCCTACCTCATACCATATACAAAAGTTAACTTAAAAATGACAAAACTAAACATAAGTACAAAAGCTGTAAACTCTCCAAAGAAAACATACTTGTATATACTGGTAACCTCATACTTAGCAGTGATTCCCTTAGATATGACAGCAAAAGCACCAACAACCAAAGAATCGGAGTTCAACATGAACATTTTTTGTGACTTAAAGGACACTATCAAGAAAGTGAAGATACCCCACAAAATGGGATAATAATAAAAAATAGGCAAAGGATTTCAATGGAAATTTCACCAAAGAAGACATACATGTGGCCAAAAAAACATGTGGAAATATCCTTAAAATCATTTGCGAAATGCTAATTAAAACCACAAAGGCATACTACTTTAAGATGGCTATGATAAAAAAGAAAGAAAATAATAACTGTTGGCAAAACCATGGAGAAATTAGAATTTTGATACATTGCTGGTGATGTAAAAGGGTGTATGTCTGCTTTGGAAAACAGTATGGTAGTACTTTAGACAGTGAAAGAGTTGCCATATGACTCAGCAATTCTATCTGTAGGTATACACCCAAGAGAACTGAAAATGTATGGCCACACAAAAAAACTGTACACAAAAGTTCATAGCAGTATGGTCTGTAATAGTCAAAAAAAAGTAGAAAACCTTAAATGTCCACTTACTGATAACTGGATAAACAAAATTTGGCATATCCATAAAATGAAGCATTATTCACACACAAAAAAGAGTAAAGTATTGATTTATAGGACAACATGGATGAACTTTGAAAACATTATGCTAAGTGAAAGAAGCCAGCCATAAGAGGTTACATATGTATGATTCCATTTATATGATATGCCCAAAATATAACAAACCCTTTGAGACAGAAAGGATATTAGTGGTTACCAGAATCTGAAGGGAGAGGAATGAAAGGGTATACTAACAGGTATGGGGTTTCTTTTGGGGATGATGAAAATGTTCTAGGATTAGTAGTGATGGTTGGTGGATTTAAAAATCTACTGAAAACCACTAAATTCAATACCTTAAAGGTGACTTTTTGGTGTGTGAATTACATAGGTCAATAAAAAAGGTAACTAACAACTGAGTCATAACAATGGTAACATTTTTAACTTAAAACTCCTAAATAGATGTGTATTTATTCCTAATGTTTGGCAAGAGAAAGGAGTCCTTTCCAGGAATGCAGCCCGATCACTGTCCTGTGTGATTTTCTCATAATCTACATCCCTAATGCAGCTTTTAAAAGTCCTACTTTTAGGTTATTTCAAATTGAGCGAGAAAGACATTTTTTGGATCATTCCGAAGGCAGAATCTGTCTAAATATTTCCCCAGTCTTTTACAGTTACCTCATCAACAGCTAATTTGACAGCTATTTTTTTTTTTAATTTGGGGTGGATTCTTTTTTAATTTAAATTCAATTAACATATAGTGTATTATTAGTTTCAGAGGTAGAGTTCAGTGATTCATCCGTCTTATATAACACCCAGTGCTCATTCTATCATGTGCCCTCCTTAATGCCCATCACCCAGTTACCCCATCCCCCCACCTCCCTCCCCTCCAGCAACCCTCAGTTTGTTTCCTATGATTAAGAGTCTTATGGTTTGTCTCCCTCTCTGGATTCTTGGCAGCTATTTTAAAGCTACTCTTCTTTACCAAGACTTTCTAAAACCTTTAATTTAGTTTCAGTTGAACCACTGACTTCTACTTTCAACTTCTATTTCAGCACTTTTTTTTTTTTTTTTTGGTATTTAATTACAACACATAATGAGAGTAACAACTGAAGTAGCAAATACAGTTTTGAAAGGAACATAACTGATTCTTGACAAGCATGAGGCTCGGCTGGTATAAATGGAAAGGTGAGGGCAGGCAAAAGGAAGAGGTCCAGGGTCCAAGTCAACAGGTGGTGCAAAAACAATGGAGAATCCAGCTTGTTCTAGGACACTGGTAAATGGAAGTTAGCTAAAGCAATGTCTAATATACTTAAGCCTGATAGTCCCAGGTATATGGGAAGGCCATTGCATGCACAAAGAATAGCAAGGGCAATAGAATAGACTTTTGGAAACCTAAGTTAAAAAAAATTGACTAGTATTCATATACCCGTGCATGGATCTGTGCCCTCAGTTGAGTGTATTCTTTAGTTCAGAGGTATAAAGAGATGGTGATCACTAAAATTTGATGAATACAGGCCTCCCATTAGAGATCCAGCTGTATGTCTTTGCTCTGCTCAGTACGGATTTTTAAACTCTTTGGATTCTGAGCTGAATAATTATCAGAACGCTTGACAGTAGCTACCTGTACCTAAGTAAAATCAAGCAGAGGAAAGAGGAATTAAAACTGGAGTCTGCTTACCTGTTGTAACGGAGTCTTAGATAGGCAAGGACTTGGCCAATAATGAATGAGAAATGGATAACAGACACAAGACTAAATGTGCTCCACATTTACTAGCTGGGTTTTGACATGGTTGCTAGAGGTGAATTTTGTGAATGACCAAACGCGTGAAACCAAACATATCTACCTTCATTGCTGATGTGACTGTGATATTAGAAATATCAGGAGTTAATATTTCCCTCTCATCCTGCTCAGTAAGGCTTGGTAGAAAAGATGAACAACCAACAATAAGAACAGCTCTGTGATCTCCTCTATAAATTTATTGCCAGTCAGTACTCAAATTGTGCCAAATTGATGTCTGTTTGTGTTACTGCACATACAGAATACTCATCAGGGATTATACCAAAGGATATCAGAATAGAGAGAGGCTTCAGGAAGTTGAATTGAATTACTGGAAACCCTGTTACTAAGACACATTTTTTTCCCCCTGTAAGCTTCTATTTTCTTTGCTCACAATGACATCCCCAGAGCTTCAGTGGCATAATTTTCGCTGCTTTGGAAGATAATGTTCTATTTTCTATGAGTCAACTAGTTTGGGATAATTACTTAGCTGAAGTTTGCAAACAAAACTTTTGACATATTGAAAAGAAACAGATAAGACAGTCCAAGACAAGAAAGATATGTTTGTAAGATACCGTTGTTTCACTTTAGGTATTACTTTATCCTTAAATGCTTGAGGGTAAGATAGGAGTAACAACCTAGGGGCTTATGGGGATTGCATTCATCTGTGTTATCCCATGATCCCCACCTCCCGGTACTCCTGTGTAATCTCCTCTCCTTGAGTGTGGGCCAGACCTGTGACTTCCTTCTAACCTATAGGACACAGCAACAATGACAGGCTAGATGTGATTACGTTACATAAGATTGTAACAGTTGTCTTGCCAGGACACATATTCTCCTTTGCTGCCTTTGAAGAAGCCAGCTGCCATGTTGTGAGCTGGCCTATGGAGAGGACAATGTGACAAGCACCTGAGGGCACCTTCTGTCCACAAGCCAGAAAAAGGAAAAAAAAAAAATTGTACTCCTCAACCCAACAGCTTGCAAAGGGACTGAATTGTGCCAACAACCCCATGAGCTCAAAACGGGATCCTTCCCCAGTTGAACCTCGGATCAAACCAACACCCTGGCTGGCGGACTGATGCACCTTTGTTAGCCACGGGCAGGAGGATCCAAATAGGTCATTCCTGGACTCAGGACACAGAAAATGTGAGATGATCAATGTATGTTGTTTTAAGCAATAGCCAGCTAATACACCAGGTTTCAAAATCAACTTTTTACTTGGGAAGGCTGAGAAAAGTTTCTTACTATAACCTGCTGTCTCCTGTCACTTCATTAAATACTAAATCATAACACATTGACATCTGTTGACTCATTAGGATGCTACCTATGTGAAATCCTGACTGACAGGTGGGAGCTTGCCTCCCTAGGAGGTTTCAAGACTGTATCTGAATAGTTACATAATTAATGTATAGTTATATCTACATATGTGCATATATACAGATATATAGTTATATATATAGTTATATAATTACATATAGTTATATAATTTAAGTACACACAGTATTTAATTTGCCGTGAAGAGATTTCATCTCTTTCTTCTCTCTTACCCCAGCGATATCTAATCACCAAGTCAGGCCAGTTCACATCCCAAATATTTCCAAAATCCTTCCACTTCTTTTCATTCATATTCCCAGGCCCTGGTTCAGGCACCACTATCTCCCACCTTTTGAATGTATCAGCTTCTTCTGGTCTCACCACCACTCACCCTCAACTGTTCTTCCCCTTCATTTTCACCTGTAGACTGATATTTCCTATTCACATACACATCATTATGCCAACTAAGTTCTTTAAATCCTTTTCAAAGCCTTTGAAGAAAGGCTAAACTATGCAATACAACTCATATTATGCCTCAAATTTTATGGATTTCAAATGCCTAGATAATAAAGTGCATTTTGCTTTCCTAAAGGTAGGAATTGTGTGAGTCTTATTTTCAGCATACTGCATGTTTGATTCAAGCCTGAAACAAATTTGGCAGTTAGTATTTGTGGAAGGAATACATGTAGCAACAGATAACATATTAGGAAGAGGTTAGATCTTATGTGAACTGGTCTTAACACACACACACACACACACACACACACACACACACACACACAGAGAAAAGAAGGCAGCAAAGTGACACAAGAAATCTTTTGGAGGTGATGGATATGTTTCCTGCCTTGATTGTGGGGATGATATCATGGGTGTATGCATATATCCACACCTGTCAAAATGTACACATTATATATGTGCATTTTTTTGTATATTAAGTATAGCTCAATATGACTGAAAAAAATTTTAAGATTTTTATATATTTATTTGAGAGAGGGGCTCCTGGTTGGCTCAATGGGTTAAGCATCTGCCTTCAGCTCAGGTCATGATCTCAGCGTCCTGGCATCCAGCCCCATGTGCTTGTGCTGTCTTGCACTGTCAAATAAAATAAAACCTTAAAATATTTGGGAGACAGTGTGTGTGTGAGAGAGAGAGAACATGAGCAGAGGGGAGGGGCAGAGGGAAAGGGAGAAGCAGACTCTCCGACGAGCAGGGAGCCCGATGCGGGGCTCGATCCCAGGACCCTGGGACCATGACCTGAGCCGAAGGCAGACGCTTAACCAACTGAGCCTCCCAGGCACCCTGACTGAAAACATTTTTCAGGGACTAAAACTTCTTTTAAAAATAAAAGGCGCTTCCTTAAAACATGTATCTCATATACAGTTTGTGCATTTATTTCCCCAAATTGGTGTCTATTTATCAAACTCTAAACCTTTCTTACAACATCTAATAGGCATGTGTTTACACCTGCTCATACTCAGGTCTTTTTATCCATGCACTTTTATCTCCTGACATCCATGCATCAATGAGGAGAGGAACAGGTGAGAAGAAGCAGAGTACAGACACAGCCATGGACCGAGGTAGTGACAGGATCTGTCATTTACCCTGTAGTACTCTGCACTGAATAGTTTGGATGAAAATTTAGCTCCCCAGTGGTCATAGACAATTCAAAATGCACATATTTTACACATATATAACCAAGTAAATGCAAAGCTCCAAGAGTTATCTACACAGCTAGAAAGTAACAGAAAGTCTTCTGCCACTGCAACTGAAATAGATTGGTGAGCAAACTTTCATTAAGTTGGGCGCCTGGGTGGCTCAGTTGGTTAAGCAACTGCCTTCGGCTCAGGTCATGATCCTGGAGTCCCGGAATCGAGTCCCACATCAGGCTCCCTGCTCAGCAGGGAGTCTGCTTCTCCCTCTGACCCTCCTCCCTCTCATGCTCTCTGTCTCTCATTGTCTCTCTCGCAAATAAATAAAATCTTAAAAAAAAAAAAAATTCAAAAAAAAAAAAACTTTCATTAAGTTTCTCTCCAATCATGAATCTGTTCATCCCCGTGGTCTGCACGGTCTTCAGAGCTTTGGCCACAGATATTACATTTATAGACATTGCATGAATACACATGTCTCTTTGGTCATTTCCAAAGAGTGAATGATTAAATCATATCATAGAATTTTACCCAAACATTTCCATTCAGACTTTCCCCATCTCTCCACCACTACAAACGATAGGCGAAGAAAAAAATGAAAACAGTAAAAGTCATTGGTTTGCACAAAGGGAAGAAGAATCTCCAGGAAATGTAAATAATGGGGCTCTTTTGTAGGCCATGGCTGGAATCGAGGCAGAGAATGTTGATGGAGTCATGAATCCACATTCCTTAGAGCTACAAATGTTCACTTATTAATTTTTTTAAAGATTTATTTACTTATTTTAGAGAGAGAGAGAGTACGAGTGGGAGAGGCAGAGGTAGAAGAGAGATAGAATCTCAAGCAGACTCTACAGTGAGCATGGAATCTGATGCGGAGCTTGACCTAATGACCCTGAGATCAGGGCCTGAGCTGAAACCAAGAGTTGGATGTTTAACTGACTGAGCCACCCAGGTGCCTCCCACAGGTGTTCATTTAAAGTAAAAGGCTCTACACAACCTTTTCTGCACTGGTGGTTTGAGGAGCTTTGAAAATCCACTGAGTGATTTTTTTTCCGTTAGCCAAATATCTATTTCTTAAGGCATGAAAATTAAGAGTATCTGAAAGAAGGCAGGGTTGTTATTCCCCTTGGTGGCTCGATGTCTGCTCTCTCACATGGTGGCTTGTAGCTGCATGTTGCTATTAAGGTTATGAAATGTGGCTGATCCAAATTAAGATGTGCTATAAATGGAAAACACACACTGAATTTTGACCCTTTAGTATGATTTTTAAAAAATATTTCTTTCTTTAAGTAGGCTTCATGCTCAGCATGGAGCCCAACGTGGGGCTTGAACTCATGACCCTGAGATCAAGACCTGAGCTGAGATCAAGAGTTAGACAACCAACTGACTGAGCCACCCAGGCACCCGTAATATGATTTTTTAAATGGAAAATATCATCAATATTTTTTAAAGATTTATTCATTTGTGAGAGAGAGAGTGCAGGGGGAGGGGCAGAGGGAGAGAGAATCTTCAAGGAGACTCCCCACTGAGCATGGAGCCCTGACATGGAAGCTCAATCCCAGGACCCTGAGATCATGGCCTGAGCCAAAACCAAGTGTTGGAATCTTAACCCACTGAGCCACCCAGGCGCCCCTCATCAATATTTTAAAAATATTTATTACATATCGAAATACCATTTGGGATGTCTCAGATTAAATAATTAAAGACACTCTCACTTGATTCTTTCCAATTTCAATGTGGTTACTGGAAATGTTTATATGACATACGCAGCTCACTTCATATTTCTATTGGTCAAGGCCACTCTGTGTTGTTACATTCTACAATCTCCCACCCACTATTCTTCAATAGTAAAAAGGGAGAAGCAAGCAAAGTCATTCTCGACCCTCATGTTTATCGCAGGCAGAGAACTCATCTCCTTCATACTCCATAAATGCTGGTATACCATACCCGAAGCTATGGAGGGGATGGAGGGCCTTTAAGTGCTTCCTAGTTCCTTTAAACATAAGTAGTAATGTCCTTTCACATGTAATTTTTAGCCCTTTTTTTTGCTCTCAGACCCCTCTTACCCTGCAAAACACAAGTGGTAGCAATATTGTTAAGGTCCATTTCCTGATCATCACCCTACACGCACATATGTCTATTTCACTCTAGTGTCTCAACAGTAGGTCATTTCACTGCTGACGCTTGTCAGTTGCATGCAACAGAAAACAACTTAGGATAACGTAAGCAGAAAAAGAATGCACTGGGAGGACATCTAAAGCCTATAGAAGCCTACAAACGGTTGGAGAATAAGGCTTAGTGAGGTAGTGAGAACTGAGAGAGGGGAGAGGCAGTGGGCAGTGCACTGAAGACCACTTCCTGGATTCGGACACCCCCACCACTGAATAATTAATGATGTCCATGTTTCCACTGTCCCTGCAGTTGTCTCTCTCCCTGAGATCCTACATGGGAGCATATAATCCATATGGCCCAGTGCTCCATGCCCACGTCCTAACAACCACAAGAGGCTTGCACCTTGGGAGATGGATCCCTGCCCACCTCCAGGAATCACACGATGGGGCCTGCCACAAATTTGAGAAAGGTGTTCAGACTCTGGGTAATCATTTTTATTAAGAAATATCCCTACAAATCCCTTTAGAAATAGCCCTTCTGGGTACATAACAGCAGACAGTAAGTTTGGCAGTAGGGTTGTCACAGAAATTTGAAATTCATATTTTTAGTGGAAAAGATGCCGGTGTATTGAACACAGCATGGTTTTAAAAACATCAGCTTATGAAAATAAACTGTGATTTAAATTTAACAAAAATTTCCTGAGCTTCCCCAAATTAAACTGGCCCTCTTTCAATGTGTTTCTAATGAGGATTGAATCTGAATTTCAGAACCTTTCGATTTTTTCAATCTACAGGCATTTATTGACCTATTAGTCTTAGTTCAGCCTCTAAGAATGAAAGATCAAGAAACAGCAGATAATTGCATATAGACATTTCCATTAAAGGGGGCCATGTAGGTCTTTCTGCAGTTGTTAATGGTCTTCTGACACTCAGTAGGAGAGGATCTCATTATATTCCTGGCTTATAGGGAGCTATGCCTGTAAGTAGCTATGCATTTGCTTAGGGTACTCATTTAATTGCAATTATCAAATCTTAGAAAGTCCCTTTTGCTTTACTTAAAAATATAGACCATCAAAGCAATCCATGCACATGCGAAGAATGAATCGTGCTAAGTCACGAAAAGCAAAACTCTTCTAACCAGTCATTTCCTGCCCTCACCTATTTTAACCGTTTTTTAAAAATTTCTAGGATTCTCAAGATTACACACATAGCTTTAAATAAAGGATTCATACTGCAATTTAAAAAAAAATCTATTATCTAGACCCAAGGCACTAAATGACAACATTCCCACTTTGTATTTCACGGTCTAGTGATTCCAGATCATCACAAACAACTGTAATTGGTGGATATAAGGTGAAATCCCAATGGGAAGAATAAAACAGACTAAGTCAGAGGTTTTCCAGGGACCATCTTCTGGTCTGATTTGGCCTTCTTCTGTCTCTTCACACAAGGGGCAACATGTGGGGTGAATGGTCAGGATGCCCGGGCACGCATTCTGGGTGTCCTTACAGGAGACTGGAGGGAACCACACTTGTCCCCCCAGGCCTGAGCTTTGGGGTGGCCAGGGGCCCTAACACGGTCCCTGTGGAACCAGCTGGAACCAGAGCTCGCTCTCCTCAAATTTGCTCTCCTTTGTCTCCGGTCTGTTGGCTCAGCAACCAGAATGCAGGTGCTTACATGCAGCTCCGTTGTTTGCCCTTCGAAAACTCAAGCCAAGAGAAAAACACAAAGGAAGTGGAATGTGTATTTTGGGCACTTCATCTCGTCATGCTTTAATGTCATAAATTGGAAGACTGAACAACAGGACATACCAAGCACCACGGCGTGGATGTCAAAAATCAAATCGGGGAGGAGTCCTCCATCATGTGAAGTGAAAGCTAGAACCTCTCTGTTTTTTGTTGCTGGGTCGGGGCGCACGTGTGTTTCATGGCATTCGCCCCCCAAAGATGGGCAGAGACTGTCTTCTCCTAAGCAGGCTTTGCGAGGATATTTTGAGAAATGGATACATGAAATGAAACGAAGAGTTGAGACTACCTACTTAGTTATCGAGGTGATAAAGCTCAGATAAAGGTAAAACTTCTGCCCCCTTCACACAAAACCCGATTTCTTGTACTATGTCCCCATTTTAATAAATGGCCATTGCCATCCTTTGATTGCTCTGGTCAGAAACGTGGAATTATCCCAGTTCTTCTTTGTTTTTGTCACAAATTACAGCCAATCCATCAATAAAACTGCTCAGCTGTACCATCAAAATATTGTTCCGAACCCAACCGCTTCTCAGCACCTCCACCATTAGCTTCTCGGCCTGCCACCATCTGTCACTGGATTTTTGCACCAACTCTTCACCCTGCTTTCCTTCACAGCTGTGTTAAAATTCCCAGCCTGATCATCACAACATCCTTGCCCTGTCCGGGTCTCACGCTGGCTCTATGTCTTCCAAACTGTGCTCCTTGCCTTTTGGCATGCCTTGTCATTGGTCATAGCCAGACACCAGCCACTGGGGAAAGGGAAATGCTGTAAATAGGTTTTGATCAGTGTGGCCATGAGGTGTGGGTAGAGGACGGTGTCCTATAGCCTGTGACGGGTCTCTGTCTCTGAGGGGGCCTGTGCCTTCAGCCTGTGTGACCCTCCCTCATTCAGTTTTCTCTCCCCGCCCTGGTGGGACAGGATGGCCAGAGAGGGCTGGACTTGGCTATTTCCCTTCTCCCCCATGGAAGCTAGCGTTGGTTACCTCCCTTCCACAGGTCTGGGGGGCTCTGGTTAAGTAGTTTCTCCTGTAGACAGGCCTCCTTAAGAACAAAGTGCTCTGGTGCAGTAAGTTGGTTTTTTTTTTTTAGTTTTTATTTAAATTTTATTTAATTATTAATTTTTTAAAAATTTTATTTAAATTTAAATAAATTTAAATTTATTTAAATTAGTTAAACATAGAGGGTGGTGTTAGTTTCAGGTGTACAATATAGTGATTCAACACGTCCATACATCATCCGGGTGCTCATGATGACAAGTGCACCCCTCAGTCCCCATCCCCTATTTCATCGTCCCCACCCACCTACCTCCCCTCTGGTAACCATCAGTTTGTGCTCTAGAGTTAAGACTGTTTCTTGCTTTGCCTCTCTCCCCGCTCCGCCCCACGTTTGTTTGGTTTCTTAAATTCCACATGAGTGACATCATATGGTATTTGTCTTTCTCTGACTTTTTCTCTCAGCATTAGACTCTCTAGATCCATCCATGTTGTTGCAAATGGCAAGATTTCATTCTTCTAGTGGCTGAGGAATATTCCATTGTATGTGTATACCACATCTTCTTTATCCATTCATCAGGCGGTGGACACTTGGGCTGTTTCCATAATTCGGCTCTTGTAGAGAATGCTGCTTGGTGTGATTTAAGTGGTTCCTTTTCCCCTCCCCGTACTGGAAGCAGGAGGGGATGTGGATACCTGGTCGAGCTCCTGAAGGTACAATCTACCAATATTGGGGGGATGCCCTTACGACTGGGCCCCCCTGGAATTTCTAACTCTCATTTGTGGGGCAATTGGTCTCAGTGCAGTCCCCTGCCGCAGCTCTGGTTCCTGCCAGGATTCCACTCCCGATCCCTGCCTGGGGAAGCTGCTACTCCCTGTGTTTCCCTGTCGGCCTCTCCAGTCCTGCCCTGTGCCCTCCCCTCTCTCACGAATCCAAGATGAGCTGCTGATTCTCATGCTGTTCAGCGTTTTACTTGCTGTTAGTACACCATGGTGACTTCCAAGCTCCTTACATGCTGAACTGGAAACCGGCAGTCCCCTTGGCCAGGGATACATGTTCAAATTCCCTACTGTCTCTTTCCATGGAATGCCTGTGATAAAACACATGTGGCAACAGGCCTTGGTGATCATTCTGGGCCGAGTCGTTACTTCACCAATCTATTGCTCATGTACTGATGCTGCGAGAATTTCATAGATTTCTCCTCTCAGTTAACGAAAATATTGTGCTCTTCCTCAAAGCCAGATGTTACTCTTAATTCTGGGTAGAAAGCATGAATTCGACATGGTTTCTGTTCTCACACCACACACCATCTGAGATGAAGTTCAGGGAAAATGTCTCACAACGTAACCAACCCTACCACCCGCTTGGACCGTCTTCTGAGGTTGGACATGGGAGGACTGGCTGGGGTGGGGAGTTGGGTGGTAGTTTCACTTAAGAAGGAAAAAAGAGGATACTGGTAAATCTAGTACAGCTCCAACATATTTGCATACATTGCTTATAAAATAAACGTAAGACTCCAGACATCTACCTTCGGAGTTTGTGGTTAGACGCCATCATACCCTAATGCCAGAAAATAGGAAATAGACTTTCTAAGGTTCTTAGTTGGAGCATTTGGGGACCATCTTGAGTGGTGTCTATACACACAACAGCAAATAAGTTCTTGAGCAATTCTAGTTGGACCTTTGGTTAGGGTGTAAGAAGTTTCTCCATTCTAGCCCATGTTTGGTGGAAGCCTTAGTTGGTCCCTGAAATTTTCTTTTTAAAGGATATTAGAAAATGAAACATCTCTTTTAGAATTATCCTTACATGCTGCTTATCTTGCCGTTATCATGCAAGCTTGGGGAAAACTAGTTTACTGCATAAAGCAATGCATTTAAATGTTTGAAAGAGTTCTAAATAAATAAAAGATGATGTTTTAAACATTCGTATAATGCCCTTACAGATTCAAACTTTTGTAGAGGGTGGATATTTTCTAGAGTAAAGACATGACAAAACATTGTTCACAGCATATCAGCATCAAAGTTCAAGGTAATAAAAAATGCCCTCCAGACATAAGTACTACAAACACAACTCTGAGTACTGTTTCTAGTATACTTCATTCATTCACATGTGCATGCATCCATTCATTCAACAAATTTACTTGTAGAGCCCTCTGTGGGTCAGCCATTACTAAGTGCCCTAAGAATTTAAAGATATGTCTAATAAATACTTGTTGAATCAATATTGGATAAGTGGAAGAAGAAAACACAGTACTTTGTCTCTGGGCTCTCTTCCAGTTCAGAGGGGAATACAGATAAGAACCAGTCTTTTAACATACACCACACAGAGGAGGAACACGGTGCCCAGATTAGGCAGTGAGAGAAAAGTTGCTAAAATAAATGGTCTCTAATATACAACCCGAAAGATCAGTATTCAAAAAAGTTCATTACTGGCCTGGTTTACGTTGGGTGATTGAGACACTTTGGGCATTTACTCCGCCCCGAGGTAAAGTGAGATGCGAAACAAGAGGGACAGAGGCGGGGGTCATCACTCCTTCTCCTGGAGCCGGGTTGCAGATGCTTTGCATGTGGGTCGACTGCTCTCTTAGCATAGGTGATTAAGAGCTTCCTTGGGGAGCTTTTCAGGCATACCTTGGGGAAATTCAACCTTATAGCTCTACCCAGCCACTTGGAAGCTGCTTCTGGAGCTCCTTTAGATGATGGAGGCTGGAGGGTAGTTTCTCTTAGGTTTTGGGTTACCTGTCTTTCTGTGCAGTATCTTGGATCTCTTTCAACTGAGGCGTTCCCGTCAGCACCCAGGGCACTCAATCATTTGTAACTGAACAAGAAATCTTTGAACCTCACGCCCACCAGTTACCATCCTATCCTTCACTTCCCTTTATTGGCAATTTCTTGAAAGTTTAGTCTACACCCAATGGTCTCCAGCTCCTCAGTGTTCATATCCCACACCAGTTGGGCTGCCAGATTCAGACACTCATTCTGCAAAATCCATGGGCATTCTTAAACCCTTAAGCTACCAGACAGCTCACCAATCTTTGATTCCATTGCTCCCATTCCCCTCCTCCAACATTCCTCTTCTCTTGGCTTTTGGGTTGCCACCCTAGCCACGGTTCCTCCTTTAACTCTGAAATACTGATGTCTCTCTTTCAAGTTTCCCTTTTCATACAATCTCTTAAATACTTAATTTCTTTCAAGACTCAGTGTAACATCTTCTCTCTTCCCTCTCTATTCCATTCCTAGACGATCGTGACCATTCCCATGGTTTTAAATACTACCCGTCTATCAGCAGCTCCTGGTTTGCATTTCCAACCTGATGAGCTCCAAGCTCACTGGGCCAAATGCCTATTCAACAATTGGATATGGACATGCTCAGATAGCTCAGATGTGACATGCCCAGGACCGACACCTTGACATTCCTGATCTTCTCATACTGGTCGCAGTAAAAAGAATTTGCATTCACCCAGATAGATTGTTCAAATTAAAAAAAAGACACTGATTCGGTTTTTGAGCAACTGTGGTGATGGTTTCAGAAATATATAGTCATCTCCAACTCATCAAGCTGTATACACTAAACACGTATAGCTTTGTGCATCAGTTATACCTCAATAAAACTGTTTAAAAACAAAAGAAAAAAAGCCTTTGCAGTTCTCTTACTCTCAGCTCCTACACCCAGCTAATCAGAAAAACCTTATAATTGATGTCAAAAATAATAATCACTTAATTCTCTCCTGCCTAATGCTACATTCTTAATCCGAGCTGTCCTCATCTCTTACACCTGCTCTGCCCAGCTGTACTGTGCCTCAGTCCAGCCCATTCCCACACATCCATAGACCCAAACTTAATATGTAGACCAGGAATCTCAGTCAGCTGCTTAAGCCCCACTATGAATATCCTCTTCCGTGGATGCTGGAAGGGCTCTTTCTCTCATGTATGTATTTCTATGATGCAGTACTCTAGAGAAAGGAGAAAAATTAGTTTGTGTCTTACATAATAACATGGATAGACCTCAGACACAATATTGGGTAAAACCAGCCCAAAACAAAAGAGCCCTTACTTTATGGTTTCATTCCTAGGATGCTAACGAAAGAAGTAAAATTGACAAATGGTGGTGGAAGTCCGCATCGAGGTTACGCCTAGGTTAGTAACCACTGTAAGGAATTAGACCAGAAATGTCGTATGGCAGCCAGGGAAATGCCTTCACGTTGTGAAAACTCGCTCAACTGCATAGTTAGGATTTGTGCCTTTTTCTTTATGTACATTATGCCTCAATATAAAACTTAATTTAAAAACCATATAAAGAGTATTTGGGTCGCTCCTATTTTTTTTTTTTTTTTTTTTTTTTTTTGAGTTACTAACCATCCTGGGTATGTTAAGACTAAGAAATAGAAACGGTAGAATTTTCTCCTGGGTAATTATTGTGTATTTAGAAAAATGCCTAATTATACATTCAACTGACACACTAGAGTGATTTCGGAAAGCTTTGGCTAACACAAAAAGCGGGTGTTCGGAATGAATAATATCCTCTTGTTAGAAAAGCAAACATCCAGGCCTACGATTAAATAATGTTAATACAACATTTTCCTTTATGGTAAAAGAAAGAAATTAAAAAACATAAACAAAGTCTAGAAACACATTACAAGTTCTTTTCCGGTTGCTGGGTTGACAGGAACAGAACCACTATACTGTTTGAATGGGAAAAATAACACAGAGGAGCGATAGGAATCCACGCTTTGCAAATCATATTTAAAACATGAATGCTCCCCTTGTATATGAGATTACTTTGCAAATGCTTGGGGCTGGTAGTTATTCTCTCAGGTGCCTAGATATGAACGAGCTTGAACACTGATTTCAGTGTTAGAACTTTGGAGTTACTCATACACGTATGTCTTTTTTATGTTTGTTTGTTTTTGAGAAGTACAACAGCATGCATTCATGGGCGGAAACCATCAAAGCCAGTAAATAGGACCTAGTCTGTAATAACACACAATAATAAATTGATTTTGAATTTACAAGACAAAATGGTCATAAACTTTCAGAACACATAATGCCTGAAGCTTCTCAATCACAAATATAAGGTAAAATATAAAATAACAATTTAACAAGTAATATAAACTATAGCACTGATTGTGGTCTTTCCATGTGAGAGTCCTATTTACCTAGACAATACGAAAACACGGAAAACTAATCATTTGGATAGAGGATAAAAATTGAGTAAGCAATTAATTATAAAATTATTAATTTGAGTAAGCAGTTCATTTAAAATTTATAAATCATTCACTACCCTTGAAAGCGCAGTTTTCCTAAATCATTAAAAGTTCCATATGTTAAGGTTAGAGATAACATTACAGCTACATTTACTATAGATGTTTCCTACTTTGTCATCTTTATTACTGGAATAAAAGATGTTAAATTTCTCTATTAATGTAGCTTCCCTCTTGTCCTTTTCTTTATTATTTTTCATAAACTTTTATGATGTTTTTAGCAGAAGATCAGAATTTTTACTGATTTTCTCTACAGACTTTTCTATAGGCATTAGAACATATTCCTAAGATCTACTTATACGCGGTTTTTAATAGGTAAGATTTTGCAGTATCTTAAGGTTCCCCGTGGGGGCGGGAATCTCTAGAACAAACAGGAGTTTCATTATCAGTGTAAAAACAACTTCATTTTTCTATTCTCAAATGATTAACTCCATTTTACAGCATCTGCCACACATCAGCCTGAATGATCTCTTCCGCGTGGGGATGGGGGTGCGGGCAGGGAGTGGGGCAGATGGAGGTTGCAGTCAGTCATAAGCGCCGAGCATGACCCCTTTAAATTCCATTTCACGACTCACTTCGTGTTCAGCGCTGAATTTGCATGAAAATCAAATTCATAAATTCAGCCACGGCTTTGATCAGGAATTTTGCGGTTGTTATTGTTCTTTTTGAATTGTTTTAAGAGTCATGGCATATGGTAATGTTTCTTGAAATGTCTGTCGGTGCCCGTTTCCTTTCTTCTCCCACCAGATCATGGTGCTAGGGATCTTTAGCGCCTCCCTAGGATCCGGCCCTTTGGGAACTTGAATGGCCCTGAGATGTAAGACCCTCATTTCCTCTATGAAGAAAATAAAGCAACAACCTGAAACAGGACTCTCTAATTCCCCGCCCAGGGACCTTTCCAAGCACGC
Organism: Halichoerus grypus; assembly: GCF_964656455.1. Lineage (NCBI taxonomy): Eukaryota > Metazoa > Chordata > Mammalia > Carnivora > Phocidae > Halichoerus > Halichoerus grypus. The sequence goes on from NC_135726.1 coordinate 10,749,807, forward strand.
CAGGATGGTCTCCCAGAAAGTGGGCACCAAAGTCTCCCCAACATGCTGAGTAATTGCAAACTCTGCTCTAGAAACAATAAAGAGAAAATCAAGCAATTGACATCCACACTCACATGTTATTGCTATATCATGCTTTTATATAGGATAGCTACATTTATGTCCACTAGACAGGAAGCTAGAAACATACTGATTCGAGAGGTGGCGTTTGGAAGGCTTGAGCACCAGGAGGATGTACCTTAGACATCCTGACGAGAGCCCCAAGGGAGGACCACCCGGGGACCACCCCGTTCCACTCATCGAGCAGTCAGTTTGCGGTTATGACATCCCAGCAGAGGAAGAGTTAAGTTTGTTGTGCTTGTTACACTTGGCAGAAAGCAGGCACTTGTCCTTATCTGACCTATGTCTCTGGAACAGAAATAATGTAGCGGTTTCCTACCCCCCTGCAGGCATTTCAAATGCATCACGGGAAAGGACACCGGTGGTTGACTAATTATTATACAATCCAGGCCTGTCACTCAAAAGTTGAGACCCTAGGACCCACCCACAAGAAAAATTGACATAAGCCCACCCTCTGGAGTTTCCAGGGCCATTGCCCCGCCCCCCCTTGACTGGCTCCTCCCTTGGAGGAGTGCTTCAAGAAAACTCTGCTTTACTTTCCTTTAGCTGTCCTGTAATTCTTTACTGCAGTGGCAAAAAGATTCAAGGCTTCTTTTCCGTCTAACTCTTGGTAACATATCTATATATACTATATACACAATTACTTTATATTTCTTCTCTGATAGGTATTTATAGATTTACCCATGCCCCGGGAGATGGTATTTATAACAATTAGCTAAAGAACATATTGATTGTGAGGTGGGGTTCGGAAGGCAAGGAACATTTGAATCCCAGATCCACCACCTAATAGCTAGAGGACCTTGGACATGTTGTTTAACATTTTGTAGACTTTAAAAAAAAAAAATACGTATGGGATTGTTGTGTGGATTAAGTGAATAAATGTTTATAAATGTTTACCACAATGCCTGATGCATGGCAATGAAGATGTTTTCCTCGGGTTTCAGAGAAATTGTCTATGCACGCCCACAAGTGCTATGTCCCTGTGCATGTGCGAGCAAGTGGGCCAATTGCTTCTTGTGCATAAGGATCAAACTCACGTTTATCCCGGAAAGTCAGTACAACTGATACGTTGGTTACAGGGGAAGGCACGAGTCTTAGAAGAGGCTAAAAGGCTGGTTCTGCACACCATTAAGGTGACTGCTCTTATGTACCACCACGCTTATGGGAAGGTCGTTTCCATTTAAGCCACAAAAAGCCCTAATTCAAGGATTGTACATGTGTTTGTTTCAGTGGCCCAGGCTCTGAAATTAACCTCATTCTTAAAATGCCCATTTTCCTGAAGCTTTGGAAGGCATTTTAACAAGGCATTAAAATTTCTACCCTCTTATTATACAGATTTGGGCAAAAAGTATCATCGTGAAATTGTACAAAAACTCTGACTTTTAGGTCTGCTTTTTGTGGAAGACATAGTCTTTAGATCGATTTGAAAACAATGATCACCACCATAAGAAAGAGAAACGGATGCTGTTTGGAACTTGAACCACGCACCGTGTTGTGATCTGATATCTCAATAACCATTAATAAGTTTCTAGGCTAGGACCCAAGATTTCTGCTCAGTAACATAATTTAAAAAGTACCTCTTTTGCATGCAATATACAGGCAACATGCCAAGAAAAGAAACCAAAATTATCTTGATTTGTTTGCCAGCTGGTCCTTTGGACGAAATGGCCAACAACCAAAGAACCCTCATTCCTGTCCTATGGAAAAATAAAATGAATCTCTGCTTAAGCACATACATTTCTGACTGTTGAAAAATTATCCTGAGAAAAAAACTAATTGCTACAGTGAAACACAATGTCCTCTCAGCCACCATCCATCTGGAAACTGTGAGAGAGACAAATATAAAACTGTTGGCACAAAAAAAAAAAAAAAAAAAAAAAAAAACAGTTGGCAGTAGGGATTTTGGATTAATATGACTATTGATACATGGCTGTTAATCACCTTTTCATGTTGGAATTGTTTCAGTAGAGTTAGGATTCCATTCTCAGTGTAAATTAAGTGCTTTTATTTGCTAACACTATTCTTTAAATGGGGATGTCTTTTTTATATAGTAGTGTTATATGTATGCATATAACACACACACTCATATACACGTATATGTGCGTGCACGCGCACACACACACACACACATACACATATAAAGGTTCTAGGCATCTACCATACATATTGTAAAAGAACTTGAAAGCCCACAATGAATAGTCTCCATGTTGCATTTATAATGAATAATTGCTGGTCATTTCCATCACATTATTTATTAGTATTGAGGATTTTCAGAAAAATAGGAGACTTGCTTTTGAAAATGGGATTTGAGGTTGGACTGAGGCAGGTGAAGTCACAGTCCTATCCACATGCAAAAAAACCCAAACAAAACAAAGCAAAAAAAAAAATGGGAACTGTTTAGCAATTTTCTAGCCACCAGTGTGCACCCACACGTTTCAGGTATTTAACAGATTTTTTTCTGAAAGGTAAGCCAATTTGAAATTTCTTGTCCCTCCATTTAACCTGAAGTTTGGAAAGGAGCAAACAGAGCCCCACTTTTTTTTTTTTTTTTTTTTTTTTTTTAAAGATTTTTTTTTTTTATTTATTTATTTGAGAGAGAGAATGAGAGACAGAGAGCATGAGAGGGGGGAGGGTCAGAGGGAGAAGCAGACTCCCTGCCGAGCAGGGAGCCCGATGCGGGGCTCGATCCCAGGACTCCAGGATCATGACCTGAGCCGAAGGCAGTCGCTTAACCAACTGAGCCACCCAGGCGCCCCAGAGCCCCACTTTTGAAGATTTGCAAACATGGCAAATTCCACACCGGCAGATATTTTAAGAAGGGTAAATCTTGTGAGATAGCTTGACTAATTTTCAAATGTTCTAGAAACTACACTAGCATATGGAACGGCAACAGCCCTCACACACAAACTGTGTCTTAACGTACTGGACTGACTTCTTCATTTTTATTTTTTTTTTACATTTTTATTTTATTATGTTATATTAATCACCATACATTACATCATTAGTTTTTGATGTAGTGTTCCGTGATTCATTGTTTGCGTATAACACCCAGTGTTCCATTCAGTACGTGCCCTCCTTAATACCCATCACCAGGCTAACTGGTGCCCCCACCCCCCCCTCCCCTCTGGAACCCTCAGTTTGTTTCTCAGAGTCCATCGTCTCTCATGGTTCTGGACTGACTTCTTTAGAATGTCCACTTAGCTCTTAAGAATTTACTTGAACTGCAACTGTATCCAGTTCCAAAAATTCCACTGCCTGATAACCTTGTTGGTCAACTGGGCAAAAAAATCAAGAAGAGTAATTTGAGAAAATCTTTCATGTATAGGGAAAAAAAATGATCAGAACTGTGGAATTTCTAGTGAAAAAATACAAACCCTTGTGTGAATATAGACGTAATTTCATATTCAGGCTTCTTCTCAACTTAGTACTTAATCATCTTTGTATTGTAGGGACCTGGTTGAAATCAGGTATCAGTCAGTTGTTCATTAAACTTCTATTTTATTCACGTAAAACTGTGTCGTTTGGAAAAACATAAGTGGGTTCATTATTAGCACTGATTATAACGAAGTCTGACAAGTTATGCTGACCTACGGAAATAAAATCCTAAAACTTCTATTTCATACAGAAGGAATGGAAACTCTAATTTGAAGGAATGCTCCATTTGCATCTACATGCAGCTTTATGATTTATGACAGGGAGACTTTTCATCTCAAACAGAAAGTTGACTCTCTAGGAGTTATTATATAGTGGAAATGAAATTTCCTAACCTATTTAGATGAGGCAGGTGTGCATTACCTTTCACACTGATATCTCATGGCCTTCATTCCAGTAACTACCGCTGTGTTCTCTGTCTACTGCAAGAGAAGGGAGATAAACATGCTAGTCCATGAGAATGACAAAATATCTATTTATTCAGATAAAAATCTGCTGGAAGAGTAATTTAAAAATACATATAATGACTGCAGTCTTGAATTATTTTTGTATTTTGTTGTAATACATAGAAGTAACACTTTACTGACCCTGTTCCTTTTTATTAGTGATATTTCCATACACAGTCATGGGAGGAAAAGAAAAAGAGGATTCTGAACATTATTTATTTAGCGAGGGTCCAATGCCAGGAAGGTTTATCAAGTGTCTCAATGACAACCTCCCGTACTGAGAAGCTGAAATTACTAAGTGGTCTTCTAGGACCTAAGGTTATTCTCATGATAGCAAACTACTTCACACACCAACAGACCACAGTTTTGTGGGTTTTTAATGTTTTTTTTTCTGCATGGTCATTTTTTTAGAGACTTCACTTATTTGTTATAATGTGATTACAATAAAAGACAACTAGTATGTCAAATAAGAAAACTCTGGAAACATTATCTTAAATTACTTTCTAATATAAATTGAAATAAGTTGATTAATTTTTTATTTTGATTTCCAAGCTCCTGTTGAGATTGGAAAATGAAAAATCACTCACACTGTAGAACTTTCTTAGTGAAAAGTCTCCCTGTCATAAATCATACAGCAGCATGTAGATGCAAATGGAGCATTCCTTCAAATTAGGATTTCAATTCCTTTCACATTATAGCACCTGCCCATGCATGACCTTCACAGAGGTTTTTGGTTTGTTTCCCCCCCCCCCCCCCGAGTTTCCGAATGTGACGGACAGTGTAACATCAAGGAGATGCAGTGTGTTTCTATAGGAATGTGTCAGTCAGCTGAGTGCATAGGATCAGCAAGTTTCAAGGTTAGAAGGGAAGGGAAAACTCACTTAGTTCAACCATATGTTCCGATGCTTGAAGCATCTCCATGGGGAGGCTGACTCCAGAGCTGGGCTGCGTGGGCTTTCATCCCGGCTTCTCCCTACACTAGCTTTTGGCATGAGGCCAGTTACCTACCCAACAGTGCCTCCTTTTCCTGCTATGGAAGATGGCAATGATAGTAACAGAACCGCGCGACAGCATCCTCAGAAGGACTAGAGGAGTTCTGTCCCATAAAACGTTGAGGACAATGTTGGTACCCACCCACCCTTCCTCATTTCCCACAGTGAGAACCTAGTCTTAGCTGGGGAACCTCCAGGGAGGCTGCTATTTGGGGCCTGCACAGAATGTTGAGGAAATCTTTCTTCTGTTGAGTCCAAATGCGTCTCCTTGGAGCTTCTTCTCATTCTCCTAATCCCGTCCCTTAGAATCATGCAGCAAAAGCTTAATCCCAGGGGCACCTGGGTGGCTCAGTCGGTTAAGCTTCAGACTCTTGATCTTGGCTCAGGTCTCTGGGTCATGAGTTCAAGCACCTCATGGGGCTCCACACTGGGCATGGAGCCCACTTTAAAACACACACACAGGGGCGCCTGGGTGGCTCAGTCGTTAAGCATCTGCCTTCAGCTCAGGTCAGGATCCCAGGGTCCTGGGATCGAGCCCCGCATCAGCCTCCTTGCTCCACAGGAAGCCTGCTTCTCCCTCTCCCACTCCCCCTGCTTGTGTTCCTGCTGTCGCTATCTCTCTCTCTCTGTCAAATAAATAAATAAAATAAAAAAATAAAAATCACACACACACACACACACACGGGGACAGACATGGTGATGGTGCCCAATTCTTAAAGGTGTTGTAGGGGTCAAATGAATGTAAATGCTTAGGACTGACTTCATGGTGATGAAGTCAGGGAGGATGATGGCATAGAAGATGCTGATTCTCATACTGGGTTAAATACTAGGTTACACTGGACCAACAAGCTTCTTGGTCTATCACTGAATACCATAGTTTTCACAGGACTGCTCTTACCCCTGTTCCCGTGGTCCTCAAATGATTTCTGTTGTGGATAAATTCTGTTCCTGTAGTTCGGACAATGAAATCACCTTGGCAATATGCTTCACCTATTTCACTGGTGAAAACTGTCTTGGAAAGGTTGCACATCTTGTCTGAAATTTTCCCAGATACAGAAACACGATGGCCAATTATCTAGCAATTCTGAGCAGAGACTTTTATTTTCTTAAGTTCCAGCTGCTTCTTAGCTCTCCTCTATGTTATTTACTCTCCATATGGAAAAAAGCATTCTTTGTGTACAAACTTCCTCCAAACAGCAACACATGTCTCTCCATTTTAGGCAGTATTTTTTTTTCATGGTAAACTATTTTTCCCTGAATTGTTTTTACCGTGTGTTTCCTAAGCAATACTAAGGATGTGGGTAAGACAAAGCATCACATTATCTCTGACGAAGAGAAAGTGGATAGCCTGGTCACTTCATCTGTGCTCCCACCCTTCAGCTCTTGTAATCGGAGAACATCCGTCCCCTCTCTACAAAGTAAAGGTTTCCTTCACTGAGGAAAATCTTCTATTGCACAACGGAACCTACAGAAGGAGAGGTTTGCCCAAGGCACCCCAAGCCCTCTATTCCCTTAGCATTTATTTTCTCACCAAATTTCTTTTTGTCAAATTGCTTGCATCTCACACCTCAACCTTCCCACCACCTAGAATTTACCCAATTATTTCACGCGCTTTGTACCATCTTCGTATCATACCTGATGTTGGGGCGGCGTGGAAACGACACCCGCACTCCGTGTACCTCCCACTCGCACGCACACACGTGTACGCACACGCATACACACATTCTGAAATATCCTGAAAACTCTTCGTTCTTTGATTCCCAGCTCCTTTTCTCCTCTTTCAAGTAGTTCCTGTCCCCTTCTTACTGCCCCTGCGCCATACTTTCATGTATCGCACCGGATCGCACGGTCGGTTTCCCTCTGTCCCTTCTGTTCGTGAGATCTTTAACTGCACAGTCTGTTTTTTGGCTTTTGTATCTCTGCTCTAACGTGGACCCAAACTTAGAGGGAATACACCACAGCAGTTACACACATGGGATCGGTAGCCAAACTGCGTGAACTACAGTCCATTCCCCCTATGATGTAACTTGGAAGAACTTTCTAAATCCAATTCATCAGGATCTGACTCTGCATCTGTTTTGAGCAACAAATTAAAACACTTAGAATAGTATTTGGCGTTTGATGAAGATTCAGTTAGTGCCAGTTATGAAGTATTTTTAAATTAGGGGGTAATATGCACTGATAGGAATAGAACATAAATTAAAACTAAAAATTAAGTCAGCTAAGTTCTTGGGCATTTAAATTTTTATGTTAAAAAATAAAAATAGGTTAAAGTCATCATACTCCAACCTCAGTCCTATTCTCAATGATAAAAAGCTAAATGATAAATTGTTCATTATGTGAATAATGCTTAACATTTAGTAAGCATTCAACTTGTACTAATCACTAAGTATTTCTAAATAATCGAGTAACCATTTTACATATAAAAATGATAATGTTCCTGATATTCAAGAATAAAAATATTCAATAAATTTCCAGAGAGAAAAAGCAGCACACATCCATATTATGATACCCAAATTCTATTATTTTATCACCCCTCCTCAGGATTCTGAACATTTGGGTCTTTAGTTATAATGTGTGGTTTTTTTAAAGGACTACAATTACGTTATTTTTTTCTTAACACTAGGCAGCTTATTTTTAAACTTGTATTTAAACATGTATGTTTAAGTGAAAGTTCCTTAGTTTCACCTGCTTATTTTTCACCTGAAGTAAAAATAAATATAACGCTTTGTATTAAACATATGTATAAACATTTAAAGATTCACTGAGCATAAGTAACATGATTTGCTTCCTTACTCCTAGGTATGAAAATAAAGGTCTGCATTGGGAAAAAAACCTTTTTGGCGACCAGATGACAGACCATTCTGGCAGTTCACATTTCCTATCATTTGTATTAGTTTTCAATAATTTCATTGAAAATACAGAACACAATTTATTTTTAAAATATACTTTTTTCTATTAACCTATCATCTATTTGTGTATGTTCTCTTAAAAGCAACCAGAGGAGTTTCACCACAAGTATACAAGAATTATTTTTGAATGGTTAGATTTCAGGAAATGATTTTTTATTTGTACATTTTGTTGTTGTTGCTTGAATTGTAGGCAATTGTCATTAAAAAATGACAGACAATAGTCTCTAAAAGGAAAATTTGTAATTTTTTAAAGTTTTTTTCCCCACATCTTTTTGAAAATATCTAAAAACCAACAAAAAGTAAAATTGGATGGATCTGCTATATACATCAAATCCTTCTAAAGATCCTAAGATTGAAGTTATGTAAGCAACTTTACATCATTTTTAGAATTCATATAGCCACTCCGCATATATTACAGAAACCCAGATGGCATTAAAAGGAAGAGGAATTTTCCACATTTTTAATGCCATTATGGTCTCCCTACCATAAAATTGAATCAAGAAATAAAAATATTCATTATGTAGTGAAAGCATTTATGTAATATATAATTGTGAAAATATTATGGAAATTGCTGGGTCGTCAAATGTAAAAGGAACTGCTGTGTTCGCCGGTCTAAAAAAAAAAATAACCGGACCACATAAGCTTGGACACTCTTCCTGCTTTGCCAGAGGCAAAACAATTATGGTAATCCTTTTGATAGGTGCTTACAGTAGAAAATACATTTTAAAGAATAAAGTAAACTAGCTAAACACTCCAGAGGCAGAGAATGTTGGGGTGATGTTAAGTGGCTCCGCTCCGGCTGTCATTTCAAAAAAGGGGAAGAGAGAACATTATTTTAGTTTTTAATAGCTGGTTAACATTTGGCTCATGTGAGATTGCAGACAGAAACCATCAGCTTCATCTCATCTAACTACATCTGACTGCAGGCAAGGACAAGTGGATCGATTCTCTGTATGATGGAATGCTATATCAGCTCCTCAACATTGGTTTGCCGAGATATTAAACCATAAATATCCACTTGCTTCCATTTCAAGCGTCTTCACTAATGCTTCTCTTCCTTCTCCCCGTTGCTTTCCTTGAGGACTAGAAGACTATGTAATCATCTGCCCGCCCCACGCACCACAGAAGAAACAATCAACCAAACAAAAAGACAGTAGGCAAAGCTGAAAACAAGTAACAAAAATTAAAAATTAATTTCAAAGATTCAACTATTTCAAGGAAAATGGTACCGTGGGTCTGATCTATCGAGATAATTATTCCTTCCCTTTTTTCTGTATCATAAGTGTATAAGTCCTAATCTAGAATTGTCTGATAACCACAGACAGATGAAAACAAAAGTGAAATAGAGAAAACAAATTTTAAATGCTCTAAGTAATTCATGTGGTAGTTTCCATAAATGTTCAACATAGACCCATGTATTCATCACCAGAAGTAGACAAGCATTAGCCTCTTAGGCATCTCAACTAAGTGAGTTCAAGTCACTTCCTAACTAAATGCTTGGGCACCACACATATTCCCTATAAAGCTGTCCCCCAATTTTAGGGTGATTGTAAATCACAATGTAGGCGTTTTTAGAGGGTGATGTCCCACCTTCCATTTGGACATTGGACATCATCATAATAAATAATTATAAATAGTAATAATAAAGGTTCCAGTCTTGTGATCGCAAGGACTGAATAACACATGTGGATTTCTCAGCAGAGCACCAGGAAATAAGCGTGCTGAGTGGGAACTGTTCATTCCAATTATGTTATATATATATTCCAGTTATGTTATGTTATACATGTTATATATAAGCATCTTTTAAAGGGCTTTTAAGTCTAAACTCTACCCCTAGAGAAGGCTGAAAGCTTATTCGAACATTTAAGCACTAATTCTTAACATCTCAGGGTCCTCGCACCTTAGTCATCCCCCCTCTGATTGACAGACTGAGCTGGAGCCTCTGCAATAAAAGCAACAGAACTCCCAGGATTCCTAAGTTTAAGTAGTTTTTGTCTAAGCTTAAGAAAGAACATGACAAAGGGAAAAAGTCAGTATTTCTCATGTTCCTTCTGGATGTGGAAGATCAATGGGAGCTGGTGCCCTCCACAGGGAGGATGGCAAAGTGAGATTGTCCCACAAGATGTCTGGGCAACGGTGCACTCCCCCCCGAGGGCTGCGTGTGACATGCCCAGTACCAGCTTCCTGCCGTTACCTCAAACTGGCCCCAGCCACCACTACCTCAAATGGCCCGAATTCCCTGGAGGACCCATTGTCCCACGTTTACCCACAAAGTACTTGGCTTGCAGAATTGGTAACTCTCTCTCGGCCTAGCAACCCCACTCCCCGAGGGCAGTTAACTAGCAGCTCCATGAGGGAGAGCACACTTGTATGCTAGAATTTCTTCCAAAAATGCTGCTTGGTGAACCTGGTGGATGCTGCAGAGCCTCTTTGGGGGCCCCTTTAGGTCAGTGCACAGACGGAGTTAAAACCTCGCTGGTCCTACTCTGGTTCTTCAGGGCCTCGTGGTGGTGCCCAGGCGCGCCCGTTTCACCGTTGCCTTGATGACAGATGAAAGGGAAATTTTTATCTACCTGAGCAGAGCTGTGTGTGTAGACGCTCAGCATCTGCTTGCAAGACCACCTCTCTTCCCTTGCGCTGGCTCCCACGTTCCCACAGACGCTTAGGCCCTCCCCTAGCCACGTGGAGACCAGGCAATGAGGAAATTTATGAAGAGAATTTTAAGTGGCTAACTCAGGGAAATACATATAAATGGCAAGATCTTGGTTTTTCTGACACCTGAAGCACCAAAGAAATCTCTTTAAAGATATTAAGGGGAAAAGTGTTAGATTTAAGAGAAACAACGGTAACATTTATAGGTTAATCAGATGGATGCTTCATTGGGGCTGAATTGGATCTCTAGGCTCGCCTTCTTTTAAAATTTGCTTCGTGTTAATATAAATAATAAGAATTGATAGTTATATGCTATGTTCTGCTATTTCTAAGAAAATTTGTATAGTGGAAAAGCCATTATTACCTGCCTAATGTGTTAATCTAATCTCTTGATTTCCCCACACACAGAAGTAGCCTTCACCAAATGATTAATAGTTTTTATGGTCACAATTAACTGTATTTGAAGCCATGGAGCTCAAGGGGAAATGAGCAGTCCCTAAAAGGCAGCCTTAAGGCCCATAAAGAGACAGGAACACAGTACGTATGGAGTCCACTCAGACTCCTAGCATGTGGATGAAGGCTCATTTTGTGGTCACCATTAAAAATACAATGCTAGAGGCATTCACTGTTAAGCAAGGTTTAAAAGCAGAGTCTTGCTGGAGTCAGCTCATACCAGCTCACAAGAAAGGCAATTCTCTGAATTTCTTTTCAACTCTAAAACCACCGTGGGAGTATTTACACCAGGGAAATTGGCAAAAGCTACAAATCAGGATGCGATTTTCCCCTTCTTGTTTTCTTTTCTCTCTGAGAATCTATTTACCAACATACCCCTATTTAGAAGAGCAAATTTGAAATGTAGTTGAAACAGAGTTACTCCCCGAAAGAGATTTTGTGGAAAAAAAAAAGGACTATATAAATACAACAACTACCTGAATAAACCACTGCTTGTCATCCCTTTGTCTTTCTCACTTGATTATTTTACTACCTACCACCTGTTCTTCCTAAAAATACTCTTTTCTCCAAATCCCCACTCTAAAAATTTCCTGTTGTCTATCATATTTATACTCTAATCATTCTTTTCTAAAACCTCCCATTTGCTTTTACTGATATGCACTTCTTGTCTTTGTTACTAACCTCCCATAATCACTATGTACATGAGATGCAAGTTTCCCCTAGAAGGTGTAAAGTGGGTTTCTCATTAAGAGCCTCATGTATAAAAATTCAGCACATGGTGAATGGGAAAATTAGCGGTGCTGACAGAAGAAAGAAGAGTAGAGAGCTGGGGCTAGCAACAACAGTTCTAGTAAGTACCATGGGCTCCATGATCTACCCCATGCCAGATGCTGATCTTACAACTTTTCATTTACATTTTAAAATCCAACCTGTTAAGCACCGGGTATGGTTGTAACTGTTTCCCATTTAAGAGGAGTTATGATTTATGATGATGTCACACAATCCATATGGGGGCAGAACAAAGATTTGAACTCAGTCTTTATTTCTGCTTTCCCCAGCATTCTCGGTCTTTAGTGATCAGACTGGGGAGACGTGTTCACACCTGGATTGAGCATGGTTGAAGGGCAGCTTCCAGCACATGCAGGAAGGAAGGATGTGTAAACAGAGAAAAGGGGGTGCATTGCATATTGAAACATGACAAAACAGATGCTCAACTAACCACAAGAGAGAGAGAAAGAATTACAGAGCTGCAGGCATTTATGTAAAAAGATACACTTAAAAAAATGCACTTTCTCATCTCAGTCCTGGGTGAGAGTTCGGAGTTCATCATGGCTCTGTTGAACTTTCCAACATAAACGACTGAATTGTCTAATTAAAAATTGGGTTTGGGGGTGTCTGCATTGCTCAGTCAGTTAAATGTCCAACTCTTGGTTTCAGTTCAGGTCGTGATCACAGGGTTGGGAGACTGAGCCCCACACTGGGCTCTGTGCTGGGTGTGGAGTCTGCTTAAGATTCTCTCTCTCCCAGAGAAAAACCGTATGGTCTTCTCAATTGATGCAGAAAAAGCATTTGACAAAAAACAGCATCCTTTCCTAATTAAAACTCTTCAGAGTATAGGGATAGGGGGAAAATTCCTCAATTTCATAAAATCCACCTATGAAAAACCCACAGCGAATATCATTTTCCATGGGGAAAAGATGAGAGCATTGCCCTTAACACCAGGAACACAACAAGGATGCCCACTCTCACCACTATCGTTCAACATAGTACTAGAAGTCCTAGCAACAGCAATCAGACAATAAAAAGAAATAAAATGTGTTCAAACTGGCAAAGAAGTCTTTCTCTTCACAGATGACATGATACTTTATGTGGAAAATTCAAAAGACTCCACCCCCAAATTACTACAACTCATACAGCAATTCAGTAATGTGGCAGGATACAAAATCAATGCACAGAAATCAGTTGCTTTCTTATACACTAACAACGCAACTGTAGAAAGGGAAATTAGAGAATCGATTCCATTTACAATAGCACCAAAAACTGTAAGATACCTCGGAATAAACCCAACTAAAGAAGTAAAGGATCTATACTCTAGGAACTACAGAACACTCATGAAAGAAATTGAAGAAGACACAAAAAGATGGAAAAACATTTCATGTTCATGGGTTCGAAGAATAAACATTGTTAAAATGTCTATGCTGCCCAGAGAAATCTATACCTTCAACGCCATCCCGATCAAAATTCCAATGACATTTTTCAAAGAGCTGGAACAAACAATCCTAAAATTTGTATGGAATCAGAAAAGACCCCGAATAGCCAAAGAAATGTTGAAAAAGAAAAACAAAGCTGGGGGCATCATAATGCCTGAACTCAAGCTATATTACAAAGCAGGGATCACCAAGACACCATGGTACTGGCACAAAAACAGACCTATAGACCAATGGAACAGAATAGAGAACCCAGATATGGACCCTCAACTCTACAGTTAAGTAATCTTCAACAAAGCAGGAAAAATATGCAATGGAAAAAAGAGTCTCTTCAATAAATGGTGCTGGGAAAATTGGACAGCCACATGCAGAAGAATGAAACTCGACCATTCTCTAACACCATACACAAAGATAAACTCTAAATGGATGAAACACTTCAATGTGAGACAGGAATCCATCAAAATCCTTGAGGAGAACACAGGCAGTAACCTCTTCAACCTCAGCCACAGTAACTTCCTGAAAGACATGTCTCTAAAGGCAAGGGAAACAAAAGCAAAAATGAACTATTGGGACTTCATCAAGATAAAAAAGCTTCTACACAGCAAAGGAAACAAAACTAAAAGACGACCCACAGAATGGGAGAAGATATTTGCAAATGACATATCAGATAAAGGGCTGGTATCCAAGATCTATAAAGAACTTCTCAAACTCAACACCCAAAAAACAAACAATCCAATCAAAAAGTGGACAGAAGACATGAACAGACACTTCTCCAAAGAAGACATACAAATGGCCAAAAGACACATGAAAAAATGTTCATCACTAGCCATCAGGGAAATACAAATCAAAACCACAATGAGATACCACCTTACACCAGTTAAAATGGCAAAAATTGACAAGGCAAGAAACAACAAATGTTGGAGAGGTTGTAGAGAAAGGGGAACCCTCTTACACTGTTGGTGGGAATGCAAGTTGGTACAGCCACTTTGAAAAACAGTGTGGAGGTGCCTCAAAAAATTAAAAATAGAGTTACCCAATGACCCAGCAATTGCACTCCTGGGTATTTACCCCAAAGACACAGATGTAGTGAAAAGAAGGGCCATATGCACCCCAATGTTCATAGCAGCAATGTCCGCGATAGCCAAACTGTGGAAAGAGCCGAGATGCCCTTCAACAGATGAATGGATAAAGAAGATGTGGTCCATATATACAAGAATATTACTCAGCCATCAAAAAGGATGAATACCCAACTTTTACATCAACATGGATGGGACTGGAGGAGATTATGCTAAGTGAAATAAGTCAAGCAGAGAAAGTCAATTATCATATGGTTTCATTTATTTGTAGAACATAAGGAATAGCATGGAGGACATTAGGAGAAGGAAGGGAAAAATGAAGGTGGGGAATCGGAGGGGGAGACGAACCATGAGAGACTATGGACTCCAAGAAACAAACTGAGGGTTTTAGAGGGGAAGTGGTTGGGGGGATGGGTTAGCCTGGTGATGGGTATTAAAGAGGGCACGTACTGCATGGAGCACTGGGTGTTATACACAAACAATGAATCATGGAACACTACATCAAAAACTAATGATGTACTGTATGGTGACTAACATAACATATTAAAATTAAATTAAAAAAAAAAGATTCACTCTCTCCCTCTGCCCAGCCCCCCTACACCCTCTCTCTAAAAATAAGCTAAGTCTTCTTTAAAAAATGGGTTTAGCATTGAGCTCAATGGCAGGAAAAAGATGCCCCCGAGAATGGACAGCTAATGGCCTAATTAGACATTTGGATCCCCACAATAAATCATTTATTTGGAATTCTATTTCATATAATAGGTATCTATGATTTGGTCATTATTGGTGATCCCCAGAGAATAGATGTACCTACAGAGCTGTTAGAATTGTCTGAGGGCGCCTGGGTGGCTCAGTCAGTTAAGCATCTGCCTTCGGCTCAGGTCATGATCCCAGGGTCCTGGAATCGAGTCCCACATCAGGCTCCCTGCTCTCTGGGGAGCCTGCTTCTCCCTCTCCTCCCCACTTGTGCTCTCTCTCTCTATCTCTGTCTCTCTCTCTCTCTCAAATAAATAAAATCTAAAAAAAATTAAAAAAAAAAAAAGAATTGTCTGGAATGGGAAAGCTCTAAGCCAGGATCTAGACCAGTCTACATTCCCAGTCTCAAATTGGGATCGCATTCTCCATGGAGCACCTCGTCAAGCCTGGGTTAAATATCTCAAGGTATATGGACTTTCGGAGTCCTAATACTTAGAACGCTACTGCTTGTCTCCCTTAAATTGTAACATGCATAAAGGCAAGAGAGAGAGTGGTCTTGAAGATCACTCTATCTGTGGTACTTAGTATAGTGCCTCAATAAACCAGTTTTGAATAAATGGATGATTGAATGAATGAGGATCATAGTGGCCACAAAAGGTCCTGTCCATCACTTTTCTTTTTTAAGATTTTATTTATTTATTTGACAGAGAGAGGGAACAAGCAGGGGGAGCAGCGGGCAGAGGGAGAAGCAGGATCCCCGCTGAGTAAGGAGCCTGACATGGGACTCGATCCCAGGACCCTGCAATCATGACCTGAGCCAAAGGCAGACGCTTAACTGACTGAGCCACCCAAGCGTCCCTCTGTCCGTCATTCTGCGGCAAAACCCAGTGTGGGTAATCTCCCTGACCTCTTTATAATTCTAATTTCAATACCACCACTAATCACAAAGAGGCAAGTTTAAATAATATATAAATTGTTTAAAAAATACTTTTATTATCCTGGCCATTTATAACCATAGTTATCTTTCGACAAATAATGGTATAAATTATTGATAGATGTTCAGTACAATCTCAGCCAGACTAAAAACAGATCAAGTGTTATAAATGAATTAGTGGTTTTAGAAAATGAATTTTCCCTAATTCCATTCTATTCTTTCTGACCCCAAAATTTCACCCCATCTTACCTCTCTGGCCTCCAGTAAGAGACACTTCACAGAGCATTGTTCACCCACATAAATGCTGCAAATTACTTCCACAGAAAGGGAGCACAATTATTAGGGTACATAAGTAATCAGTGGTAGTGATCTCTTTTTGATTATACAGATCAAGCAGAAAAAAAGTAATAATTGGCATGTTAAAATCCTACTAATGTAACAATTTCTCACTGCAAACTTGTACTTGTCTTCAATCAACAGATTCGAACAAAAAAAGTAGAGGAGTGGATAGTTGGCTAGATGGTGCATAGAGGTAAGGAGCAGAGAGTGGTCCACACAAAGTAAAATTTGGCCCTGGATACTTTGAGTTAGATTACATAGCCATCATAAAGAAATTCACAAGGCTGGTAATGGTATTCAGTAAAATTGATATACGTACAAATTCTCCACTATGAAACAAATTTGTTGCATAACTACACAGGAAAGGTCTTAATGAAAATACTTTCAGTAAGACATAATTAAAAAGAAGGAAGATAATTTTACATCACTCTATGGAATATCAATCAATGAAATAAATTGCATTAATGAAAGCAGCTCAAGAAAATATTTCTCTTGACAAATTCTGTCAACACTGGTATAATTATTATGATTGTATTTATAAATATAGATGCAAGTTGCAGGAACTAAGTGATCACTTCATGCAGAGATGTGTAATAACTGTATTCCTATTCTTAGAAACAACCCTAACTTTGTTTCATTTCAGTGGAGGACAGCAATATTCTTCACTATTCTGATCTGTAGCCATAAAGTATGTGTACATACTTGGCCAATACATACTGGGCTATCTAAAACTATTAAAGAGCACTTGTACCCCAGTGTATTACATAATTTGTGTGGCAGTTGTTTAAATTTAATGCCAATTATCTTATTGAAAGGTTATTTAATATGTGGTCTTTTCCACTTTAGTGGAAGTAGTAGATTTTGATAGCATCCATCTTTAGTCAATTAATGATAGCGCAGAAGGTAACAAGTTGTCCTTGAGGAATAACTCAGATTAGTTCGTAAAAGCACTCAGTCACTCAGTCCATAGATCTAATATTTCAGAGGTTGATTTTGTAAATTTACTTAGAGAACCACACAATCTTAGCACTCTCCTCAGGGATCTCAGAAGCCACTGGGTTCTGTGCCGTGCTCCTTAAAACCTGATTTACTGGGGCGCCTGGGTGGCTCAGTCGTTAAGCGTCAGCCTTCGGCTCAGGTCATGATTCCAGGTCCTGGGATCGAGCCCCGCATCGGGCTCCCTGCTCGGCGGGAAGCCTGCTTCTCCCTCTCCCACTCCCCCTGCTTGTGTTCCCTCTCTCGCTGTGTCTCTCTCTGTCAAAATAAATAAATAAAATCTTTAAAAAAAAAAAAAAAAAAAACCTGATTTACTGGTGACTATCAGCAACATTTTCAACTCACACAAATAACCTCAACATGAATCATAGCTCATAAATGTAATGCTGTGTAAGACCTATCCAAAAAGTGTTGAAATACTTTAAACCTAATTCATTTTACAGATAAGTTGAATGAAGCAATTTGCTTCAACTCACCTAATTTTTTTTAAATATTTTATTTTTTTAAGCTCTACACCCAACGTGGGGCTTGAACTCACAACCCAGAGCGAGATCAAGAGCTGCATGCCCTATCCAGGTGCCCCTTGACTCACCTCATCATTTAAGGACAGAGTACTGGAATTCAAATATAATGACTCTCAGTCATGAACTCACTTCAAGAAAACTAATTACTTATGTTTTAAGCTTATAACCTTTTTAATCTTCAATCCATTTGCCAATAACTGCTACTTGACAGATTTATAAATCTTGTTAATCTCAATCTTTTTTTTTAAGATTTTATTTATTTATTTGTCAGAGAGAGAGAGAGAGAGCACATGAGAGAGGCAGAGGGAGAAGCAGGCTCCCGGCTGAGCAAGGAGCCCAATGCGGGACTTGATCCCAGGATCCTGGGATCATGACCTGAGCCTAGGGCAGACACTTAGCCAACTGAGCCACCCAGGCGTCCCATAATCTCAATCTTCTGTATTCCATAGCACATCTCCAGATGATGTCACTGTGGAATTCAGAATGGAGCAGCAACTCTTCATGTGCAAGATGTATCTTTAAAAATGAGAAATTGGGGCACCTGGGTGGCTCAGCTGCTTAAACGTCTAACTCTTTATTTCGGCTCAGATCATGGGACGCTTGCTCAGCAGGAATCTGCTGGAGATTCTCTCTTTCTCTCTCTCTCTCTCTAACCCTCCCCCCACACTCAAGCACTCTCTCAAATAAATCTTTTTTTTTTTTTTTTAAAGATTTTATTTATTTGACAGAGAGAGACACAGCGAGAGAGGGAACACAAGCACGGGGAGTGGGAGAGGGAGAAGCAGGCTTCCCGCCGAGCAGGGAGCCTGATGCGGGGCTCGATCCCAGGACCCTGGGATCATGACCTGAGCCGAAGGCAGACGCTTAACGACTGAGCCACCCAGGCGCCCCTCAAATAAATCTTTAAAAGTGAGAAATCATTGAAAGTATTTGATGTGTCTACTATACCATGAGTATTTGCATTTTTAAGAAATTAATTGACCCTCTGTATCATTTCCTTTTCTCACATAATTCAAAAAAAGAATTTCTCAGAGTAAGCAGGTCAATTATATCAGGTTGTAGAAACTCAACACTGAATGTCCTAAGTCATTCGAAGTCATAAGTCATGCCCACCAATTTCTTCTTCACTGTGTAGAGGTGTTTGCACTTCACTTATTTGGAAGACTATTGTTTGATCTAGGCTCCATGGTGCCGTCAAAGAAAAACATTCGGATCAGCCCCAAGTGTTTTTACTAAAATGTAACTCCTGAATTATGGGAAAACGTGTTCCCATCAATGAATTGTCATATTCAGTTTCATATTGTGTGCATGTGCATACACAGACACACACAGTCTAAGACCTTTAAAAGTTCATTCCTGTCCACCCTGCCCCCCCTTCTGGCTGACTGATTAGCAATGTCCTGAATCAGCCTTGCTGTGCTGTTTTCTTCCCTCCCTGGGTACAGGGCTTACACGTCATCATTCAGAACTGACCCTGGTTATTGACTTGGAGGCCGTCAGGGATAGCAGGGGCAGAAACAGTTCAATCTCGCAAGGCACCTGCTTTCAGTAAGGCCTTCACTCGGTCTCCAGACCAGGGGAAGCTAATCTCCTTTGGAAAGGAGGGACTCAGGGAACTTTGAAGATAAAAAGGTCTTGTATTTATCCACCCACATATCCCCAGACAAGTCAGAGGGACAATTTTTTTTTTTCCTATCAGAGCCCTGATTTTGACACAGAAAATCTACTGGGATTGTACCTTTAGTTTTGTTTGCAGATCTGAGCTCTTAAAACCTGAGCCTAAGCCTCATTTTCAGCATGTGGTTCTTTGAGGCTACAGGAGGGTAGCCTTCAAAGCTCTATTTGAGGCCCTCTGGCTTCCACAGTTTGTCTTAAATCGGCAGCTGGCTGCCCGGAGACTGTCACGTCTTTCTGTAATTCTGTCAGAAGCCATTCTACTCCATTATTTTGATGCATAGCAAGAATTTCTTAGGGCAGGTGCATAAGCTAGTATCTCTTTCTAAGTAAACCCAACCCTGCATGCTAGGGATCACTACCACCCTACTTGATGACCAGCAATAGGATCACTATTACTTTCATTCAGGAGAGCAATCCCCTGAAACCCATCTTACAGATTTCTATCTTAAAAATACTTGTAATATAAATTGTCATAACCCAGGAACACAGAGCCTGAGGAAAGGATTCAGACTGCTAAAACATTATAGAAAAGAGGAAGTGGGGGTGGGGGGAGAGACCAAGAGACACGTTCTGCAACAGGATGGTGACTGCCTCACACTGATCCATGGACGACGCCACAAATCACAGGATGTTCGTTCAGCACTCGGGAATTCTCCGAAAGAGTTACAAGGACGAATCTCATCTTGGGGAAGAGAATGGATGGGAAATGTATCTACTTGGTTCCTTCCGGTCTCCCATTTCCTATTAGGTTTTCCGTTTTTGAGGGTAAATGTCCTTCTGACCCCCTGACAGACACACAGAAACCCAAATCTCATACCCTAAGGAGTGATACTTTTCCCCAATTTCAAAAGTCTGGCATAGGTGAAATGACACCCAAGACAGAAAGAAGCAAGCATCTGTGGGAGTTTGAGAAGGTAGGTGAAGGTCTCGATCCCAAAGAGTCCACAGTTTCCACTCATTCCAATCCACTCATGCCGCACCCCTCTCCACCATCATTAACAGATCCCAGCAAACCATGTAGGACCTCCGCTTTGTCCGTGAGAAAAATAGATGCATCACAGAGACACCAGTCATGCCCATGGGACCTTACAATTCAGTTGAAGTGGAAGAAGGGAATCCAAGAATTAAGAAGGCTTGTGGTTTTAGGTGGAATACAAAAGAGCACAGATATAAAGGGGTAGAGAGAAGTAGGAGTTATTTTATTAGGGAAGACTTTCTGAAAAGGTTTGACATGTTTTGGTCTACATTTTTTTAAAGCAAAACTTACAAATAGAGCTTCTGCCTCTTGTAGATCTTGATCCCTTGATCCCTATCACACTATGTACATAGTCCAATTCTCTCTCACATTGCATCCATGTGACCAATCACAGCCCAGCTAGTTAACTGGTCAGAGTCCAGATGACACATGATTACACAGCTTCAAGTTACTTGAAGGTTGACATAGCTGGATAAATCTAATGCACTGATTTTTGATAATCTAAATAACTAGCTATCACTAAGTGTTCTAGGGATAGTCAGGGATAGTCAAAGGCATCAATGAGTGACGTTATTTATAGACAATTTTTTAAATCAAGAATAAAAACTTGAGCTATAGAGAAGTAACTGGCAGAAATGATAACACCAGGAAAAACATTATCTTCACAAGTTATGTAACTCAAGTATTTAATTCTCATTTTTAATCCAGAAGCAATTAGCATGCAACACAATTTATATAATTAAATTTACAATAAAGTGTCATAATACTATTAATAGAGAAATTGCTTCCCAAATGTATTAAGTGCATAAAGACAGTTGCTTTCTAAAAGCAGATACATAATAGACGATGCAAAGTTTCTTTCTTATACTACTACTTTAAAATTTTCTCAACAAAGTGGGTTTTATTAATGGTTGAATGTACAAATCTACAACAAACCATACCCAGATGTGGATCCCGCATTAATGGAAGATATTTATTGTGAATACAAGTGTAACACTTAAAAATCATTTTTGAATACCAAATGTTGTATGCTTCAGTTTTATAGGAGGACTACCCACACACGCACACACATCATCTCCCCTATAAATGTTCTAAAGCAGGAATCTTGGCTGTGCTTAGGAAGAGTAACCTCGTCTGGGACATGTTTTCTGGGGTCAGTTAATTCCCTTTTTATATCCCAGTTAATATCAACAGAAAAACTATGAGAGTTAAATAATACGTCCCCAAAGATGACATCTAGGTTTTCTACGTAGTGACTACATGTCAGTTAGGCTAAGACAGGTGATGCGTGTGATACATGGTATTAAATTTCCACCCTCATATTTAGCCCTTCCCCCCCCAACTGATTTTCAGACAGTTTTTGGTCTGACTTTTGCCACCCGTATATAATCATGATTTAAGGACTAATTTGGGACAATTTAGTTAATGGAAATATCTAGGTCTTCTCTCAGAGGTATGCTTTTAAGCCTTACTTATATTTAATTGGTATAAATCTTTATTGGTGGTTTATATGTGCAGGATATTTCCATCCCCGTCCATTTTCTGTTCTCTGCAGGGAGATTTTTCCATCTTTATAACCCTCCCACATTGTTTGGACAAATTTAATTTCTACATTTTAACCAAGCTTTTTGTTATTGGAAACAACTTAATGACAAAGCCTCCCAGCAAGTTCATCCAGAGTGTGGGTTTGTAACCACAGTGAGTTTGAACTCTGGCAGTCTAAGGAAGTTTGCGGACTCCGTCCCAGAATATTGATAGAGAGATATCAAAATATTATATTATGCATTAAATCACAAGCCTTCATGGCAGACTACTAACTACTGTAATTTCTAGACATGAATATAAACTATTTTGAGAGGTCAGTGACAACTCTAATGTGACATCACTATATCGGATTTCTAAGGGTGTAAATCACAAGTACTAGTAATACTGCTGTAGTTAGTTGTCAACAATTAGAACTAAAGGAAAGGCTACTTGATTTCCATGAAGTCAGCTCCAATCCAGCTGGTCTTCATCATATCCATACATATACTGCAAGAGCTCGATAAACTGTCTCCCGAAATGAAGGGTCTTTCCATGTAGACCTGATTTCTAATATTCCACCAGAATTTTGAAAGAACAAAAGACCTTCCATTTCAGCTATGTTCATGTGTCCATGTTCAAAAAAACTTCACTCGTCCAGTGGTCAAGTCCTTAGGAAGAATGCGTATGATAAAAGGACTTCCGTGTGATGCAAATTGTAGTCAACACAGTGGTGAGAGAATGGGAAAAGTACCATTCATGGAACGCTTTCATAAATACCCTGCTTTGACCACAAAGTCAATATACCCTTCCATATTAACAATGGCGTAACCACATAATTATAGGTGTATCTCATGCTATGTAAGTTTTAGTAAATTCGAGTCAAAGGGACAATGTTATTTGTCTCTTAAAATCAACAGTCTTTATAGTCTCTATTTCCTCATTTTCCCTAAGTACTTACGTGATAAAAATAATTTATATAAAAAAAATAACCATCCAATCAGCTAGTATCAGTGTTACCCAGCCTTTGAATCATTGAGACGTTATTTCATTTGAACATACATCCATCAAATTAGCTCTGTATGTCAACGCAGGGAGCATTCACTTTAACTTCCGTGTGAACAGGAGCTCCTATAAAAACCATCACTGACAACGTAGTTTCACAGCTCTTTTTTTTTTTTTTTTTTTTGGTGAAACTGAAAAGCTGATTTAAATGCATACTGGAGGAGCTCAGTTTGATGGAATATGTGGGCTATACAGCACATCCCCTTCAGCCTAACATCTAAAATGAGTAAAAGCAAAGCAAAGGCCTTAGCTGTTCTGCAAGCTCATCATTATTCATAATGCCTTTAATTTCATGCAACATACAGCTTTGAGTTAAACTTTCATAAGCAGCATATGAAGTCATCCAGAGCACGTGTGTGCATGTGTGTGTGGTACACAAGTACAGATGTGTGTTCGTGTGTGTGTGCGCACGTGAGCGCCCACGCAGAGTCCAGATGTGCAGGCTGGAGTTCACCTGAGTGAGGATGTTGGTCTATTACTGAACATCTGTGTGAGCGGATGTGTTTCTGGGAGCGTAGGGGAGGCACGCGCAGGGGACAAACGAATGCGAGAGAGGCACGTGGGGAGGGCATCCTACGGGGGACATGTGAGGAATGTGGGTGGCGATCTGGGGATTCAGGAGGGGCATGTGTGAGAAAGACGTGTGTGTGTGTGTGGACTGGGGACATGTGAGGGGGACTGTGATGAGCATAAGGATTTGGGGACATGGGAGGACACAGCGGGGAAGGTGGAGGATGTACGAACATGGGTGTGCTCTGTTTGGATACACGTATGGGTGGGTGCAAGGCGGTGACTCATTTTAGTGGGAAGGATTTCCTGGCCTAAATGCAGAGGTGGCTTGTAGGGGAGAGGGGGGATGCAGGGTGAATTCCAAAGAGCTTCAACAGCTTTAGAACTTTCTATCTGGTGCTTACCATAACCCATCACCTTTAATGTATGTGCCTTAGTTTAGCACTGGCACTAACAACCCTTCCTCTATTTCAAATCATGAAATCGTAAAGGTTCGAGTAATTGTGAAGGTAACTGACTTTAAGTCCTCAGATTGGCAGTGGAATAGATGAAGTTCAGGGAGGTGGTAGTTTCTTACTCAGACAGTCAATACTAGTGTTCTAACTGCATGTTCTTGGTCAGGTACCGCTGAGGACTATGCATTTGTGGGAATAAAAAGAACTGTATCCCAGAGAAAAAACTGGAACATAACCTGTCATGGGAGCAAGTTGGAAGAAGCAGGAGCTGAATAAACTTAAGATCTGATAGGGTTATACTGGATGGGAGACATAGCCATGGGCTGCAGATAAATAGGGCTCTGTGGGTTTTTCAAGGTTGAGAATTAAGTCAGGTGTATCAGCTCTTTTGACTCTAATTCCTTGCATTTCTCTGCTTTCCCTGTTTTTTGAACTCTTGAATCTTGACTTCTCACCCCAAATTGTTAGTCTGGATAATTTGTGAAGCTGCGGGTGGTCAACCAAACTCTAATTCATCACAGTACAACTGTCCTAAATGCAATTTTAGACTTTTTAAAAAATCATTTTTCTCTTTTTATGTTTTTAAACATTTACATGGAACTCTTACTAGGCAGTTTTCTGGCTTAGCAACATAGTTCCTTAAAAGGAACAAAAGTAAACACACCAGATTCAAACCTCCGACCTCTTCTCTTTCCTATTGATCCTACTCCCTGCGTGACCTCATCCAGGACCATGGCCTCAAGTATCCTCTCCTAATTCAGACAACAAATCTTATATCCAGTTCTGGATTCTCTCTGAACTCCACAGTCATAGATCCTTAAACGCACTCTCTGGTATTTCCAGTTAAAGGTCCAACTGGCATCTCAAACTCCAACTTTCCATGTCCCAAGGGAACAGAAGGAATGAATAAACATACATCCACTTCTCACACTTCTGTCACTCAAGCAACTACTTTTTCTCCTCCTGGAAATACTGGGTGCATGCAATAGGATGGATGCAGACAGACAGACAGACACACACACACACACATACACACACACACACTACGGTAGGAGCCTCTAAGATGGTCCCAAATGATCCCGTCCTTCCAGTAGTCAAAACCTCTGGGAATCCCACTAGGTACAGAAGACTGTGACTTGGGTTTTGCTAGCAAACTCTGCCTCTTGTAAGCCCTGATGCATAATGAAAGAAAAGCCACGTGGCAAGTGATGGAGAGGGGTCTGCAGCCAACAGTGCATGAGAAAGTGAGGCCCTTGGCCCAACCACCTTTGAGGAGAGGAATCCTGACAAGAGGTGTGCAAGTGAGCTTGGAAGCAGAGCCTTCCCCACTTGAGCCTTCAGGTGAGACCCTGCCTCTGGTCAGCATCTTGACTGCAGGCTCGCAAGTGACCTCAAAGTAGAAAAGCTGAGAAGGCAGGGACTCTTTGCTGTATGTATTCACCACAGCACCGCTTTCTCAGATAGGACTGCAAGAGTTCAGATAGCAATGCCTTCTGGCTCAGTCACTGAATGAAGTACTCCTCCCCCAATAACCTGGGTTGTGTCATCCTCAGGAGCAAACACACTTTGGAGGGCCTTACTGGAGGATCCGTGGTCTCTTTTAGATAAGGTCCCTTCCTAAATGACTCCACAATATTTAACTTGAGAACCTAGGATGGACTTTCTTCTTACAAATACATATAAATCATATAAATCTATCCTAAGAATGCACAGAAATTTCTTTCGTGTAACTTCTCATTAGTAGACAACAGGGAGACAAAAAGTATCCATTTAAAGCACTATCTTGCTTTTAGAAACAAATAATTAGACCTGGGGGAAAAACAGGTACAATCTACTTCCAGCCAAAACTGATATAAAGTCATGGGATTCCACCATGGAGCACGACCTCCTTTCAAACAAGAGCTACAAGATTTTAATTATTCTGCAGCTACAAATTGCAGCTCTGACTGCCAAGATTAGCCGCTGTGGTAATAGACGGCTTCATGCCTCTCAAAAACTGGGAAGCACCAATCACCCTTTTTCCTCAGTATCTCTGTTTAAGTCCCCTTCTTTTCTCCTCAAGATCTTAATTTAGGCATCAATCCCACTGTCTCCAGAAACCTTCCTTAATATCTTCATTAATACAGGCATTTACTTACATCCTATCAATATCCAGGTAATTCTAGCCGATGTTCTCTTAAGATCGTCTCTGTCTTAAGTTGCTAAGTCATTCTATAGGAAATAGAAGTAAGTGGCTTTTGGTAAATCACAGCAATTTCTTCAAAATAAAAGTTAGATTGGCCAAAGAGATACTTTTAAGAGAAACAGCAATGACAACGGAGAGGTGGTGACATGCCCAAGGACCCAGTTTAAGTGATGGTGCTCTGTCTTCTACCACCTCCTACTTGCTCTGGATCACCCTGCCCTGAGCACACCGCATCAATCCTTCATCCTCGTACCCAGCATGGCGAGCGTCAGAAATAGCGGGATAGATAATTACAGCCATCAAGGACACTTACAAATTGTTGGAAATTTTTCTGGGAACTAAAATCCAACCTGCTGACCAAGACACTTGAAAAGCTCCTGAATGAAAGGTCGTAGAAGCTCAATTATTTTCCATTTCATTTCAGGTCACAAGTGTATTGCTGGCGTGCATTTTTGAGAAACCCAATGACGACGCTTCCTTTCTCAGATTTTTGCCCTTTCAGCCTGAAGGGCAGCTTTTTATGCAGCCCCCCTTCCAGCAGAAACATCCGCCCTCTTAGATGTGGATGCAGTTTCTTGGTTATTATGTGTGGCTCCATGTCCCCTGCCTCCAGCATGGCGACTGAGAACACACCGGAATCCTTGTTACACGGTGCATGCAGTCACTAGGAGAGGCTAAGCTACACAGCTTTTTAGCTCTACCGTTGTCGTCTTGGATCCCACCATCAATGCCAGACCATCTGTCAGGGAAGTGCTGCCAAGAGTGGCTATTTATCTGGCTTCTCTGTCAATTTAAGAGGACTTAGCAACTTGGCCACCAGCCAGCAGCTACAGAACCAACCTTTAGAGAGATGCCTGCTGAAGAACTGATGGAAATTGTACAATTTTCATCTCCCTTTTCATTTCTCCAATTTCTGCACATCTGCACTTGACAAAAGGGGAACTGAATCAACCCCCCGCCCTGGCCCCCAGCACCTCCCCATTCACCGGCGAGTCTCTCGCATCCTTTCCGTCACGTTCTGTCAGGATCCCATCTGCCCTTCAGGATCTAGTGGAAATTACAGCCACAGGTGGAATCATGGTAGCACTTGGACCTTTTGTGCTCTTACTGGCCTTTGGCCAAACACGTTTATTAAGCATCTAGCACATATTCTGTTGTTGCCAGATACCTGATAGACTGTGCATAGCAAAACAGCCAGGGACGCAAAGGTCTCTAACTGGCTAACCCGCCAGGTGTCCAGCCCATGATATTCACTAAGCAATGATTGCAATAAATTGGAATGAAGAGTCAAATCTCTAATCAAACTTAGGGTTAGTAGAAATACTTAAGAGAAGTCTTTGAGATTTTCCTACGACGCTAACCACTGAAGATATAAAGACAAGTCAGACACGGGACATTAATGTCCAAAAGAGTCAGACAGTCCCACTTCAGTGCAGTTGATGTGTTTCCAATGAGCATGGAGAAGGGGTCACGAAACTTCCAAAGAAAGGATTTTTTTTTTAAGATTTTATTTTATTTATTTGACAGAGAGACACAGCGAGAGAGGGAACACAAGCAGGGAGAGTGGGAGAGGGAGAAGCAGGCTCCCCGCTGAGCAGGGAGCCCAATGCGGGGCTCGATCCCAGGACCCTGGGATCATGACCCGAGCCGAAGGCAGACGCTTAACGACTGAGCCACCAAGGTGCCCCCAAAAAAGGATTTGAACTAAGGTGCATATATGGAAAAACTGAACTGGTTATTTTCCCTCTCTTACAAACCCAAATAGGAAACAAGAGTAAATTTAAATACAAGCCTCACAAAATGATCCTATTTTCATGGACTCTAGTGGGCAGAGAATGAATTACAGTTTGTTTTTTCTCTGGGATGTTCCCGCTACCTTTGGGTGCAAAATATGGCTAGAAGTTTGGCAGACTGTGTTTGGCAAAAGAGAAAAGTTTGGAAGGAAAATGGAAGACCAGAGACGTCAGATAGGTTTTCATTTTCTTTCATTACCTTAGGAGAACAGCTTCCCAAATGTCCCCTAAACATAAGTATTTCAACTGAAAAACCTGGAGCTTCTCTCTGGGGTGAGGGCAATGACTTGGAAGAAGTAAAGGAGACAAGGCAGATCTATCAGTAGAGGTCAAGAGCTGTCGGAAATGGTAATGGCCACCGTGGAGTCAAACTGGCCTGCAGGCTCGGTGCTCAGGGTGACTGCCATATAAGCAAGCCAGCGTGGACAGCCTAGTCCACAGGCTTCCAGAGGGGACAACGCATGTGGCTGGTAAGCACACTGATGCCTTGTGCCCGTAATGGGGAAGAGCCCCTTCGAACATGGGCTCTCATACTTGGTTGTATGCTGGAATCTCACAGTGGGTTTAAATTAAAAAAAAAAAAATACTAATGCATACGTCCCACCCCAAGGATTCTGATTTGATGTCTGGAGTGCAGCCCAAGCTTTGGAATTTTTTTAAACTCCCCCCACCCCAATTTGTCACTGTCATAGACAATAAAAGGATTCAAGACACAGTGTTAGTGGCAGATGGCCAAAAAAGATCCTGAAAACACATACAGAACACAGCGCAAATCCAGAACCCCAGGATAGCACAATTTATGTGGAAAACTGAGGCACAAGAATATATAATTGGTAAAGAAGTATCCCTATGGGAGTCAGAGAACTTTTTAAACAAAGGGATAAAATACCACATAGAGTGATGGTCAAGCCTGGAGAAAATTCAGAAGACATCCAAGACTGTGTGGCCAGGAGTTAAAGACCAGAATGGGACTTAGACAGGGATGAGCAGATACGAGAAAGGACAACACTCACTGGCAGTAATGCAGGGTCGCTACTTTATCAGACTTGATGAATATACATGCACTGCGTAGGCTTATCAGCAAATATAGCCACATATTACCCATCATCTATCACCAACATCAATATTAGGTCTTAGCTCATGACCTGTTAGCTTGTAAAGTCTTAATTCTTTTAGATATGCTAAGCCAGCTTTACCTGAATCTTCTATTCGGCCAACCTTTGGAAGGTCACAGAAAAAAATCCATTCGAGGACTCTTACACCAGTCACACCCAGATGGAAAACTATACAAACGGCAAGGATTTCTGCCACAGTTTAGACCACAGGGACAAAAGTCACTTCATGTTGAGACACTGTGTTAGCGGTTTCACTCTAGAAAAATGCTTCTTTAAAATCTAGATTTTTACCTATGAATTTTTAGGTTTCCCATTTTTCACAAAAGAGAAGGAACCTTTGTAAAAATGTCCAGGAATGATCCACACGACCTTGTGACCACAGTTGAGGTGGGTGGGGCTCTAGAATGGAGACTTGGGTGTAGTTTGGGAAGAAAAATGTAAACAGTTTTTAAAAAGTAAGTGTTCGAGTGTCCGAAAATGCCTTTTACACTGAAAAGACTTTTACACTGCTTATACCATAACATGCTATTTGCTGAGGAAACTCACTGCATTCTGTCCCCAAAGGAGAGACAATCTAGGTCTCAGCAAATAAATACGGTTATGGCACAGAAATGTCGCATCAGGTGAAAGGATAGGCGCCCACCCCCAAATTCATTCCACCTGGAAATTTCCAAGATCTAAATATCCCACAGATTTTTAGTCCTTCACATATTTCAACACACTTAATCTTCTTTTCCTCCAGATTCTACCTGATCAGCTCTACCTCCCACACCTGCTTCACCACGGGGCGGCACCAGCTGGATCTCAGGACTGCAAGATTTCAACACGGGGCTGTTCATGGGCACTCTGCTCTCCTTCAGGGAGAAAGGATGTGGAGTCTTACAAAGGGCTAGTTTCAATAAAACTGTCTGTATCTGAGGAGGGTTAACATAATTCTCTGATATTTGTGTTCCCTAACTGGTTGTGCAAAATATAGCCACTCGTGGGCATGCACACACTGTTTAACACCTCACTATTCAAAATGTGGTCCATGGCTCAGCAACGTTGGCATCCCTGGAAGCTCGTTAGAAATGCAGACTCTCAGGGTAAACTCCAGACCCTCTGAATCAGAAAAGGCTTTAACAAGATCCCTGGTGATTTCTGTGCAGGTTAAAATAGACAATCAGGGCTCTACATAACTTGCCCTTCAGATTTCTCCGGATACTTCCTGTTTGCATTTCATATAAAGTTTTTGTGTTCTTTTTTCTATCCTACTTCAAAAACAGCGATCTGAGGGAAAAAAATCACAATGGGCAAAGCAAACAAACAAACAAAAACGATTTCCCAGCTGTTCTATTTCTGTTTTATTTTGGTGATCTCCTAAGGCTTTCACCATAATGCTTATGCAAATCATCTGCCTTCCTACATCTCTGCTCACCTTTCTCAATCTCCAGTTTCACATTTAAGACACGCTTATTGGATAGTTTCATCGTGATAGACCTAGAGCAATTAAAAACCATTTGGTCTCAAATCTAATTATCTTCTGCCTTCAAGATGCTTCGCTTTTAAGATTACGAGTGATAAAAATAATAATTACAACCAAAGATTCCCACGTGATTCTAATGATCAAACCACTCTGAAATTCCAGTATATTCACTATTGCTTCTCTCCTTTTCAAATCGGCATCCAATTTTTTGAACTAAGTTATCACTAGCCTCAATGTGTATTTATGTTACATCTTCAAATAGTTGTTTGCAACAGCATTTTAAATTGTGAATTTGGGGGAGGTTTGGGGGGGAGCGGGGGCGGGGGAGGAATCCTATATCTGCAGCCTAACAAGTATATAGGTTTACCACTGAATTAAAAGTCGGAAGCCTTGTAAATTCTTAAATTACCGAAAATTCCAATTTTCCAAATAACGCAGGAAAACATAGCCACAAGTTGGACTTTAACCTCTTAATTACAACAAGAAAATATTTTGCTACTATACCGCTTTGAGAGCACATCCATATCCCCAGGTGAAAATCTTTGTTTATATTCACATTATTGCTACTTGTATTTGATTTCCAGGGACTAGGGAATCCTGATACAGTTTACAGCTCAGAAGATACTCACCTGGATTGAACATCAGCCTATTCAGCATGCTAGGCATTAGCTCATAAACCAAAGGAGTTACACTATGCTTGAAGTGAAAGCTGAATGCTACATTATCTCTTTTATGCAAGTTTGAAAATAAATAGGAACAGGAGAGTGAAAAAAAAAATGGTGTGCAAAACAGTTATTTAAATCATATGCAAAGCATGTGAACCCATCATTTCCATCCACATCACAAGCCAGGAATGAACAACTCGCTTATATTCAGAAAATTAGGTTGAAAATTGCCATTGATTAAATAAAAAAAAATTAGAAATTCATATCTTCTTCACTTTTTCTTAGGTGAAGTGTGACTGGTACGGGGGGGTACGCATTTTGAAAAAGCCCATTTACAGTTTATTCCTTTCCCTGAAATCAATGCGGAGATGACTTACCTGTCAATAAATGCAGCACTGAACCAGAGGAGGTCAAATGCAGAGGTTGGGTGTTTCTGTGTTACTGAGAATGAAAAGCCAGACAACTCACCACGCTTCCCGCTTGATTCTGTGGCTCTACCTCCTGGAAACCGTCCTTCACCAAGTCTGCTCCCTCCACCGGTGGCTGGTGCTTACAAGCAAGCCCAGATCCACTTCCGGCAGCTCCCCGCCTCGCCCCTCCAGGCCAGGCGCAGACCCCAGGGATGGCTCCCAGGCTGCCATTCTGCTTCAACCTTCTACCAGCCGGGAGATGTTGATTAAAAATGGAAATTCCTGTGTTCACACTGAACTGGAAACACCTGACTTGGGGTCTAGGCATGCACAGCTGAGATGACTTCTTTCCACTAAATTTTGAGAACGACTGCATCGAATACATAGATAATGGGGATCAAAGTCAAAGACACCTCTAGCCTCTGCCCGTGTCCCTACCCTGTCTTGCCAAGAAGTTGCTTTGGAGAAGATTCTTAGAATTTATGCTTTGATTGTTCTAAGACAACTAATGTTCTCCTATTTTCATTAAATAATCCATGGAAATTATTATTACCCATATATTACCTGTATATTACCCATGAGTCAATCGTTTGGATTAAGATGAAATGCACAATAGGGATTGTTACTGGTGGGAGAGTGTGCGTTATGTGGAGGTCTCCGTTCCTGGGATTCCCCACGAAAGATTTATGTGAGGATCCGCCCTACAATAAAGACAGCGGAGCAGTTTATTAAGGACAGTACACTCTCAAGAAGGGAGAGCGGGCGGACCCAGAGATGGCACCTGCCCTGGGGCTACAGGGGTCTTTTCCTTTTATGTGAGTGGGGTCTGGGGTCATGGATGGGGTGGTCTCTATTTGAGGCTGCTTCCAATCATTTGGGGGACTCCTCCCACAAGTTAGGAAGGGGAGTGTTTGCCCCTACAAGGTTCTTGCCGGAACTGTCATGGCCATTTGGTGGGGGGGCGTTGGGGGCGTGCAAAACCACACTGTAAAGATATTCTAGTGAAGTTAGAGGTACTCAGGGGCAGAGAAGGAAGAGGAGAGCGCATGTTCTGCACTTGTAGCTCTTGGTCCATCAGCCCCGGGGTGGTGGAAGCCATGAGGCCTGGAGGTTAAGAGCTGAAAAGTCAGGATGTTGTGCCCTCGGGCTTCTAACGCGTCATCTCTTTGTCCCCGCCTTTGCCTCTGGCTCCTAACTAACTGCTACTCTATCGGTAGGAACACTTGCATAGCACTTAGCAGCGAGCTCACATGCACACCGACTCCCCTGAGAAGGCCAGGCACCTGAGTGCATTTACACCAGCAAAAGGCAGAGTGGCTACAGTGTTGGTGTAAGATGTATCTTCCAGGAGGCTTGGGGAGAGGGCTTTGGAGTATGTGCTGTACCTACATGAAGCTACTTTGGGAGAGAAAGACCCTTTAAAGACGTGGCAGGCGGAGTGAGTGTGCAAATGTACCCAGATTTTTACAATGTGCTCTTTAACCATCTCACTCGGAAAATAATCTAGCTGCCTCTGTGGATTTCCTACAAAGTAGATTTTAAAAATGTCTTTTATAATTCAGACAACTGACTGTAAAAAAAAAAAGCATACACACACGCTCAGAGTACATACAGCACACAGGCATCTATCTACATGTAAACAACTGTAGACATGAACACAGATATATACGTATACATATATAGAGATGGATCTGTTTATATATACAACACAAGTATATATATTGTATTATGGAAGAGAACATATGTATTTGGTGCCTCCTATAAATGTGTTTAAAAAATATCCAGAGGAACATTTTGGGTCCCTTAAAAATTCAGGTTCACAGGACACACTGTACCCCCTGAGCCGCCGTGGAAATGCCTGGCATCCGTGGGGGGGGGGCTGCTGCTGCGGGGGGAGAAGGCAGGAGGCGTGACGGGGCCTCTCTTCGTGGTGGACACGCGCTCACAGGTCAGAGCCAGACTGTGGGCAGAGGAGGGGAAAAGCTTTGTGCAAAAAAAAAAAAAAAAAAGTGTTCTTAAAAGCAGATTCAGAGGGCGCCTGGGTGGCTCAGTTGGTTAAGCAACTGCCTTCAGCTCAGGTCCTGATCCTGGAGTCCCAGGATCGAGTCCCGCATCAGGCTCCCCGCTCAGCAGGCAGTCTGCTTCTCCCTCTGGCCCTCCCCCCTCTCATGCTCTCTCTCTCTCTCTCAAATAAATAAAATCTTAAAAAAAAAAAAAAAAAAAAAAGCAGATTCAGAGACCTAGCGTCTGCAGAAGAAAATCACAATGGTATTTTTTTTTTTTTAAAGATTTTATTTATTTATTTGACAGAGAGAGAGAGAGAACAAGCAGGGGGAGTGGCAGGAAAGGCAGAGGGAGAAGCAGGCTCCCTGAAGAGCAGGGCAAGCCTGATGTGGGACTCAATCCCAGAACCCTGGGATCACGACCTGAGCTGAAGGCAGTCACTTAACCAACTGAGCCACCCAGGTGCCCCATCACAATGGTATTTTTGTGTCAGAGCAAAATGATGAGCACCAACAAAAGCACCCCAGTGAGAAGGACAAAGTAACCAACATTCTCTCCTTGACCATATTCTAGCCAGGCTCCCTCTTCTCGATGAGGCCTCCGCCTTGTCCCATGAAGAGCTGAGCTAACACTGACAGGGTTTCTAACATCCCTAAGATGGCCCGAGGCCCCCTTCACGTGCCCGCCTGAGAAACCTCAAGGCTGCCCAAACGATTTCCTGTCGGTTCCAGCCCACCCCTGAGGGTGGCGGGTAGCGTGTGAGCTCGGGTCACTGCCCGCAAGCAGACACAGCTGACCCACCGGGGTGGTTTTTCCCGCCCCTGACTATGGAGCCCCCCACCGCCCCACTCCCTCACCCCCCCTTGACAACGAACGCCCTGGCGTCAACGAGTTGGGTTCGGTTCCCCTGCCGCAGGGGTTGTTACTGAGTAAAATCCATCCTTTCCACTTTAACTAGCGTCTGGCTTTATCTCTGACAATAGCAATACGGACAGCCAAGCTGAAGGACAAGTCCTTCAAAGAGACGAGAGGGGCAGGGGAGTCAGACTCTAACTGAACTGGGCTGTGCCTAGAACTGCTGAGGTATGCACAGAAGGATGCAGCACGCGGGAAGCTAGGATAGTTACTCTCTCCTCTGGGTATTTTTCTCCCAGAAATGTACAGAGGGTTAAGTATTTGTGATTCGTTAAATATCAGTATCAATACTTGCATTTCTTTAACAAAAACCCAGCTGATTTGATCGTATGATACTCAGTGCCCAAGCGTGAGGCTCACCTGGGGGCGATCACCAAGGAGGCAGAATCTGGAACAATCTGAGCAACAGAGTAAACAAAGTGATGGATTGAAACTCATCCAGTAGAACACATATCCATGTGTCCATACTCACATAAATAAATAACTAAATAATTAAATGGTGGAGAAAGGCAGTTCTTTTTTTTTTTCCAAGATTTTATTTATTTATTTGAGAGAGAGCAAGCCAGCACGAGTAGGGGGAGGGGCAGAGGAAGAAGCAGACTCTCCGCTGAGCAGGGAGCCTGATGTGGGGCTCGATCCCAGGAAGCTGGGATCATTGACCTGAGCTAAAGGCAGAAGCTCAACCGACTGAGCCACCCAGGCACCCCGGCAGTTCTTCTTTATCCAAAAATTCAAAATAATAAATGTGGAAGGAATGAGGAAATACAAGATCATCCTAAGGAATACACCTCAGTAATAACAGTAGTAGGCAGGATCCCCTAAGGGAGGCTAAAATCAGTGGGTGAAAATTTAAGGAGAAACAGGAGAGCAGCCTATGCTAAAAGGAACTTCACCAAAGAGAAACCCAGTGGTGACAGACACTACATTAACCAAGAATTTGAGGCCCGTATTGCAAGTAATAAGACATATTGACATCATGTACCCTGTGCTATTATGAACTGAGGACACAACATCTCTTCTGTGCTATTCTTGCCAAAAAATGCATATGAGCTTATATTAAATTGAGCTATTTAATAATGGGAAAACACTAGGCAAACCAAAATTGAGTGACATTCTACAAAATTGAGTGACATTCTAAAAAATCAGAAGAGTCAAGGTCATGAAAGACAACTAAGGAACTATCGTGGATGGAAGGTCATTAAAGACCTCAGTTGCTATGTGCCATTGGGGATCCTGGGCTGGATCCCAGAACGAAAATAGGATATTAGGGGGCACACTGGAGGAATCTGGGTAAAATCTGTAGGTTAGTGTCCAACGAGAATTGCCTAGATTTTCCTAATTGTTGTTAACCTTAGGGAATCTGAGTGAAGGGTAGACGTCGATTCTGTACCAATTTTACAACTTTTCTGTAAGTCTAAAATGATTTCAAATAAAAACACTTTTTTAAAAAGATAGAGACATAGTATTTTCATTGGGACCTATCCTTTCTTGTGTTATCTGCAAATTGAACTTAAAACACAACTGGGACGTCAGTTTCCTTCCTGGAACGCACTTGAGTTCATGGGTCTGAAAGTTGCTACTAATATATGAATGCACACATCGACCCATGCAACTGCCAAGTCGGCTGAGGAGTGGAGGTCCAGCTTGATCACTAATAAAATGCATTTATTATAAATGTAGTTACACTCTTTAAACATTACAATAAATAAAATTACTGATGAATATAGCACGCAAAATGAAATGTTAATTGCCCATAAGTGTTATTGTGGGTAAACTGGTATTGAACAAGGGCAACATTTTTAGTACTAATGTATATAATATGACCCATTTAAAACACATTTCAGTACCTCAAAAATAAAATTTAGCAAATTTAGGGCACTGAGTAATTGGCTTTCATTAAGGTTTTCTTAATTGGATGCTTTCTAAATAGGTTTATTAGTGATCACAAAATGAATCTATAAAGGAACTTGTAAAAATGTAGAATTTGCCATGTAATGGACACTGTATTCATACTTATTACTATCAAGAGGAGTTGGGCATGTGATAGATAAGCTACATTTTGCTTAATGTTTGCTTTGAGGTATTTTATTGTTCTAAATAGGTAGTAAATGTCCATTTAAAAAGAAGAACAGTAGTCAGCAAGCTGCATAAAAAAAAACAACAACTGGAGGACTGTCTATGTTTCGACCAATTTTAATCAAGTAAATGAAAGCAATCACCCTCAATCATCCTGCATGCCAGAGTCACTCTCAAATGGAGCCATGCTGACTCTTGTGTGAGCCACAGCAGGGGGCTGCATTCTAGCTCCTCGGAGCCAAAGCATGGAAGCAACTGGAAACATCCAGTCAAGAGTGTTCTCCCCCCCGCCCCCCGCTCTCCCTCTGTCTCCCTCTCTCTCCCCCTCTGCCCTCTCCCAATCCATGTGGATTTCAAGTAAAGCAATTTTCAAACCCAACAAAAATTTGCAAATCTCAAAAAACACCCAAAAATTTCTATTAGAAAATATAAATCATACAATTGCAAATTATGGAAAGTTATTGCAATACCAACACCTCCAATTTTTTTCCATTTCAAACACACAGTCTAAGCTATTATGTCCCACTGTACCCTTTTTCTTTGAAATTAATCTAAATGCTCCTAACAGTGTTTGCAATTGTGACCACATATTGTATACCTCTTCCATCGACTCAAGGAAACAGTGTTACATCAGATAACTGTTGAGCGAGTAGCTTTCAATTCTACCTAATGGCATGACTAATATGGAACGGACGGAAGAAAATGTCTGGAGTAGCACTCTGTTCGTGAAATATGGAAAAGTAGGGTGAAGGCTAATGTATTTTATTAAGAGCAAATGAGGGATATAGAGCTAGATAATGTAAGAATTGTTAACTAGTGAACGTTTGCCTTTTGTTCTGCTGTTAGCTTGTAAGATAGTCAAAGAAGACTGATTTTAGCAATGATGTAATATTACGTGAGACACTGATTAAAGAAGCTTTATTGACAAGTACAGTGGTGTGGGGATGGGTCAATCTATTTTGTAATAAGCGAACTTGTGTTTCAACATGACTAGTGATCCAGTTTGGGAGGTAAACATAGTCAGTCATGCCTGCGGCAGTCTTCCTTTCTTTGGGGGTGGGTCACAAGAAATTGA
Source organism: Halichoerus grypus (assembly GCF_964656455.1). Taxonomy (NCBI): domain Eukaryota; kingdom Metazoa; phylum Chordata; class Mammalia; order Carnivora; family Phocidae; genus Halichoerus; species Halichoerus grypus. The sequence goes on from NC_135726.1 coordinate 10,787,490, forward strand.
CCCTACGATTATATGTATACAGAAGATGACCAGTTCTAAGTCATTATGTATTTAATCGGTGTATATTCAGTTAACTCTCTTGGGTGGCTGTAAACATCTGGCGCTGTGCTTGGTAACAGGACTGAATTTGAAACACAAAGAGCCGTATCTCTTGATCTCATGGGGCTCAGTCTCATGAAGAAGACACACAAGTGCTGTTTTTTCCAGGAGGACACTTTGACCTTGAAAGGGAGAACTTGGAAAGCTTTGCTGAAAAAAACTGATGCTCAAAATGATGGAAATTAATTAACTAATTAATTTGAAGAGAAAGGGATTTACTACAAAGGAACAGCAAACTCAAATTTTATGCAATGGGGATGGGGGATGGATAGAAAATAAATGAAACTGAACTGAAACAATATTAGTGTGGAAAAAAACAGGGGTATCTCTGTCTGAGATGAAGCAGGGGCCAGATCGTGATTTTGTTTAGGTTAGCCACATAATTTATCATTAAAAATGGAATATATTCTTGATAATGAAATCTGACATGTTTATAATTAATCTGGGACAATCAGCATAACCCGTGTGGGCTGTATGGTCACCATGTCCTCTATCCTCAGAGCAAAGAGAAGCTTCTAAAGAGGGAGGGTATGAGATGACAAATAGGAAGGTCTTCAGAGCAGAGAAGGGCTAGGAGGGGGGAGGTTGCGGTCCTGATGTGGACAGATAATTTAGGAAGCCACTTTAGCGGATTATCCAAAGGATGGCAATACCTTGAGTGGGAGGGGTGGAAAAAGAGAGAACAGATAGATAGATTTATGAGATGTTTAAGGGATGAATCTTGGTGACCAATCAGATGGGGATTATGATGAAAGGGGCCTCCTGGTTTGATTTCAGCTTCTGACAATGAGGGGGCTGATGATGCTATTCCATAAAATGGGAAGCACCACAGGCGACCAGCAGCAGAGAGTTGCAGGTAGACACTTTGTTGGAATGAGGCTTAGAGTGTGGACGATGAGGTCGATGTTCATGGTAACCCAATGGGGAGTCCATAGAATGTACCAGAGACAGTACGTCAAAATCCTCCACCTGGCCCTGTCCAAGGATGGACGTTCTGTACTTCAGGAAATTGGCCATCGAGCACTTTGTCCTGGCACTGCCTTGGGAGCTAGACCCTATCTTGTGTCTGAGTATAAGTTTCCACCAAGTAATATGAATGTTCACCCTGGGGCAGCAAGAAATCAGGTGTTGGCAAGGAACTGTCCTCCCACTTGGCTGTGCTCTTTATGTTTTGGGAGTGGGAAGGAAAATCATACCACCCTGGGTGAGAAAGTAGCTGGACAGAAGACTAAGGAGGACAACTCACTGGAATCGCCTGATTGATGGACTCTAGGAACTGTGATAATTGATATCCAATTGAATTCAGTTGTTCTGCATTATTATTACTTTATTACTGCATTATTTCCAAGATGTCCATAATTTTTTCTGAAATGCTGCAGTCTGGTCTTCCCTGTATTTGGTAAATTAAGGGAAAAACCCGAGCTATAGCTAGAAGCTGGTCCTAAACAAGAGATCATCTACTGAGCTTAAACTTTTGTTTGGTCACTAGAGTCATGGTCCAATGCGGGCAGCTCACTGGAGTAACTTTCAATGACCAAGATGGGTTTGTAGAATATGATATCATTCCTTCCATGACCTCCAGAAAATTTTGGGGGGGAGGAGGTACCCACTTAAAGGATCCAAATTCCTATGGTCTCGAGATAGGAGCTCAAACTATTTTTATTTGGATATTAAGGGAAAGGATGGTATCTAAAGGCTGAAGGAATTGGGTTGAAGTCTGCCTTGGTTTCCCTGAGCTGTCCAGGAGCCAGTGGGAGATTCTATACCTTTCCCCTGGCCCATTCCTTCAGTAGAAAAACATTCACATGGCAAAAAATAGTTGCATGGGTGTAATTATGATTTGTTTTGGCAATTTAGTAGCAATTTTGCTTGTACAATATTATTAATATCTCAGAAAGTATTTCCCTTCAAATTTAGGATTTCAAGAAGAAGATGGACTCTATGTTTTTATTATGTTTTATAGCTTAAATTCTGTAGCTCAGCTTCAATTTCATGATAGAAGCCAAAAGAAAAGTAGAAATTGCTCAAAGAAGTTTTTAGAGGCATTTTAGCACCATATCAATTTTATACATCATGAAATTTCAACTATGGTAAGATTGAAGTGTACTAAATTTCCACTAAGAAAGTCATCAGGAAAGATAAGAGATTTGCTATCTCTTTATACAAATTACAGGTAGAAAATAAATGTGTAGACAGATAACGTGATACCATTCAGAAACTATTATTAGCATTATCACCACTATAGTTCATAATATAAAGATTCTAAGTTGAAATGCATTTGGTCAGTATTTGTTATAATTCCTAGTTATGATGAAATGTGGTGCTTTCATTACATTTAGCTTATGTTCTTTCATATAACTACAATCCTATTCCAGAAGATGCCATTCTACAATAATTTATTTGGTGCTATGGATTTCTACCAAGAAAAGTTTGTCAAACATCTTAAGCAAGTGAAAAAAATTATTACAAAGAGTCTCAATCATCATGGTCATTTGTAATCATCTTCTTTTAATATTTATTTTGGAAGAACAGGTCATTTCACTACTCAATTAAAAAATTAATTTGTTCCTGTTGAAAATGCAGAGAAACATGAATCATTTATAACAGCTTATTTTCAATGAAAATATGAATTCATTCACAGCAACATAATTTATCAGAAAGTTTCTCACACGAACACCTTGGAAGCAGATGTGTTAGTTCAGTGGGCATATAGCCATGTCTAATATCAGCACATGGAATAAAGAAATTATTTTATTAAGAGCAAACACAACTTAGTGTGGCCTGATGCAAAGAATCACAATAAGAACTGCTCTTGCTAGCTTACGGCTTGATAAAACAGGTATTAGTTTAATGGCTTTTCAAAAAACAACGGTTAAGGCTCCTAATTGTCGGAGAGGCAATATGAAGGCCCTGAGCAAATCAAGTTATGAGTAGTTCTAAACTGTTCTCAGGAGGAAGGAAGGTAGGCAGGAAGCCAGGGCCATGGGAAGAGCCCTGGTTCCACTGTGCTAGATTCACTGACGATTGGCATTTCTTCCACATAAGGAAAGTGAGAAAAATTAAGTCAAGGAATGGACCAGACATTGCAATACTTCATCAGCATTTGACACATAAAAGCACCAAGGGACACCTGAATATAGACTTCTTTCTAGAAGAGTTCAAACAAGAAGGATCTGGAATGAAGGACATCAGGATGGAGTTGGATGGAGAAAATCACAGTCAATGGCGGGGGGTGGGTATTGCAGGTAGACTAATGGCCCCCTCAAAGCTGCCCACATCCTAGTCTCTGCATCCTGAGTACAGACTTACGTGGGTAGAGAGGCAATAAATTGCAGGAGCCCCAATTGTAGCTGCTGTACCGGATGTTGGTACTTTTGCTAGAGTAACATGGTCTCAGGTATAGTGTATGGATGTGGATGTGAAAAATGTGTCCTTTTCCAAACCTATCAGAAAGGAAATTTAGAAACAGACCGTAGTTACCTAGAATGGACAACGGTCTTGCCCCAAAGCTATGTTAGCACTCCCTCCTTCTGTCATGGTGTAGTCTGAAGAGACCTGTATCATTGAGACATCCTGCAGAGCACACTAGCCCTTTCTATTCGCCCAATGGGTAACAATGATTAAGAATCTAGGGTTTTAGGGCAGAGGTCTGAAAACTATGGCCTGTGGATCAATTCTAGCCTACTTCCTGCTTTGTGCACAGCTTTGGGGGAATACAGCTATACTCTTTTTTTTTTTCCATATTGTCTATGGATGCTCTCATGTGACAATGACGGAGTTGAGGAGTTGTGGCAGAGACTCTATGGCCCACAAGCCTAAAACATTCTACAGAAAGTTTGCTGACCCCTCATCTAGGGCATGCTGGGACCTCTCTCCAAAGTCAATAACAAAGTCTTGCCTCTCTCATTTCCCACTGTGAAAAAAATAGCACGGTGCCTGGTAGGCTTCTTTGGGTTCTGGAAGCAGCCTTTTCCACACTTGGGAATAGATCTGTGACCAAACACTGGGTGACGTGTAAGGCTTCAGCCAGCTTTGAATGGGGCTGAACAAGAACAGGTTCTACAGTGGGTCTAGACAGCAGATAAGGAGTCCAGCCCCTCGGACCATACACCCTACGGCCCCTAGGTGGTGTCACTGTACGATACGCTGTGCAGATGTCATTGACCATTGACAACAGGAACATCACACTGCAGAAATTCAAGGTTTGGGAGCAGTGCCATGTCATCTGCAGCAGAGAAATATACAACTCTCTTAAAAACAAAAAAAATCTCCTGGGACGCCTGGGTGGCTCAGCTGGTTAAGCCTCTGCCTTCGGCTCAGCTCATGATTCCAGGGTCCTGGGATCGAGTCCCGCATCGGGCTCCTTGCTCAGCGGGGAGCCTGCTTCTCCCTCTGCCCGCCGCTCCCCCTGCTTGTGCTCTCTTTCTCTCCGACAAATAAATAAATAAAATCTTTAAAAAATAAATAAATAAAAATAAATCTCCTGACACGCTACTGAACCCTGCGACAGAGGAAGTGCCTCACTAACTGTGGGCAAATTTGCCTATAATGAGCTGGGTTCTCTCAGACCCACCAAGTCACAAGTCATCTGGGCTCAGCTGAAAGCCAACACAAATGGAAAGCGGTACACATGGGATCAAGCATGAGCGGGCACAAACAAGCTACACAAGCCACCGGGCCAGATCCTTACATCATCCACTAGTCTTCTCCAGCACAGTTCCCGCAGCTTACACTTAGAGTTGCACGAATGACCCCTATTACCAGCTGCCGGAGAAGGGAGAAGTATGAACCTGGTGCACAGACGGCTTGGTTGAGAACGTGAGCGCAAGCTGAAATGGAAGGTAACACCAGTCACTAGAGTTGTAATCAGAGGGCCACAGAAAGATGGTGGTGAGGAGAAACCCTCCAAAGGAGCAGAACTTCTGGATGATGCCATGGTCATCCGGTTTGTGTGAAAGAAAGGGCTCAAGGTTATAATATATATGGACTTATGGGCAGTAATTTGGCCAGTTTGTCAGGGTCCTAGGAGATTTGGAAGATCAGAGACAAGAAGGTCTGAAATAGAAGCAGATGGATGTACCTATGGGGTGGGCACAAAATGTAAAGATCTTTGGCCACCAGAAAGCATATGCGCCATGAGACAATCACTGAACAGCCAAGTAGACAGAATGACTTAAGCAGTTAGTATCAACCAACCTCAATCACTGGTCACTGCTAGGTCAATGGATGCATGAACAGAGTAGCTGTGGAGGCAGGAATGGAAGCATGAGCTCCTCAGGACTGATATAACATCACTCCTGAATGTTCAAATGCTCAGCCAGAGACCAGTGTCCATTCCCCAGAATGGTTCCCCTCTATAAAAACACCAATTTTCTGGCAAGTTGACTACATCAGATCTTTTCTATCCTGAAAGGACTAGACGTTACTTTTGATTGGAATCATTACTTATTTCAGATATGAGTTGTCTTTATCACCTGTAAGGTATCAGCCAACACCACCTTTTGAGGATCTACAGAGACCTTCTGAGGGTATGATACGGAAGGACCAGCAGATCTCACGGAAATGTGCTCACTCCCATAGATCCTTTGCTGTAACGTGGATCTTTGGCTGATGCAATGTTTTGTGGGCGGCTATGTCAGGGGTAATTGTCCCTGACTGGTGATAAGAGAGAGTCACTGTCACACTTTAGGGACAAGGAGGAATATGTTTGGCAAGTAGATACTCCTTTGACCAATTTTAACGGTAAATGCAAAAGAGCAGCAGCTATAGCTTGAGAGGTCGTAGGAGACAAGGGTTCAAACTCTCTGCAGGGCTGTCAGCCGGAGTGATTGGAGTCCTGCATGGGCAGCGGAGGAGGGAGAGAATGAGTACCAGCTGCAGCCAAGAGATCTCCTGCAGGGGCAGGGTCTGTGGTCTGTTCCATCCTCCTTCCTCGTGTATGTTTCCCAGGAAGTGAGGCTCACCAGCAGGGTGAACCCTCAGGGATGCTGAGCTGGGCCACCCAGATCCCTGTTGCAGGACTGAAGGATTTATTTCCCCCAGACACTGAGCAGTTTTTGTCCTCCTCCTTTAGGAGCTGCTGAAGCTGAAGAGAGCTGTTTGTCCAAGTTTATGCCCACTTCACCGGGCAGTCAACACCCAATGCCTGGTTGATACAAGAGTGTAAATACCCAGCCCCCTCACTCCCACTCAGGACATCTTTAAGGGGCCCTAGGAGCAGGATTGGCTGCACCCTTGGGTGACTGCCCCGCAGCCCAGCTTCTCCATCAGCCCCATCCTGCCTTGTCCCCTCTGCCCCCCACAGATGTTGTTCCGGACAGTACCCCTGATAAATGTCCTTCATGATAACTGCTATTTCTGAGTTTACCTCCCAGGGATCCCAGTCTGCTATAGCATGTGATTAAAAAATGGAGACAGCTCCCAAGAGGCAGCTAAAGGAGCCGAAGGTGACCAGGAGGGGATATGGCAACAGAGAACTGTTTTTCCTTGCAAGATTTCTTATGCTGGTTCCATTTTTTAAATATATTCATGTATTTTTTAACAAAAATTTAAATATGTTATAAATAGGGAAAAGAGGGGCGCCTAGGTGGCTCAGTCGTTAAGCGTCTGCCTTCGGTTCAGGTCATGATCCCAGGGTCCTGGGATCGAGCCCCGCATCAGGCTCCCTGCTCGGCAGGAAGCCTGCTTCTCCCTCTCCCACTCCCCCTGCTTGTGTTCCCTCTCTTGCTATCTCTCTCTGTGTGTCAAAAGATAAATAAAATCTTTAAAAATAAATAAATAAATAAATAAATAAATAAATAAGTAAGTAAGTAAGTAAGTAAGTAAGTAGGGAAAAGAAGGGAAAAACGACTGCACTGGCGAAGCCATTACAATCATGGGTCAAATCGTTTTCCATTCCATTTATTTTCATTTGCAAATCTTCAAAACCATCCCCCAGGGAAGCTACTGCCACACCAAAAGTCCAACTCTTTTACTAAATTATATGTAAACTATTTCATATTCTCTTCCTCATTTTGTATTCCTTCTTGTACACATGCATGTGCTCACTCGCACATGTCCCCAACACACAGACAGTGGGCTTCTATTCTCTTTCTTCCGTTACCACTCTCCATCACCCAAAACTTTGGGAAAATAAAAGAACTGCCAGGACATCCTGAAGGTTTCTGGTAGATTCATCATGTAGTTGACACAGGACTGGAAAGTCAATCAACTGAACATAGGTTGATATGAGTTGGGTCTATGTCATCTGTTTCTTCATTATAAGGAAAATATTTGGTGACTCAATCTGTCAGATCTAACTCACATTATGTATTTCACAAAGACTACATAAAAATGCTCCAGTTATAATTATCTCTCCTGGAGTCCAGGGCCATCAACTTAATACACATTTTTTAAAGAAAACCAAATCTGACCTATCAGATAAAGGTTTATGTTCATTTTAAAGGATACCGGAAAGATTAGAACTATAGGTCATTCTTGTCAAAAAGGACACCAAGTTCCTTCAAATTTTCTACACCACTAGATAACTGTCAAAACTCGAGGTCTTGGAAGTACCAAGATCAGCAACATGTGGAGTAAAAAGGAAATTCTAGTCACAGCTTCACCATTTTCGCATTGCTACATATCCCTTTGGGAACATCACCTCATTTATCTGCATCCTAGACATTTCATTGGTAAAACTGAGCGGTCTGCACTATAGATATTATTATATAACAACATATCAGTGCTCTCCAGGTGCATGATGGACATTGTTCCAAGATTCCGTTATATAGGAAGAACAATACCAACTAAAGAAAGATGATTTTGTGAAAATTTTATAAAAGGAAACGCATGTAGAATAGAGTGGGGGAGGGCAACAGCGGGAGCCCTGAAGTCCTATCACTCAACTGCAGGCCCAATAGGAAAAGACCACCTCGCACTGGAAACTACTTTACTACCCCAGCAGAGAAAAGGGCTTTCCTCCTCCCCTACCCGGCAACAGCCCAGCCAATGAGAGGCAGTCACAGCTCAGCCAATGAAAAGCCACTCCACAGCATCCTCCCCACCCCTTTGTTCAGCCAACTTGCCTACAATTTTGCCATAGGCTCTTGTCCCAGATTACATTTCTCTGCTCTCCCTGAATAAACCCACTTTTGCTGGTAAAATAACTGAGAGTTTTATTTTTTACCGATAACACTTTTAAATAATTGGCTTCTGTTTGGTTGGCTGTCTGTTGCTTTTCCTTGTTTACCTTGCTGTCTAAAGAATTTATTAAATGTGTTTCAAAGAGTGACACTTAGGAAAGGATTTTTTAAAAAATGAAGCTATTTCTTAGAGTGGACAAGGGCCATTTCAGTGACACAGCTTCCACAAAATGAAGATGCCATTTCCCACAGATGACCCCCATTTCATAGAGGCAAGTCTTCAGTGCCACATTAACTCCACTCTATTTGCATACTGTACATCTGAATTTAATGAGATTTGGAAAGTTAGTCATCTCAAAAAGAGAATGTTAATTATATATTGTTTTCATTTGAAATCACAGATAAGAATTTTTTAAACTTTTATATCATAGAAGGGTACACTATATTCCTCCATATAATCCTGTGTATCAATATAGTGCTCACTGGCCAAATTCTCTCTGCAGAAGTAGAAGGATATCACCAATTTAAAAATACAAAACATTTCAACAAACAATTGCTGACAAAATATTGTCTCTGGCAAAACTTTAAATGTAGTTTAACTGCCTCTACTTGTTATAATCAATAAACATATTTCTAATTTTTTTCTGTCACTTTTGCATCCACTTAAAAGGAAAATGCATGACAAATGCAGTTTTTGTTAATAATTCATAATAATCACGGGATGTACCAAAAGGCTTAAAAAACACAGACCACCAGTAAAGAAGGTGAACATCTACACATCTTTTTACTGTTTTAAGAAAATGAAAATCCAGTATAATTCCCTCATTTTAAACTTTTATACATCTCTTAAAATATATTCTGCATTTTACTTCAAAAGTGCATTTTATTAAGAAAAAAAGAAGGAATAGATTACAAATCAGGACATGAAAATCATGACATATGATGAATCAATGCGTTTTGATGCCATAATGCTGCAGTTTCTAGCAATGCAGACCACACAGAACCATGAGGCTTCACCATCTATAAACCTGTCTACATCCCCAACCAGGTTAATGCGGCTACTAAATCACATGAACACTTGCAACAGATTCAGAGCTGTTATTATGCTTGTATTCAGCTTTGCATCAAATAAAAACTACCGTTTCTGTGTTCAATCCTTCAAGTCTTTCAGTTAAAAAAAAAAAAGTATGCCATTTATCAACATAGATCCTTCATAAGCTACTATGTTAATTCATATCCTAAGATTTAGTCAGGCATTTACAGAAACAGTAAAATGGTTATAGAGCTATGGGAAAGACAGGCCGCTTTTGTAAGGAGGTTAAGAAGGAAAATATGATGCTTAATTTATATATTTCCAAATTGTTCTGGTGTGAACAAATGAAGGAATCCAATTTTTCCTTGCCAGGCACCAGGAATGTGTGAGCATAAATAGCAAAGTGCCTTTATTATATAATTGGCTTATGAAATTTCAAGATAACTACATGCACGCATCTTATTTGCTTTGCCTCAAAATCCATTATTGTAACAAGTTTCATGAGGTTACTGATAATTCTCTGATCTCTTGGTATGTATACACACCCTAATCAGAATGTACTAGTTAGTAGGTTATATTGATTTCTGGTACTTTTTAAGAAATTACCCCATCACCATAAATGAGACATGACAGAATGGCAGACTTCGCACAGATCAGATAATATGCCATCACCCCTTAGAGTGAGCATCCTTTAACTACTCCACTGGCTTTGGTGAAAGGGGGCATGATTGCAGTTTCTATTTCAAAAAGTCTATCCTGGAGGTCAGTGCATGGAAAAATGTATGCCTGAAGGGGTATATGTTTTAGAATGGGGAACGGAGCTCTCTACCTCAAATTGTCCCTTTTTCTTTTTAATGCATCAGGAATGTGCTCCGTGGAATATAGTCAAGGGAGATCAAAGAAAATTTGGTGACAAGCTTTAGAAAAACAGAAATACAAACCTGAAAAAAAAACAAAACTGGCATAAGGCTCAGGGAAAGTATTCTCAAAAGTACGTTTCATACGAGACATTACAGTTGTAAATAAAAATAATTTTTTTGGCATTGTTAAGAATTGTGTTTTTTATATCAACAAGCTTGGTAGTTGCAAACACTTCACATTCTTTGGGAAATTGGCATTTATCCAGCGTCTTCCCTACTGCCACCACTGAACACGGATAGCAGATGATGAGAAATTTAAAAGGTAGGACACCACACTCTGACAACCAATGCACTCTCTGCGTCTTGTCACATATGGATTTTACATTCAGAGCTAAAGTCTGACACTCAAAACCTAATGCGTTCAAAATCATTAAGAAGAGTCAAATAGAAAAAGAGCAATACGATCAAAGCAACGACAACAAAACATCTTTCAAGACTACTGATAAATTGTATTGAATGTAATACAGAGAAAGGCAAAGGGTTGATATACTTTTGGCCACTGAAGATGCAAACACCAGCCAAACAGGATCTGAGAAGCATTTCCAGGTCTATGAATAACACTGGAGGGACACTAAAGCAAACACAGAGCATGTTCTCAAAAAAAGCAAGTTATTATCATCCAATTTTGATTTTTTACCTCTAACAAAAGTGATGTATCACATGGTTGAGAGACCAGGGCTACAGTTTTCACGTTCAAAAACCGTAGTCATCAAGCCAGTCAAACTTCCATTTTAGATCCTATCAGAACAGTTGGAAATTAAGAGCAATATCGAATTCCTTGTTCTCTAGAACGACTGCTATGGGAAATACGTCACCGGATGAGGCCTCCCGCAGCCATCTCGAGTCTGGATATGGCAAGATGGCAGTGCTGAAAATCCATTGCCTGTACATTCAGTGTAAGAACCTTTTCTTGTCCATCGAGAGCCCCTGGCTATTAAAACAGACTGCCGGAATCGCAAGTTAAATCACAGCCGCCAATCAGAAGAAGTACTCTTTCTGATTTTCATTGACTGCACTTTGTATATTAAGCTCACTTTTCAAAACAGCCTCAGCACTGTCTACGTTCTCTGACCTTTTTGCCTCGTTTCTTTTGTATAACCTTTTCTGCTGATAAATGCGAACGGCTACGGCAGCGATGCACAGCAAGATAAAGACCACAACAGCTATCAAACCTAGCGAGAGAGGAGAAAAAGAACGCAAAATCAGAATTTGTGTCCAAATGGAAGCCCTGCGGACTTCATTGTTTAGTAAGTCATAAGAAAATTATTTTCCACATAAATCGAGCATCTGGTATCTATAAATTAAAAAAATATCCAAACCTCAAGTATTTCTGGATCAGGTGGTATCATAATATATTGAGTTTGTTTCTGAGTTCTATCAGCCTGGTGGGTTCGCCTCCGTTTACTCTACACGCATATTATACTGGATTTATTCAGTGCGTTTCCATTTATTTTTTTTTTAATTTTTTAGTGCATTTTACATTAAACACAAGATGTTACCAACACATCTCTAAGACCATGTGATCATTGCATATTAATACACAAATTTTAATTATTTTAAAATTATAGATAGTAGTAAGATGGTAAAGTGATTAAATGTGTCTTTGTACTTAAATATTTAAACACTGTAATTCAGTTGATTCGCAATAGTTCGTTCTACTGCTGAATAGGAGGGACAGGATATATGCATCTGAATAATCCTGACTAGTGAAATATATTCATACGGATAATATAGATTATTTAGCTTATTTCTATATGAGGAATACTGATATTCTGAAACACTGTAAATGTTGTAAAGGTTGTAAATAAAAGATTTAAATACCACAACTGTTAACTATGCCCATATATGGGCATCAACCTTGGCATTACATTGGGCCAGAAGTTCTTCGAAGTGTGATCTGTGAGTCCCTTTTGGGTCCCAGGACACTTTGAGGAGGTCCACGGGGTCAAAGCTATTTTCATAATAATTCTAAGATGCCTTTTCCATTGTGTTGACACACCCACTGCTAATGTAAAACAAGGCTGGGTAAAATTCCTGGTACCTTAGCATGAATTAAGGCAGGGCTACCAGACTGTAACAGCGGTCACTGAATTCATTATTACACTGCCAGGCAACCCCGGAAAAAAAGAAAAAAGCTAGCTTCACTTACGAGTGTCCTCGATGAAGCACTAAAAATTACTTATTTTATGAAATATTGACCTTTGGCTACATGCCTTTTTAACATTTTGGGCGATGAAATGGAAAGTACTTGGGGTGTATCTCCAAGTACAGTGGGTGTCCCCAGGAAAAGCGTTTGTGTTAAAAGCTGACTTGTGAGCTCAACTTTTGGCTTCATGGAACACCATTTTTATTTGAAAGAATGATTGATAAACCATGGTTGTTTTGACTTGGATATTCGACAGATACTTTCTCTGAAATGAGTGAAGCAAGTCTGTCACTTCAAGAAAAAGTAACTGACAATATATGTTACCAGTGATAAAAGTCAAGCTTTCAAATGAAAAATAGAATTTGGAAAACTACTGCCTGTCACCATGAGTTTGAGAGTTTCCTAATACTTAGACTTTTCTGATGAAAACAGTGGAGGTATTAACTGATGTAGTTGTTTTTAGACAAAAATAGGTACAGTGAAAACAGCAACGTGGATCACCTGTCATATTGTAAAGCTAGGATTCTTCCTTCCAGTTTCAATTAGGTGCATATAACTCTAACGGAGTCCACCAAGCCAACACACTGAATCATTATCACCAGAAACTGTGATTTCTCACCAATCACAGTTGATTCCTGAGCATATGATTTAATGGGCGGATTCACTACAGCAAATCATAATACTGCCAATGGCCGAGCTGATTTTTGGCTGGGTCAAACTTACCTGAGAAGGACAGCAATTCTTTGCTCATAAATCTGATATAAACGTGGCAACCAAATTCTGCACTTGAAATCTAAAAAATTCACTACATATCCATTATTAGTTATATTAGTAAGTAATAATTTTATTCGGAGTATCTAATTGTTGTTATATATTTTGCCTCTCAGCAGTTGAGTTGCTATAAATATTTCTATTGTCTGGCATCTTGTTATAGGCCTCTTGTATCAAGAGAGACATTCTGAATAATTTCAATGTGAAAAACTGATGAAGTCTATTATAGAGAGCAGGCGACAGCAATTATAAAATAAACATCAACATTACAGTGGCCCAGATGAGATACCCAGACAGTCATAATCGTGAATGGACTCTGGAACTAGTTTGTTCCATGCATGTGATTTATCTCCTTTAATTTGGGGGAAGGTATTATGTCAGGATTTGTCATGTCCAAGGAAACCTTGATCTAACCTGTTAAACAAACAAAAAAAAACCAACACACCAAATAAAACACCGCCAAGCACTGTGCTCCATGACATTGCCATCTGAGGCCCTGTCTGACTGTGTTCTTATGAAGATACTGTGCAGCTTTCTCTCTGTCTAAATCTCACCATCCTTATCTGCATAGCCTGACCAGAAATTCTCTATAATATCTGGGTCACCAGTTTTAAATGTCTTATAAACAATTTTCCCATCTTACATTATTCAGTGTTTGTAAGTGAAGAGAAAGATCATCTCCAATGTAGAACATAGGGCGATTAGCCAATTTGGAGAAATTTTAAATGGATTAATTATGGCTACACAGTGGGTGCAATTTACGAGTAACTAGACAACGGGTGAAAAATTATATTACGATGCTACCAGATGGAGAAACGCCCCAGAGGATGATATTCTGTGATTTAGCAGATAAATCGCATGTGGTCCCAGACAAGGCCTTCGGAGCTTAAACGGCCATGCCCAGCTGCTTTGCTTCTGACGCTCAGTCTCTGCAATACCCAGAAGCAGACGCCACTGGATTCCTAGACCCTCAATCCCTGGGCTGCAAATTTTCCACCCTTTGTCTGCGCTCTGCGTTTGAGCCAAGCGAGATTCCACAGGTGACTCATAACTTGTTCCCGTTCCAGAGTAACACAGAATGACTTATCAACACACCCCTCCTTTAGTCTGTAAATCTTCCCAATGATCTCTGCCCAAAGCAACAGTATTCTAAAGATTAAATATCTCGTTCTAACATTGGCTTGACTGTCCAGTCACTCTCTACGTATATCTATCTTTGTGTCTTTATCTCCCTATATCTATACTAGTTAAATGTATAAACGAAGCACCATTATGAGACTGCGACAATCTGTTTGACAAGGAATCCTAGTTTAAAACGTGAAGCACATTAAATGCTAGAGCTTTAAATGAGGTTTTACCATATAATGTATTAATAATAATATATTCATGTATTTCTTTTAGACATGCAGTTATTCAGCTATTAACTACTCTTCTAGCAGGTCTTACTGTTGTTTATTTTTTGCTTGTTATATGACTAAATGGGAATTCTATCTTGGGTATCTTTAATTTATACACCATTAGTTTGCTAAAAGAAAAATACCTGAAATAGCAATGGGGATGTTAATATCCTCACAAAGATCTGACTAGTACTATTGTCTGTCTCAGTAAAATCCCAACTTCTTAAAGGAAGTTGATGTCTGGATGAGTAAAGGTACAAAAAATAGAACAAATGGATCAGGTATAAAGCCCACAAAAACTGCCCAAGTAAAAGAGTAATCACATTACCTGGCAATGTAATAAAATAACTGTTTACTTTTTATGTCCTTATCTTACGCAGACTGCGGAGAAAAGGTGAGCCACTAAGCATTTCCATTATCTGATTAATAACCTTCTTAAGACCATTGATCAGGAAGAAGACGGTATTTTTGGGGGGTTGGTTTTAAATAAATTATGTCTCAGAGAATATGCTGTTTCATTGCCAGGAAGATATACTTAAATTTTTTTGTGTTAATTCTGCAATTTAAAAATGACTATGAATCACTTTCATTCCATTAGCCTAATATTTGACAAAAATGCAACTAAAAATGTAATATTCATTGATGTGAGCACCTAAACCATGGAAATATCCATTTTATTGAGCATGACCACAACATAAAATATAAGTTTTTCCTGCTTTTTACATAAACTCTTGCAGAAGCAGTACAACAAAGTCCAAGAAGCCAACAAAAATCGTACTGCTTCCTCAAGTATATTCAGATTTCCCTAGGGATTGTAGAAGGCCACTTTCAAGCTAAATGATAACTCATTTTTACACAGTTTAGCAACTATTCCTTGAGTGTGGTGCCTTGGTGAAATTATCCATTATTTATACTGAAAATCTTCAAGGAATTCAGGAACTCAAGAAGACTCTAGAAGGCAATCCAGTATAAATAATAAACCACTCCCGTTGACCTCAGGCCTCAGTGCCTAACCCTGGGGATGTGTGTGAATTCTTCATGTTTCTCTGATGCTCAGTATCTGCCACTCCTAGTAATGACAAGTACCAAAGAAGAGCCCATCCATGCTTTCTGTTACCTCCAATCACTGCAGAGTCACTTCTGATTGCATTAGCGAGGGGTTCTCTGTCATCTCTTGTTCCCGAATGATCTGCAGGGAAAGAATAAAAAAGGGGGGGAAGGGAGTGATATAGCCAATCAAACAGAAGAAATTTTGAAAAAAAAAAAAAAAAAAGTCTTAAAACATTTTAAACCAGAGCAGAATTATGGAGGTCAATGTGGGATCCCTGTTGACAACTTTTTTGAAGCTCAGCATGTCAACTGCAGGGGCCCACATGAATAAGGCACTGAGAATCTAGAGGAGAACTGGGAAAGAGAATTGGACGTCAACCAACTAAGCCAATTTTGAGAAGCCACCTCGAGGACCCGCTGCCTCAGCGGCATCGGAGGACTCAATACCCAGGGCACCAGTGTGTTCGTTACCGCGTAAAGGAGGGGCCACACACCACCTGCAAACGAGTGTGTCCTTTCTCTTGATGTGGCATCAGTACCACCCTGGGCCACACAGCTGGACTCTGTCACGTGTCCCGAGACGGTGATGGGGGCCAGGTGGCTGGGCTGCAGTGCGGCCTTCAGAGGGGCCACGTGGCTGAGCTGCACGGCAGAGAGACAGCCCAGGAAGCCCTGCGCGCCCGCCAGCGCCGTCTCCTGGTCTGTATCACTGTGTTCTGTGAACCCAAAGAAACACCGAAATGTTAACGATCGTGCGAGAGCAAACAGGGAAGGCTACGGACGGGACGTCCCCAGTCTGGTAATACAACAGCAAATATATATACAGTAGACTAAATTCCCCTTTGTCGGTCTTTATTCAAAGAGTCGGATCCAGCAAGTCTCTCCGTGACTACTGGTGAGCCTCTCCAGGTTAATGAAGGCAGGTTTTTAAGGATGGCTAATTTAATATCATGGGGTGAACTCTGGAAGTGATTGAAGGCTCCCTAAGAACGGGCCAGGTTTGGAACTGATGAGGGTTCGTGAGATGGTAAACTGAAACACAGATGATTAACATGATTTGTGATAGGGCTTGGAGTAAGAGATTCAAGTGCTTCCCGATTTGGAAATGGATTCAGCTCAGCTTGTGAGACGTAAGTCATGAAAAGCACAGAAGCTAGAGGGAAAATTGAGCTTCTGGAGTTCCCTTATCTATTGCCCAACCGGCCGATGGTCGGGCCAACAGCTTTCTGGTACTCTGCAACCCCATCCAAACATGCAGGGGGATGTTGTTGAGATGTGGTGGAGGCTACACCCCAAAGAGTCGCCCTAATGACTCATGCACAGCAGTGAAAACGTTCATACCTCACAGCCTTTTCTCCCTCGTTCTCTGCCACCTGTCACTCAGACAGACACGTGAGCACCCCCGTCCCCTCTAGATAGAAAAACCCTCCCCCACATCAATGGGAGTTTAGTTTATCTGCAACTATTGTGGCACAGAGATTGGCTTGAATGCCAGAATATTAATTTATGGTTTTACGGTGAAGAATATATTTACATTTTATGCTTGGTGAGGCTCAAATTGAAATAAGGGGAATTACCTGTAGAGTTTTAAAGTTCAAATGTTATCAGACTACAATGCATCCAATCCACCCAACGTGACCAGAAAATAGCAGGACTCCTCTCTCCTGCACTACATATACAGGGACACAGACACGGTTTGCACTTTTGTCCCTTTTTGAAAAAAAAAAAAATAGGATAATAGGTATTAAGTATTTATTGGGTACTTATAATGCACTCGGCACTGTTCTCAGGGATTTGCATGCTCGTGTTTGCAGCTCCCAGGAGCCGGGAGGGTCTGATGCCCGTGGTACAGGCGGGACACGTGGGGTCAGAACTGCAGTGACTGCCTGAGGCTGAGGAGCTGTGGGCATTCTGTGCAGGACTCGGGCTGTTGGGCTCCACACCACAAGACTCCGCTATTTATGAACTGCTCTCTGATTGACATGTTGTTTTCTTTCCCTGTTCGTATCTTCTGCAGTGCCTCTTATTTATTTTGTTATTATTTTTTTGGCTTGAGAGCAGCTAGTCTTGAAGTGACTCTGGACAACTCAGCTCTGATTGAGCCGGTCTTGTTATATGAAGAATTCTGAAGAACGCCGTTTTGTTCCATTACCATTCACACTTTATACCTAATGATGAAAATGCTGATTAAATATTGAGTATCATGAACGTCATCCTCCAATCTGAAAATCAGAGCAATTACATTACTCTCCTGCTGTGGGGGATAGAGATACGGTACTCAGGCTCAGGCATTCTGCCTCAGAAGGCCATGTTCCGACCACCAGGCCACCCTGCCTCACTGCACAAAGACAGGCTTCCTGGACCCACAGGTGACCCTCAACCTCCAGCATTATGCTGTTACATAGAAGCCATTCCGTCCATGTATAGAAAGCAAGAACAAACTTAGTCCCAACACACAGCATTCGCTCACTTGAATGGATATACATTCAAACATATTTATGTTTAGAAAGACAGCATTCTTGCTTTGGAGTTTTTTTACTTTAATAAGAAAGGAAAAGAAGATATACATTAATAGCAGCATAACCAGGACAGTGCTTTTCACATTTATTTTAAAATGTTAAAATCTTGATGATAATTTCTATAGACTTTTTAAAAAATCTTATCTTTTGAACCAAAAAAAAAAAAAATGTAAATAGATAAGATTCACTTCTCTGGTACAAATCTGATAGGAGATGAATTTTATTTTATTATTTTTTAAAAGATTTGTTTATTTGAGAGAGAGAAAGAGCTAGCAGGGTAAGGGGCAGAGGGAGAGAACATCCAAGCAGATTCCCACTGAGCATGAAGCCCAACGATGCGGGGCTTGATCTCACGACCCATGAGATCAGGACCTGAGCCGAAACTAAGAGTTGGATGCTTAACTCACTGAGCCACCCAGGTGCCCCGAGATGAATTTTAAAAACTACACCTTCAAGTCCAAAACATTTTACATATTACAAATTACTGTATAAAAGACTTTAAATTCTAAAACTTAAAGTGGGCAGTTAATCAATTAATATTTGTTTTAAGAGCTACTGATACAGGAAATAAATTCCCTGCACATCAGGCATCTCACATTCTAGTAGCAGAGACAGAAAACAGACATAGAGACAGGAACTAGTGAAAATTTTGAAGAGTGGTAATGTTCTGAAGAAATGACTTAGAAAGTGTGATGGGGTGTGTCTGGAACAGAAATTTATCTTGATGGATTAGGTGAGTTTTGTGTGTCTATTTTAAGGTTGACTCTTCATAGTCCTGTTCCCTTAGTAGTCTGTAGATATTATTCCAGCATCTTCTCACTCTATTACTTCTTTCTCAAATTTTGTGAGATTCCCTGTGATTCAGGAATTTTGCATAGAATATGGTGGGCCCTTTTCATCTGGAGACACAAGTTTTTTCTTTAGCCTGGAAAATTTCATACATTGTGCACACAACTATTGCTTCACCTTCATATTTTTGTAAAGATTTATTTTACAGAGAATGAGAGAGAGAGAGAACGAGCGGGAGGGGCTGAGGTGGGGGGGGAGAATCCTCAGGCAGGCTCCCCACTGAGCGCAGAGCCTGATGCAGGGCTCAATCTCACAACCCCGAGATCACGACCTGAGCTGAAACCAAGAGTTGGGCACTTAACCGACTGAGCCACCAGGGGTCCCTTTCACCTCTAACTTTTTTATCCTCTTGGTCTGCTGATTATTCACATGGGGTCTCCTCTGCATATTCTTTAAGCTATTTTACTTTTCCCACCTGATTTTTATATTTTAGGACTTAATTTTGTGTGAGTCAAGTGCTTCATTCACTTGATCTTCTACGTGATGAATTCAAGTTTCAACAAAGATCACTCTTTCCTACTACTGACATTTTTGGTCTGGAACAATCATACTTTTTAGTTCCTCAGGTCTTTTGGTTGCTTTCCTAAAAGCAAGTGCTCTTACTAAGTTTCAACAGGATGGTATCTGTTTCCCTGAAGAGGCTTACTGTGATAGGGAATGATTCTGGTGGCTTCGTTTCTTCCCCCTTTTTATTGTTAAATCTTCTTTTTTTTGGTCATTGAATCTTCTTAAGAATGGAGTCGTTTTTCTCATGTGCTGGGTGCTTTTCAGTCACTGATTTCCTTAGGTGGCAGACAATGTAGCTGCCCCACACCAGTGAGGGTGTAGGCCAAGCACTCACGTAACCTCCAGACAGAGAGGACTCAAACTTCAGGTCATCCGCAGCAAAATTCAGGAACTCCTCGAGTTTCAGGTTGCTCCCTTCTTTGGCAAAGAGGGGAAATGGGCACAGTGACGTTTTCAATGCCGACCTCTCCCCATGGGCTCCAGAGATCTAGGCAAGCTAGGTATTTCCAAGTGGAGGGGAAGGATCTATGCAATTTAGGGTCTGCCCCCCAAGACTTTCCTAGGCTGGCCCCTGACTCTCTTCTAACCAGAGGGCAAGGAGGCCCCAATACTTTTTTCACTGGCAACCTCCAGGCTCCCCTCTGCCTGCTGGGCTGGACCAACAACTCCTATTTTCAGGAGAGTCAATGGGTGGGAATTAGAATTAGGAGGGAAAGCACAGCACAGGGTTTTGCAGCCACCTCCCCAGAACGGAGTCCAAACAAAATGAACAGCTATACTATGTTGTTCATAAGCAAAGCTGGCCTTAGAAATACATAGCATTAGATATCTTGCTGGACATTGACAACTGTGCTAATAGCCAATGAGCAAAAATAGCTATCTTTCCTATTATCTAACTCCTGAAATGCCAACACCATCTAAAGATTAGAACAGGTAAGGTGGAGGAACTGAAGACCAACGTCTCCTGCTTGACACAAATCCTGAGAAGACTCAATCATGTTTTGGATGTTTCTGGTTATAAACATCCTTAACTGACTCAAGATTTTTGGATAATCTTGCCTATTAAAAAATTAGCCCCAACTGTATTTTCCAACAAAGGGAATGACTTCTGCTTTGTTAAAGAAGAAACCTTTTAACAAAAGGCCTGCCAGAAAAATAGAGTACCAAGGAATTAAAATTCGTACAAAGTGCCTTTCTATACCTGGAAAGAGGACTGTTTCTGGAAAAGGCATGAAGTAAATGGAAGAACAATCAAAAGGAGGGCTTCATGGAATTTCTTGTAGCTCTCATTAACAAACAAACAGAAAAACTCAGAAAACAAAACCAAATAGGTTGACCATACCTAGGAAGAGGGACCTTGTTTAAAAAGAATCTTAGTATCTTTAACCCATAAAGATAAGGATAAGAAGGCTTGCCAGAACATGGGGCAATAAATCAGAGGGGGAGCAGGGTTAACACCCAGCAGAGCATCTTTGTCATTATATGCAATTATGACCAGGATTCAATAAACAAGAGTTAGTGGAAAAGTAAAATGGCAAAGCAGTCAGCAAATACTACGTGGATAAGGAAGCAGTTTTTCATAAAAGGTATTTATTTGCCAACCAAACCTATGGCTCTGAGATATAACCTTGAAAATCTGATTAATACAGAAGCTATTTATAGTTAGATATTTCCGGGCGACCTGTACTTTTCGTTTGCTTTCAATTAACCTGTCTTAAGTGTCACAAGACATTTACAAAATCACAGGGTCCCTTAAATAATCTAATCAAATTATCTTACGTACCCCCTTGGCTTTGAAGCAGGTTTTACATAAACTAGCACTGAGATTGACGTTTGTTCCTACAGCTCTTCTAAGAGATGGGTAGATACCCTCTTTCCTCTGACCACACACTTTATTTACATCTGGCCTAAATCTCCACTGCAGAAATCTGAGCTACTTCCTGGCTCTGCAGCCTCAGAAGAGATCAATGATCTCTATGGGTCATTGCCTCTAAATATACCAAAGCTACTGCTCAGCACAGACTGAGCGAAAAACATCTTCAGGCTTTTAGGAAACTCTTCAAACATAAAAACAATCCATAAACAGAACTCAGAACTTCATTTTACAATGAGTTTTGGATGCAAAAATGAACGTAATGCAGCCTATTAATTACGGAGGAATGTGAGCCAAGTCCGTCTGATGCAGCGTGGTTCTTCCCACACCGCGAGGGACCAACGGATTGCTGCTTGTCAGGGTCCCTGCACCGTAACAGATCCGACATAAACAAGTAATAGATAGTAACTTTAAACTTCACTCAGCCTTTGAACAGTGACTTTTCAGTCATTCTACAATGGGTTAAATTATATCATTCAAGAGGTGATCGGGGCGCCTGGGTGGCTCAGTTGGTTAAGAGGTGAGCACATTTTTCTGTGAAAGGTTTGATGCAATCTCAAGATTTTGTAATGGTCTTCACTGAGTTTCTTTTTTCATGTGTGGCATTGTGACCCAACAAAACCTTAATGAGTTAGCAAAGCAACTTCATACCTGCATAGTTCCTTTGATCAGTTACACCTTAGAGAGATCTCTTCTTACATAATGTTCAAGTTAATAGTTCTCTTAGAGGAGCTGCTGAGAAATCATTCACTTCGGCATCAGTACTTCATACATGGGAACAACACACTTGACAGAGAAATGACATCAGACTGCCTGCCTTTTCAGAAGGAAGACTGGAAAAAAAACTGCTTCCTCTCTGTCTTCAAGTACTCATTTTTACAAAGGAAACGGACCATAGGAACAAATTTTTAACTCCAATCACCATTAACAAGCATTAGTAGCAGTTATCAAGCAAGGAGGGTAATTTTCAGGTAATAATATCAAATTGTACTAAGATGACATGGAAACCAGCTCTAACCCTCTATTACACTTAAAAGACAACACTAGCAGAATTCACATTTAACTGCTCTTACTCTCACAGACCAGTCCCGCGGCTCATCACTAGGCTGGCCTGCCAGCATCTCTTTGCTTTGTGCCGAAAGCTCCTGTATGCACTCTCCTGCCAACCTCATTCTCTCTCCTCTTCCGTCAATTCCTGCTCTTTAATAAAGTCACTCACACAATAGAGTAAGCCCCTGATAATGGCTTTATTTTTTACTTATTCCTAGTGCAGGTACATTTTAAAGCATGCCAGTAATTAAAGAAATAAACAATTGCCTTCTCTTTTTTTATTTTAGAAATTATTCTAGTTTTATCATGGTACAAAGGTGTCTAGATTTGGCAGCTGATAAATATATAATTTGGGATGCGTGACTTTTGCTTTTATCATTCGGTATTTTTTTTGAAGTGTAAACAGAGCTCTGTTTTATTACGTTTGACTGCCAAATGAAAGCGATGAGGGTGATATCGTTGTCAAAGGCGCACTCGTCCTTCCCACCTGGAGCACAACCTCATGATCTTATGAGCCTCTGACAAAATCCCAATGTCTACCATACCATGTGCTCTATAATTAAAATCAGATAACACGTTTCAGCAACTGGAGTGTTCTTTGGGTTTGGGACGTGACACTTTGATCTATGCTCTTGTATCATGAGGAGAGAGGTGTCTTTAAGCTTCTAGGTATGGCCAGTTCATGTCGCTAATTCTCTGGAAACAATTAGAGCCTCCACAAGGAAGAAGCCACTCTACGCATCACAGATAGTCTATGACATTTTAATTGTTAAAATATTCAAAAATCCACTTGATGAAGAAAAAAAATTCAGTAGATTTCTTACTGCTCTTGTTCTAAGCTGTACTTCTCTTTTAAAATTTGCTTTTAAAATAACCATTCTCTTAAGTGTCATTTCACAATATATTTACACAATCAGGACTTAGGTCATCTGATTTCTCCTCACCTCTAGGCACTGAAGTGAGTTTTACATAAAGGATTCCTGACACACTGGAAATTATTCCCCAAGCCCTTCAGTGGAGACCGGTTGTCCTTTCCTTGCTGACTACAGACATTATTTACATCTGGCCTAATCTCCACTGCAGTGATCTGAGCTACCTCCTGGCTCTGTGTCCTCAGAAGAGAGGAATAATCACTGTTCTTTAAAAAGATTTTATCTATTCATTTGGATGCGGGGCTCTATCCCAGGACCCTGGGATCATGACCTGAGCCGAAAGCAGACGCTTTACCGACTGAGTCACCCAGGCGCCCCAGGAATAATCACTATTGATCAAGACCTCTAATATGCAAAAGCTACTACTCAGAGTAAGTGAAAATAATCACCCAGTTTTTACTAAAATCAAAAATCTATTATAACATATAAAAGTATCTAGATACAGAATTCAGAGCTTAATCTTACAGTGAGATATGAATATGAAGAGCAAATTTAATGTACTCTTGATCGTAGGAGGATCTGAACTAAGCTGCTTGGCTAAAACCACAGCTCCCAACTACTAATGATTATTATTGTCAAAGTTATTGAGTACTTAAATTAAATGTAATAGGGAGTTAGAGATGGTTTCCATGTTGTCATAATAGAGTTTGATATTATTACAAAAGTGCACCTTCCTTTTGAGTATCAGCTAGTAATGTTTGTTCACAGTGACAATAATCTAAAATCATCTCCATAGTTCTTACTAAATTTAAGAAATGAGTAATGGAGAAAGCTGAAAGAGGGAAAATATGTCCTTCTTTCTGGGTTTCCATCTAAAATGGCAGTGAATGGTCATAACCTTCAGCGTTTGGTTGAAAAGGCAGACAAATTACAACTCCAAAAAAATGACTGATGAATGTTCATATTCTGCTCCCTTAAAAGAAATATTCAGAAATCATAAAATGATACAAATATTTTACTCATTTTTATTTGGAGGGTAATTTGGAACTATTTTATCTAATGCGACATAGGGCATATTATACTCAATTGGATACATAGGAACACTGTGTAGGACGATGATGTGTGTGCCCACTAACATAAGCTCTGTGAGGGCAGATGCAACGTCCATCTTGCTGGACAGCATTCTCTGTGTACACAACAGGTGATCACAAAGTATGTGCTAAATGAATCTAAGCCCAAAGAGCTTCCAAATAGGAAAAACAGATTTGATAAGCGCGGGGCCATGACAATGTGCCTTGCAGACCTCCAACTAGAGGACAGTAATTGACCAACAGCCCCAGCTGCCAGGCTCTGAAACCTATCTTTATCCTTGGGCCAAGGCCATGCTTCCTGTGGGTGGCTCCCAGCGGTGGCTGAAGACAGCAGGGAATTCCTAAGGCGGGCTCATTCTTGGGAAACAGGAGATTCTTCTGATGGCTGGCTGACTCAAGGGCTCCCCAAAGCCTGCTCAACCCTTCTGAGATTGCACAGACTTCCAAGATACTTCTAACTTTTCCTTTCTCTCTCTCTCCCCTTCATTTGGAAGCAGAGTTGCATGGCCATCTGATGGCTCTGCCACTCTTGGCCAGTTCCCTCCCCACTTTCTTTTTTATAAGTGTTCCCTGAATAAAATCCTCACATGGTTAATTTTGTCTTGGCGACTGCTTTTTGGAGGACCCAGCCTAACCTAATAAGAAACTCCAAGATTTTGACTCTGAAAAAAAAACTGAGGGTTCTAGAGGGGAGGCGAGTGGGAGGATGGGTTAGCCTGGTGATGGGTATTAAAGAGGGCACGTTCTGCATGGAGCACTGGGTGCTATGCACAAACAATGAATCACGGAACACTACATCAAAAGCTAATGATGTAATGTATGGTGATTAACATAACAATAAAAAATTTTAAAAAAAGGAAACTCCAAGATTGAACAATTCTCTGGAAAATTAATAGCTCCATTTTAGCATCTATTTTACTATAAATTAATATACTATATTAAAATATAATAATATACTACATGTTTAATTGTAAATTCATATACCACACCAAATTTGACCATAAATTATTACTCTCCTTTGAATTACAAATGACTTGAATGGAGCATTAGCCCTTGGTCCTGGGTCAAGATCCTAACCTTAGATATATGCCATACAAGTTCTTACCCATACTTTTAGGAGAATGAGTTGATTCAGACTATAAAGTTCATTGCTGAATCTGGACTTTAATCTTATTTTTCAGTATGAGTGACATGCATTTTAATAATATGCTATTCTTAAATAAAAACATTAACATCTTTAATTCCCTAAAATCTCCTTCCTCATTTACAAAAAGGGAAACAAATATTTATATAATGAATGTTACTATTCTACTGTTTGATTAATACAATCCTCCTAATAGAATAAGTTTCCCAATTGTTTTATAATATATTTAACATATTTCCACTCACAAAAGGTATTTTCATGAGTAACTGTGGCATTAAATTTGAAGATTTTATTTCTTCAAAAATATGATTGTATTAACATTATGCATGACTGTTAAAATTTTCTATCTTGTATTTTACATTTTTATGTAATGCCTCATTTCAGACCCTGCTAGACTGAGAACTCTTGAGATCAGGATTTGTTATATTTATTTGATTTTTTTTATTACTATAGTTGAATTTACATAATTTACATGATGAAACTCACTTGGAATTTTTCAGTTAAGCTTCCAAATATCTAAGAAATATTTTGCACATGTCCACTCTAGCATACTGAGAGAACATTGCAATTCATATTTCCCCTGTTTGCTTGGAGAATGAGAGCACACAATTTTGATGCTCATCATAGTCCTAGAAAACCTAGAAATATTTATAAATTTATCTATTAACCTTCTCAAGAACCAGTATTTTGATCATTCACCCATGGGTTTAATCAAACATTCTCAGGATCCTGAGATTATGTTCAGGGAATGTAAGGAATGATTAGTCGAGGTACAAATAGCTGAAGAGTCAAAAAATAAAAGATTACATTTACTATCCGAGGCGAAATATTCCAGGTTAGTGTCAAATATCAAACAAGAGATGAACACCAGACTATAAGGGTCCCCCACCAAATCATGTGAAATATCACGCCTCTTTATAATTTACTTATAACTAAAAAGAAAACCCGTTCAAAACATAGTGCCCCTTATTCCACTTAGTCCTTGTTGGCAAGTATAAAAAATGTACATACATTTGGATGTTAAATGGCAAGAGTATGTTTCTACTTGAGCGCTACTCTCAGAAGTGCTTGGTGGATATAAGTAATAATCATATGACATTTAACACTGGGTTCCAGCAAGAGTGGCAAGCTACTGCCACCTTCCACACGGCAAACAGGATCCAAGCCAGAACCTAAAGCAGATTCACAAACCTTGAAGAAAAGCTATTGCTCTTCCCTCCCTTCTCTCTTAGGCCTAGTCCTGGTTTGATCATTAGAGGACAGCCTGTGTATCTGGCAGCTGATTGATACACAGTCTGTTACTTCTACTTTTACCGTTTGATATTTTTGAAGTGTGAGAACAAAATCATGTTTCATTACGCAGAGACCACAGTGACATTACTATCAAAGGACCATGCTTGCTCAGCAGGAAGTCCCTGCACATGGTTACATAACCCCTGAGAAGGTACGGTTTCTGCCTTGATTATCACTCATTTCGTACTTAAAATAAAACAGGAGATTTCTTTTGGCATGATGAATTTGTGTGTGGCCTATGTGCATGTTTGGAATATGACTCTTCTGATCTTTATGCGTCACGATTAGGCGAAGGTCATGCCTTTACTTACCTAAAATCCTGCCCAGTACAAGAGACCTGATGGCACTGAATTCTGTACCTGATGACAGGTGGACTTGTCTCTTTGCATTCTCGTCAATCTATAGAATTGTTACATGAGGTGCAAACAGCCAGATGGACGCCATTTTGTTGGGAAGATGACAGAAAGCCAAGGAAGACAAAAGAAAATGATAAAACAGGCAATTGTTAGTATGGCCCCCAAGATTTAGAAAAACAAATTTTAAAGAGCCATTTACAAAGGTGAATGATATTTTCTAAACCTTCTATTCTACCCTCAGATACCAGTGCACCCCACCTTCTATCCCCTTATATCATTTTCATTTTCTCCACTGTATGAGAAATCCAAAATTGGTAAAGCTAAAAAAAAAAAAAGAAAAGAAAAGAAAAAAAAAAGATACGAGTTATTTTCACCTTGATACCTTTACCTAGGTCGGTATTTTCACTTGAGTCATTCAGCTAAGACATTTTCCTCTATGTAGAGGGCCAAAACATTCGTGCTTTTCTTCAAAAGCTGGTAGAGTGAGCAATTCCATTGGTTTCATGAGAGTAGCAATACCCCTACTACTAGTATGTACAATAAAAGAGACAGCTTTCCCTCCTGAGTGACGTAAAACAAATGAGGAAAGGCTGGCATTTGGGGTATCAAATAGTAATAATATCTTGGACAGAATCTTTATCCTTTCAAAAACTAGACCCCATTTGGCAGTCTGTTGATGGTCTGTGCAAGAGCAGCACTGGAAGGATGTCTTCAGTCTATTCATTATCATAATTCTGCCGACGGTCCTTCATGCTGGGGAATCGTAACTGTAACCACTGCTTCTGTTGAATGTACTATATTACCTCTACAAAGACCACGCCTTCTTCTCTGTTAATCTCTACGTGGTGAAGCTGCCCATCCGCCATGTTTTTGAAATCAAAGTTAACGACATCAGGTTCTTGATATCTATTTAGCTTGTACCTGATCTGCAAACTTCCTAGAGTAGGGAAGAGAAGTTATATTTTTAGTTAAAACTGTAGTTTAAGAGCTACTTATAGAAACTCAGAGTACTCTTTTTAGCTATTAATTTCAGGTGGAAAATTCACAGTAGCTTATTGGAGGTCTCCTTTCCTCGTAATTCCTAGAAGTCAGCTTCTGTGTCAAACTGCCCTATTTTCAAGATCAAGACCAAGCATGTTGCCAATAAGCAGTCTTTCCTGCAAATCTTTAATTTTTCCCCTAGAAATCAAATATGTGTTAAGCATAAGCAAATCTCTATACTAGTCTCTAACTTAAAAAAACACACCTTAGTATACTATTGTGGAATATTGCATTAACGTGCTTCCATAATCTCACCTTTGAAAAAATACATCTGCCACTCCTAAAATGCAGTTGACTAATGGAATTTTTATAAGCAAATAGAGTTTTACTAAAGATGAAAAATATTTCCACATGGTCACAGTCATAGACTTTGGAATGAAATTAGGATGAAATGAATGGTTTTTAGCCAAACTTACCATGAGAATTAATACTACTCACTTAGCTGCCTGCAAAGATGCCAATTTAATTTATTTCACAAGGTATCTCCAATTTAGCAAAGAAAATATCCTAACGTATAGATAAGCTTCAAGCTCAAAAGATACACAGGGAAGGTAAATATACTTATTAATCAATACTATTTTTATTTTAGTGTTCAGTGCCCTTGGGCCATATTTATTTGAGTTGAAATGATAATTCAAGTTTATAAATTTATTTTCCTCACTCAAATAATTTATCTATAGAATTTTTATCTTTAATCTGGATATGGGGAGGAGAAAAAAACATCAGCCAAGTGGTTTTCTGTGACAAGGTTTCTGTAACATACACATGTCCTAATCCACAAGCCATTGCCCTGTACCAGCATTTTCCATGACTATTTCATTGCTGACCATTAGAACCAACAGATTACTTTGGGGACCTTTTCCTATATATAATACTAAGTTGTTAACATTCCCTCAAAACTTCTCTACTTTTAATTGAAGGAAATATTTACTAGATACAAATAGGTATCTTCTTTCAAAATGACCCACAAAATTGATATTGATATTATATGAAATAGTAAAGAGCTTTTAGCAATAATACAATAAGTATTTTATATAAATAAAAAATTAACACTGAATATGTAAAATTATCAAAGTTATAATAAGCTAAAGCTATCTTAATTTTAAGTAATCCTTTTAGATTAAACTTATAAGATAGTATTAAAAATATCGAATACAAAAAACAGGCACGCTTTTCTTCTTGTTCATAGTTTGAGAGGCAAGAACATGAGAACAATCCATATTATTACTAATCTAATGTTCTAAATCAATTTTCTCTCTCTCTCATCTAAAAGCACTCACCATTTTTGGCAATGATAACTGAAAGGTATTCTTTATAAAAGGAGCTCACATAAAGCAGTAAGCTTGGTGCTTGTGTTGTTCGAAAGCTAAATTTGATCATTTCTCTGCTCAGTTTCATATCGCCATGAAATGAAGCAGCGTGGGAGCTGGAATTTTTACTTAAGGAATAATTTTCTTGAAAATTGTAAATCACAGATGAGCCAGATCCAAAATATGCAGAAATCTCTGAAATGATAGACACATTTTATGTTAAAAAAATTAAGTACAAGGATCTTGTTTCAGTTATATTGATATTTTCTAATTAAAAATAACAAATTGTATAGATACAACAAATAGCCCCAAGGCAGGACTAAATACCACAGGAAATTAATAGAGCTTTTATGACTGTCCTTGAAATGGCTTTATGTTAGAATTATATGTAATTAATTTGCTAGTTAACCTTATAATTGAAAGCATAACATCCCCCTCTCTGACTTCAGACATAAACCAGGTTTCTTGGCTTTTATCTCCCTTACCATCCATTTTCTTATTTAAATTTTTAGTCCCATCTATTATTTTGTAGCTAGAATGCACTAGTCTTCCTGTAATAGGAAGGAAGGAAGCTTGAGGGGGTCTTCTTACCTTCCAGGATCAAGAGGCAGAAATGTTCTTTTTTGCCTAAACACTTTCCCCTATTTATTGTGCCCTATGAAAAGAAGCTAAGTCCAGTGTTAATATAAGATGGGCAGCAGTGATCAACATAAGGAACTATCCAGTCTCTTTTAGTTTTACAAAAGTGTAGTACTTTACTTATATGAGATTAATATCACAAATTCACACACACATGCATGTGCATGCACACACACACTACCTATTTATTTATACATGTATGAAAATGAGGAGGATACTGGAGGAATAATTAGAGCTGGATCCTTGAACTCTGCTTCTCTCCATTACTATAAAGGACCAGTTGTGGAACGTGAGTTGTAAATGATGCTCACAGGGTAATATAGCAACATCTCCATTCCCTTGGCACTTGAAGAGTGTTTTAATTTGCTTGTTTTATTATTTTTATTTCTGTAATACACTTTTTATATGCAATACGATACACAGATGCAGAGTAGCATTCTTGATTGCAGTTAGCAAGCTGAACTAGAAATCATTTAGACTCAGAAAGTAAAGACAAGTTCTTCAGAAGAGGTGGTCTTTGTTCTAACTTTATTTAGAACTCGTGACCCTGAGATCAAAACGTGACTGAGATCAAGACCCAGGCCAAGATCAAGAGTCAGACATTAAACCCACTAAGCCACCCAGGCATCTCTTAACTTAAAATGTAAACAGCCTCCTAGAATGATAGCAGTGGTGTGTGAGTTATTATCACAGGTTGACTTGAAATTTTAACTTAGTTCTGATAAAAAGTAGATGACTTTTAACCCACTTTTCATGAAATAATCCCAAATGCTTTC
This sequence comes from Halichoerus grypus, assembly GCF_964656455.1. NCBI lineage: Eukaryota > Metazoa > Chordata > Mammalia > Carnivora > Phocidae > Halichoerus > Halichoerus grypus. The sequence goes on from NC_135726.1 coordinate 10,818,349, forward strand.
TTTGCAAAGCAGGAGTTGCCTCAATTTGGAGGCAATTTTTGTTAGCCTCCTTCAGGAAAAAGGTTCAGGAGCTCAGACACTCAAATAAAGCAACTGAATTAAACATGATGGCAGTTTCCTAGGAGCAACTATGAAAGCATAACGAATGTCTGTGTATTCAGAGAAGTCCGTCCAGAACACTTAATACTACACTCAGTTCTTTCTCTCTTCCATGACGTAGGTCTGCGAACAAGACAAACTGAAAAATATCCCACTATTTTACGTCACAGATAGTTGCCACATCATAGAGCAAAATGCCTGAGTATCTCTTTTTTGTTACACGTGCATATTTAACGGAAAAGTTATTTTTATTCTTGGAAAAAATATTTGTTTGGCAAAAACCAAAACGCAATCCTTCCTAAATCTCCTTTCACGGTTGATGATCTTCATCAAAAATAACAATAATGCCTTTAAAGATTTTAAAACAGAGAGCTGCCCCATGGGACAGGTTGCTGACAGCCATAATACTTCAGAGCATCAGCATTAGACAGAAAAAAAGCAGATTAAGCAGCCAACGCTTTAGGACACCTAGAGGCAACTTGAGAGGCTTTATTATTAATAGATACTATTTTTTTTTTTAAGAATTGAGGCAAATATTTAAGAAATGAAATGGGATTAGCATGAAACAGGTAATTTGCAAAAAACCAAAATCCGAAATGGAACTATTCTTGTTTCCAATCAGCTACCCAGAAAATTACCGCAAGATGTTTTCTTCAGATTGGGTGAGTTTTCCTGGCAGGACAGCCCGTGCCATACTTACCCCTGGAGCAGAACGGCCCCGTGTATGCAGAGAGGGTGCAGTCACAAGAGAACCCACTGAGCTTTTCTCTGCATTTCCCTCCATTTTGACACAATTTTCCGTAGCTGCTGCAGTGTCCTCTGCAACCCGGCTCCACTCCGGGCGTCACCTTAGCTCTTTCTTCCAGGTCCAGGGACATTCCGTTCAACTGCAGAGACCGAATGCAGCCCAGAAAGCCCCTCTGTCTGGTGGCCGTTCCACCTGAAAGGGAAATACTGCAAATGGAAACGTGTTCCTGGGTGTTTTATTCAGGATTTCAAGACCAGGTAAAACTGAGGCCTCACAGAGAACGGCAGAAGCCGTGGCCTTACAAGGAATGGGCAAAACGGGATGAGCCAATATAATTTGGGGAGGACGGTGTTTTGTGCTGAATATTGTGATGCACTATTGAGAGAATTCAAGAAGATAAAACGTGAACTCAATTTTTTCCAAAGGTTGAATTTGTTACATATTGGTTTTCTAAAAATGATTTATCCAAATGTAAGCCAGAGAGGTGTTTTGTTTTGTTTTCTTTTTTTGTTTCTTTCAAAGAACAAAATAAGGCTATATCTTATGGATTGATCGTCTTAAGTAGAAGCTTTTTTTTTTTGCAATTTTAAATCAGCATGTATTTGTGGGTCAGTGTGGCTCGTTCTTCATATTGAAACCTGATCCTGATGCTGGTACGGTATTAATTTATTGAGAATTATGAAAGACTCCTTGAGCTCTTCTAACGACTGTGCACTGTTGTGGTCTTTGGTCGTTATTCTTCCATCAAAAACACGGTAACTGAGATTATTTGCTTTTGTCTGGCATACTTCCCAGTGAATTTCTTCTAAATACTGGTCCAGTGTGGTTTGATGCAAGCTTGGAAAGATTCTCAACAAACTGGGGGCAGGGGGTTGATGGAGAGACAGTGATGTAGCATTTATTGGCTAATACATGACAATATGACTTATCAAGTGACCCCTGAAGAGGTTTACAATGTCTGAGTGGAATCAGACCCTGCTCTTCTAAGGCAGAGAGAGGCTCTTAAACCTTAAGGAATATAAGTGTCACATGGAAGCCGTCTTAAAAATAAAGCCTTGCTCCAAGAAACACTGATTCTGTGGGCCAGAAATAAGGGCTGTGAACCGAAACAATCAACAAACCTCCCAGGAGGATCTTATTCAGGTGGTCCCTTGACCTCACATTTCATCAGCATGATCCTAATAAGAATGTAAGCTCAAAGAGGCCCTTCACCTGGTGTCCAGGAACACCATAAAGTAATACTCAGAACTTAAGTGGGAAAATAGTACTCTAATCTAAATAGTCTGGATGGTTCTACCCAGAGGCGTTAGATGGTCACAGGTCCTCTAAAAAGGAGCTTTGTCGCTGAGCAGATGATGCGGTCTCACGGCCAGGATCTTACACCTGCTGTGTACAGACCGCCTCTTCCTAGGACACGCTGGCTCCCTCCTTGACCACTTCACTTAGCACGCTCCTCATCCAGCCTTCATCAGTTAACATCTCCTTATCCTCAAAGATTAAACAGGTTTGGTTTTTTTTAACCTTCAGAACCAAGAGTTGGCCAGAAAGACCCTACATAGGTCTTGGTCACCGTCTACCAGGTTTTACATCTTACCAAATGACTTTGTATATTATCAGGATGTATCTGCTTCAATCACCCCGGACCCTAGCACAAAGAACTGTGCCTGACACAGAAGAGCCGTGCAGTGACGACTTACAATAATAACTAATTGATCAGCAATTGACATTAATAACTGATTATTAATAATCAGTTAATGCACTGGCTCATGAAACTGGATTATGCCATGGGGGTGGGAGCTGGGTGCTTGGTGCTTCAGAGAGAGAACACTATTGGCCGCACAGGGTAGTTTGGGTCCCCAAGCCTGAGAATGAGGATAAAACCCAAGGAGTATTTCTGAATCCATTAATTCTATATTTTTGAATAATGAAATACCATGAAGGGAAAACCAAAAGAGTTTCTAAGAATTTTGGACTCATTTCACTAGTGGTATTTACAATTCAGATTCATAGACATAAGGGTCCCCATTCAAGCACCTGTACTTAAATTTGTGTATCGATATGGCTTCAGCTGACATAATTTGTGCCTCTTCCATGACGCACATACAGTGAAGTCATATTTTTATTTATAAATCCAGATGCAGCATGCTATGAAGCCAGACATATTCCAATTCCAGTTTATGTGGGCATGGCAGGGATGAAGGAGTTCATCTCATCCCAGAGTCTCAGAATAGCTGACAATCTTCTTGTTTCCTTCCTCCTACGTTTACTCTGTCTCCTTCCATTCCTGAAGTCTCTCTCCTCCCCTTATTCTTAGGACTCCTCTTCTTTTCCTTCCACATTAAAGCTGCTCCTCACCTTAGCTTCAGACCTCCCTATTCTCACACTCTGCTAACTCACCTCAATAGAATGTTGAGAGCTCAGAGTTAAGTCTTTGACCAAATTCTCTTAGCATCCTTGCTGGAATTTTCTATGCTGGGTAAGGAAGCCCACAGCCTTGCTTTTAGCTTTGGCCCGGGAACTCACTGGAGGAGAGTCCGGTGCTGGGAAGTCTGGATTACAGGTGGATTCCTGGTGTATTTCATTTATTTCATGTTATAGTACTTTAAATCATGACATATAGGTTATAGTACACAGTAATGTTAAATCATTGTCTGTTAAGCATTTGTCACTCTGAAGCAGCAAGTCTCTCTGCTTTAGGAGTTGAACTCCCTTTGCCAGTGACATCATAACTAAATAACATGGGAGTCCAACAGCTGAATACAATTCCTTTTCATCTGCCCCAGCTTGTTTATTCTTATTTGTTTTATTTTGTTCTAGATGATGAGGAACTAGAGGCATAGAGAATTCCAGGGACAAGCCCAGGGGCACAGCTGAGGAAATATTAAAATAAACAATCAGTTAGAGGCAGGAAAGGGCAAAACCCTACAGTTGGCCTTTTATTGCAAACTGTGTCTCCACACCAAAATATGGTCAAAAAAGGTAATTTTCATTTTCTTCTATTCCTTAGATCATTTTTGGTTTGAACAGAGTTTCAGTTCTGCCAGCTCTACGTAGGAGCTCTTCGCTGGTCACGGCGTCTGACATGGGAGGTACGGAACTATCTGCAACTGATCTTGCCCTCACAGAGCTCATGGTCTAGTAATAGATTTAGACAGGGAAACACGTGATGTTTATAATGGTAGAAATAGGTACCTGGTGAACAAGAAGGTCAGAGGATGGGGATATTAACAGGAAACCCCCCCCACATATATGTATTAAATACATATATTTCTAATAGTGAGAAGAAAATCAACACCCAGCCCTGCAAACAGGATTTCTAAATTGTGTACTTGTGAAGAGTTAATATTTACCTAATCAAATAGTTTATTTTTTTAAAGATTTTATTTATTTGAGAGAGAGAGAGACAGAGAGAAAGAGAGAGAGCACATGTGAGAAAGCATGATCAGGGAGAGGGGGGCGAGAGAGAGGGAGAAGCAGACTCCCTGCTGAGCAGGGAGCCCGACGCGGGGCTTGATCCCAGGACCCAGAGATCATGACCTGAGCCCAAGGCAGACACTTAACTGACTGAGCCACCCAGGTACCCCCTTAATCAAATAGTTTTAAACTACATTTTCAAATTATCAGGAAAAACGTCTAATTAAACATAAGCATACATGTCATACATGTGCTGAGGATTTTTGCTTTACCATTAGGTTTCAAGTTAATAACTTCTTATTTTAAGAAGAACTATTCTGGAGAACACAGCCAATGTAAATAGTATTGAGCTTGAAAGCTTAATTAAAGATTCCAATGACTTTTCAGGTTAGAGTGGGTCCAATTAAAATGAGCTGCAGTTTGATTAATTGATTCTGGATGTTTCCACTGAGCTATTATGTTTGGAACTGTCTTCCAATTAATTTCCTATCAATTTACCTGCCATGCTATATCAGATATAATGAATTCTGGAACTTCACAAACACTAGGTATCCTGTGAAACTAACGCCTAACCTTAGTTACTGAATCTGTTCACTTACATAACAGTACTGGGATCTGCACCTAATAGGTGCACTAGGCGATGAACAGAGACTGAGTCCAACCCTTCTATCATGTTCATTACTCCCAGGAAGTGAGTCTAAGTGACAGATGCTATTGTCACGAAATACGAGCTGGCTCTTTCCTATGCCAATTTCTTTTTTTTTTTTTGAGCAGGAAGACCTTTAATTTTTTAATGGCAAATTATTTATGTGCTGTGCTTGAATGTTATTGAGGATTAACTGGGAACAACTGTATATTTGCCCAGGGGCCTTAGAAAAAAAAGAAATCAAGATCCCACATTTCTCTTTAAAATTTGGAGTTATAGAGACGTGTCTGGCAGAGTACAGGGGCTCTCCCTAACCACGGTACTGCGGCAGAGAAAGGCAGCTAGGCTCTGACCACTGAGATCAACTTGGAACGGGAAAGTGACAGCCCATGCAGGCTGGGCCCAGGACCAAGTGAGGGGATTGAAGGGAAAAAATGGTCTCCCGTATATTATGTATTGGATCTTTAGTCCTGGTCTACCCAGCCATCCTTGGGAAGGCTTAGCCTTGTAGAAATGGTGCATTAATGTACAGAGCTGTGAGACTGGACCCCAGCTATGATTTTGCCATGGAATGTTCCTCATTGAACATAACCCTAGGAGAGCCCGGGGGAGGATGACTGTTCTCCCTCACGTTCAAAGAACTATTACGGCTGAAATAGGAAGGTAGTGTAACCAACAGTGTCAGAGGGCAGAAAACGCAGGCACTGTTCCCTGAACCAAAGTCAGTGGTGAGAACATGGCCTCGTGGTAGTCCCAGCAGAAGAATGTGGGTCTATTTAGTTTTCTCACATGCCAAGGCCACAGCACCTCTCTGGTTTGACCTCCTAAGGCATATTTTAAAGAAATGAACTGTTGGTGGTATGAGTCATATTCTCTGCTCTTAAGAGATCCCATGTGAATTCTGATTTCAGTCAACAGTCACTAAGATTTGCTCACTAAACATGCAAAAGTACACTGAGCGCTTCTTAAGCTAATCATGAAAAAGCCATCTAAGGAGGAGAGAAGAACACAATTGAAGTAAATGATATGATTGCACGAAAGAGAAATGTGGCTTTCATTGCACTGTGTTTTCGTGTGTGGGAACATATTTACACAAAAGAAAATCAGACTGCAATAAAAAGTATTCAAATGTAAAACTTTTTGACATGCTCATTCCAAAACTATTTTAGCCTATGAAAAGTGAACTAAAAGTAAAAAGACAAATCCTAGAATATATTATAATTAATAACCTCTGTTCATCAAAAGACACCATTACATATGCATATGAAAATACAATCCAAAGAGAGAAGAAATTTGGAATAAATGTATCTGGAATGAATCCAAACTATACACAGAATTCTTATAAATCTTTTTTTTTTTTAAGTAGGCTCCATGCCCAGTGTGGAACCCAACACAGGGCTTGAACTCACAACCACAAGATCAAGACCTAAGCTGAGATCAAGAGTCAGACACTTAACCGACTGAGCCACCCAGGGCCACCCCCCTCACCCTCCTTAAAAAAAAAAAAAAAAAAAAAGAAGACAACCTTGTAGAAAATGGGCAACAGATTTGAACAGCCACATCATAAAGGAGGATATCCAAATGGTCAATAGCTATTTGGCAATGTCTCTTAATGCTTAACATATGCACATCTTATGACCCAGTAATTCCACTGTTAGGTACAGACCCAACATAAATACAAGCATATGTTCACCAAAGGACCAGTACAAGGATGTATTTATGGTATCCAACTTTACAAGTACGCAAAAGCCCATCCACCGGAAATAAATCTAGCTTTGTATTGGTACTGTCAGTTTCCCAAAAGATCCCCAGGTGATACTCATGTGCAACAAAGGGTGAGAACCAACCTTCAGAGCTTCAATATGCTCAGAGTTCAACATTAACCTTTGTGTATGGCATTTAGAAATGGTTTGCTCCAGAAGTTCAATAAATATACGTGGATTTGATGCAATTCAAATGCAATGCAAATGACTTCAGAGTCTATGTCAGGAGTTCTCACTTCTCCTTCAGGTCCTAGTCACAAAGTATTGAGATGGAGTTTGCCCCATTTAAAAACCTGTCAGTAAAAGAATTTAGATTGCAAACAAAAATTGCAGAGCTAGTTGAATGAAAATCAATTCAAGGCTAATTTAAGAAACTTCTAAGAAAAATGCTGAGTTTACAAACCAAAATAGAAAATGACCACTGTCACATTTCAGCTTAAAAAAATGATTGCTTCTTTTCTCTCCATCATTTCCATGGTCGGAGAATGTTTGCGGGGGAATGATAACAGCAGTGACTCTCGACATTGAGTCCTCGGTGTAACAGGGTCAAGGGCATATGTTTAATACACCAATTAACATCATGCCACTAAACGTATTTTTTAAAGTAATAAATAGCATCTCTGAATAGGACTGTTCAACTCAGGTCATAAATTACACACATACAGAAAGGAGAAGGTGAAAGAATGTGAAAAGGTCGGGAAAGACCCAGTGCCATAATTAAGAACAAGAATGGAGAAAGACGGGCAACAACTAGAAGGTGAATCATCATTTTTATTACGAAAAGCAATGTGATGGTTGGGATATTTGGGGAAGGGGAGGAGATGGTCACTGCATTGGTGTTTACTGTTTCTAATTACATTCCTGTCAACTGTTTTCACTTGTTCATACAAGTGGTTTTATGTTCATTATTTTATTACTCCTTCAAGTTGCATGGCATCCTACAGTTTAGATGAACAGAAGACAATTGTTCCAATATTTGGAAGTACAGGAATTGTTCTGCTTTATAATTCTTTGGTGTAGACGAACACTAGTCCACCTCTGAAACTCTCATTTCCTTCTTCCTATTTCAATCATCATATATCATTGTTGCTCAGCAGAATTACGTTTTTAATCATGCTTTCTATTTATTTTTACTGATTTTGCTCAGAAGGTAAAGCATCAGTCTTGCCTCAGAGTTTCACTCTGAGATGTGGACACACTTTACAACTGATTTTTAAGGGAGAGACTGAAGCCAGCAATTGAGAAAACATATTAGATGCTTTCAGGTTATCCCATTCCACTAGTCACTTCTGAGAGACCACCAAAATCCTTAAGCTCAAAAAAAAAATGTAATGTCAATAAATATCAACATAGGCCTGGTTGTGGTAGCACAGTGAGGTGGAGAATATAACTGAAATCAAAATGAATATATATTCAAATATCCACAACATTTTACTTGTAGGTAAAAGTGTTACAGATATATCGCAAACAAACAGTTCTATATTATCGAAATCTCTTATGTTTCATATTTGTAGTATTATAAAGTAACTTTATTTGGTATTTGAAATATTCCACAATAGTGTTAATGTTTTCTGCCAAATTTGTTTACAAACAAGAAGGTACATTTTTGGTAAAAGCTACTAAATGCTGAGATACTAACATTATCTTAGACCAACATGAGTCTTATAGTTTTGTCCCGTGTTTATAAAGATTCTGTTTCTATGTAACTTAAAACTAGCATCATCATCATCATTGTCTGGATTCAAACATTTTTTTAGGAGTAGAAGTTATACTATAGACTTACTCTTTACAGTTACATTTATCTCATTAATATATCCTGATACCCTAAAACGAATGACAGTCATTATGCATACTTAAAAATACTGATTAGCCATAATTATTTTTAAGATGGATGGGTGAACTACAAATTAAACTCTTGAACTTGCAAGTAAGGGGAATGAAATTACCCTTTAAAATCTGAACCAGAAGATCAGTTCTGTTGAATCAGAGCAGAGACTCCTAGTCATCCACGGAGTCATGGCTCGGAGAACAGACTTAACTCTAGAATATTGGAAGGTATTCATACATGGGGAAACAGTGTCCAAGACAGAGTCCCTTCAATATTTGACTGTGTGCTGGCACAGAACATATGAACAAAGAAGCCCAATTTCCTGGGAGTGTGTGATTGTGGGATGGGTGGAATCTCACTGAAGAAAAGGGAGGAAGGGGAATATTTTCTCTGGGCTGTGAAGAAGGACCAGCAGTCTTTTGCAGCCTGGCAGGACTATGGTTTGTAGGGCTTATAGTACATAATCCAGACTGAAGGGTCAGGGAACAGCTTGAATCATCTTACAAATTATGATAAAGGAAGAAAACAAGAAACGCGAACTTCAGTTGAAATTGAAAACTGAGAAATGATGTGAGGATCCCAGACACCTACGAAGTGTTTTGTCCCCAAGAAGATTAGCAGGGCTAAGAAGTAACATACTAACAGCAACAACCCATCCAGCACAAGTTGTATACGTCTACACTTAAAGTATGGCCCACCGCTGGTTTTCACCATCTCCTCTCCAGCCCCTGCCACCACTAACTCCCACAGGGACCACAAATCCAAATTCTTCGACACTGTCTCACGAGATCCAGCATATAACTTGACCACGATGGATACCACGCTTTCCCTCAGACTGACTCTCCCCTCTGGCCACAATGGCTTCCTCCTTGCTCCCTGACTCCTAAAGCTCCTCCTCTTCACGTCAAGCATGGTCCCTCTGCCAGTAATTCTCTCCCTTCAGATGTTCACAGGTTCCCTCTTCTGCTTTCTCTGGCCTCTCTTCAAAGGTAAGGTCCTCAGAGGACACTCCCCTGACCACCCCACTTCAAGTACAAGCCCCCCAACCCAAGTCATTTCCTGACATTTTATATTATTTATCATTATCTGAAGTTGTATGCACACACACAGACACACAAATATATGTGTGTGTGCATGCATGTACAAAATGTGTGATATTAATAAATATATTATAAATAATATCTATTTGTCTTACTACTTACTCTTTTATTGGCTACCTCTTGTCTCCCACTGAAACATACTATCAGGAATGCAGAGAGCTACTTTTTGGTCTTAGTAAGTGTTATATTAAGTTAGTTCTAATTTTTACTGATTTTTTACTAGTTTTTTACCCACTTTGCACTAATTTGGTATAACCTTTTAAATTATAATTTAACCCCCATTGAAGTATTTTCATCTAGAAATTTAAAAAATATTCTGATTTGTGTGAAAGTAATGTTACAAACTGAGAAATTAATATTTTGTTGTGTAAGTATAGTTTTTATTAATTTGGTTGGGGCCCTTTCGCACGACAGGGGTCCACTCATGTGGTAGAGGTAAAGATAAAAAGAAGACCCTGATGTGCCTCTCCCTAAGCCTTTTAAAAAACAGGAGTCCTTCTTTCAATGTCATCACAGTAACCTTGTCAATTTTCTTGGTTACCTATGAGTAAAAAGAAGGGAATTATATAAACAGATTTTTATTAATAGTGGATGTAACAATTTTTTCAGAGATCTTTCTGCTTTTCTTTTTAGTTTTCAGTGACTTGACTTAAACATAGTAATGATTTTAGTTTATAAAACGTTCACACAGGCAGTCCTTGGATTTGAACACATATGGGAATATCAAAAGCCTAACCAATTGCCACCATAAAGATGAAATCTCCTAGGTATATTTATTAAAATTATAACACATGATTGATGGCAAAAGACTCAAGTCTGTTCCAACACAGTCTTCTGATATAACAACAGTACTTCTAACCATTACAACTACCTGAAATCAAATTAAGGCCAGGATTCCTATCACACACACTATATAGTGACTTCATTTCTATGAAGTTAAAATTCACACAAAGGATGAAAGTTCATGTTCAGGCGAACTGCAACAGATTTCACTGAAAAATTCGAGGACTGTTTCAGCCTTCTCAATTTCCAAGAATAATAAGGCTATTTCCAAGATACTGACAGATTTTAAATTGCCATACCTTTGGTTGCAGCCATCTCTCAGTTTTTGTATATCAAGAAATATCTACGTCAGTTTCCTGAGTTTCTAGCATGTTACTAAAAGAAAAGTTATGTATTCCAAGTATTCCTTACTATTTCCATACCCTTAAATAAGTCAGTTGAGTGGCTGCAAGATCATGATTAGATTGTCTATTACAGTGCCCTACTCATAGAGGCTGCTCATTAACTATTTATTGAATGAAAGAATTAATGATAGAATTAGGAGTATATAAATTCACTAGAAATCCCAAAAGTCTCTTAGTCAAATAAGTCACAAATTGGCTTATCTTTTGCAGTGAGAGTAATAAAACAAGACTATTAAGCAATAAAAGATGTAATGGGAATCTGTTGAATTTTGTTCTAAAACATAACTCTTAAAAATGCTTGAAACATAATTTCTGATCATTTATAATTTATTCTGCTTTATAGAGTTGTTGTGCCCTTATTTACATTAAAATATATGAGAAGTGATCAAGTAAGAAATAATTGCTGAACTTAACGGTCGATGAGTTCTATAAAGTAATTAGCAAAGATTGAAAATAAAACAAACAGTTCCAGAAGGATTCCACTATCAAGTCTACACATACCAAGGGAATGTATTTAGGCAATAAAGGAATATCTGGATATAAGCATGAGGTAGGTGATCAGAAGGTATCCGAAAAGTGGGCAAAATGAGAGACACCAGCAGAAGAACTGATGATTTGTACATTTTGCTCCTGCTTTTCTTTTTTTCCTCTATTGGCCTGTTCTTTGACAGGGGTCCCTGTCTGGCATCAGCCGGAACTACACGGAGGGTTCCTTAAATCCCCTGAGAACAGAGATAAACACCCCCCAACAAAACACTAAAAGCACTAATGTAAGAAATAAAACAAAACAAAACCAAAACCAAAAAAACCCAAACTGGAACCAATTACATAATCTGTAATATTAAGAATCCGGGTTTAGGAATCAATCAAACACAAATTCAAATCTCATTTACTAGGTAGATTTCTGAAAGCAAGGTATTTCAATCCCTTGTGCCTCAGTTAGTTCATCAGTAAAATGGGGTTAACCCATTTCACAGATTGGTTATGAGGAAAAAATAAAACACCTGGCACGCCTAGAACATAGGTTCTCAATAAACAGTGGCTTGTTGTGGTTATCAGTTGGTATTATTTCATTTTGGCCCACCTCTACACTTAGGTCATAGAGTTCAATGACAAACTACCTCCCAACAGAACTTACCCACAAAGAGCTGACTGTTGAGCTGTAAAAGGACGTGCCCATCAGCGGGAGCAGGCTGTGTCTTCGGTAAGAGCTGATCCACTTGAAGAGATGCCTCTTTCATGTTCCTTTCCACCCTGACATGGTGCCACTGGTTGTCGTTGAAATGAGTGGGTGACTGCACCGAGATTTCAAAAGGTCCATTCCCCACATCAAATGAAAAGGTCACTACTGCTGGAGCTGGAAATAGGAGATACGAAGATTGTTCCAGTTAGTCCCTGTGGTGGACAGAGGAGTCCTCAACACACTTAGGAATAGCACCATGGCATGGCAATCATGAAATATAAAGGTAACGGCTTAAATCTTACAGAAGGAACCGATGACATCAGTCAAGAATAGACGTGGAATGAGAACAGAAAATACATTTGGGAAAAAAAACCCCAGATTTTAAGAAATTCATCCTCAGAGTTAATTTTGCATATCGATAGAGCAAAGCTATTAAGCCAGAACAAGAAAACTATATAGCATCTGGCATTTTATGTAAAAATTTTTACAATGATTCAAAGTTTATCTAATTTTAAAAGCACATAATATACATTTGATAATAAGATACTAACAGTGGCCTAAGAGTATACCAAAATTATATGGCATACAAAATTATATGGCTGGTCGATTTAATTAAGTAATTCTGTAATTACCTGAGAATTTAGTTTTTAAAAAGCTTTAATTATTTGGATTTAAAACCCTACTTCAATTGGTTCTACAGAATACTAATTATTTTCCCAAATTATTGCGTTATATATTAAATTATTTTCTAGCAGAAAGGCTACTTAATATCATAGATATTTTTTCAAAAGGACACAGTGAAAAGATTTAGCTGATAAAGTAGAAACACAGTAGTTTAACAATTAGTTAAAGGATTTACTATTAAATAGAATCCCACAAGCTTCTAAGGAAAAGGAGACTCACAGCGTAGCTCTATCCTTATAAAATCGGTAATCCCCAGGTTCTCTAAAAATACCCCAGATGAAGCTGTTGTCTTAAAAAAGAAAGACACATCTGCACTAAGTTCTCCATGGAAAGTAGGAAAATGAAGGTATGAAGCCTCAGTATTGAAGGAAGCTGAATTCCAAAATGACCCTGTTTAAAAAAAAAAAAAGAAAAAGGAAAAAATCAAAAAGAAAAATTCATAAAATAAAATGAATGGCATAATTACATTTTCTATTTTTAGCATTTATACAAACCTGCTTTTCTTTTTTCTATTAACTGTATAGTATACAGGATGGGAGCCCAAGGATTGCAATCCTGGATTCCTTCCAACATAGGAGAGAAATGAACACTGCAGAAATGGTCTGAATGCTTTATTTTATATAAGAAAATCAGCCTCACCCTAAACACCACCCTCTGCCCTAAGTGATATAAGAATCTGCCAACTATTGATTAATAGACTGAACTTTTTTTATAACTTGAAAATTGAAACACCTACATTCCTTTGAATAACAAAAAATCTAAAGAAGCTCAAAGCATTTTTTTGTTCTGACACTTCTAACACAGAGTTACACCCTCAACTAACTGTTTTCATTAATGGGCTCTGCGATTTTCTAAACTGAGACTGGCATTCGAAATATTCTCAACTAATTAAAGATCAAGACACTACTTAGTCTGTGCTATGCTGATCTCCTCATGAAAATGCTCTTCTCATTCAAAATTACCTTCTACTTTGCGTGTAATAGTGAAGTAGATAAACAGCAGGAAAGGACTCTGAAAAAGTTTAAAAATGCTCAATATAAGGAGAAAAATGGGTAAAAGGCTGGGGTATAAATTAAGAGATCTGAGAAAAACTTATGTGGACTCTAATTTAATTATGATTTCTGTCCACAGGCAACTTCTTATCTTCACTTTTCCCATTCATTTTGCTGGTGCTGTATCGACAACTTTCCTTTTGGAAAAATACCGTGGGGCTCCTATAGCTCACCGTTTGGGAAATAAAATATAAATGCAGTGGCACGAGGTGGCAGGAGTGAGATCCAAGTGGCTATGTGTGGTTGATGAGAAACACCGTCAGAGAAACCAACTATGTATTGCTGCTACCACCAGCAAGTTCTCGACACATCGACCATGAACATGTATCTTGAGTTTGAAGCAACTGGCTCCATACACACTCACAACATTGGATAAAATTCTATCTAAACTACCTTTCTCGAAGACGTATTGATCCGCGGAAGTTAGAAAACAGTAATTTCAAAACAATGGCTCATTATGTTTGCAGGGAACAGATACCTAGAGTTAAAAAATCACAGACTCGACTCAGCTTCTATCTGTTCCTTAGATTTTAATTTATTTTGTATAAATTCTGGACCAAACAAGCAGTGGTTGTATCTATTTTACTTTTTCTGTTTTTCTTAGGGACCTATTTCAAAAGTCAATTCTCAGCTCATCTGTGAACAATTTTAGAGTTGAATTTATTCAGCTGAGAATATACTTTGAGGGCTTTTTTTTCCCCCTAAAGCCAAATGAAACTGCCTATTATCTGAGTTTGCCAAGCCTAGTCCTTATTTCCATTTTACAATTATTTCTATGATGAGACATTTGGATCTCTAGGAAAGAACGCAAGAAAATGCAAAATACGAAGTCAGGTATAAGAATACATTTGTGTTCTTAAAAGCTCTTACCTGACCCATTTTTAAAAGGGATTAAATGCCTTTCTGTTGAATGTGATATACATGAAAATTAAAGTTGTAACTCTAAATTATGGAATATTATTGAATCTTATTCATTTGGTCAGATTTAAAAGAACACTCAGAATTCCTTAAAGGTCTAAATTAGATAATATCATTAATAAAACATAATACTTCATATGTTTCATTTACATATCACAACTAACCCAATAAAGCATCCTATCGAAGGCTTCAGGGAACTGGTTGAAACAAAGGAACAACTCTTTGAACTGCTGCTATCTTTACAATGAATGCTTTTACAGCAATGAAAACAATTTATTACCTTAGGTAGCTCAAACATTCTCACACACATAATCGTGCCTATTTTGTCTAGTTAGCAAACCTTATTGTGCAGATTCACAATAGGTAAAAAATAGAGAACATTTTATTGGAGTAAGAAATTGCTGCTAATTCAAAACAATTATAAAGAAAGCAAAGGCCAATACTTCCATGATCGAATAATGTTTATGGCATATGATACCTCAGCTCTTTACAGACTGTGCTATTAGGAAGCACCCAGGAGAATGTGAACTGCCTCAGAGAAAGGAGGGGAGAGGGAGGGCGGCAGAGCAGAGCCCAGCAGGCGGGCACCAGCAGGAAGCTGCAGGTCTTTTGAAGAAAGAGTTTCTGGCTAAAGTGGTTTAAAAATCCTTAAGCTGCACCAGTAGCAACTTTGAATGCAATCACTTGCTGGATTAGTCAGGAGAGTTAGACCCCTTTTATCAGCCCAACAAAAACAAATCATGATGTGTTATTCTATGTGATTCACTAATAATAGTAAATAATTTTAAGTAATTAATAATTAATATATTTTCAATTAAATTCAGTATAGGGTACTAAAAATTTGGAAAGATTCCTTCAGGAATTCCACCTTTTATCTTTCAAAAAAAAAAAAAAGTAACGGATAATGGGATCCGTAGAAGAAGAAGAGGTACGAAGGATTTAATTCCATACACAAAGTAAAAAGAGCTCATTTAGGAAAATTAACTAAGTAAAATGTCAAGATTAGAAGTAATTTAAAAAATATTCCTTTTGCTAAACTTTTATTTATATCATGAATAGATTATCCTTTTAAAATAACAGTTATAGAGACAAAAAGTAGATTAGTGGTTTTCTAGGACTGGGGAAACAAGGCAATTGGAGAATGATAGGCGCTAAGGGGTGGAGAGTTCTCTTTGCGTGACAAAAATGTTCTTAAATTGATCACGGTAATGATTATACAATGCTATAAATATACTATAAGCCATTGAGTAGTTCATTTTACATACATGAATTGTATGGTATGTAAGTTATATCACAATAAAGCTGTTTTTAAAAAAGGACAATATTTGAAAAAGCTGTTATTTTTTAAGGCGCTGTGTTTTACTTTTAAAAGCAGAATGCATATGACATGCTAACCCTACCTTTCTTTCTTTCTTTATTGAGGTATGATTGACATGTAAAAAGCTGTGCATATTTAATGTATAAAACTCGGTAAGTTTGGTAACACTACCATTCTTTAAAGTAAATAAAATGAAGTAAAATATAGAAACTCCAAGGCAAGGGATAATTTACTAGTCAAATAAGAATCATTTGTAAAAGCCAGAAATATACTTTCTTTCATTAGAATTTTTATTTTGAGATAACTGTAGATTCTCATGTAGTTGTAAGAAATAATACAGAAAGATTCTGTGTACCCTTTAGCTGGTTTTCTCCAAAGGTAACATCTTGCAAAACCACAGCACACTATTGAAACCAGAATGTTGACACTGATCCCAGTCAAGATGCAGGACATCTGTGTCACTGCAAGTATTCCTCATGCTTCTCTTTTATAGCCACACCCACTTCTCTCCTGCCTCACCCCTTCTGTAACCTTGTGACAACCCCTAGTCAGTTCTCCGAGGTCATCTGACGAATGTTCTATAAATAAAGGCATACAGTATGTAGCCCCTTGAGATTAACATATTTTTCACTCAGATTTACTCCCTGAAGATAAGGCAGGTTTATGTGTGTCAGTAATTCATTTCTTCTTATTGCTGACCAGCATTCCATGTATGGAAAATCAGTTTGACCATTCTCCTATTGAAAGACATCTGGATTCTTTCTAGTTTTCAGCAATTACAAACAAAGCTGCTATAAACACCCATGTACAAGTTTTTATATGAATAAAAATTCTCAGTTCTCTGGGATAATGCCCAGGAATACAGTCCCTGAGTCGTATGGAGAGTTGCAACGTTTTACTTTTTAGGAAACTGCCGGACTCCTTTCCAGAATGGCTATATCATTTACATCCCCACCAGCAATGTGTGAGTGATCAGGTTTCTTCATGTCCTGGCCGAATTCTTGTCACTACTTTTGTTTCAGCCATTTGAAAGGTATACAGTGACATCTCATTGTGGTTTTGATACACATTTTCCAGTAGCTAATGATTTTGAGTATCTTTTTGTGTGTTTAATTGCCATTTGTGGCCTTTTAGTGAAATCTCTCTTCATGTCTTTTATCCATTATATCTCTGGCTTGCAGAAGGCCACCTTCTCACATGGCCTTTCCTCTGTGCACAGGTGGGAAGAGAGAACTCTCTGGTGTCCCTTTCTCTTCATATAAGCACACCAATCCAACCAAATTAGGGCCCCACCTTTATGACCTCATTTAACTTGAGTTACCTCCTTAAAGACCCTACCACTTAATACAGTTACATTGGAGTTAGAGCTTCAACATACAAACTTTGGGGTGGGGAAACAATTCAATCCATAACATCCATATTTTAATTGGATTGTTTCTTTTTTTCACTGTTGATTTCTGAGGGTTCTTTATATATTCTAGTTACTAGTCCTTTGTCAATTCTCAGTCCTCATCTTACTTAACCTATCAAAAACAATTAACATAGTTTATTATTTTCCCCTCCTTGAAACATCTTCTTCACTTGGATCCAGAATACCAACACTCTTTTGCCTTTCTCATTAGTGCTATAATTCTGTTTTTCTTTCTTCCTCCTCACCTCCTCAATCTATTAATGGTGGAACACCCCCAGTTCCTATCATTACACTTCTTCATCCACAATGACTCCTGCTGGTCCATTTCATGGCTTTAAATACGCTGATGACTTACAAATACATATCCGAAGCCTGGAACTCTCAAACTAACAACTCCACATCTCTATCTGAACACCTCCATCTCAACTTTAATATGTTCAAAAACTGAGTTCTTCATATTCTTCTGCAACTCCTTGACCCCAGAAATATTCTCCCTCTTGATTAATGCCAATTCTGTGCTTCCAATTGATTATTTGACCAAACACCTTGTGTTATTCTTGACTCTTCTGCAGCCTACATTGATCCATCAGCAAACTGTACTGCTTCTGCTTTTGAACTATTCCCATACTACAACTATCATTATTGTGCCCATGGCCCAAGCCACCATGATCCCTCAGCTGGGTTGGCGATATGGTCTCATAAATGGCCTCCCTGCTTCCACCTTCCCCATTAAATCTCATTAAAATGTAAATTAGATCACACCAATCCTCTACTCAAAATTCTCCAATGTTTTCCAATCTCATTGAATTTGAAAAATAAAGACCTCTCAAAACCCTCCACGATCTGACCACCAGATCTTCGAATATCTTCCGTTATTCCTTGCTCACTCTGCTCCAGACATTTTGACCATCTTGCTGTTCCATGAACATCCCCATCTCTGCATGGTTACTCTGGCTTCTTGCTCTGTCTAGAGCACTCTTTCCCAGATATACACATGCTTTGCTCCCTATTTCCTTCAGATTTTTATTCAAATGCCATCCTTCTTATTGAGCATCTTATGACCACTCTATTTAAAATTTCCAATCCCATACCACCCCCACCTCAACTATATTGTCTTCACAACACTTACTAGCATCTATCATATCATATATTTTACTTATATATTGTCTACCTCCCCCCCAAGAGAACTCAAGCTCCAAGAATACAGAGACTTTTGTCTATTTTGTTCCCTTTGTGTGTGTGCTCTCTGTCTGTCTTTCTCTTGGGATGTGGGGAAGGCAAAGTAAAATGTATGGGCTCAATAAATATTTGTTGAATGAAATTATGAGATTTCCTTTGTCAAAGTAGCGATAAGAAGGGTTAACTGCTCCCAGTTTGGTTGTATTATATGTATCTTAATAAATACACTCAGATTCTTAGGTAAACAAGTAGAAAGAGGGGGGCAGAAGAGAGAGAGAAGGAAGAAGAAGAAAAGGAGGAAGGGGTAAAAAGGTGAAGAAACTTTAGGGAAATTAAATAAAGAAAACCTAAGGAAAGAAAATAAAAATATAAAAATTAAAAAGAATTTCTTAATGGTAAAGGATTATCAGACATAGTGGAACTTGCAAAATTATATGATTATCTGTTGAAATGGAATTGATCCTCACTCTTTTTAATGGTTTATATGTAGTCTGTCAAATGGAACAGAACTCTGTCGAATGGAAGAGAAATAACCAAATCACTAGTCAATATCTTTCTCCAGTCTACGAATGTAATTTCTGCAAAGTTATTTATTGCCTACATGCACCTTTGATTATTTAATGCATTTTGGGCAGCTGTGATTTCTCAGACAGCTGAACAAGTCAATACAGACAAAATGAAAAAACTAATTTTATTGACAAGAATTTCTTAGAACAAGAAACTTAGAACAATCTTTTCTAACTATGTAAGTTTGGGGGGTTCCTTAATTGACATAAAATTTCAACAATGAATTAACTGAGAAGAAATACATTGAGGGGAGCCTGGGTGGCTCAGTTGCTAAGCGTCTGCCTTCAGCTCAAGTTATGATCTCAGGGTCCTGGGATCGAGCCCCACATCGGGCTCCCTGCTCTGTGGGAAGCCTGCTTCTCCCTTTCCCACTCCCCTTGCTTGTGTTTCCTCTCTCACTGCCTCTCTCTGTGTAAAAAAATAAATAAAATCTTTAAAAAAAAAAAGAAATACACTGAATAAAATAGTTAGAAAAATTCAAATGCCAGAGTTGAAAAGATTATCTTGTTCAGATTAATGAACTGAGAGCAGAAATTTAGATCACATTTGCAACAACAAACTGCTTAAAAATGTACATTTTATACATTTTACCACATCACATCGAATTTCAGGAAAAACTAATGCCAATGCACAACACTGAGATGTATCCTTGTTAAGTTACTGGCCTTTAGGGGAAATTACTCCTTAAAGTATTCGGTTAGACAAAGCCAGTCATCTAGAAGGTGAAAAAATCAGTTTGTCTTCATAATACAGCAATATTCAATATCAGGAGGCAAAGAAGCACCATCCACAAATTTCTGAGAGAAAGAAAATGTATCCAGCCTACTTTTTTTGTTAAAGCAATAGGCAAATATTCTCAAATTTGAAAGAAATCTGAGAATAAAGCACACACAAATCTTTTTTGAGGAAAAATAAAAATAAAACCCTACTTCATAATGAAATGTCAGCCAAAAGATATCTAGAAAAGCTGTGGAAGAGAAGATGACTGCATCTCTCAGTGCAGACAAAAGTAGAAAAGTATGTACAAATGGTGAAAGTCACAAAGTGTGACCCCCCCAAAATGTTACACCAGTTTCTAAAAAGTTCAAATGTAAGGTTACCTTATAATCCAGAAGTTCCACTCCTAGAAATATACTCAAGATAACTGAATTATATAAGAAAAAAGATAAATGAAAACATATGTTCACAAAAACCTCATACACAGATGTTCACACCAGCATTATTTATAACAGCCAAAAAATGGAACCAACCCAAATGTCCATCAACTGATTAATGGGTAACCAAAATGTAGCCTATCCATACAATGGAATATTATCTGGTCATAAAAAATAATGAAGTGTTGACACATGGTACAACATGGATAAATCTTGGCACTATCATGCTAAGTGAAAGAAGCCAGTCACAAAGACCACATATTCTGTGTTTTCATCTAAATGTTGTTGACTGGGGTTGGTGTTGGGGTGGGAGGGAAACAGGGAATGTTTCCTCAATGGGACTAGTTTCTTTTTGGGGTGATGAAAATGTTCCAAAATTGGTTGTGGTGATTGCTGCATAACTCTGTAATATACAAAAATGATTAAATATACTAAAGTATGATTAGATTGTACACTTTAAATGGGTAAATTGTAAGGCATGTGAATTATTTCTTACTAAAGCTGTTACCAAAAGATAATATAAAGTTAAACCTGCAAAGTTTGTTTTAGAGTTCTGAAGCAACAAATATTGTCAAGCACATGCAAACTCAAGAAATGCAACACTCATGGGTCTTCCTGGAGGAAAAACAGAAAACATCAGCTACCTGACAAGGCAATCCAAGAAGAAATAAATCAAAATAAAAAATCATTCAAGAATAGAGAGGCTATGATGACAGACTAGTGGCTGGCATTAAGAATCAACAACTATAGAAATAACAGCAAAACTACCAAAAGGACAGGTAGGGGAGAAAAAGGAGAGAAGAGGGCAAATAAGTGTTACTTTTCCCATTTTTCACAATAGATCAATACTGTCCAAAATTTAAAAATGAATTTAATATGAAACCTAGTGACTCTATAACTTTTCAAATTTTCATAATCTTTTCTTAAAGTTTAGTGGGATCATTCAAGTAGAACATATATTTATGAGATACATA
Source organism: Halichoerus grypus (assembly GCF_964656455.1). Classification (NCBI taxonomy): domain Eukaryota; kingdom Metazoa; phylum Chordata; class Mammalia; order Carnivora; family Phocidae; genus Halichoerus; species Halichoerus grypus. Next base: position 10,839,574 of record NC_135726.1, read on the forward strand.
AATAATGTAAAGCAATTCCCTTGGCTTCAATTTGGTTTCTCCTTTCTCTGTCAATTTCTATTAATAAAATTTTGCAAACTTATTTCTCAATCCCTTTTTCTATTTTTTTTTGTCTAGGGTAGTGCTTCTCAACCTGAGGCAATTTTGCCCCCAGGGGACATTTGGCAATTTCTGGAGACATATTTGGTTGTCACAACTAGGGGAAAGGTGCTACTAGTGGGTTGAGACCAGGGATACTGCTAAATGTCTGTCAATGCACAAACAGCCCCCGATCATAATAGGCCAAATGTCAGGAGTGCCAAAGTTGGGAAACCCTGCTCTAGAAATATCTAGCAATGCCTGGAATAATACTCGCTGGTATTAATCATTATTTCTGAGCTGTGTGACTCTTGGTGATTATTACACTCTTTTCTTTGACATTTCTGTATATCTTAAAATTTTATAATGACTGTATCAATTAAGTCACTAATATTTAATATTTAAAACAATAAATAAAGGTATGCGTGTGTATAAAACTGTCACAAAAGCATATTATTATAGTCTTGAGAATTATCAGGATTGCCAGTCTCAGAAAAGTGGAAATTTTTTGAAAGTGTTAGAAAGAATGTTCCCTCACATTTGTGAAACAGCTTGACTACCAATTACTAGCTAGCAATGTAAGTCAGAACAGAACACAAAACAAAACAAAATAGACCACAAAATATTTTTTTCTCCAAGTAGAAAGTGTTTCAGTTTTATAAAGGCACGGTACTATTAGAAAAGTGAAAATCAAAAACAATTAATATTAAGTAATATCATGTACTCATTTGAAAACCCTTTCACTGCCACAAGCCCAAGTGTATTGACGAAAAATGGTTCAGATGGAACTAGATTCTTATGTACTATGTGATTTTTCAATTGGAGTAAGTCTTCCAATATAATCTAAGCTCTTCATTAAAAGTATATATTTGCACATCATTTAATTGCTTATATAATCAAAACCTTATTCCTGTCTCTTACAAATAATTCAAAGCTATAGGTTTCTTGAGCTGTATATGATGGATCATTCTCATTCTTTCATAAACTGCTATTTATCGATTATCTTTCATGTAACAGGTAATGTACTAGGTGCCAGGAACACAATAATAAATGAGCAATGGATCTGCTCTTGAGAGGCTCAAAAATAATTAAAAGTCAGTATGAAAAATATATCTTTGTTGTTTGTTCAACATTCTTTGAAAGTGTAAGACGAGGTCCTCTAGAGACCTGTGGGAGGCTTCATGGCGGAAGGCTTTGAACCTGAGTGTGACAGGTTTCAGTAAATGGCTTGGGGAGATTTTGTGGATGAAGGAAAGCAAATGAAGGGGTAGTGGAGCCAGATGCCATCAGGGGTCCATGAGGTTTCTTTCTACTGCAGAACGTGCAGAAGTAGGGAAAGGTCTTTGTAGATGTCCTCCTGATGAATGTCAAAAAAGCCTTAACCCTGTGCATCAATACTGGACATCCACACTTTCTCCTTAGTATTTGGGGAGAGTTCTGAAAACACTGCAAGCACAGCTGACATGCTCTCCAGCTAATTTTTGTGCAGGCTGAAGTTGAGGGATTACCAGTCAAGAAGACTTTGGATGGTACCTCAAAATGAGGATGTTCCCACTGTTTCTGGGGGAAAGGAAAGTACATGGGTAAGCCCTCTCACTAGTTAGAACCTCTCTATTAACCAGTAAACCCAGATGTTTTCCCGTGATTCTTTCTTTTGACTCTTTTGCTTCTGAAGTTAATATAAGTCAGAAACAGATTCAGCAGGATTCTATAAGCGTCTTGAAGAATAACCATGTTACTAAAACCTTTCCTGTTTTATGAATTTACTTCTGGTATTTTTTTTTTTTTTTTGAAGGACAGCTGACACACAATGTTACATTAGTTTCAGGTGTACAGCATAGGGATTTGACAACTCTATACCATGCTGTGCTCACCACAAGTGTAGCGACCATCTGGCATCACCCAACACTATTACAATGCCATTGACTATATTCCCTATTCTGTCCCTTTTGTTCCCATGGTTTATTCATTCCATAATCAGAAGTCTGGTCCTCCCAATCCCCTTTACCCATTTCACCCATCCCCTACCGCCCTCCCCTCTGGCAACCACCATTTTGTTCTCTGTATTTATGGGTCTGTTTCTGTTGTTTTGTTTTGTTTTTTAGATTCCACATATAAGTGAAATCATATGGCATTTGCCTATCTCAGTCTGATTTATTTCACTTAGCATAATACCTTCTAGGTCCATCCGTGTTGTCACAAATGACAGATCTCATTCTTTTTCATGGCTGAGTAATATTCGTGTGTGGGTGTGTGCCCATGCGCGTGCGTGTACTGCATATATAATCTATACTGCATATATTTTGGGTATTACCCCTTGTCGGATATATCATTTGTAAATATCTTCTCCCATTTAGTATGTTGCCTTTTTGTTTTGTTAATGGTTTTCCTTGCTGTGCAAAAGTTTTTTATTTTGGTGGAGTCCCAAAAGTTTATTTTTACTTTTGTTTCCCTTGCCTGGGAAGACATAGCTAGAAAAATGCTGCTAAAGCTGATATATAAGAGATTACTGCCTGTGTTTTCTTTAAGGAGTTTTATGGTTTCAGGTCTCACATTCAGGTCTTTAATCCACTTTGAGTTTATTTTTATGTATGGTGTAAGGAAGTGGTCCAGTTTCATTTCTTGCATGCAGTTGTTCAGTTTTCCCAACACTATTTGTTGAAGAGGTTGTCTTTTCCCCATTGTGTATTCTTGCCTCCTTTCTTGTAGATTAATTGACTGTACAAGTGTGGGTTTATTTCTGGCTCTCTATGCTGTTCCATTGATCTATGTGTCTATTTTTGTGCCAGTACCAGTTTTGGTTACTATACCTTTGTAGTATACTTGAAATCTGGGATTGTGATGCCTCTCACTTTGTTCTTTCCCAAGACTGGTTTGGCTATTTGGGGTCATTTGTGGTTTCATACAAATTTTAGCATTATTAGTTCCAGTTCTATGAAAAATACAATTGGTATTATTACAGGCATTCCACTGAACCTGTAGATTGCTTTGCCATATGGACATTTTAACAATATTAATTCTTCCAATCCATGAGAATGGCATATCTTTTCATTTGTTTGTGTTGTCAATTTTTTTCATCAGTGTCTCCTAGTTCTATGGTATTTTTTTTTAAGTGAACAAATTTTTCAATTAAGCAATTATCATCCTCGGTAAAAAAAAAAAAAAAAAAAACGTAGCATTCTGGTGAGTGATGTTGATAATAATAGAGGTTATCCATGTGTGTGGGGAGGGGATATATGAGTTTCCTCTCAATTTTGTTATAAACCTAAAATTGCTCTAAAAAAGGCAAAAAATTAAACAACCATAATTATAATTACTCATAATAGTAGTTGCTTGTTTTGTTTTTGTTTTTTTGGAGTCAGATGTATTGAAGGATAATTTACATGTAATAAAAATCACTCTTTCTTTATGTAGGAATTTTGACAAATGCATAAAGCCATGAAACCACCACCACACTTAAGATACAGAACACATCCTTCACGTTGGGGAGGGTGTGTGCTGTGGTGAGTGCTGTGAATTGTGTGGGACTGACGAGTCACAGACCTGTACCCCTGAAACAAATAATACATTATATGTTAATTTAAAAAAAGGACACACAGAAAAAAAAAAAAAGAACATGTCCTTCACCTGTTCCCCTTTGCAAAATTCCTCTCACCTTAAAGCTGTTACAGAGATTCTTTTTCTGCCCCCATGATTGTGCCTTTTCCACAGTATCTTAATTATTGAATAATAGTCCAGCATGTAGTATTTTACATAAGGCTCTTTCACTTAGCATAAAGCACTTGAGATTCATTCATGTTGTTGCATGTATCAATACTCCATTTCTTTTTATTGTTCAGTAGTATTCCACTGTATAGTATGGATACACCACAGTAAAATGGGAAGTTTAGTCAACCACTAGTTGATGGACATTTGGGTGGTATCCAGTTTTAGGAGAATATGAATAGAGCTAATATAAAACTTTACATACAGGTTTTGCATTTCTCTTGTGTACCTAGGAATGGGACTGCTGGATCATATGGTAAATATGAGTTTAACCTGTAAAATAATCTGCCAAACTATTTTTCAAAGTGGCTGTAACATTTTGCATTTGCACCAGCAATGAGGGTTCCAGTTATTCTGCATCTTCACCGGCATTTGGTATTGTCGGGGTTTTTGTTTTTTAATTTTAGCCATTTTAATGGTTATTCTCATTGTGGTATTATTTTACATTTTCCTAATGACTAAGGAGATTGAGAATTTTTTATGTGCTTTTTGAAACCTGTATATTTTCTCTGATGAAGTGCATGTGCAAATGTTTTGCCCATTTCTTAATTTGAATTTTTTTTTATTATTGACCTGTGAGAGAATTCTTTCTATATCATGGACACTAGGCTTTATCAGATAAATATATGTGTATATACATATATATTTTTTTAAGGATTTATTTATTTTAGAGAGAGAGAGACAGCTGAGTAGAGGGAGGGGCAAAGGGAAAGAATTTTAAGCAGGCTCCCCACTGAGAGCAGAGCCCAACATGGGCCTTGATTCCAGGACACTGAAATCATGATTTGAGCTGAAATCAAGAGTCAGACACTTAAATGACTGAGCCACCCAGGCACCCCTCAGATATTTATTTTGTAAATATTTTTTTCCCAGTGTTTGGCTTTTCTTTTCATTTTCTTAACAATGTCATTTTAAAAGCAGTTTTTAAATTTGGTGATACTCAATTTATCGTTTTAACATTTTTATGGATCATGCTTTTGGTCAGCTACATCCAAAAAGTCTATGCCTAACCACGACCACTATGATTTTTTTCCTATACTTTCCTAAAGAATGTTATAGTTTGTGGGTTTATATTTAAGTACATGGTTAATTTTGAGTTATTTTTGTATGCAGTTTGAAGTATGGGTTGAGATTTTTGGTTTTTTGGTTTGGTTTGGTTTGGTTTTTTCAAATGGGTTTTCATTATTCTAGCACTATTTCTTGAAATGGACTATTCTTTCTCCATTGAGTTGCTCTGGCAGCTTTTTCAAAAACCAATTGAACATATATATATTCTGGGCTCTCTATTCTGTTCTTTCAATCTACTTCTCCATCTTGATGTCAGTATCACATTGTCTTGAATTCTGTAGTTTTGTAATATGTCTTAAAATCAGGGAGTATAAGTCTCAAACTTTATTTTTATTTTTCAAAATGTTTTAGTTATCCTAATTATTTATCTACTCACATGACTATTCTTTGCTTTTCTGTACACATTTTAGAATAAGCTTGCCAATTTCTACAAGAAAAAAAGGAAAAATAAAAACACCTACTGGGTTTTGATTGGGATTATACTGAATATGTATATCAATTTTAGAAAAATTGACATCTTAACAATATTGACTCAATCCACAACTATCCTATTTTTATTTAGTTCTTCTTTAATGATTTCTCATCAATGTTATATAATTTTGTTATATTTATGCCAAAGTATTTAATATGTTTGGTGCTCCTGTAAAAAATGCTTTTAAATTTCAATTTAGAGTTCTTATTAGGAAAATACAGAAATATAATTTATTTTTGAATATTGACCTTGCATCCTGTGATCTTGCTAAACTCATTTTAAAAAGAAAAAGAAATTCTTACGGAATTCCTACCCAGAAATCCAGATCATTTATAAATAGAACATTTTATATCTTTCTGATCTACATGCCTTGAATTCCTTTTCTTATCGCATGTGCTAGGACTAGCAGTATGATGTTGAATAGGAGAGGTGAGAGCAGACATCCTTGCCTTGATCCTCATCTGAGAGGGAAAGCATTTCAAGTCTGACTACTCAGTATGGTATTAGCGGTCAGATTTTCATGGATGCCTTTTAAAACACTGAGGATGTTCTCTTTAGTTCCTACTTTGGCTTTTATCATAAATAGGATGTTGAATTCTGCCATTTACTTTTCACATATATTTTCAAGAAGTTAATTTCCATGTTCATAAATAAATAAATTCCTTAAGGACACCGATATTTATGAAGTTTTGTGTCTGCAGCACAACAGTAATGGGGCTTTATCATTCAGGCCGTGCTTTACGTCAAACCCCGAACAATGTAATCTACGACTTCTGACACCACACAGTAATAGCAGCAGTCCCACGGGATTTCAGAATCACCTGCACTTTAAAAAAAAAGGATGAAAGAAGGACGTAGAAAAAGACAGTACCAATTAATTAGGGATAAGCTCATATTTGGGACCAGTAAGGACTCATACTCATTTTTGCTTGATTTGTCCTGCTTTTTCAAGGCTTCTGTCTTCTTTCCTACCAAAACATGGCTAGATATAAAATTTTCAACATCTCTAGCTTGTGGGAGAAAACCTAAATGTCAATTTTTTTTCATTCTCATTTTTCCATTTTTCTGTCAAAGAACATCTCAAAGTTCTTTTGTCTCAGTGAAGAGGACTAGCATCCTACTGTTTCAATGAATGATCCTCAGCGACTTTATTTAGATCAGAAAGCCAGAGATCGTCCTCACACCCCTTCAACCTCAACCCTCCTCTAGATCATATTGAATTTCCCTCTGTATGTGAGACCATTCCTTAAGCCACATGCCACTGTGTGGTTGAAGCCCTTATCATTTTTCCTGTCTTATATCAAAGGTCACTTTGCTGGTCTTTAGATTTATACCTGGTCTTCATGCTTTCAGTTGGATCATGAAGATCAAGCTATTTCTCAGCCTTAAATTATCCAATGTTCAGGTCCTAGTGCCCTCAGGATAGTGTCCACATACCTTTCTTCTGCTAATAAGGCCCACTGTGCATGATTCCATATCTAGAAGCCCCTTAGCCACCCAGTCTATCTCAGTTGGAAAGAAAAAACAATGTGCCTAAGGCACCGCAGATTTCCCATATAGAGAAAAGGGGGCATTCATTGTTCTGTAGCCATCGCTCTTCTGACTGATAGAATAAGAAAGAGCCCTCCATGCAGAGAACAGTCCTACGACTTTATGTGGGAATGAGCCTTAAGCCTAAAATAGATGTACAAGACAAGGCCAAGGAAACTCTCAATTACTGTTTCATTAATAACTTAGAAATTACTTAGCAGGTCTCTAAATACTTAAAACTATTTGTAAATCCATATACCTCTGCATCCCCATGGTCACAAAAGTTTAATTTTCTGGTTTCTCAACCTCAGCACTACTGACATTTTGGACCAGATCATTCATTGCTGCGGAGGGCTGTCTTGCACATCATAGGATATTTAGCAGCATTCCTCACCTCTCCCTCTAGATGCCAGTAGCATTCAACCCCCCAACAATTGTGACAGCCAAAAAACATCTCCAGATATTGCCAAATGTCCACCGAGGGGGAAAAACTACCTACCGTGGAGAATCACTTCCGTTAAATGAAAAGGTGCTATGTGTTCAAGTTCATGGCAGGAAATTTGTAAGAAAGAAGCCCTAAGGACTAGTGGTAGTGACCTCAGTCAAAGCAGACACTTCCCCAGGGATGGTAGCAAATGGAATAAGGGAGAGGGAGGAAGCCAACCTGGGCCCCTGAAGGGTTAAGATCAGAGCCAGCAGTGAAAACTGTGTGTGACGTATAGAACAATTTTCTATAGTCACAAAATCATTGTACTCCCCTGAATGCATCCTGAGCTTACAACCTCATCTCTCTGCACATAATTTTTCTCTCCACGCAATATCCTATGTCATCTTCATGTGACTGTGAGAGGCCTACTGGCAGAACAGCAAGTAGAGATGCCAAAGATTAGGGATAGTAGGTATAATGGCAGACAGTTTTTTACAAGTGTATATAAATGTTTATAGGCCAGTATCAGCTTTGCTTTTTAACTAAGCAACTTCTGCTATGTATCCCCATCAATCCACTGCATTATTAGAACATCTCCTATGTTGAGCTCCTAGAATAAAATTTTATTGTAGGGTATACTTTTAACATAAATAAATGTTTCTCCCATTCCCATTTTAAGTCCTGGAAATAACTAAAAGCATAAATAATTAATGCACCAGTCTCCATATGTATGGATATGTATACTCATTTCATTCCCTGCTGAAAATAAATATTTTCTGTGAAACTATATTTGAATTTTAAAATTCTGGTTTAGAGTGTTAATACATTGAATATACAAAACAGTATGTCCCATTGATTTAACGTAAACACACAGACACACAAACTGGAAAAAAAAAAGAGATTAAAAGTTGAAATATGTTTGATAAAACTGGCATTGATTCTACTGATGCTCTAATTTCACCACAGGCCCAACAGTAGAAAACTCAAATTCTTCACAATTTTACGCAGCACTGAGGCTTTCCTAGATGGATAAATGGCATGCAGACATTTAGGAATGCTGGGATATGTTTACAAACCAATCAAATCGAGATGCTTAGTGGGTTCTTTCTCTTAGAATCTGAACAAAGCTTGCCACCAAGCATTTATTACAGGCCTTTGCACTTTATAAGGGTACCTTGTTTGCTGACTGACTGGAAGAATTACCTCAGGCACTGCTCATGCGCTTTCACAACAGACGTGTGATTAATTATTCTATGATAGAAACATGATTCGTGCTCAGCCATGTTTACAGCCCACTGCCAGCACTTACTATCTCCCCGGCAGAGCAGAGGTCCCAGTTTATAAGCTGCTTCTGAGTGCGGTCGGCCCGTGTCTGTCACCACTATCTTCCTCACCGGCAGATGTTCCTTATAAGAAAGGAATCCGGTGTCATTGGTCCTAAAAAACAGTAACAACAACAAAATTCTTAAAATTATTCTGATTAACATAATTATAAAAGAAGCAATAGCCCTTATTGCATTTCAAAGCCAAGATATTCTGAGATAAGTCTGCACATGCAAAAGAACAAGGATCAAATTGCCCATTTGAGTGAAAATATGGCCACAGTTTAATGTCTCCTGCAGACTGACTATAGTTGGTGATTTTGAAATTCAGTTGACCATTTTCTTTAAGTAGACTGTTTACAGCAAGGTGATCATTTTGTAATGTATGAAGGCATTAAATCACTGTGTTGTAAACCTGCAGGTAATACAATATAGTATGCCAATTATAATTCAGTGTAACAAAAAAGAAATAGAAAATAAATAAATAAATACATAAATAAATGATTAATTACACTCATTTACACTGATTTACACTGATAATTACACTGATACTGCGGTTTTAGATCTACCAAATTGGTATTTGTTTCTATTTTTTCCCATAGGATTTCTTGTATTTCTGCTCCCTCTCTCCTACTTTTCTTGGTTTACTCCATATTTCTTTGTATTCAATTTTATTTTTATTCACTGTTTAGCTATATGTCTGTTTACAGTATTTTAATGTTTGCTTTATGGATCCTTACATAATGCATCTTTAATTCATCCACTTTAGTTAGATTTTGTGTTATATTACTCAATACAAAATATTAGAAGCTGACTACAGAATAATATCCTTACCCCCTGCCCACATTCCCCCTCAATACACACCTGTTCCTTGGGCTACTGCTGTCATATATTTTAAAGCTAGATGTCATAGGTGTTATAATACAGTTAAATGGTAAATTTTCTTTTTGAATTAAAAAAAAAAAAGAATTTAAACCCCGGCTTTTCTATTTACTGACATATTCATGATTTCCAGTGTTCTTCATTCCTTCCTGAAGATCTGAGTTTTCATCTGGCATTATTTCTCTTTAGCCTACAGAATTTCTCTTAGTATTTCATATAGTGCAGTTCTGTGGGTAACAAATTCAGCATCTGTTTAATCTGAAAAGGACTTTATTTTGCCTTCATTTCTATCTATTTGAAATATCTGTTTCGTATAGAATTCCAGGTTGACACTGCTTTCTCTTTCAGCACATCAAAGGTATCATCCCATTGTCTTCTGACCCATGTTTCCGATGAGAAGTCAGCCTGCATTTGTATCTTTGTTCCCCTGCATGGAATATATTCCACCAGATCTATCCAACCTGGCTGCTTTTAAAATATTTATCTTGATCATTGTTCCTTTGGGTTTTTTATTTTTTATTTTTTAGCAAATTGAACAATAAGCCAAAGTGTGGTTTTCTCTGTTTTCACTCTGCTTCAGACCCTCTGAGTTTCTGGAATCTGTACATTGATGTTACCTTATATACGGGCTACGGCATAACAAAGTATCCTACAGCCTGGTGACTTGAAACAACATTTATGATCTCTAGTTTCTCTGTGTCAAGAATCTGGGCAGAGCTTAACAGGATACTCTGGTATATCTGGATATCCTTAACAGGATACTCCGAGGCTACACCTAAAGTGCTGGCGACAACTGCCGTCACCTCAGCGCTTGGCACGGGGAGGATCTGCTTCCAAGCTCGCTCCAGTGGCTGGTTGTTGGCAGTAGTCTGTTCCTTGCCACTGGATGGACTGAGGGCCTTGGCTACTGACTGGCTGTTGGTTGATGCTCAGCCTCAATTCCTTGCCACCCGGGCCTCTCCCCAGGACAGCTCACAACATGGCAGACTGCCTTGTCAAAACAAGAGTCAGGGAAAGAGGTGCAAGGAAATCAGAAGTCACAGCCTGTTGGAACCTAATCTCAGAAGTGACTCTCGCCCCTCTTATCATATTCTATTTATTTGACGCAAGTCACAAGGTCCAGGCGACACTCACAGGGAGTAAATTACACAAGGGTGTGAATAACTGGCAGTGTGGCTCATGGAGGGCCATCTTGGGGACTTGCTATCACAGACGTTTACTAAACAAATTTGAGAAATTTCCAGCCATTGTTTCTTCAAATAGTTTTTGCCTTGTTTTATTTCTTATCCTTCAGGGACTCTGATTTCTTGCCTGTTAAATCATTTATATTTTCTCACAATCCACAAAGGTTCTGTTAATGTTTCTTCCAACCTTCCCCCGCCACCTCACCTGCCATGTTCCTCAGATTAATGATTCTGATTAAGTTGTCTTCAGGTCCATTGAAGACTTCTTCTGCTAGATCTTATTTTCAAGTCCTTCCAGGAAAGTTTTCACTTCAGATGTTGTGCTTTCCTATTCCAAAATGTATTTGCTTCTTGAATACAGTTCTCATTTATCTGCTCAGTATGCCCTCTCTTCACTTGCGGTTATTTTTACCTTTTAGTCTTCAGGCATGTTTATAATAGCTGCTTTAAAGTTTTTGCCTATTAATCAAACATCAGTGTCCCAGAGTCTATTTCTAATAACTACTATTATTTTTCTTGACTTTGGATCAAATTTACTCTTTTGGGGAATATATAACAATTGTTACAATGTTCTGAATATTATGAGTGATACACTATAGAGACTCTGGATTCTGTTATCATTCTCTGAAGACTTCCTTTTTTTTTTTTTCACAGACAGCTAAATCACAGTCTTATCATAATAAATTGTGGAGGTTTCGTTTTATAGCATCTTAGGTGGGCTGGCATCAGTTTTCTTCTTAGTTTTCAATCGTATTCAGTTTTGGAACACAGTCTTTGCTGTGAAGACACGAACCCTCTGTCATTTCTGAGGAAAGCAAAGGGGTTTACAAGCCCATCTCAATTAATGAGACTTAAACTCCAAATTCTGTCTCTCCTCTGGTGGTAGCCGCTGAAATGTCTCTAGAGCTTGGTCAGTTTCCCAGCTCTAGCTGTCTGCGTGGTTCCTAGAAACCTCCCCTGCGCATGTGCAGTGCAGGGCAGCCAGGGATCTGAGTAGGGGTGATAGATTGAACTCCGCCCAGGTAGCTTTCTTCTTTCTGGGATTTCTACTCCCTCCTCAATTTTTAGTCATTTTGGCAGCCCCAAATTTTGTCCTCGGCTACCTCAAGCCAAAAAGATCTAGTATTCCCTTAGAGCCCTAACCACTTCATGGCATGTGGTCTGGTTAGCGCCCTCATGGGAAAAGGCATGTAAACATCTTCTCATCCACTTGGATTCCCTTCTTCAAGGGTCCAGGTCGCCCCCCACAACATTTGGTTGTTCCCCACTTTCTTCAAGTAGGTGTTTTTATAAATATATTTCCTGGAATTATAAATGTATCTGAGGAAGGTTAGCTCTATGCAAGCTACTTCACAATAAGCAGAATTTAAAAGAGAAGTTTTGAAATTTTCTTTTTAAAAATTATTTTTGATGAATAATATGTTATAGAGGCATTGGAGAATTCTTGGTGATTAGGTGAATTTTTTTCCAGTTAAGCATTGCTATTAGCATTTTATTTGCATTTTAAAATACACTATTGTGTAGGCATTGTGTGTGTGTGTGTGTGTGTGTGTGAAGGCAGTGAGAGAAAGAGTGCCTTCTAAAGGAAGTAGATATTCTGAAAAATTGGAGCTCAAGCAAGCAAGACAATATTTCATACCAAACATGTAACACTAGAAGTCTAATCATGACTCCATATGGATACCTCCTTTTAGGGTATCCTAAAAGAATCTGTTTTTTAATATAATACAGCCTTGATGTTTGCCAAATAAATACACAGAGTATCACACAGCTCAAAATGTGAGCTCAATTAACAACAGACTGTGTTACTGAAATTAATGTACATTCTGTAACCAAATCAATGATTTTTGCGCCAGACTATTAGTATTTTTAAAAATAACTCTTATGTACAGAGTTGCTTATGTAGGATGTAGGATATGCATATGGTATGTTGAAATGTGAATACAAAAACTGAAAAACAGGGGTGCCTGGGTGGCTCAGTCATTAAGTGTCTGCCTTTGGCTCAGGTCATGATCCCAGGGTCCTGGGATCGAGCCCCGCATCGGGCTCCCTGATCGGCAGGAAGCCTGCTTCTCCCTCTCCCACTCCCCCTGCTTGTGTTCCTATTCTCGCTATCTCTCTCTGTCAAATAAATAAATAAATAAATAAACCTTTAAAAAAAACCTGAAAAACATTTCTCTTCATGAATAAATAAAATCAATGTACATTTCAGCTCTAGTCTCAAATATAATACCTTTTTTAATTTTTCAAAGGCAAACATATACATAAGACTTCTACTTAAAAGACTATTTCAGACTCAGTTTTAAAATCCCTAAATGTTTTAGATTTCCTTTTTCAAGATACAATAAATAGAATATTAGTTCTTTGCAGCATGGTTTGTCCTTAAAAAAATTAAAGAGCTACATGTTCAAATAATTGTAAGAAATTCTAAGTTCACCTGTTTAAAGGTTTTATAGGCAGATTACTGAAGAAATGTCCTTTAGTAATTAATGCTTGTAAATATATTTTGAGACTAACAGAATTCTTAATTACACTTAATTTTAAAGAGAATGATAACGGACTTATAATGAAGAGGAAACAAGAAACAGATGCCTCTATTTCATCTTATTACAAAAATAAAATGTAATGATTTATGGCCCACTACCAAAAAATTTAAAAAAAAAATATTGGTCTTAACTTTTAGGATTCAGATTGATTGTAACAGATTTCATCAAAACACACCTTTATCTAATTTCTTCATTGTACTAATTTGTTCAGTATCTGCCTCACTACACTATATGTTCTGAGCGAGTCATTTTTAAATATAAACTTTATTTTGCATAAGGAAATCATATGGAAATCACCATTCATTCCGGTCAGCATCACAGTTGCAGTAATACTGAGAATCAATGCAGTTCCCTTCTAATCCACATGTACATTTTTGAGGATCGGGCAAAGCACCTCCCCAGTACGTCTGCGTTTCATTGGTTCTGCCAACCCACCAACTCAGAGGGCTTCCATCTGAAAAACAAATGTGAGAAAGGTGACATCTGCTCTATGCCCCACAGCTTCCAGCCCAGGCCAGTCCCTTCCTTCCCAAATCATTCAGAAGAGTAAGAGAAGGAAAAGAAAGATTGATCCGATGCAGTGATATTCCAAACATGGCTCTTGCTAGCATTGCCTTAAGAAAGCTTTCTAAAAAATGTTTTATTATTTAAGCTTAAAAGGAAAATGTATTTTTCTTTAAGTAGGAAAGAAATCAGCAGTTCCTATTTAGTTCAGGCATGGTACTTAAAAAATGTTTTGAGAGCAGTTCACATATGTTATTTCTTTAAAAATAATTTTTGAAACAAGAAGATATCAAAATATAAACCATAGTAATTAACATATCAGGAACAAATTTGAGTTGAGATCATGAAATGTCCATTAAAACATTATGGAATGTTATGGAAAGTCAGTGGTTTATCTCAATATATTTATTGGCTAAAATCATATTAGCTGTTTATTAAACATTAGGCATGATATGGCACTCCCTTGTTATGATTTAAGATCTATTTGGAAGTATGTATTTTTTTTCTTCCATTTAATGGCTTGGCTATTTATTTGGAGACTACAGAAATAATACTGAAAGACCTTTATGCCTGAAGCAACCACTACACTCAAAAACAGAATTTCCCTTAGCCAAATGCATTTCTTTCTATGATGAATGTTCAGCTTCCAGCTCCTTCTCAGAGTTATGACTAAACATGATGCCAAAGAACTAGAGCAAAGAATAGACAGCACATTCAGGTGAGGAATGCAGGCCATCTGTCTTCGAAAAAAAACAATAGGTAGAGAGGAAAAATCATAGTCGTTTGATAATCAGGGCATGAGAACAATGTGACATCAAATCAGTCAGCTCCTCAAAGGTGTTAGATCATTTTTCTGTTGACTTTCAGAACTTCTAAGTTATTGCCATGAGCCTTACTGAAAATCTGGGACATGTACTAATTTCTCCCTTACCTAAGAAAGAAAATACTTATAACAACTTACTATTAGATTGAACCTCTACTAATGCCCACAACTCTTCTCCCAGTGTTACTATACATACCAGCCCATATCACGCCAAAAAACTCGAGTTAATTGGAAGCTTGTGTATGGACAGAGACATTAAAATCAAGATTTTTCATCTTTTTTTTAAATTACAGGATTAACTCATCAACAGACGGTGAAACCACCTTGAAACCTTTAATAGATATTTTTCAATATATTGCTTAAAACATTGTGTTCAGGGGAGGGGGGTGGGAGGATGGGTTAGCCTGCTGATGTGTATTGAGGAGGGCACATTCTGCATGGAGCACTGGGTGTTATGCACAAACAACGAATCATGGAACACTACACCTAAAACTAATGATGTAATGTATGGGGATTAACATAACAATAAAAAAATTAAAAAAAAAACATTGTGTTCATAGGTTAAAAAGAAAATAAATTATTTCTAAATATTGAATAATATTGTCACCTCTAAATTTCTGATCTTCCCTATAAAATAGACACCACTGAATGTTTTAAATGTACCAAATACATTCGGTTCCCTTTAAGACTTTTTGAAGTGTCCTAAAGAATTTAAATAAGTATAAAAAAGAACGAAGAAAATCATGAGAAATTTTTTAAGTTAAAAATTAAAATTACAATGGGCGCCTGGGTGGCTCAGTCATTAAGTGTCTGCCTTCGGTTCAGGTCATGATCCCAGGGTCCTGGGATCCAGTCCCACATTAGGCTCCCTGCTCAGTGGGGAGCCTGCTTCTCCCTCTCCCTCTGCCTGCTGCTCCCCATGCTTGTGCGCTCTCTCTCTCAAATAAATAAAATCTTTTAAAAAATTTAAAATTATAAAATATCAGTAATCATGGTCAGACGTTCCACTTCCTGTAGTTAAAATACCAAATGACTTAGAGTCACAGCTCCACAGCTTGCTGAAAATGTATTTACATACACATCCCACCTTATTCATCCACAGTAATGGCACCATTATTACTTAAAAGTTCGATATCCTCAAGATCTGAAACTGTAAATTTAACTTGTCTGACACCTCCTTCCTGTGTGGATACGTCCATGGAGACGTCCATGTATTTCTTATTGTGAACTCAAAATCCAAATTGTTCTCTCTCTTTTCCAACTCAAGTTCATTCTACATGAATTCTAGGGTGATGGACCTGAGGAAAATCTGTGTATTTAACAATTATCATCATCCTTTGTTCAATGGCCTTTTCTAGAAGTTATTTTCTTTACTAGTGGCTCTGAAGCCTGGCTGAAACACCAGGAGAGTCTTAGCAAAAGATACATGGGCACCACTGGCCATGAAGGTAGGGGTTCCTTCACGCTCTATATTGCCGTCTTCGTGTGGTGCTTGCTCACTAACCCTGTGGGGATTTTGTTTTCTGGTTCTTTCAGAGTTTGGCTCATTTGTGACTTTGATGTTTGTCTTCCCTTTTATCTTTCTTTTCTAATTAAGCAATTCCATTCATTTTGTTGCATCCCATTCATTTATCCTTCTATAATTAAGGTTCTCATTCTTAGAATACAATTCCATATTTGTTTATCTATGTTTTTAGATTCCAAGATCAATATTTAGCAACAATGAACAACTGAACAATCACTCGCCTACTAAACTGCTATGTTAACTATAACCGTGATGCACCAGAGAGCTGGGAAGAGAAGGTCACTTCAGGCACCGTGTATGTGTTGTATTATGCCACCCAATCACCGCCACACCCCATTACTGGCCCTGTGTCATAGAAGAAAAAGCAAAGCTGATAAAGACTCATCTATCCAAGCTCTCTACTTAATCAATAAGAGCCCCGGAATTTGAACTTACATCTCTCCCTGCCTTTAAATCTTATGCTCTTTGCACTACAACTATCTGATGGTCATTCATAAATGGGATTGAGGTTTCAAGGGGATAAGATTTGAGGGGAGACCAGCAAGACGGGAAGGGTAAAAGGCCAGAAGAGGACCTTATGAAATAGAAGAAGATGGAGGCAAAGAAGGAGGAGAGGGTGTGAAGCCAGGCAAAAGGCAGAGAATAATCCAATTATATTCTGTGGGTGGAGAGTAAGTAGAAAAGATGCTTAACTAGAAACGACAGGTTCAATTGTCATCCCAAGAGTTCAAAATCTTTCTGCTTGATCTACATGACATATGATATTCACATATGAAATGCACGTCTTTTAAAATTCTTGTCATGCTATCCGGACCTCTCCTAAGATAACAAGCAGGGGTAAACATTCACCAAGTGGCTTTATCATGCAGATGTCTTAGAATCATCTCTAATTTCTAAAGAAAAATATACCTCAATATTGCTGCTAGAAAACAGTGTGTTGGGGAGTGGCATGAAACTGGCATAAGCAGGGTGTGGGTCCAGAATATGCACTTATGATATCCAGATAGAAGAGTCTGTTTGGGACAGAGAAGAGGAAGGTACCAGGCTCTGTCAGTAGGAAAGTGTCATGATGGAAGCAGAGTTCCTTAGAGGTTAATTCCCGTCGTAGAGTGCATACTGGGTGGTGAGAAGGTATGGAGAGATGCCTACAGGAGGCCGGCTGGAAAGTTCCTGCAGTAATTCAAGAGCGTCAGTAAGGCCCACACTAAGGTAAAACCGGGGGGACCCAAGATATTGGCACATAATGAGATGTTCTAAAGGGAAAACAAACCAAAAACAGAATTGAGGAGTTATTAAAAGTAGAATAAAAGAAAGAGTTAGAAGAGGTTTTCTGATTCCTACTTAAATTGCTGAATAAACTGTTTCCGGCAATCTATTCTAATTTACAGTTTTACCCAGCAGCTAAGTGCCAACAATCCATGAAGAGTCCCACAGAACAGTCACTTTCAGAAAAGTCAATCATATTTTCGTTAGCTCTTTTTCATGACAGAACAAACCATATATGTCACTTGCCCTTTATAAGGGACAAACACTGAGCATCCATCGAGGAGCCCAATGAAGCCCTTTTCTGTGGAGTTATCTGATGAAGGCCACACAGAGACTCTGAAGGCAATCAAGGCTTTGAACAAAGCCCAGCGTAAACTGATCTTGTTCTTTTCTTCAGGCAAAAGCACTGCTGTGGCTTCCAGACTGTGACACGTTTGCTAAGCGTACAGGGGCAGACACTCTCAAGCGGCTAGATGCCACCACCTTGGCATCATTAATACCCACGGGAGCTGGTGAGGTCAAGTGCACGGTGCAAGGCGCACAGCAGGACAGATGCCTCAGTTTCCTTACCTTGTTTATTGACAAGTCGTGACTTCTTGCAGTAGTAGGTAAGCTCCTGTTCACAGTGCTCCGCAAGGTTAATTGTGGCCTGGAGCTGCTCCATGCTGGCCACATATTCGAAAAACCCAGCATATGGGTTCTCTGGGTTAGTGTTTCTGACTCTTGTTAGGTCAGAGCCATTGTGCTGTATGACGGTCCATGCAGTTTCTTGTATGCAGAAATGGGGAAGAAAGAGAGGAGACCATCACTAGTCTGCAAAAGTTAAAATAAATAAAGAAAATCAAAATCACCTTTTATCTGAGTCAAATTTTTCTAGTCATCAAACCTCTCTGAGAGGTAGAATTAATACAAATGGATTCTTAAAATTTCTTAATTATAGCAAAGTGATTCTTTTCCCTGAAGTTTATACGATTGCCATGCATTTGCAGTGACTTTATTTTACTTTTGTAGATAATTTAACCAGAAAATGTTTATGGTGAAAAATATTAAGGAAACAAATTATTAAAATTTGTGACACATCTCATTTCATCGAATCCAATATTCTTTTTAAAGATGCATCGTGATTTTATTTTAGAAAAGAAAAAAAATAGCTGCCTATTATAATTATAAAGCATTGTTGATTACTGATACACCCCGAATTCAGGGATGTTACAATGTGGAAAAAAAAAAAGGTGTATCTTTGAATTTCTAAAATATTTTAGATTATATAATGTAAGCAATGACTTTTCTACTCTTAAAAATCATTCCTGTTACCAGCAAAAGGAAAGTCAAATTTTTATGGCCTATATATATCTCTCTTCAGACAACATTTAATTATGAGTGCACATCAATTTCTTTTTTAAATCGAATTTTAAAGATTCATTTTGGTATTGTGTGATGTGCATCGTTATGCAGGGCCATAGGAAGTTACTCCCTTGAGCTGAACACATCTGACACAGCAGCAGCAACTCAACTAACACAAAAAATAAAGTACCTCTGAGTATTTA
Organism: Halichoerus grypus; assembly: GCF_964656455.1. Taxonomy (NCBI): domain Eukaryota; kingdom Metazoa; phylum Chordata; class Mammalia; order Carnivora; family Phocidae; genus Halichoerus; species Halichoerus grypus. The sequence goes on from NC_135726.1 coordinate 10,858,513, forward strand.
CTAGAGTAATTGCCATTGACACCTGAATGTCTGTAAACATTACCATCATAATGACTACCAAAATTTTTAAATGAAATAAAAATCCTACAATGTTTGTAACAGAAGATAGGCATATTGTATCTAGCCTTCAACTTCCCCAGAAATTGACTTCACATTATATTTACTGTGATAGATGCAAGCACATGAGCAGATTAATCAAAAGGCCTCTGATTTGATAGGTAAGAAACAGATTGGAAGTTGTCAAAACCATGCTATATATATGCTGTTAAGTCACATAACCCTTCTGTATTACAGAGGACTATTCCAAATTGGAGGAAAACAATAGGTAGAATTTCCTCCCCTCTCTGTAGCTAATACATTCACACGGATCAGCAACCGGAACAAGATAAGAAATTTCACTCGCACCCCTCTCCAGGTCACCAGAATTTTGAATAGAGAGGTCTGCTAAATAAGACAGGAGACAACTTTGACAGTCTTATTGCCTTCCATGCCCCATCATTATTTTTCTTGGAAACAATAGCTGTTACTTTTATTCCTGCCTTGCATTTTGGCTCACGGTAGAGCTTTATCGGTAAATTAATTTCCTTCAAGAGGACATGATATATAAGCTATTGAAATTAGTTGTGGATGGCCAGACAGTGATATGGTATAGAGACCATCAGGATATTTGAATTGGAGATCCGGAGTGGAATGTGAGCTTAAGAAAAGTCAGGTAAAATCTGAGCCTCCATTTCCAAATTTTGGAAAATAAAGTGGCAGCATAAAGGAGACAACAGGGTAGGTCTGAAATTCTCTGATTTTAGCCAACTCAACCCTGGCTATTGGAAGTTTAGGATTATTAACCAGGCAAATCTGTTAGCCTAACCTCCACTGGACTCTGCTTTTTTGTTCGACAGAACGTCCTTCTTTCCTTGCGGTAAATCAGTGGCCTGCATGGAGAAGCTCGACTGGCTGAACAGCTGCCAAAGGAGCAGGACAATACACCTGCGTGAGGCCTTTGTCTCTTTGCCTTTGGGTCACACGGAGAGGGCCTTCCCTGCCATGCAGCATCCACGGGGTCACAATTAACACATGATTCCAAAGGTCTTTTAAGGTGTTGTAAATTTCATCCAAGGCCAGGGCGCTGGACAATCCTTAAAGGACAGCGCACAGAAATGTTTCTACTTTTGACATCCTAAAATTGCAGTAAGTGATTTCATTTTCTAATAAAAAGTGCTACAAAATATGAAGTTAAACAGATGCTGCATTTCTTAGATAATCTAGATTTCCAGGGCAAAGCAGAGACGATGGAATCATCACAACAGGTTATGAACGCTGGCAATGGGTGACCAGCAGCCCTGCTCCAAATCTGATGTGCTTTGCTAACAGGGGTATCCCTCAAAATTACTAACCCAGGGCCTCTTTACTGCTTTTTCAAACAGGACCGCATTACCTGATGTTTAGAAATTACAACTGTAAAGGACACAGCCTTTCTCACAATTTGTAATTCAGTATTTTGTGACTTATTCTATGGGTCTTCTCCACTCATCTGTAGGCTGTACGAGAAGAGTGATAGTTTCTGATTTGCTTCCCATGGTATCTGTAGCACCTAGCACAGGGGCTTGGCACAACGTGCAGAAGACATTAAAGAAATGATGGGTATTCAAGAGGGCACGGATTGCATGGAGCACGGGGTGTTATATGCAAATAATGAATCATGGAACACTACATCAAAAAAAATTTAAAAAAAAAAGAAATTAGGGAATAAATGAATAAAAACAATATGCCGTCCAGACTAGAGTACTGATCCCCTGATCCCCTATGGTGCTGTGAGACTTTTGGTGTCTTGTAACTGTTTTAGAACTCTGTAAATTGTGAATGATAGTTCTGCAAATTAGTAAGTCTGAAACTATGAAGGGTATGCGATGTTTTCCTACTTGCAAGTTAACCAGTTATCTTGCCTCCTATCCGAATTAAATCAATTTATCTGTATCTATCCAGATGGATTTAGCTGTAGACAGATGGATGATCGAGAGCTTCACTCACAGACACGGGAGTCCCTGGATCACAGAAAATCCTAGCAGCATCTGTTCTCTACTGCCCAGTTTCCCAGAGGCCAATAGAGGAGTGCCAGATGCACCTGTACCTGCCGGAATTGTTCCACAAGAGAGGAACCCTCGGGGCACCTGGGTGGCTCAGTCCATTGGGCGTCTGCCTTCAGCTCAGGTCATGATCTCGGGGTCCTAGGATCGAGCCCCCTGTGTTGGGTTCCCTGCTCAGCAGGAAGTCGGCTTCTCCCTCTCCTTCTGCCCCTCCCCCTGCTTATGCGCGTGCTCTCTCTCTCAAATAAATAAATAAAATCTTTAAAAAAAAAAAAAGAGAGAGAGGAAACCCCCAAATTATGAGACTTGGAGGTTAGAGGGGATGGCTGGCACATCTTCTCCTCCCCTTCACAGAGGGAGAGAGGAATTCTGGCTCTGGAATGCAAGAGATCTCTGAGGAGAGGCACCAGTCTGCAGGGTTTTTTTGGTCACTTTTAGAATGTAGGCAAATGCATCTGGGACGATAAACCTTCTAATCTCTCTAGAGAAAGTCACTATCTCTAACTTCCAAGACACATTTATATGAAATTATCCTTTAACACAGGCTTCCAGATTTACTTATTTATTTATCTATTTGCCTCACTTACTTATTTGTTTAGCAAGCAAGGCATTGTTTCCTCTCAAGAAACTACTGTCCATGCACCAGCAAATGCCACCTGGCAGAAGTTCGATGGACTCCCCTCCCCCACCACCCACTACGGAAGAAGCCAGTCCCGCCTCCATTTGCACATTAATTTTTTTTTTTTTTAAGATTTTATTTATTTATTTGACAGAGAGAGAGATAGCGAGAGCAGGAACACAAGCAGGGGGAGTGGGAGAGGGAGAAGCAGGCTTCCCGCTGAGTGGGTAGCCCGATGTGGGGCTCGATCCCAGGACCCTGGGATCATGACCTGAGCCGAAGGCAGACGCTTAACGACTGAGCCACCCAGGCGCCCCTGCACATTAATTTCAACAGTACTGATGAACAGATATGCCTGTTCCTTGGATTCTCCTTTGAACTGGCTGTAACAACTTACCAGTTTCCTCATTAATAATGTGTTAGACAAAATCTTTAAAATACGTTTTTTAGTTTTTATTTTTATATCTGTGTAAGAGTCGTGATTTTATTTTATTTTATTTTTGAAAACTGTCCTTTACCCAAATGCAAAGAGAGTTAGTTGTTGCAGTAAAGCAGACAAAGGGACATGAGTCAGGAAAGACAGCTGCAATGGGCAGAAAAATCTATGAAACTTAAACACTGAAAGGCAGTTTGGGTCCTACCAGTGTGTCTCCCTGAAGAGACTTCTAATATATGGATTGTATGTAAAGCACCTGAGTAATTAAGAACTTGATTTATCTTCTACTGGCTGCTATTTTTTAGCGTGATAACAGTGTAAAGAAAAAACATGCTGTTTAAGCAACACAGCTTCAGAGCTCGTGTTCCTTCAGGATTCACAGCAGAGGGTGATAGATGTGATTAAAAGCTGGGAGGTCAGGTAGGAAGAGCTGTGTTCAGGAAAGCCTGGGAGAAGAAAGGGAAGAACAGCCAGCATTCTGGAGCAGAGCGTGATGTCCACAAGGCTGCATCTGAATAATGATTGTTAGTTATTAACTCTCAGAGCTATCAAGAAGGCCTTATTGTTGAAATCCCTAAAGTAAAATTTTATTGTTATAAATCTCATACTCTCCAGCCTTCCCAGGGGAGGGTCTCAGGAGCTCCTGTCTCAGAAGCACACGGAGAGCTCCTTCAGAGAGCAGAGAACCAGGCTTGGTCCTCCAATTTACTGAGTCAGCAAAACTCTATCCAGGCATCTTGGTGGTGGTGCAGTGGGACAGCCTGAGTTAAAGCCAGGGAATTAGCATTTGCACCAAAGTCTGAGAGCCAAGGCCCTAGCACTCATCAATCGCTCCCCACTAAAACAACTGTCCTGACAATGTGATGTTTGGGAACTGGATTTTTTTAAAGTTACACATTTGCAAGTTACTGATTCAACATTTTGTCTTGTTTTTATAATTATTATACTTGATTTATATAACTAGAGAATATGTTATTGGCTACAAGCAATGAGACATTGATAGAATGTAGCCTTTTCTAGAAGAAAAATGTTCAGGCTGGGAGAAAAGAGGTTTTAGTCCCTCACTGCTCCCCAGTGATTCTTTAGCCCGCCTTTACCCAACCTCCCTGCTTTCCTCATTTGCAAAACCAGATCAATAGGACACGTTTCAAGCTGTAACATTATTTTTCACTGGGTTGTTACATTCTGGGATTGTCACTTTAGTGTGAATGTATTTCAATATTCCAGGGCCTCTGAAGACACTTAGCTGTCTCCTCCTGATTATCTGTGTCTCTGCCCTCAATGGCTTGCTTTTCAAATGGCTTTAAATGTTGTGAATGTCCTCTTCTGCATCAATACTTTCTGATAATTTTGCTGAAGCACCTTTCACCTCTCTCTGTGTGTATATACGTATTTCCTTCATGTCTCTTAAGAGTTGTTACGGAGTTAGCATGAGACTTCATTGACTAAGGCACATACCTGGTAAAGTAATATGACAAGGTAAATGCTGATTTAATAGAAATGGAATAATTCATTCAATTAAATGAAATTGATAACTGCCTTATCATTTAGATAATGTAAGTTCACATGGCCTATAAATTTTGGAATTATTCCATAGAAAGATATCATGCATATGGGTGTCTGTATGTGTATAGACTCAATACTCATTATTTGCAGGTCCTCATTATTTGTGAATCACCTACTCACTACAATTTATTTGTACCCCCCAAATCAATGTGCTCTTGGACATCTGCAGACACGCACAAAGCAGCAGAAAGCTTGAGTTGCCCAGTAGACACGCATCCAGCTGAAGCTGACCCAGGCCACACTCTGTCTCCTTGTTTCAGCTCTCATACTGTGACACGAATCTCATTTGTGGTCTATTCAGTGCCATGTTTTTTCCATTTCTGTGCTTCTTCTTCTGATTTCACTGCTTAAAATGGCCTCCAAGGGTGGTGCTGAAGAGCTGTCTAGTATCCCAAGCACAAGGAGGCTGTGATATGCCTCACAAGGAAACGCACGTGCTAGAATAAGCTTCACCGAGGTGGGAGTTATCGTGCTGGTGGCTGTGAGTTCAATGTTGATGAATTAACCGTATGCATTAAATAAGGTGTCTTCAACCCAAAACACAAGTCAAACGAGGTTATGTACTGATCGGTTGATGGGAATGCTGTGACCAGAGGCTCACAGGAACCTAATCTTACTGCACTTCCCCTAGGAGCGAATGGTCCAATTTTGGCTAATTCAGCGTCTACGGCTGCTTTGCAGAAAGTAACTATCACGGGTAACGAGAACCGTGTGTGTGTGTGCGCATGCGTGTCTACTATGTTTCTTAAAGTTTTAAAGATTCGAGATATTTATCAACTTAGAGGTATCTGATTTATAAAATCCAACCTTTTTAAAGCACGTGCATGTGACTACCACAGGACGCATTTGTGGGAAGACAGGACTCACAGGGTTGCACTGATAGATTCTTCAAGCTCATTCACAACCCAAGCTGGACAAACAGGAAACATCAAAAAGTTAGTTGACACCTGAAGTTCTGTGTTTCATTTGCAAAGTTTTCCTTTCCTCTCTGTGAGGTATTTTCAAACTCATTATGTTTAATTCTCCCATTCTCTGTTTTGTAAAGCTTGAGAACCACAGGCCCAAAACAGCAATTCTCCGAGCTGGGCACACTTAAGAATCAATTGGGGGGCGTCTGAGTAGCTCAGTCATTAAGCGTCTGCCTTCGGCTCAGGTCATGATCCCGGGGTCCTGGGATCAAGCCCCGCATCGGGCTCCCTGCTCCGGGGAAGCCTGCTTCTCCCTCTCCCACTCCCCCGGCTTGTGTTCCCTCTCTCACTATCTCTCTCTGTGTCAAATAAATAAATTAAAAAAAAAAAAAAGAATCAATTGGGAAGATTTGTAAAATATTGATCCTATTGTCTCACCCCAACCATTCTGTCCTAACCTCTTGACTCAAGGTGCTGCCTGGAAATCTGTATCGTGTGGAAGGGGGAACATAGTGGAGGGGACAAACGTGGGTATCATCAGCTGTCCGAGGTTGCTTTCGTTTTTGGGGCAGTGCTATGCTCTGAATGTTTGTGCCCCCTCATTCATATCTGAATCACCTAACCTCCAAAGATAATGAATGGTATTAATGGTATTAATAGGGGGTGCTTTGCGGAGGTGATCAGGTCATGAGGGTGGAGGCCTCATGAATGGGCTTAGTCCTCTTATAAAAGAGACCCCACAGAGCTATTTCCATCATGTGAGGATACAAGAAGTCTGTGGCCCAGAGGAGGCCCTCGCTGGACTATGCTGGTGCCCTGATCTTGGGCTCTCCAGCCTCTAAAACTGTAAGGAATAAATTTCTGTTGTTTGTAAGCTACCCAGTCTGTGGTTATCTTGCTACAGCAGCTCAAACAGACTAAGATAGGCAATGTCCTCAATGGTTGTGAAAGCAAATGGAAGCCATCTGGTTGCGTTACAGGAAAAATCTCTGAAGATACATTCTAATTTTCTAATTTCCCTAAATATCTGTTGCCATGGTTTTACCACCATCCTCCAGTTTTTAGAATTACATATTAATACAAAGGAACTTTTGCTCCCATGTTCAACTGCCTTCTCAGTTGCTCTCAACATGCTCAACTGCCTCTGAATGCGTCACAGACGTGTCAAACTCAAACTGTAAAACTGAGCTGCTGTCTTTCCCCTCAAACCTCTCTCTCTCTTTTCTTCTTTCTTTTTCTTTTCTTTTTTTTTTAGGTAGGGGTAGAGGGAGAGAGAGAATCTTAAGCAGGCTTCACGCCCAGTGCTGAGCCAGCGCGGAGCCCAATGCAGAGCTTGATCTCACAACCCTGAGATCATGACCTGAGCTGAAATCAAGAGTCGGACGCCCAACCGACTGAGCCACCCAGGCGCCCCCCGTTCAAACCTTCTCTGACCACGTCTCAAATAATGGCAACTCAACTACTCCAGTTGCCCAACTAAAAATGTGGTGTTATTTTTGTTTCCTTCTGTTTTCTCACACCTCACATGTATTCAATGAGAAAGTCGAACCTCCCTCCCCCGTCCACACTGCTATTATCCAGTGCAAGCCACCACTATCATCTCGCATGGATTCTTACACTACTTGAACTGGTCTCCAAGCAGGTCTCTCTGTTACAGACATACAGATGGACATAAATTATATACACATACATATAGATCTATACCTTATATATATCCATGCATATGGGGGTGTGTGTGTGTGTGTACCTCTGCTCCTAAATGGGCACTTTCCCGACATCATGATCCCACCAAAGGCAGTCAGACGGCATCCATCATTGCTTAAAACTCCCTGGTGTCTTCTCGTCTCATTCAGAGTAATGAGACTTCCCCTCCTGGCCCTGCCTTACTTGACTGTCTCTCGTTCTCCCACTACTCCCCGATTACTTGCCATACTCCAACCACACTAGATTTGTTGCTATTTTCTGAATGCACCTGGTAAGATCACTGCTCTCAGCACTTAGCACTTGCTATTTCCTTTGCCTGGAATGTTCTTTCCCCAGATATTCACTGCCTGATCTTAAGTAGTGAATCCCCCTCTGAAACACCTGCTACTTCAATTTAGTATTTCCTTTTTCTGTTTGTTTTGCTCCAGAAAACTGTGACTTCCTGACAGTGCTATTCAATGCAAACTTTCCGCAATGATGGAATAGGTGGCTGCTGAGCAATTAAAATGTGACCAGTGAGACTGAGAAAAGTGGGCATTCAATTTAGTCTTATTTTTATTAATTTTAATTTTAATTTTTAAAGCTTATTTCCATTCACTTAGTTTCATTAATTAGTTTTAATTAAATATGAATTGATATCGGCATTTGTGGCCAGTGGCTACTAGAGAACACAGCACAGTTCATCTAGAATCCATTGTTTTGGGTTTGATAGTGAAGGGATCAAGATTCTTTTTTACGACATTTATCTACAACCCCTCTCACCAACACCTCTGGCTGAAAGACCGTCTTCCCTTCACTGTGTATCAACGCCACCTTTGCAGTAAGTCAACTACCCATATATGAGTCAGTGTGTTTAGCTATTTTGTTTCACGGATCTACTTGTTTATCCTTATGCTGGTCACACACTGTTTCGCCGAGCCTGTCAGTAGAATGTCTTTGTATCTATTAGAGTTGAGTCCTTCAACTTTATTCTTCCAGATTGATTTGGTTCTTCCTGCCCCTTCAAATTTGCTGACAAATTTTAGAACCTGCTTGCCAGTTTTCACCAAAACAGTTACATCAACCAACAAATAAACACCCCACTGGAATTTTAATTCAGACTTGTACCAAATCAAAACCTACATGGGAAGAATTGATATTTACACCATACTGAGTTTTCTAATCAATAGAATTTTTATATTTCCTCATTTATTTAGAATTTTAATTTATCTCATGAGCATTTTATACTTTTCTATGTAGAAGTCATGCATATCTTTCATTAGATTTATTACCATGTATTTGAGATTTTTTATGTGATTGGCAATAAAATCTTCTAAAACTTCGTTTTGCTTACTGCTGGTATACAGAAATGAAATGTAGTTAATTTTTATATTAATTTGATACCCAGTGATCATCCTAAATTTTAATAGTTTATCTGTATATATATACATATATATATTAGTATATATACATATACTAAAATATAACCTAGTCATAGACAAATAATGAGAATCAATACATAACGTGGTCATAGACAAATAATGAGAATCTTAGTTCTACCCTTACAGTACTTACATCTTTCCTTTCTTTTTCTTTATTACACTGGCAAGGACCTCCAATATAATGGTGAACAGAGTGATAATAGCAGGCATTCTTGTGTTAATGCTGGTAACAGGGGTAAAGCTTTCAATATTTCACCATAAAGTGTGATATGTGCTACACGATTTTTTTGTTAGTATTCTTTAACAAAGTAAGGAAATTTCCTTCTATTGGTAATTTATTGAGTTTTTACCTTCTCTTTTATCATGAACGGATGTTCAATTTAATCAAATACATTTTCCTTGACTATTAATTCCTATTTAAATTTATGTAAGTAAAGAATTCAAGAACACAAGTCGTGTTTACCTACTTTTAAAAAGTAAGTATTTTTCAAAGCTTTCACATGTATCAGTCTTCTCAGAGAAATAGTCTATCCTTTTTGTTTGGGGACTTAATAAGATACATCTATTATTAGATGTTCTACACAGATACCAGATTCATTGAAAATAATGAAACATTTCTAAATCATTACCATTAAACTATTTTTTAAAGATTTTTGTTAAGTTCTTCCACTGAACAATATACATTTTAATCAAGTTGCAAAGGAGGTCAACTTTCTACTGGTTTCATTTTAAATTTGTGTGTTTAAAGCATTCATGCAAATTTAACTATTAAATGAAAGTTGATTAACTCACCAGTCATATTGCAATATAGAAGAAAGGGTTCCAGAGGACCACTTCCATCTGAATCTATATAGTAAAACCCTGAAGTGTTTCCTCTGTGCTTATAGGATTCACATGACTGCTCATAGATAGCTGTAAGAAAAAAAAATGGATCCTCATAAATGGAATAGTATAAAAATAATCTCTTAAATTTTAATTTGGACACAAAATACGCCAAGTTTTGAAATTTAATATGTATATTACTGACCATGAGAAAAGATAAAACATACTTTAAAACAAAACTCATTCTTTTTTAAAAAAAATTAATATGGATGAAAGGTTATACAGAAAAAGGCAGAATGACGTTAAATTCTGTGGCATTTCCTTTTGTCATTAAGAAAATATGAGATTAATTAGTCAAAATAAAAATAATTTTTACATTAGGTAAAACAACAAAAGAGAAGGTATGTGTTTTAAATATCAAAATGCTTATAAGTATAATGTAACATCCATTTTGGACATCCACCCAAATGGATCTTTTGACATCCATTTTGGAATTTCTAGTGTCACCTTGTAATAACCTCACATCTGAAACACAATAGTATAATCTCCTTAAATAATCTGCTTTTAAATTGGAGGATACTGTGCTGAGCAAAATAAGTCAATCAGAGAAAGACATGTATCATATGACCTCACTGATATGAGGAATTCTTAATCTCAGGAAACAAACTGAGGGTTGCTGGAGTGGTGGGGGGGTGGAAGGGATGAGGTGGCTGGGTGATAAGACATTGGGGAAGGTATGTGCTATGGTGAGCTCTGTGAATTGTGTAAGACTGTTGAATCACATATCTATACCTCTGAAACAAATAATACATTATATGTTAAGAAAAAAGAAAAAGAAGAAGATAGCAGGAGGGGAAGGATGAAGGGGGGAAATCGGAGGGGGAGACGAACCATGAGAGACTATGGACTCTGAGAAACAAACTGAGGGTTCTAGAGGGGAGGGGGTGGGGGATGGGCTAGCCTGGTGATGGGTATTAAAGAGGGCATGTTCTGCATGGAGCACTGGGTGTTATGCACAAACAATGAATCATGGAACACTACATCAAAAACGATGTAATGTATGGTGATTAACATAACATAATAAAAAAATTTTTTTTAAAAAGGAAAAAAAAATAATCTGCTTTTATCCACAATTATGTAATAGAAAAATTTTAAATAATGTAACTATTCTCCTTTCTCATATAAAATTATCTATAGATAAAATCTTTAAAAAAATTGACCAACAAAGCTCCTCATCAATAATTTTAAAAGTATTTTATAAAAGAAACTTTCTGTAATGCCCTGTAATGAGAATTTAATATAATTAAAACTGGAAGCAAAAGAAATATTTATATGAAATATGCCCTCAAGTGGTCTCAATATGTTTTAATCCATAATTGGATGTTTTTGAGAATACAAGTATACATTTGCCATGTACAAAGTTTGATATTAACAACTGTATATGATGCACATGTCTTATTGAACACTTGGCCACATACACTTATAATTTCCATCAAGCTTTTTATTTTATGAAATGAGAAGTAAGTCATGCCCTGAATGTCTTTCCTTGATCTAGTCCAAATTTTTGAAAATTATATTAATGACAACTTAAACAATATGAAATAATGTAGCTAATTTGCTCAGTGTTCCAGTGATTTTGGATAATCATACAAATTTACTTCTCCATTCCTCCACAGTCTGATGGTTTTATTTTGTTCCTATTATATATGACATGGACAAAAATATAAGCATGGATTGTTTTAGAGTCACATTTATATTTTGTGCGGTGAAATGGGCATGTAAAAATGGTTAGTTTATTCACTTCTGTATGCACATATACATATGTTCATAAATTCTTTGAAAGAGGTTGGCAGGATAGACTCACAACTTGAGAGTCAGGGCTGGTAGTAGAAAGGACACGTGATTGCATAAGGGTAATTAGGAATACATTTGCTTGATGTGTATTGCTTGACTCTTTATAACATGACTGTTTACAACATATTACTTTCTAATGAAACCTTTTATTATTTTTTTCTTTTTATCATGTTAATCACCATATACCATTAGTTTTTGATGTAGTGTTCCATGATACACTGTTTGCGTATAACACCCAGTGCTCCATGCAGAACGTGCCCTCTTTAATACCCACCACCAGGCTAGCCCATCCCCCACCCCCTCCCCTCTAGAACCCTCAGTTTGTTTCTCAGAGTCCATAGTCTCTCATGGTTCATCTCCCCCTCCGATTTCCCCCCCTTCATTTTTCCCTTCCTGCTATCTAATGAAACCTTTTAAAGACTGCATCCCTGCCCCTTCCCCTATTTATGCTAACGATAGTCAAGGCTTCACTATATCCAGGTTTGTCATCCTGGCCCCATTTCTCAGAATGGTTATTGGCCAAAACCCTTCAGTTCCATTTGGACTATCTGTTCAAGAACTTATTCATCAAACTGTGGCCACAGATGAAAATATTTTATTTATCCAATTTTTTTCCTCAGAGTTGTTTGTGTTTATATTTAGATTTGGTCATTGATAACAGTTACAAATAAATAGTTAAAACACATTCTATTAGCTTTTTGTTTTGAGTTAGTTACTACAGTTAGGATGACGGAGGATGTAAGAAAGTAAAGTAGACAGCTAGCTGGGTGACCTGGCTCAAGTAACTTGGCTTCTGGTTTCAGTGAGGTGTGGCTTTAGCAACAGGAGGCATTCTTTATATTGTGAGGCACTCCAACAGATAAACGGATGCCTTAGGAATGACTCCGGCTGCAGGGGTACAGGTATGAGGGGGGAAGCCAGGAGCTCCTCCCGCTCACGCCCTTGCCAGCCCTGAATCAGGACTTCCGAGGGTCCCTTACAGAATGTCCAGGGCTGGGAGCCCAGGATTCCAGTCTCAACTCTAGCAGGAGTACAAAGTAGCACACAGTGAAGAGAACAGGAATGAGGAGTCTGATGACATAACACCCTGGCCTGAAGTCAGGGCTACAGGAGATGGGAGTAGGAATTAAGTTGCCTGGCAAGGTCAGTAATGACATGAAAAAAATGGGAAAGAAAAATGGGCGCTTAGATCTCCCCATCATACATACTGAAAAAGTGGACATCAAAATGAAATGAGTCTAACAACACATGCAAACATTTCTTTTTTTTTTTTTAAGATTTTATTTATTTATTTGACAGGGAGAGATAGCGAGAATAGGAACACAAGCAGGGGGAGTGCGAGAGGGAGAAGCAGGCTTCCCGCTGAGCAGGGAGCCCGATGCGGGGCTCAATCCCAGGACCCTGGGATCATGACCTGAGCCGAAGGCAGATGCTTAACCGACTGAGCCACCCAGGCTCCCCAACATGCAAACATTTCATCAGAAAAACTGCATGGTTTATAATATAGGAAGAGTGTTGGTTATGATCCCAGGCTCTGGAGCATAATTGCAAAGTGTTCACATCCTCACTATGCCTCAGCTATTTAAGGAGGCTGGGGCAAGGTGATTAATCTCTCTCTGTTACTTCATTAGTAAATTGGGGATAATAATAATACCCACCCACTAAGGTGGTCATTAGAATTCAAGGAGTTGGGGCATATAAAATACTAGATCAGTGCCTGGCATTTAGAAAATACTCAATAAAATGAACTATTTAATGATTAACATCATTATCTGCCATCCTTATTTCATTATCCTCATTAATGGGGTTGTGCAAGGGAATTGAAGGATTACATATTCTGCATTGTTTATGTTTATCCTTAGCTGCCTTTTGTTTTCTATACGTATTTCCCCTTTGCCAGCTCTCCTACTCTTTTCTATCCTGTTTTATGTTATCTATTTCTATAAGCTACTTTGACAACTTCTTGAAAAGAGGTGTGGATTGAAAATAAACTAGAAAGCAACTGGATGCTAAACTTCAGGGTTGTGCATTCCAGTACATGGAACATGGAATACACGGAATACATGGAATATGCACACAGCCGTGGTAAGGGAAACGGAACAAGGAAATCAGAACAGAGGCAAGAAGCCGCAGGTGTGTTCAGCTTACAGTTGTGGCAGGTAGCTCCCGTGTAACCAGTGTTTGCACAGTTGCAGTGAAAGGTGCTCCAGGACTGGGAACATTCACCACCGTGTTCACAATAGTTCGGCGAACACCTACGAGAAGGTGCAGATGCAATCACTACTTTTCATTCTGAGCGATCATAAAATGTTGATCAGTTATACACGGTCGTGTGAGAGAAGAATGTCAACAGTAACAGAAAGGGTAAATTCAGCGTGACTCGGGGTTATTCAGTCTGTCGTCAAGGTGGTTTAATCACGGAACCAAACCTTCGATCAATAAATTCATCAGATTTCAACCAATTCTCAGGTAGTTGTGACTGCTTCATTTTCAACATGTCCTACTATATCAGAGTCCTTTCTTTTCCCTCAGTGACAAAACACTAATTCAATACGTTGCCAGAAATATCAATAGCTTACATAAAAGAACAACATTTAATCATATTGATTTCCTACACTGAATATTTAAAAGAAGGAATAAAGAAGAGAGACGAAAAGAAGGAAGTAGGAGGGAAGGGTGTCTTTATTCACTTTCTGAGTAAAGTGAAGACCTCCAGGAATGTTGAAGGTGCACTGGATAGACACACGAATTCCTAGCAGTGTGTTGGGTGCTCCAGGCTGCTGAATGGAACTCACAGGGGCTCCCAGGATATTTTAACTTTTCAAGAGAAATATAGGCATACTCAGTATCTGACCAAGACTGCACAACTTCCTAGCTCGAGATAGTTCAATTTCAACATTAGATCGTAATACTTTCCTTTTAGTGACGTCCTATCTGTAAGAAGCTGGATTTTCAGTAGTTGATAAAAAAAAATAAAACAACCCAGTACCAGGTAAAATCAGTGTGGAACAAAAATGAGGGTGGTGGTGTGTGACCTGACCCCAAGCTTTGAACTGTTGTGGGGTACTCAGCAGGTAAACACATGTAATTACGAAGGAGTTGTGTTTAATTCAAAATAAAATTAAAATATTTTCAAATTACATAAATACTATATATAATATATATATACTGACATTTACAACTATATGAATTACATATATATTACATATATATAGACATATATAGACAGATGTATATATTATATATGTAATATATATATATATTCCTTTTTCAAAGAGTTACAAAATTTTAGTACATAAATAAGTTGTTTGGACCTAAGCTACTTTTTAAATGAAAGTGTTAGTTATATTTTCGGGCTTGGAACACTATGAGAAAAATCACTGGAATACATAGGGTGCTGTGGACAACAAAGCTGGGGAGCTTCTGGTATCAACTTGAACAGCCCTGATCAGATTATTGATGCTTTTTAGAATTCAGATTGAAAGGTATATTGAGACCAAAGCTTGAAATGCTTTCTTTTAACCCAGAATAAAAAAATAAACTGTGAAGCATGTCAAGAATGCACTCACACTGGGGTTTCTGCCACCTCTATTATTAAAAAACTAAGGATGGGAAACTTCATGTTTCGCTTATAGGATTTCTCCAATTTTAACTGAAAATAATGTTACTGATTTTTCCTGATTATAAAAAATAGATACCCACTGTACAAAAATCAAATGATCCAGGAAACGATAGAGAAGAAATACAGTTTATAACCTCTTATACAAAAGTCACCACTATAAACATATATACATGCATTTGTGTGTGAGGTTGTATTTATAAATATAATCATATGTTATTTTACAACCTGCTTTTTAAGGGTTCACAAATAAGTAATGGTCATCTCCCGCTGCCAACTAAATTTACATATATTTTAGCATTTTTATAGATTCACAGGAATCCATTCAAAGAATATTTCACCATGTATTTAATTTTTGAAGCATTTCAAGTCAATAACAATCTAGAAGAAAGAGGGAGATTAAAACAATAATAACCCTAGTTGGTGATCAGAAAAGAAAAGGACAGAGCAGGCTCTTCTTTACAGACCTCAGCCATGTTTTAAAAGGGGGCAGATGTAAGCGGCTATACCTAAGATCCTAAAGAATGAATACTTAGTGTGATACGCGTGAAATTTCTATTTGATTTGCTGCTGCTGAAAGATACTGAATTCATTTTCCTTGATTCTTGTTAGGCTTGACTTTTCCCATTTTTTAATTACAACGTGAAGCCTGGATTGTGGATATTATTTAAATTCACCATGTAGTAGCTCTGTTTGATGAACAGTAAGTAACCTATGGTAAATTACATTGTATAGTGAAGTACTGATTTTCATTCAATGTCTAAACAATTTACACTTTTCTCCTCACTAGTCATTCCAGTACAAAGTGAAACAACCCATCAACCCATTCTCTCTAGCCTCCAACATTTTCCCGTAGACAATTCCATCATTATTTTCATTGCTCATAACTTACATGGGGACATGGGATATGGACAGCAGCTCCCTTGGTGGTCCCGTCCTCAGTTCCACCGAGGGACTGACTGCCCTCAGCCCTCAGTCACCCCCCACCCAGATTTCTGACGTAGGGCCACTTGCCCTGCATGTGCACAGAGAACAAAGGGAGGGCTTCTAAATTAGTGTGTGTGTGTGACTGTGTGGAAGGAAGATGTGAGTGTGTAAGGGCTGTGGGAGTGATCTTATAAGTGTGTGCATGTGTGTGAGTGTGCATATGTATGGATTAATGAGTGAGGAGGTAGAGGAATGCATGTATAAGGAGTATACGTGTAAGGATTGTGTGTGGTAAAGAGCTTTGGGGTGCGTGAGGGAGCACACAAGTGTTTACAGACACGTTGAGAGGCTGTGTGCAATGGCCGTTCATTTATGTGTGTAAAGAGTGTGTGAGAATGACTGTACAAGTGTGAGTGTGAGCACGTGTGCAAATATATGTACACCTTTACGTGTAGGTTTGATCCAACTTAAAGTTACAGTATACACTGTTTAGTTCCCATCAGATTTTAAGTATATTTTTAATGTTCCTGTGTTTTTAACTGCAATGTATTAAACCATTAAATTATGTGTTTCTTATATATAGATTAATAGTAACCACAATAAATGTGAATGTGCCCCCAGGGGGCTAGACAGCTCGGCAGGCAGACATTTCCATGGGACTTCCCCGGCCCCGGGGCGCTGAGATTTGATGTGGGCTCTGCTTCTGAGCCATGTCCTCTTAGCCAACTTCCCCTCCCTGTGCATCTGTTTTCATATTTATTAGAAACAAATACTACTAGGAACAAGCTCTGTGGGTTTTTGTGAGGATTACTTTAAGTACATATTAATTAATTAAAAATTCATTTCAGGGAGGGCCCCTCTATCTGCTAAATGGGACGCTGCCCAATTCATAAATCATTTCATAAACACAATCAGATCTTTAAAATTAAAAAATAAGTATAATTCATTTGAGAACACAGTCCTTGCACACAGTCTCTCACACACACGTACACACTCACAAGCTCACTCACATATCCAAAAGCACCTTACATACTCACACACCCTCACACAACTCCTCACACACTAACTCATACAAATGCACACACACACAACCATACTATCCCAACACAGGCTCACACTTGTAGGTCATTCACACACGCATTCCCAGACTCCTTGCACACTCACATCATCCTTACACATAGTCATTCAAACTTAAATACTAATTCATGTTAAGTGCTTAGGATATACCCTGGTAAACAGATTTTTAAAAAGACTTTAATAATGTTTAGAAGCTATGTCAATAGGTATAGCACATAAGACCAAAATAAATGAATATACATCTTCTTCTGAATATAAGAGGATGAGTTTAGAGGTACTTTTGGAAATCTAAAAGGTAAACAAATGCCAAAATTACTTTGATTTTTGCTATTAAGATTACTAGGGTGACCGTTAGTCATAAGTTTCTCCTAAAAAAATAAATCACATATAGCCAAGATCTATCCATAATTTGCTCACTATTTCTGAAAAGTGTTTTTCAGACGTGGTACTAAAACTATACATTCTCCAATTGTGCTGCATCACAGTCCTCTGTTTTACAAGTGCGTATCTCCCCAGATTCCCTGTGTAAGAGGGCAGCTTCAGAGAAACCCACATTGGAGAAGTGTGCATCAACTTGTACAGGGAGAACTGTCTGCAATCTGAGATGGTCAACATGACTATCACTAATAGTGTGGATGGCTGAACCTTCCCATGGGGCCCTAACGACTGTTAGCCACTGAGAAGTGAGCCCCACCTTGAGAGAGCTGGCTCAGGAAGCCTTGCCACACGCCCTTCCCCAGATCGGGATTAAGGTTCTAGAGCTGGTGTGGATGTAACTTTGAAAAAAGTCACCGGCATTTAGTCCCATAATCAAGCCAATTCAGGTTTACAATCTAAATTCTTTCTTCACATATCATCTTTCATTATAGAAAGATTATTTTCTCTATAAATCAGGTTAAATAAATAAATAATGAATAAATAAATATGCATAGAAAGGAAAGTATGGCCTTCTAATCCGTTGCTAAATGAGATTACAATTACTTTTTTCTACACACAACAGAGTATCTATTAGTATTCAAAATAGGATCATAGACACTGATAGACGAATGGTCTATCAGGTGTAATATACATATAATATATAATAATATTATATATATAGATGTGTGTTTATGTTGATAAAATAGCTCATACAAATAAAAAGTTATTTTTGAAGCTCAGAATTTATATTTATTCAAAATATATATTGAACACTACTACAGGGTAGGGGCTAAGTCTGTCAAACACTGCTTAGTTTTTTTATCTGTAATGGCCATGACACTCCATTGAACTCAATAATTAAAATTAACACTCTTGATATGAAAGCATGACTGGCAAGATTATTTGGCTAATATGCCCATGCCTAAAAATATATTTTAATTATTAACTATCAATTTATTGTTTTAATTATTAACTATCAATTTATTGTTTTAATTATTAACTATCAATTATTGTTTTACTTGTTATCTACAACTAACTTCCAAATCTTGAATTATCATACCCTGTAGTGGAGTTCCTACTGCAACTACTTGGTCATCCTTATATCTTGATCAGTACTACCACTCCAGACTTTCCCAGAGGAGAGGCTCTTTTTATTTTCCCTACAGAGAAGACAGTAATGGGTTGTTAAAGGCACACAGTAGGAGCACAGCAACCAGTTAAACTGCTAGGCCTCTGAAAATATTACTCAGCTGTCAGAGAAGCAGTCCGTCTATGACTTAGTGGTACGTGGTGATCAATACTACTGTTAGGCTGTACTAATTTACTGAGTTTAATGATATATTTTCGATACATTTACACCCATCTAAAATTATAGCAGCAGCAACATTACCTTTTGTAAACTGGTAGCATGTGTACATATAAATAACATGGTCACATGTCTTCCACCTCAATTTTATCCTTGGAAATATGAAGTATAAAACTAAAAGTGTATTTTTCTTTTCCTTTTTTTTTTAAGCGTATCTTTCTTATTTCTAATGTGAATATCATCCAGTTCCTGTGGAACAGGTGATGGCAGGAAAGAGAAGTTTAAAAACATATTCGTTTTATATATAAATTTTAATATGCTGCCAAATGTTTGAAAATGGACAGGTCAAGGTAAAGAAATGAGATTGCCCTTACCTGTCTGTGATTCCACATGAGTCTATCTGAAGGTCACTGAAGTTTCC
Organism: Halichoerus grypus; assembly: GCF_964656455.1. Taxonomy (NCBI): domain Eukaryota; kingdom Metazoa; phylum Chordata; class Mammalia; order Carnivora; family Phocidae; genus Halichoerus; species Halichoerus grypus. The sequence goes on from NC_135726.1 coordinate 10,877,691, forward strand.
AAGGGACCCCTGCTGAACTGAAATCAGATCTACCACCTTGTTACTGATAGAAATGAGTCTCATACATCCCTGAAATCCACCCAGTGGATTTTTACATTTGGATCCAAAGCTGTTGTTAGGACAACCTGACCAAAACAAAACAAAACAAAGTAAATCAGGATATATCATAATGAATCAGGATTTAGTAGCACAAACAACTTCCTTATGAAAAAAGAAAAGAAAAAAGGCACTTGATTAATTTCTTAAAATTAAGAGGGAGGAAGAGCCCCTCACAGCCATCATTAGTTTGATCTAAATGACATATTGCAATTCATACAAAGTATTTCTCTTCATTACCATACGGTTCACATGAAATCATATTACCCTATGGTAATAAAGAGAAATACTTTGTATTAATAAGAATATATAATAATTATATGCTATAATTATATATTATATATACTATATTATCATTATGTAATATTAAATGATATATTAAACACAGGAACTTAGTCTTTTGGAATGCAAAAAAGGCATAAAGATTGAAAATGTGCACTGTAGATAACAAAAGATAAATCAGTGACAGTGAAATACCTTGGTATTTAAAGCTAACTATTTGGGAAAGGAGCTGTATTGACTTGGAATAAAATTACCAACTATTTAATTAAATACTTTATTTTCATATGCATATAAGAGCCATACACACATGCATTTTAATAAATCATAATGACTTAACGTCAAAAACATTTCACTGTGATTTTATTTATTCTTTGCCTCATAAAAGAATGCTCCATTTATATTGATTTTTTTCTAACACTTATCTAAGACCTGTTTCTAATTATTTAAGTAATAAAGAACTATATTATTAACCATTATTCTCTGGGGTTTAATGATGTTCTAAGTGTTTCTCTAGCCAAGTGAAATAAATAATTTTATGGAGTATGGACACATATATTATACTTAGGTATTTTTCATTAATCTTTCTCTGCTGTTATGGTTGTCAAGCACTATTACAGTTTCAAGAATAAGAAATGAATCAGAAACTTCCTAATTCCTACACAAGCCACACTCTTTTTCTTCCTAATACCTATACAATCCACACTCTTTCCTAATTATAATTAAATATTGTGACTGACGATATTTCCCCTTAATGCTTATTTTCCTAACAAAACACATTAACGTGGCAAGTAAAGGCCAGGAGTCATGTTTAAAACGGTTATCAGGTACACTGGAATATCACATTTTAACCAAGGGAGACTTTGAAGTTTCAAATTTGATATATCAAGAAAAGGTGATGAAAGCTCTTGGAGTATCAATTTATTGTACATGGTACAACATACGTTTTCAGTGCTTAAAATTCTTCTGTGGTGTAGGAGATGGTTATTATAACCTCGATATGTTTTCTAGATGACTTATTAACCAATTAAGAATGTTAAAGTAAAAACTGAGAGGATAATAGTTCAATAATATTTGGGGGCGACTACAATATGCCAGGAATATAAACAGCTCTGCTAATCTCCTTTTCTCCAGGTAGAGTTTCCTGACACATTTCAAACCATTTCAGAATAAAATAAATTGTGCAATATGCCTGTAGGGAATAAAACTAAGCAAACGCAGTGACAAAGAAAGATTACGGAACTTTACAGAAAGCACATCGTCATATCATTAGGCACTTCATATCCCTAGCTACAATTTTTAATAAGCAAGAGATTTTAAGAATAAAGAAGGGTTCAAGCCAGGTTCGTCTCATTAGTCTACGATAACAGGCAACCACAAGTTAATATATTGCCAACAGCAGAGAGAAATTCAGCACTGAACCCGTTTGAGATGGAAGGTCTAAACTATGAAGTTTTCCGGGGAATACTTAATGCTGAATTAACGGATGGACCCATTACCGGAGGCAGTGCGCATGTGAAGCACCTCTGAGGATGACAGATAAATTATAATCACTCAGTGTCACCACACCAGAAGATGTCGGCTTTGACTTCATGGTGGTCTAGCCTGTTCACTGGATGGAGCATGTCTGATTTACCCAAGCGGGGGTGTGAGAATTCTACCCGAGGTCTACTGCCTCTGGTCGGTGCTGCACAGTGTGTTATTCAAGAGCACAAAGATCACATGGGGGAATATTGCAGAAATTAGACGTTTGCCTGCCTTCAATCTGGAGAACCCAGATTTAAAATTTATAATTTATAAATGATAAAAGTCGAGCACAATGCACCACAATGAAGTCTGAAGTTTTGAAAAAGCACGAAAAAGCACTCAGTTGGAGGGAGAAAAAGTGGAAAACGATGGACAGATAATGGAGTCTGGTATGGCATAGGCGGAATGCTATGATTTCTGAGCAGCCCCCTCTCCCAACATGACTGTCACTCTCAAGACCAGCCTGGAATGGAGGTACAATGCAGGTTGGTGGAAGAGACTGCAGCCATGGTAGGCCAACTCTAGGCTGATAAGATCACTGGAAAGCTGCAGGTGAGTTGAGAGGGTAGTGGAAGAGAACTGATGGGAAATATCTCAGAACATGGGATATTTATTTACTTGAAGATAAACTGGCTGAAGAAGTAACAACTTAAGCAGAGCCTTCCACCTAGATAATATGGATCCTAGTATTACAGGAGGCTCTCAGGCACACAGAGCGGAAGGTTTTCTAGGGCCAAAACCTGTGACAGTTTGCCTTGGGACTCAGGGCATCCAGTGATAAAACTGGGAAGAGTTAGTCACCCCACTCTCCTCCAGTCCACTCCCCACATCCAGAATTGCCAGCCCAAAGGCCTAAGGGGGCTTCCAGAAGGATGGACGTCCTCTACCAGTCTCTGGACCACAAGTCTGGGAAGAACTGCAGAACAGCAGAACTCTCCTCTGCGCTCTGTGGACATGGCCATCCCTTGCAACAAGGGAGGGAGGAGAAGGGCAGGAGAAGGTCCCCTGCTTTATTTTGGCTTCTTGTTCCCAGCCCTGGAAATGTCAGCGTGCCTTAGTCTGTGCGGGGTGTGTGTTCATTGATCAGCAGAATCCCATGCCCAAAATGTTCTGGAACTGAAGGACACCAATTGAAATGATTGATTAAACAGAGATACCTAAGTAAACCTGTGATTGTGATTTTTTTTTGAAGTCCTGAAGTTTGAATTTTATTATGGAAGCTTCCACAGTTTATTGGTTAGGAACTCAGAAACACTTTAATAGACAGCAAATTATAAAGAACATGAGAGGGAGAATAAAACCCAAATTCAAGACAGTGTTCATCTGGGGTGATGAAGAGATAGGACCCTGGATGGGCAAATGAATGTTGATAATATTATCTTTCTAAGCTGGGAAATGCACATGTAGATATGCATAGTATTCTAATTAGTATCCTTTAAAATGCACATATGATGTAAGAGGACACTGGGTGCAGGGAATATGGGCACTCTCTTTGTATCTTTGCAACTTTTTCATAAATGTAAAACTATTCAAAGATTAAAAGTTTATTTAAATAAAATAGAGTATATCATTTGTACCATAATAAAAACAAGCAAAATTACAGAGTGCACATGTGATATATTTCACCATAAACTAGGACAGAATGAATAATAGCAATAAAAATTTTCTGCAAAAAATAGGTAAGCATCGTTAAATATGAACATGAGGGATGCAAAATACTTTAAGAACGAGGATTGTATTTTCATGATTTACACTTTTATCCAGTCTATTCATTTTATCTAGTCTTTTTTTTCACATTTAACAATATGCCTGTTTTTAAAATCTCTTTTAGTGCTTCTGAATCTTTTCCTTTGAAGTGAAAGCTCTTAGTTAATTTGTTCTCCATACCTTACCATTTATTAAAGGAATGTGTTCCCATGGATTGCCATAAAATCAATCATATATTCCATGAGGTTTAATAAACAACTTGGTTCAGAAATGAACAAATCTCGCCAAAGGAGGCAATTACATCTTTTAAGATTGTTGCCACTGTGCTGCCATTCACAGCAGCGGATTAGGCAGGGGTTTTCTTTGTTTGTTCCTTTTTTTTTTTTTTTTAAGAAACTGTTTATTTTCCATCGACCTTATTTCCATTTTGTTTGCCTTTGTGGAAGAGCGGCTTAAGACCACTCAGGTGTTGCTCCTACCCATTCAGTGGCCAGAGCCGCCTGCGACTTCAAGTTGAGAAGCAGTGAACTCAGAAGCTGGAGCAGTCCATTCACCCTGAAATCCCTCCGTGGTCACAGCCTTTTCAGCAGCGCTCTGCTCTTCCCTTTCAATCCCTTCAGGAACTCTGCAGAAGCAGAGCTCAGGTGCCACGCATGCGCAGAACATCCCGGGCCGGCCCCCACCCCATCAGACCCACTGACTGAGCTTCCCTGTTGTTGCAAGGGATGGCGATGCCCACAGAGCGCGGAGGAGAGTTCTGTGCTCCACAGAGCGATGGTAGGCAGTGAACTTGACACGCCTCTGTGAGAGGCTGGTGGTCAGGCCTGGGATCAGTCACCACCAGAAGTCTCGGGCCCCGGACGGCTGGCTGGATGTGGTCAGTGGAGGTTCCAGTGGGGACACGGCCGGCAGTAGGCGTGGCTCCAGGGGCAGCAGCATACTTCAGCCCAGCGCACGGGCCCGGATTCCTGGGTGATAGGACACTGACATCAGCCAGGTTTTCAACGGCAATAACGGCACGAGCTGCCAGCAGAAGCTTCTCCCAGGTTCTCCTCAGATTCATGAGGTAGCCTCCATCACCTCCCCTTCTGTAGATGTACTGTGGTTCCATCTGGAAGTCAAGGTTGGTGCCACCCACGCGGGTTCCTGCCGCGAGGAATTTGAGGACTCCTCCTCCTTCATTTGCAGGTCATTGAGGGCTCCAGACATTGTGAAAGTTTCCCTTTAAGTTATGACAGGAATACTGTATGGACCCCTCCCTGGGTAGCACGGAAAGTGTTTGTTTGTTCTTAGTATCAGATGAACGATGCATGGTCTGTGTGCTTATTGTCAATTCTTAGGAAGGAATTTGTATTTTATTGATGAATAATAAAGATTGGGCTACTGCCACCAAATTCAAAGGCGATTCTAGACAGAGGTGACTATTAAAATTCAAAATAACAGCAATAAGAAACACACCAAATCATGATTAGAAATAAGTCTTACTACTACTACTACCAGTTTTACAACTTTGCCTTTCTACTGGCAAATCACATTTTATTTTAATTTTCCAGTGGTAAAGACTCATTTCCATTTCCAAGGTTTTCTTTTCCAAGCTTTTAGTTCAATCAAACATCCAGGGCAGGTAAATGCTTCATTTGTTTTTGTTCTCTTAGAGAGATGGCCTGGTGTTGAAGGTTGATGCCCTAATTTCATCAAATGTATCAGTGCATTATTACTTAGCAATGAACAGAGGTTTCTATGGCTAATTAGGTTAGATTATTTGCCACTGGCATAATATTGTCCTTCTGCATCAGGCAGTAGGAAAGCAATAAGGATGCTCCAGAGGAGCTAAGAGCCATGTGCAGGAAAATACTGCAATAAAATCAGCCCATAAAATCTGAAAAAGCCATATAAGAACCATTTCACACTAGGAAAATATAACAAAGTTTGAAAGTGAGAACTGAAGACGGTTGTCTATTTGCAATCATTCTCGTTGAAATTGTAAATGTAAGTAAATCACATCTAAGAAATGCATCTTAGGTCATAGTTGGTCATCTTGATTCACTCAACATTTCCATGTTCAAAGAAAGTGAGAAATTACCATACTATTGAATTGGTTAAAACATGATGACATCTCCAAGACACAGGGGGGAGTAACTGCAAATAGGGGTCAACTGCCCGTATGGCCTGACCTTTTCTCTTACCTCCGAAATAATAGGTACCACCTGAATAAATCTGCTCAGGCCCCAGGGAAGAAGCAGCAGAGGCTACTTGGCCATCTACCACCAGACTCAAGTGATTCCGTTTGGCAGATAAGGAGATGGAATGCCACTGCCCGTCATTTAATCCAACACCTGGGGAGACGAAATCAGTTAAAAGAGATCTCTCTCAGCGCTCACCATCCAGACACCCCATCCCTCCCACCCCCCACCACTCCAGCAACCCTCAGTTTGTTTCCTGAGCGCTGTGAATAGTACAAGACTGTTGAATCACAGACCTGTACCTCTGAAACAAATAATACATTATATGTTAAAAAAAGAAAAAAAAGAAGAAGGAGAAGAAGATAGCAGGTGGGGAACAATGAAGGGGGGGATATCGGAGGGGGAGATGAACCATGAGAGACGATGGACTCTGAAAAACAAACTGAGGGTTCTAGAGGGGAGGGGGGTGGGAGGATGGGTTAGCCTGGTGATGGGTATTAAGGAGGGCACGTTCTGCATGGAGCACTGGGTATTATACGCAAATAATGAATCATGGGACACTACATCAAAAACTAATGATGTAATGTATGGTGATTAACATAATAAAAAAATAAAATTTGAAAAAAATAAAAAATAAGAGATCTCTCTCAACAGTGAACAGTATAAGTAGTTAGAAACAAAATAGACATTGCCCAATCAAGCACAGCACTCAGTATATTAATAAAAGGAAACAGAAAGACAGGAAAAGGAGGCAAGTGGGTACCCTCTTGTGGAAAATGGTGCGTTATTCTTTTCTTAGGGCCTCAATAAAAAGAACAAAATCCCCAACTTTGGACAAAGTCCTAAGTAGTTAAAATCTTCCAACTATTTGGCATGCACAGTTTTCAGCTTCCATCATGTACTTTACCTTTTACAGGGAGGGGTTTGGGAAGAGCACAGATACTTTCCAAAATTCTCGGTTAGACCCAATAAAATGATTTATCTGCTTTTTTATATTCTTGTGTAGTCATCTTTTATAATATTATATATTTAGCAATGTACATCAAGTCAATCATTACAAAAATTACTATAATGAATATTGAAAGTTTTCCCATATAATATGAAGTTAAAAAATAAAGCAGTGTGTAAAACCACATTTACATCGTTGATCCTCATGGTGTATAGATTCCATATTTGCAAATTCATGTACTCACCAGAATTTATTTGTAACCCCAAAATCAATACTCAGGGCATCTTTGGAATCATTCACAGAAATGCACAGAGCAGTGAATAAATTGAGTTCACCGACACATGTGTTTCCAGCTGAGGTTAAACAAGGAAACGCTTGTTGCAGCTCTCATATGTGAACACGTTTCCCTCATTTTTGTGCTTTTGGTTGGTGATTTTGCCATTTAAAAGAGCCCAGGCATAGTGATGAAGTACTGTCTGGTGTTCCTAAATGCAAGAAGGCTGTGATAGTGCCTCAGAGAAAATAAACATGTTATATGAACCTCATTCAGGCATTGGTTATAGTGAATCTGGCCACGAGTTCAATGTTAATGGATCAACAATATATATTAAATAAGGTATCTTTAAACAGAATCACATATAAAAGCAAGGTTATATATAGACTCGTTGACAAAAATGTGACCAGAAGGTCACAGGAACCTAACCCCATAATTCCCCTAGGAGTGGAAGTTCAATATTTGCTAATTCAATGTTCACGATGACTTTACACAACATAACTACTGCAAATGATGAGAATCAACTACATATATATAATTCTAATGATATTCTTACTTTTTGTATAAATATGGGGAAGGGCTGGAAGTAAATACCCCTATATATAAACAGTAATTTTTGCATAATGGAAAATTGTGGTTTTTATTCATTTTTATATTTTCCCTGGATTTTTCAAGATTATATATATAACCAAAAATTGCATTAATCAAAAATCAAAGTATTCTCTTCACCCCTAAAAAACAATCTCCCCTCCCTCCCAAGGCAGCTCTAGTTTGATGAATCTATTAGATGACTTAGCCCTTTCCTTCTTTAAGGGAATTAAGTCTACAAAGGTTCTATGTCTGAATATCAGCAAACAGGTGGACTCTAAGCATCTCTATTGTGGATTTACCAGTAAGGTTTATATCCATTGAATACTCAATGCTGTATGATTTTGTATATCAAATTAGTAAACTAAAATAGGAGTACTCTATTAAACCCAAAGGTCATGGCCTCTTTTCTGATACAATGTACAATGTACAATTTCTTTACGTCCCCAGCTATTTTTGACCACAGGCTTTCAGACAGAAAATGTGTAGAAGCTCCCTTAGGCGATTAAGCTCTTTGCCCTGGATTTATTTAGTATAACGCAAATTCCATCCTGGGCACCGAAGCTCATTTTTATACTACATCCAGGAAGCAAAAAAGATTTTCAAAGACCCAACTGGCTTGGTTTGTGAAAGGTGATGAGAAAGACCTAAAAACTGAAAAATGTAGGTTAGATACTTTTAGACACATTTTCTAAGAGTGGGCTCTGGAAATAGACGATTGAAGAGTTATGTAATTCCTGACGGTATGAGATTGGACTAAAATAAATCAAATGCCCCAGATTTGTCATCTAGAGCTTCCTTTAAGAGGATACATTTAGAGTGAAAGTACTTGTACTGAGCTTTGCGTCACACGCAATGACGCCTCCCACCCTCCCTCCGCCACCATGCGCCACCACGTACCGCCTATCGGCTCTCTCAAAGATTGACATGCCTGTAAACATGATTCTGCTTCTGTTATCTTATCTTAGGCTTTTTATCGGCCCAGGACAGTGCTTCTCAAGCTACCTGTAGTGATGAACATTTTCTTTCCTGGCCTAGAGCAGACTGATACTTTCATAAAACTGAGGGAAAGTTAGTAAAAATTAAATAAAGAAGACATAAAATACAAGCCCAGCATCCATATGCTTGGATGGCACAGCAAGATCTTATTGCTCTAACAGGTTCTTAGAACTTAATGCCAAGGTTTACGCTCCTCTTGGAAACAAACATTTCACTGAATGAGCGTTAGTCCAGGGACCACGCTTTTGAGTAGCAGTGCTCCAGGTATCCGCTGGGTGGCGCATGCTGCAGGATTAAAGTCAAAGCTCGGGAATTTCTTCTGTCAATACAGAAGCCAGTTTAGATTAAGAGCAAAGACTGCTAGGACAGCCGCTCTGTCATCTGACACAGTTAAGTCACCCCCTCACCAGCCAGCACGTAGTGAAGTTGTGCTGTGTTTGGGGGGAACCACTGGAAAGCTCTTCCCAAGCCTCACTTATAACAGACACCACTGACTTAGGAGGAGGAGGCTTGTCACCCATCAGTGGGATTTATTATGTAAATTAAACAATGAAAAGTCCAATTAATTCCTTTCTCTTAACTTGACATAATAAAAGGATAATTTTAAAATTAGGTTCTATTTTTTTTTTAAAGTATACAACTCTTTCCCGCTTTTAGGTCTGATGAGAGGGAGCCCCTTAAAAGACCACACCACTGTAAAAGAAGGGAAGGAGAAGAATCACAGAATTTGTACTTTTTCTTGTTCATGTTATCAGGTAAGTAAATGCTAATTTGAGGACTGCTCCCACCACTCATAAGTTTTGAGTCTGGGGGAGGGGCATGTTATTGGTATAATAAAAAAAATAGTAACAACAGTTTTTATGGATTTCATAACAGGTATTGTGTGCTTTACATGCATTGTGTATTTAATCTTCAACACTGCTAGTATTATGCTCATTTTAAATATGGGGAAAATGCTCAAATAAGAACAAATAATTATCCAAGGTAATGTCCAGCTGGTAAGCTGATTTCAAAACCCATGCTGTTCTCTGCCTGCAGGACAGGCGGTGCCTTTATTTTTTTGCTTTTGTAAGTAATTACAAGAGAAACCAAAAAGCAGCCCCCAAACTGCTAGGAAGTGGCCTGGCACTCTGAGGAGGCCTCGGTGGTATGAGAAGTTGGCGGGCACTCAGGGCTAGGCCTTGGTGTTCTCCCACTGAACACAATCTCATAGAACACCAATATTAGTCAAGGAAACTACAATGAAATTGGACCAAAAAAAAAAAAAAAAAGTCAAGACTACTTCATAATCTTGTGTAAGCCCAGACAATATCAAGGCTATTGTGAAAACCACAAAAATACCAAACTTCCTCTTCTGGATAATATGAATGACAACCTATTTTATTTTTTTTATACCAATCACAGCTTCGGCCTTATTTCATTCCTCCATCCTAGATAAGATTTACAAAGATACCTCATCACACAATTACCCTCACTTCCTAGCAACATTTAATCCAGAGGAGTTTTCCACTTCCTTGAAACCTCCCCCCAAATAAGCTAACAACCCAAATTAACACCTTTATATGAAGACACGCCCATGGCTCCCCAGGGTGTGTGTCATACTTGCTGCAATAAGCAATAAACCCACAACTTGTTTGATTACAGGTATGTTCATTGTGGACTTTGGATGGAAAGCACTGACAACTCTAAGTGGAATTATGAAAGAATAGAAAAATAAATAGAAGTGTTTGCAATTACAGGTAGTAGGGGAGAACACAACTGTTTACCAGAACTCTCTCCCTCTCCCTCTCTTCTCTTCTCCCATCCTCTTGCCCTCCTCCTCCTTCTTTCTCTCTCTTTCTCTATCTCTGTCTCTCCCTCTCTCTCTTTTTCTCACCTTCTCAGGTCCAACCACATAAACACACAAAATACAGAAGGAGGAAAATGATTTACATCTGCTCCTCGTATACAATCTTCTGGTACCAACCCTAAGTTGCTACAAAGAAACTGTGACAGCTTAGCCACCATCACTCTTCTCATAAGACTATAATAGGCATCCATGAGATAAGATGTAGAAAGAAAAAAAGCCTGCTGTATGGGGTAGGTTCTTTGCAAAGGTGCAAAAGGTGCTTATACATAGGCTATTGCTCAAGGAGCAACTGAAGGGTTTTTCCCATTTTTAAATATCTTTAAGAGCTCTGAAACAGTGTCAGAAATTCCTATATCCATTAACTATATTCACTAACCAGAACTAAAGTTCCAGGCCATCAGATAGTGCTTGTCAAGATGAAAATATGGAGATCACTGGTGCCAATCACTTTAGGAAAAAGAGGGAGTTTTGGGGAGTGATAGGTTTACAATCTGAAAGTAGGAATATTTTAAAAATGAAAGGGAAGAAGGTGGAATAAAACAAGGCTTCTTCTGGGTTAGGCAAATCAAGAGGGCTGCTCCTCTGGTAGGGCCACAAGAATCATGAAGGTCTAGCAAATTAAAAATGTCAGAAACATCTCTTACTCTGCAAGCCCGCATCGCCAGGGCCTGCTCATGATGGCAAGAAGCTGCTTTAAAGGCCTGATTTTCACCTTCAGGCAAAAGCAGCAGCAAAAACACTAAATCATAGCAGAAATCTCAAATCCTACAATAATGAGTTTGCTTTAAATAAGAAAATATAACCACACTGTTCATTGGGTCCTTGATGCCATCTGAACAATTGTTGCTTTGACATCTATAAAAGCGACAAAGACTGGAAATATTTTGTGTCATGAGGGGTTTTGTAATACTGCAATACCTTTTATAATTTAGACTAGTATCTTCAATATTTCAAAAATGATACAGGCTGACACAGTATTTTCAAAGAATTTCAAGTGACAATTTGCCAAACCGTATAGCACATTAAAAATTTATCCTGCTAATTCAAAGATTTGAATAATTTGGTTCTTTCTCAACACAATTTTTTATTCTACTGCAAAAGACAGAAAAATCTTGATTCTTTAAAACATACAAGATTAGTAATTTATATCTTCAGTAGCTAAGAAAAATTGAGCCACCCTTACAGGATGGAAAGCTTTAACATAATATGATACAAATCCATCAATAAGTATGATTCCCTTTAAAGAGTCATTATAATACATTCTGACAAAGGACTTAATTCTTGAACACTGTACATGTGAAAGCCTTCCCCATGAGAGAACCAATGAACCACTCACCCAACTACCATTTATGTACTCCATTTTCAAGTGCAAAAGGTGCTTGCCTCACTGAAACTGGCCAAAATTAATATTTTTCAAGAAACTGGAAAAATGGGAGTAGGGGAGTTGGTAAGTCAAGGCCTACTTGCGTAATCTGAAGTGTAATGATTTTTCCTATCTTGGCATTCATCCATAGTCAAGGTTCCTGGTTATTAGCTATGGAAACAATCATACTGAGTCCTCTGATGCTATAATGGATTACATTACATACGAATTTAAACATTAATTTAGAGATTTTTAAATCATTCGGAGTATTCTATATAGACTTCTGCCTAGTAATTTAATAAATATTCATGCCTGTAATGTGTTTAGAAATGGACTAGCTTCATGGGGCTCACTATAGTAACATACTGAAGCAGTTTCTTTAAGATGTTGAAAGAAGGCTATGAATATAACCACTCCTTAGGATGTCAAATAAATCACAGTAAATGACACATTAATGACAAGCTTACATTTTTAGGCCCTCATTTTAGGGAGCCTGTTAATTATTCATATGGCACTGATTAATTTATTTCCTTTTGTCAAACCTGCAAATCTACCACATTTTGAGCATTACATTAAAAAGTCACAACATAGTGGCTATTAAAAATTATAATTAATATTGAACTTTCAGCTCCCACATTTAAGCTGCAGTGATATATTGAACAACAAAAAAGATGCATAAAGACTATGCATTTGTGCATCCATCTGTGTACTTGTTCTTCCTATGTTTAGTTTCTGACTGTGATCTAACTGATTTTTCCTCTCTGAGTCATATTCTATTAATTTGGTGATAGTTAATATAGAGGAGTACTACAACAGCATCTTTAATTTTTTTTTAAAGATCATTTATTAAACTGATGTAGCCATTTACCCCAATGTGACCTCTAGTTGCTTGGCTTGGGTGTTATTCCACATATATGAAAATGTGATGGAGATCCCTTGTCAAGAACTATATAATTTTAATGAAGAGACAAAAATATCCCTCACCCAAAGCACTGACCTAAATTAGACATTAATTTTCCAGATACTCATATAGTCTCCTTAATTATAGTACTTCAAATCATTATGATACCGTATTGCCTAGAAGTGGAGAGAATCCCATTTGGTGCCCAAATGAAGAACTTGGCATGAATCTTTTCATCCTCCCCAAATATATCCAACTCTGTACAGAATACATCAGCAAGTGAAGATATTTTGACTAATCATTTCAGTTTTACATCACACACGAATATAGAAATAGAGATACAGATCCAAGAAAGACCTCTCCTTTTCTCTCATGGACCAGATAAGGCTAATGGCCGTGTTAGACAGAGCCTAGTCTTCCCCTGAAGATGCCCAGTAAACTTTTGGATCCATTTCAAAGTCTTTCGCATTTTTCCCCAAAACACATTTCCTCAGAATATGGTCACTTATCTGGAGTGGGCAAGAAGGTCATGAAAGGACATTTCTATTCCCTCATAACTATCATTTGGTTAATAAGAACTGCTAGTGTCGAAGCCATATTTAAAAGGAAATTGGAATCAAGGTCCTGTAAGGCAGAACACTGATAATCTTATTAACTCAAGTATTCATTTATTAAACAAATACTAATTTTTTGGTTATGCATAAAATTTTACGGAAAAGGGACTGAGAGGTAATGAAATCTTTCAAACCCATATGCTTTGCCTGCAGGAACACACTTATTACCTGCTGTGATGTCACTGGGTAATTTTCCTGGCTGGAAGAGATTCAGCTTAAGTTTTCCATCATTAAGAAAGAGGAGGAGACCCCCTGAAACCAGCTGAAGTTCGCTGAATAGCAGAAGTCCTGCCTTGTTCCAGGTTCGAAACTGAAACGTGGCCAAAAGCTCGTTCTCCCCGGAAAAGCCTGGCAGGGCTAAGTAACTCCTAGGGCTGAGAAAAGTCACAGGCACAGACTGTGATTGTGAGCAGGAAAACGACACATTTCCCTGAGAAGAAAGCAAAAGAAAAAGCTTTAAGAATGGCTCACATCATTTTAGTAATAGAAATGGAAATATTCACAAAGGCCGTTTTTCGATCTATTATCCTTGGTTTAAAACAACAACAAACTGCGATCAACATGAAAAATCAAATCCTTGCCATATATCTTAAAGGTTCTTCAAATCTTGTGATAGTAAAATCTTTCCCTAGGTTCTTGGTGAAATCTGTTTTCCCCCAGCTCTCAACTTCTATAAAGGGCATCTAACTCAATGCCATTGAAGTCAATAAAAATTTATTTAAGCCAATTCTTTGTTTTTGTCTTTTCTTGGCTTTCCACTCCCTGGGCTCTGGGTGAAATCCTTTTCTCCTGCATCCTTTGATGCCTTTGGTTCTAATTCACCCCATAACATACCCAATATTAATGAGCTACTGTTTTTCCTTCTGTATTATTTTCATATTTTTCTCTTTTCCCATTGGAACTCTTATTTATATATATAATATATATATATATAGTTTCAGTTTTATGTTCAGTTATATCTACATAAGCACATACTTAGATATATGTTGACAATATACCTACACACTAGGCATTATTTATTTTAGTTTTTGTTTTTGTTTTTGTTTTTTAAGATTTTTTATTTATTTGCGAGAGAGAGAATGAGAGACAGAGAGCATGAGAGGGAGGAGGGTCAGAGGGAGAAGCAGACTCCCTGCTGAGCAGGGAGCCCGATGTGGGACTCGATCCCGGGACTCCAGGATCATGACCTGAGCCGAAGGCAGTCGCTTAACCAACTGAGCCACCCAGGCGCCCTAGGCATTATTTATTTTACAAAAATAGGAGCTATGTTTTAGAACTAAAAAATACCTTACGGAAATCGTTTTGAGCCTGGCATAAGCCTAATTCCTTCTTTTTGTTGATTGCATAATACTCTATTATGCGAATAGTCCAACTTTTACTCAATTGTTTTCCTGTTAATGTGCTTGTTTCCAGGTTTTACCTCTCCCAGAAATGCTATAATAAATAACTCTGCATGCTCCTACGTGTATTTTCAGTTCTACAGAAGAGGGTTCTAAGTGCAAAACTATATATACCTATATGTTTTAATAAATATTTCCAGCTTCTTTTCCAAAAAGAAGTTAAAATACTCCACATTTCTACTGGTAATATATAAGGATATCCTTGTCCCCACATCCTTGGCAGGAATAGGTATTATAGGATCTTTTAAATCTGCACAAGTTCAATGACAAAATGCCAACGTGATATATCATTTTTATTTATCTTGCATTTACCTGACCAACAGTGAATCTGAGCATTTTTCATGAGTTCGTGGCTCTTTTGGACTAGCTTTCCTCAGAATGGTCTGTTCATATCCTTAGCACATTTTTCCTTTTTTTTTTTTTTTAATATTTATTTATTGTGGAGAGAGAGAGAGAAAGTGAGCACAAGCCGGGGGAGCAGCAGAGGGAGAGGGAGAGAAGCAGACTCCCTGCTGAGCAGGGAGCCCGATGCGGGGCTCGATCCCAGGACCCTGAGATCATGACCTGAGGCGAAACCAAGAGTCAGATGCTTAACTGACTGAGCCACCCAGGCGCCCACGTTTTTCCTTTTATGTTTTACGTTGGACACTACAATGTATAATGTACTACTCACATTCCTTTATTTTTTTAAAAGATTTTATTTTTAAGTAATCTCTACACCCAATGTGGGGCTTGAACTCAAAACCTTAAGATCAAGAGTCGCATGATCTACTGAATGAGCCAGCCAGGTGCCCCAACCTTCCTTTATTTTTAAAACATTTATTTTAAAACATTTTTGGCTTTTTCTTATCATTTCTTATCATTATGCTTGTATCATCAGATTAACATGTATTATTTCTCATCTAATGGTTTATTGTAAAATTTATTTATTATAAAATCTATTATAAGATCTTCAAGATACCTTAGAATTGCATAAATTTTCATTAAAATACTATAGATATATAAATTATTCTCCTACTAGAGTAAAATAGATATTTAAGGATTTCAAAAAACTTTAAGGTCTAAATTATTTAGAAATAATTAAGCACATTCCTTAACAGTCTTCAGAAATTAATATAAAACATACTTATTTTTCCTGAAAGTAATCTTTAACATGTTTTCCAAATACAGATTTGAAAAGTCAGTGAAATTGACTTTATTTAGGAGGATACATTTTGGAATTAAACCATTTGGTCTTGGTTAAACAAAAATATTTGGTTATACTGTGATTCTGTTAAAAGTGAATTAGCTTTCATTGTGGACAAATATCTTGTCCCAGTGAATGAAATAACAAAAGCGGGAAAATAAACTACACTGACCCAAAATGTAAAGGCAATTAGAAACTAACAAACCTCGTAAAACTGGAAACATTTCACCAGCTGCAGTTTGGTCTGATGCTCCATTTGGACGGCTGCCCGTTACCTTGCAAGCAGCAAATCCTCTTGCCATTGAAAAGTGGGTGTTAGCTGCATGAGCGGTTTCTGGAAACTCGTTTGCCCATGAAACACATCTATCTACAGTTTTTTGTTTTTGTTTTTTTCCTTTTAAATCATCTTCCCTTTTATAAAAAAAAATAACTAAAAATCTTTCTGGATGGTATACTCCTACAAATACTACCAATTCACACAGAGAATCAGGAATAAAATCTTTTGTAAACAACAAATCTTCCCATGATACGCTTTGGAATTGGCTGACATAGCACGAGCTTAAATGGATATATCCTGAATTTTGAACAATTAAAGAAATGTATTGAAATGGATCTGTGTGTCTGCTTTTCTATCATGAAGCTGGTTAAACTGGAAACCATGTTTCCCAGAACCCCCTTCCATGGCTGGTTCTGGTGAAAAGTGAGCCCAAAACGGAGCTTCTGTGATATTTGAGTCAAAAGTGAAATGCCAGCCATTTTCTTCCAAAGCGTTTTGAAGGATGATCACAGAGGAGCTGGTTTGTTCCAGTTTGTCCTGGCTCTCCTCCACTATGCTCTATCTCTTCTTCCTGACAGCTGGCCTCCACATTCCAGGTCCTCTGTTAAGATCCAAGTCCTAAAATAGATCCCTTGGTCATAAGACTCAGAGTGGTGCTGCTTCCCTGACTGAACCCTGACCAGTACAGTCATATTTAAAATCTGTTGCATTTCCACAGAACTAGAATATAATGCAGCCTGACCAACACTGCTATTGGGACAGACTGGCAGATGCAGTGGTGTAACAGCCTATTCGTTTCTCTTATTTGTTATGAATGACCATGGCAAAATACAGTTTTTCAAATGTCTCTCTAATATACATGGATGTTATCTGATTCCAGGAACTTGGCATGCTTATTTAGGGAGTTTGTCAGGGAGTCTCTTATTAAGGAAGTTACACAGCAAAGAAATTAGCCCCCTGGAGTAATAACATCACAGAATTAAATTATCAACTGTAAAAAAAAAAATGCTTTACTTTATATAAAAATAAAATAATCATGCCCTGTGCATTATAATTCCTTTAGATAGGATTAATCCTTTCCATGCATATTGCCTAGCAGAGAAAATTTTTAAAAGAGTAATTTCTAAAACATCGTATCATGTGGGAATCCAAAATGGAAAAGGTTTTTTTGCGTGGAAAAGTAACATAGTTTCACGCATTCATTTACATGAAGATTCTCTTACCATAGTGATGATCTCTGGTTTTTGTCGCTTGGCCAGATCAATAACATCTACTCCATTATAATAAAGGTTTTCTAGACACCCATGAAAATTCTTACGGGGGAATGACACTGATTTTCCAGGTGCTGGAATCCCTCCAAAGCTGATCTTAGAAAGAAAAATGGCATCAATAATATTGTTTAGTGATTTTCTGATAATCTGCTTAAATAATTATAATTAGCAGCTATAGCTTTAATCATCACAGATAAATCAATTTTTCATCACTCTACACTGCCATGTTGCTAATTTCATATGGATATTTTTAAAAATTAAAATGCAGATTTGAAAACAAATTTACATGCATTCAGTTTTCATTTACACGAGAGCTTGATTATTCTTACAAGTTACTAATCACATCTGGATTTGATGTTTATTGGTTGATGAATAAAAATGCAGCTTTATATCCATGGTAAACCTCTGTTTAATAACATAACTGGTTATAATGGCATTATGTTTTATCTACATTTCCGGCACATATTGGTTATTTGTGCATTTGAATCAATTGATAATCTATTCATTACTACAACCTCTCCATAAATCTACACTGCTCAAGGATGCCCTACAGCACAAAAAAAGAACCACGCAACACATTCTATATCCACTTCTGGTAATACAATCTCCTGGACATTTCCTACATGTGATAATCTGTGACTATACATTTCAGGTAATAAAGAAAATCTCTCTCTGTAAGAGTAGGTTAACATATTGTCAGAAAGATGAAGCATCAGTAGTATCTGCCCAAATCTGCTATTGTGAGTTAGGTCACCTTGGGAAACACTTCGCCGGGACTCGGAATTACTCTGACAGAGGCGAGGGGTGCTCCCTACAATATATTTTCTTTTGCATGGCTACGCAACATACACATCATAAAAATCCGTATTAATTGAAACATAACTGTCACACCTCATAATCAAGGTCCAGGTAACTGAATTCTCCCTGGGCGTGGAAACGGTGCCTTTGCTCATCCACTGTAAAGTTGACTTGTTTGCCCACGCGCTGGATGAGCACGGAGTGCCAGTGCTGATCGTCCAGCAGGCTGCCCAGGGTGAGATTGATGAGCGTGTGAGTGGAGGGCAGTTTGGCTTCACCTGAGAAGAGAAAAAAAATAACGGCACCATTATTCCCAGTCTAAAAAAAAAAAAAAAGTTCCCCCTTGTGGACCAGCATCTCTCATAACTCATAATAATTGCAATCTCCTTCCTTGCATTCCATCCAAAACACTAGTATGGATCTATCTGAAGTTTGAATATAATATTCTCTCAACCTTGTTGTAATTTCTTCCACTGTTAATTCTTTTTATTAGTAGTTCCCATCACATGCTCATTTGCAATGTAAATTTTATCTTTGCTACAACCTCATTATTTTTACTACCTCAATATTTTCAATGACTTTCTTCATGATGTTTGAAAACAGCTATGTAGTTCTCCTGGCACTTTGTAAAAAATATCAAATGAGGGTCTTGTACAATTTGCAAAATATGAACCATTTGTACATGAAAGTGCAATATTGGTGTACATATAAGCCCTTGAATATGGAAATAAGGCACCTTAACTATTAAAAGAGAAGCTATAAAAATATTAAGTTACTGAAGTGATATCCAAATGGCCAGATTTTCAAGTACTTCACCAAATAATTTTACCTGAATTAATAAGTAAAAAGAGTCTTCCTCTTCTTAATTCCAGTGTGATGTGATCTCCATTTTGCCCTTCCCGGTGGAGCAGAATTCCATCACTCTGCATAGTTTTAAATTTCAAAGAAATAATATCCTTTACTGGGCTCAGGGAGTTTTGATCAAATCTGTAGAGAAGGGAACTTTTTCCATCAAGATCAACCACCTCTGATCCTAGAGACAAAGACATTGAAAGTCATTCTAAAGGATACATATGCTTTTTATTAAAGCATTTTAAATGTGTGTGTGTGTATGTATGTATATATATATATATCATATACATATGATATATATAAAGCATTGTGCATTGTGCATAAACACACACATGCACAGTTCAGTTCCAAGCCAGTCATAAAGGAAAATAAAAGTTCCAATGTCTAATTCTCTCTTGATGCCTGGGATTGATTCCATTTTCGTCTTTACTAACCTATTTACAAAATCGTGATCTAGAAATACATCTTAAATTGTATTCCTAATTTTCTCATATTATTGAAAGCTATTCTTTTCATTCAATAAACAAAAGAAAATCAGGAAAAAGATTATGATCAATACCCATAAAATCACTTTGCTTATTTCACAATCAGTATTTTTAATGATGTTCCCGAAGTGTTGAAGTTAAATGCTTTTTGGCTCCTGAAAAAATAGTTTTGATGTCTCAAAATTCTCTCATACGTGCTGTAGATAAGAGATCTACATACAAATACACACACATACATCAGACTCATCAAATGCCACCTCAAGTATATATTAAGCTGAACTTTGTGTTTTATGATTTTTGTGGCTAATAGTACTTAAGAGTAATGCTGTATTCTGTCTTCTAGAGGACATCTTTGGAAAGTCATTCACTCAATGATATTATAAGGGCTGTTCTGCTGCATTTGTGTCAAAACTGTGACATTGACATGTTTTTTCAGCTTTCTGACAGTGTCTTATCTACTCATTGTCAAGATCACTTTTATTCAGTTCATCTGAAAAAAAGATGTTATGTTATAGCAGTAACGTAACAGCTCATCTGTCAAAATCAGTTGCACCCTGAACAACAGACACAAAATAGAACTGATAATCCTCAGAAAGCCTAGCAGTGTTTTCTACATTTCGCAAGTCAAAGATTTTTTTTAAGGCAATTACCCTTGAGTGTACATTTATGTAATAAATGACAAGGTTAGGGAAACCCAATGAAGCTATTTTTCAACTGGTTAGCTAACTCTTCCCAGTCAATGAAATGACATTAAAGTTTACTCATTTTGTTTCATTTGACAAAATTATTACAGCTACTTGTATGCCCAAATATACATTTCATTCAGATTATCCATCATATTTAATGTGAACCATTTATAACTCACCACCCCCTGAAATTTTTTTCAACTATTTTATGCAGTTATCTTTTGAAAATTCAGAGGTTTGATTTTTCCACATCTTGTTAATGTGCTTATAAAGAATTCATTCACCAAATGCACATGAATAAACATTGCATTCTGTAGAAAGAATAATGTTAACTGAACAATTATTCCTTGTTATATAGCTGAATGAATGTGCACGGTAAAAACATAACTCTGTGTCATATACAAATAATGTGTTCTATGATTATTAGATTACAATAAATTAAGAAAAATTCCAATAAGACAGACTTTAAATGCTGACACATTTGGAGCCATGCAGTTATCTCTGAGTTAATGTATTGCTTAAAGGCAACCATCATAATAATGATTTTATTTTAGATAAAGTCTATTTTGGGGATTAGCTACCAAGAGAATTTTTTTTCCAGTAAAGGTTCAACCTGTGTGACTTCAGCCTACTATTTCTTTTTTTCTCTTCTTCGCTATTATATCATATTATAATGGTCATATTCACCCTTCATGGCACCCAAAGCTTTTGTGCCTACAATATTTCCATCAGTAAAAACAGGATAGTGAACGATTGATGCTTGAAGCAATGGTGTACTGCCCCCTCTCTTAAACTGAAGCCACTTGCCACTTTCTTTCACTCTTACCCATTATCTCCTTACTCCATAGATAATACTTCAGTAATGTGAGACATTCGTTCAATAAGTATGTATTTAGCGCATTGTTTGTGAGACCCTGGGATGGATGCTGACATTAAGAGAGTGATCAACACCAGCATGGCTCCTGCCCTCATAGAGCTGACATTCCATGAAGATGGACATGGCTTAACCAGTGAACAACCATGACGGACTGATCAAGCCTAACAGAAGACTGGGTCTCTTTAGTTAAGGTAGTTGGGGAAACCTCACCACTGACCTTCCTACTCCCCACGGTCTTCAAGTCCTATATGTGTCCCCATAAACTTTTAGAATTACTCTGAGGACATTTAATTCTCCAAAACCTCGGCATTCTCCCAACACTTTCTCTCCTTCACTGTCAGGAAAGGAAGTTCTGAGGGTTGCTGAGAAATATGGTGACAGTCAGTAATTCAACTCTCAGAAGAGGAGGAAGAGTGAGCAGTGCTTGCCTTGAAAATGGGTCTGAAAGTGAGAAAGCAGTTTAATTAGGAGAAGAATAAACAGATTTCACATGTGTGTGAACAATAGCTTCAGAGAAAAAAGCTATATAAATCAGAATGTGAGTACAATGTCAGCATAGGAAAACTTTAACTTATATATGTACAACTTATGTACAAGAATTTTCATTAAAAAAAATTCAGGATGATTCCTAACAGTATTACTTTAAATAAAAGACTCACTTATAATGAGTCTAATATAAGTCACTGTTATAAAAAGCTATCTACACAACAGATCTGATATATAAAAAGCATACAATTTTCAACAATAATCACAAAACACTGTGTTGTGGCACATACTGTTAATGATATAAAAATCTGAAATTATATAAAAGAAGTCTTGAGAGAGACAGACACAGAGAGAGAGGGAAACAGAGAAAAGGAATTTGAATTCATTATCAGAATCTAGCTCTCCAAGGATGCTGGTGGGAGGAGAGGTTTGTAGTTTCTCTTGAAAATTGTCTTACCCACTGTTAAGAAAAATTGGAAAAACTAGATATAATCCAGAGGAATAACTTCACATTCTTTCAATGTCATACAGGACCATTTCTTCACAGACTCACCTAAAGATTATTTAATTCTAGGTGAATTAATAAATGTCTGATTTTACTACTTATTACAGATTAGGATAGACTTTGTTAAGTTACATGTTAATTTGTAGATTTCTTTTCCCAGTAGAAATACAAATGGCTCTACAGTTATGGTTTTATTGCCCTGTTGGACATTAACTATTTATGTACCCAACTTAGTAAAAGTAATCCAACATTCTTTCTTGGATTCCTATCTACACTCAGTCTCTTGAATCTTCTTCCAACTAGCTTTACCATCCTTTTGACTCCTTTTTTTAATTAATAAAATACATCTTTCATATATGTTTATTCTGTATTTGAATTTAAGTCATGTTTTTTTGCTTTTGAAAATTCTACTTTTTCAACATTTTTTTATTACGTTATGTTAATCACCATACATTACATCATTAGTTTTTGATGTAGTGTTCCATGA